>NC_136424.1:30905000-31571875 GCF_052625555.1 Lactuca saligna
TTCTTCCAGCTCAAGTGCCCAATCCTACATTTTACAAAGTACAAACAAGGCCTCCTAGCAAGTTTTTTCCTACAACCAGAGTACAATGTCAATTTCATGTCAGATATTATAAAAAGACAAAATAAACAAATCAACAAACATATGACTTCATTAGACAGGGAATCAGAAAAAGGTTTACCTGTAAAATTCAACAAATAGATCTTTATCACTAATGTAGGCAAGCAACTTTACTACCTGCAAATTAGTTCAAAAACTCAATCACTTCTGCTTACCATTTGCTGCACAGGAGACTTTCGATGATGATGAGGGCATTTACGTCTTTTGAGCAAACAAAATTTTAACATACCTTCTCAAGCGTGTCCTCAATGGCTTCATCATTCAATTTCTCACTTCCACCATTTTTAAGAATATTATCACAAAATGTAGCAAGTACCTGGATAAATTATTTTTTTAATATATTAATAATATTATCACACTTAAGGTTGGTTAATATATTATAAGTTCTGCAACTAGATTGTGAATTTCAAGCACCTGGATAAATTATTTTTTTTAAAAAGAAATAAATATGGATATATGAAAAGATATATAATGTAGTAACAGGATTTTACCATGTCATCAGACCTATCAACTGTAATAACCTCTCCTTTATCTTTCATAAGGGAAGTAATTGCAGTTGTTTTTCCACCAGGGGCAACACACATGTCCAATATTCTTTCTCCCTCTTGTGGATCTATAAATATATGAATTGCCAGAATTACCCCTCGTTGACAATCAGAAAGAAGAAAACAAAGATGTATATATGTAGACATACCTAAGACATGTGCAGTGATGATGCTTGACAGGTTTTGAAGAAATATGTCCCCCTTCATCACATTTGTATGTAGTAATTTTTTATTAATGAATTTCAAAAGAACTTAGGGTAAAATCGTAAAAGAAAAATAAAAAATGTATACCATTAAAGGATGTTAATTTAAAAACTCTATCATTCATATCCACAGCAAGACCTAATAATCCATGAAACATTCTTGCCCTTGACATGGTTGTGGTTCCTTGACTAATATATAATCCATCTCTTGCAAGATATTGAGGATCTACAATAGATATATAGCAAGTGTTATAATTTATTTATAGAGAAGTAAAAGTAAGTAAGTTGAATGAAGAGAGAGAGAGAGAGAGAGAGAGAGAGACCTGTTTTGAGTCCTTGTAGTCCTTGTAGGACAATGCCACGTGTGATTCCAATAGCCCATCCATTGTCACGACTAGGCTGTTCAACACCAACTGAAACTTCAACTAAATCCCCTTTCTCAACATGAGCATTGCGTGCTAATATACCTGGAACATATACCTACACAAATATCACAATCAAACATCAAAATATGAACACTTTCTAGTGTACCTAATCAATCATGTTGCACATTAATAATAAAGCTAATAGTATTTCTCATGGTCATAACATACTCCTTTAACTATTTAGTCACTAAAGACCAATAAACCCACAAACGAGAATAAGAGAAAGATGACAAGAAAAAGGAAAAGAGAACGCAACTGCAAGAAGAATAAAAATGAGAAATTGGGTACCAAGTGAATGTTAACCATTCATAAAAGAAGAAACATAATATAAGATTACAAGCCCGAATGAAAAACAAACATGATTGATAGAATGTGTGATCATTTGAATTAGGATGATGATGATGATGACAAAATGATTAATATAACAATTTCAACTGTTGCTTACCTGAGCACCTCGAAGAACTGCCTCTGCACACTTACAGATGACAATTATCTCCTTAGGAGGCTTGTCTTGCTGATAATCATACTGAATATCATGTGGGCCTGAACCCTTTACAAATACAACATAGTCTAGCCCAGGTATTTGACTCTTTAAAACACTTAGGGATTCTATATCACCATTCTTTACAGTATCTTGCAGCCTCTTATCGCATTGAATTTCCAGAATCTTCTCAATGATAGCTTCAGTTGTTGTGTTCAGTGTGTTTACACGTATTCAAATCCTGAGAAAGCCAGCAAGAAAAGAAAACAGATGTCCAGTGTTGGCATCGATAAAAGATATAATATGATCAACTTTATATCATCAGAAGTAGTTTTTAAAATAGTCTTGTTTCCATTACAGGCATCTTTAGCAGCTGCGCAGCAACATCTATGGCTAAAAGTACCCTTCTAAGCAACCCTGTAGCTGCAGCAACATCTATGGCTAAAAGTTGGGTACCCTGCAACACATCCTGTTCATAAAAACATAATATGATGAGTCACCGAGGGTAATATTGTCATTTGAGTGAGGAGGAAAGGAGTTAACGAATTATTATTATTATTATTATTATTATTATTATTATTATTATTATTATTATTATTATCATTATTATTATTATTATTATTGTGGTGCTTCCTTTCAACTTTTTCATGGACCTTCCGATTATATTCTCTTTCTCCTATGCTTTCACTAGTTGAACCCCTTCAGGATCTTTAGGATAACTAGTCATTTTAAGTGCAAAAAAAGCTTTTGAGGCTCATGCAAAGGTATTCAATGTTTCTTTTTTCTTGACTTGAATTTTATTTTTTTCTGAGAATAATATAATATTGACACTAGAATTGTAATTGGTTTCATGATCAGATGGTAGGTACTCAATTTAGACCATCTTATTATAACCTGTGGTCAACTACCCAATTTCCAAGTCTGCAGAATCTTGACTTAATAAGCGGTCAACGGATCTTCAATGAGCCAATAAGTCAAGAATTTTCTTCAGGTGAACCAGATGTCAAACCAAAACGATGCCGTGTATGCCAAAGACCAAAAGTCAAACAGTTGACCAAAGAGTTAAGTCAAGCTCAAGATAACTCATTGTATTTGACATTAACTGTGTGACCATTCTCAAGTTACATTGTAGTTCAAATTTTCTCTGTTTCATACCTGTCCTGGGATTTTACTATGAAAGGCAATGAAAGAAACATGACATCAGATGTTGATATGGAAATAATATCCTGCAAATTTAGCAAATAAAAAAATTAAAAACTCCTGAAAATAAAACTGTAGAATAAGATAGCATCTATACATTTTTCAAATAATGGACTGAACTTGTTTCATACTCAAAATTATGCATCTGTTCCATTAATTTAAGCTTTGAAATTTAGTTAGTTGTAATCAAAACCATCATCTTCTTTTATAGGTGTTTTTACCAAACTTATACAACAAATGCAAGTAAAAGGCATGCAGGTAATATTTGCAGTTACAAATGTCTATAAATAAAAAAACACAAACCAAATTAAATGGATTGTGTATGCAGGTTGAAGAGTTATATTCCTTAGATCTTGATTCTATAAACAGTCTTAGGTACATATATTGAAACTAATCTAACTCCTCTGTTAGGTTACTGCATAGTTGAAGAAGAGGAACTCCTGGTATACAAATACATGTCCAATGGAACTTGATCATCAGCTCTGCATAAAAACGGGAGCTTGTTAGATTGGTCTACAAGGTTTAGATTGCTTCAATTGTAGCAAGAGGTCTGAAGAAGGGTATAAAGGTAATTTAGTCGATATGGAGAACATTGGTCAGCAGAGTAAGTCAACGACTGAGAATGAGTTGTAGTGGTGTTGTTGAGGTGTGTCGAGATCATGATAAACATACCTTAATCAGCCCTAGGGCTTGGAAACTTGAGCCGTCGTTCCAGTCTCCGGTGAGGTGAGGTGAGCCTAAGGTCTCCGGTGGAAAGAGGTGAGCTAAGGTCGCTTGCAGGTGAGGAGAGCCGAGGTAGAGAACGTTTCATAGAGCACTCCTTGAAAAAAGCCCTAGATAATGGTCCCATTGATTTTTTGATAAGATAAATAGTATGTTCAATGAAGAAGAGGATTAGAAGACAACGTTGAATGGATTTTTCAACAGTGAGGGCAAGAACGTTCATTGAACAAACCATACCGTTTCATCCTCCTCATGAGAGCTTTGCATTTGAAGATTCTTCGTGGATCTTTTTCCTTAAGAGTTAGAAGCATTATCGCAGTATTACGGATTTTGTTGAGTCGTTCCTTTTCAACTTTGCATCGTAGATTGTATTCTCCGTTCAATTTCAACTTTGCGTCTAGTCTTTCCTTTTCATTTGAGCGTCGATAATTAGGGCAGGAGGGAAAGGAGGGCAAGAGGGAAAGGAGAAAAAAAGGAAGGCGGGGTTTTTAATTTTTTAGGATTTCATTTTCCCCCTGGTTATTAAGGGATGGAACGCGCGTTCCATTAAAATTTATAAAGCGACATCCATAGAAGACGCACATTTTATTATAGGTGCCCTCCATTTTTTTTTTTTTTTTTGGATTAGACACTAATTTAAGGGTACTCAGTAATGCGCGACCTAAATCCTTAAAATTTTTGAAGAGATGACACTTTTTTAATGTCGCTCTCTAATGCGAAACATAAATCAAAGAGCGTCGTGTTTTGCGTGTCCTAAAAGGGTCTTTTTCTTGTAGTGCCTTTAAGTTTCTTTCGAGTTAATCAAGAAATAATCACCGAAAATTTGATTTACAGAGAAAAGAAAGAGAAATCGGAGCTATTGAGTGGGGAAAAGTAGAACTTGTCAGGGGATTTAAGAGCGATTTATGGCAATTGAGAATTTAGGGTCTTTAGTTGGACCGATTTTGCCTTCCTGAACAAGAAGATTGCCGTGATTGATACGAAAGAAATCGAGAAGTTGAGCAACAAAGGAAGTATCGCTCATCAAGATTCATTTTTTTTTCAAATGTATAGATTTTAATCAAATGATTTCGTTTTTAGGACCTTTGTCCTTCCCCATCATGAAGTGATCCATGTGATATAGGTGGTGATTAATAAGTTAAAGTTGATTACACTATCTTGCGAACTATTTGAATATGAGCTCATTTTGGTATAATCTTTGGATCCCGATCCGATCTTACGATTACGATCTTGCATCCCGTAAAACGATCTTAGGTAAGATTTTGATTTTAATAACTTTTAGCCATACTGCTATTTTGAAGTGAAAGCTTATCACATGGATGAACACCAATAACACCTAAAAGAAAAAGAAACGACAAGTACAAAGATAAAAATCAAAGAGCTCCTATTAACAAAAAGATTACATGCGGTTTGGTTAAAATCGCCGATTTTGTCCTTTTTATTGGGACCATCTTTTGTTAGAAATATGGTTTAGTGGTACTTGGAAATCTGAGAATCGTGATAATCACTTTCAAATCGAAGTATTTGGGTGGTACTTCCAAATCCTCAATTGGATAAGACTCAGATAAAATCAAAGAGAAAGAAAGAGAGAATGAGATGGTGTAATTTTCGTGAGTACCAGAAAACTGACTAAAAATTGGTTATATACATTCATTGTCTGAAAAACTGTCAAAACTGTCATATAACAGTTTTTCTCAACAATCAAAACTGTTATAAATCCGGGTTTGATATAAGGATTAATGCAAAGTCAAAACCGGGTCAAATATTCAAAATTTTGATTTTCTGATGCATTTTTAAAAAATGCCAAAAACGGATTTAAAAAATAAAACAAATTATACTAAATCTTTATTAAATTTATTAAAATAAAATAAAAATAAAAGATCTTAGTAATTAAATGTTTGATGGAATGAAATAATAAGTAATTATTTTAAAGATTTTAAAGTTTTTTTGTTAATAAAAAAAAGGGTTGTTGTCACTCTAGTCCAACAAACTTTAGTATATTGATTTAAATGGTCCACCGTAACTATTTTTTTTACATTTCAAGGGCATGAACTTGTAATTTTAGGTTTTAAAAGATCATTTTGAAAATTTTGAAGGGGTCTCTCGGTGACCCCATACTAATCATCAGTTTGCAAATACCACCTAACTAATTCACCTCATCTCTTTCTCTTTATCTCTCTCTCTCTCTCTCACACACACACACACATACACATACACACACACACTCTCTCTCTCTCTCTCTCTCCCTTCATTTTTCTCTCTCAAGATAGTAGCCATTAAAGATATTTTGTTGGCAACAATCTCATACCCACTGCCTTCTTCTTCCTTGTCTTCATCCATCAACGTTCCCATCATCATCCACCACCATGTAACACACCATCATCCCTTCCTTTTTGTAGTTGGTGGATTATTTCCCTACATTTCCATAAACACGTGGTGTGCATCACAAAAAGTGGTTCGTAGATAATTTCTCTGGTCTAGTTTCCACAACTTCAACATCCTTCATAGATTAGTCATTTTCATCTACTAAAACAAAGACGAAAAAATCAAAACACGAAACCCAATTGAGTAATTATTGAAAAACGAGATTAAAACACTAGTGTTGTTGCTTTTGCTGTTCTCAAAAGCCATAGGCATAACTTTTGATTCTTCGTGATGACTGCGGTTTTCACAGTTTCAACATCCTTCACAGTTTCGATCCCAGCCATGGGCTCTGCCCCTTGGACCCCGCCAAGGGCTGCCGCCCCTTGGACCCCGCTCACAGGGGCGCTGCCCCCGGACCCTTGTTCGTTAAGGGGTTTCGCCCTTAAATGACAATGTACTTTGATACTTGATCAAACTTAAACAAGTGTGTACTCCTTAACAAAGTAATCCCATTACACTTAAATAACATTGATGATAACAAATCACCAACATCTTTAATCCCTAACAAATATATATATATATATATATATATATATATATATATATATATATATATATATATAAAAGCATTTTATCCTTGTCATATTTTTAATAATTAAAACAAATACTTAATTAAAATTAAAAATCATCGAGTCCCACCATCGATTCCTAACCCCTCCCTTGACCTCCTCCCCTCTTCCTTTCCTTTGATACTTTGATACAGAAATCTCCTCTTTCTTGTTGTACATAAGCATCATAGTATAGATCTTATTACATCCGATCGTGATCCAGCAGTTTCGACATCGGTCCAATAGAGATCGGATGAGCTCGAGCCGTAAATGGTCTTTTCACGTGCTCAAGTGAGATGAGAGAGAAATAGATGTTTACAAGAGCTGAAGATGTTGGATGTGGGGGTACGACACATTTTCTTATTTTCTAAATTTTCTTTAAATAAAAATTATTAGATAAAACAAAAAAAATAGAAAATAAAATATAAAAGGCAATATTGTTTTTTATGGAATCTAATTCGTACACAATAATTTATATTTTAAAATGTTACAAACATACAAAATATAAATTGTTGTACATGGAAAGATGTTACCTAATAATAATAACTTTCCTTTTTTGTATGACTCAAAGTGACAAAAGACATAACAAAATCATAAAATAAAGACATCAAAGCTAAATAAAAGTCCGAAAACTTAATTTTCACCAACCTACAAAGGACAATTTAAATAATTACTCAAAAAGAAAAGAAAATAGAAAGAAGTAAACAACAATGTTTGTTTGCACGTCAAAAGAAACCTTTCTCCTTCCCCATCATGCAGTGATCCATGTGATATGTTTCACCAACAAAATAACACTTACATCAAAACACACACACACCCATGTCATGTCATATGATTCACTCCGATCCAAGGATGGTACTACTTACATATACACATGTAGTTCGCATCCCCTAGCTTAGCTAGCTTATCCTTTCTATCTCTTTTTATAAAACCCACCATTTATAGCCTATATATTAGCCTTCATGTACTCAAGTAGCTAGCTTCTGATTATTTTTGCAAACTCCCGTTGGTATGTTGAAGATGACATATATGGCGAATATGTTACCTCTCGATCATTGGAACTGGTGGACTCGGAATAATAGTTGTGGTTGGGGATGCTGATCTACATGGTAAAATCTATTTCCATTCTTAATTATATTATCTTGCAACTTCACTCATTATTTTGTTTTGCATAGATTTAAAGTTTAAGAAAAACTCATGACATATCAATATATACCCTAACACATCAATTTAATTATCATTAGTGTATCTCGGTCGGGTTAATCAACCAAATTTTGCAATCACAGGTTTACCGGGAAAGATTGTATCTTGATTGATGGGGTTAATATTTGGAAGATTGGGCTGCTTGATTTGAGGTCTAAATTGGAAATAATTCCACAAGATCCGACCTTGTTTCAAGGAACTACGAGGACGAATCTTGATCCATTAGAAGAACATTCGGATTGTGAGATTTTGGGAGGTGTTAAACAAGACCCAGGTTCCAGACATTGTAAGGCAGGATAAATTTACTCGATTATAAAATTGTCAACCAAATATAAAGTAAATTTCGGACTATGAGGACTAATGTTGATCCGTTAGAACTTAGATGAGCATTCTTAATACACCATATAAATTTTACTTGTTTCTTATTGTACCATTGTACGTTGATAAATTTTCTCAATTACAAAATATCAACCAAATATAAAGTAAGTTTCATGACTTGTTATATTTGGATAAGTTTTTTAAAATTTAACATATTAATATGAAAAAAGTTGAAAGTATAAATTCTATAATTTAATATATCATTTATGATTTAGTAAAAGAACTGAGAATATAATAATGAAAGAAATATTTTATATGCAACACAAATAAACAAAAATATGTTTACTTATTCCTTGCATCTAGTTCATATTTGGGTTTATTCAACAAACGCGATTGTATATACAATTTGTTTTAGCCCCATTTTTTTTTTTTTTTTTTTTTTTTTTTTTTTTTTTTTTTGCTAATCTACCATTATATTTTAAAAATCCTTTCATTTTCGGGTCTTTAGTCGCTCACTAACAGATGATGATAATGTGTCGGTTTACCATTTCTCTTAGTTTGTATCTAACAATAATATTTACGTATGAGTTCGCATTTAACCCAAATATTTTTTTTTGTTTCACATCTATCATTGTTTTTTTAGAAAAATTTTCATTTTAGCCATTGGCCGGTTACGAATAGGCATTTTAAAATTTAATAAGTTATAATGAAAAAGGAAAAAATGAGAGCAAGAGTCGAAACCGCGATTTCTCCTTGAGGACGGGTGTGTTAGCCAGTAAAACAATGACTTTTTTTTTGTATTATCAACGATTGTTGTATTTAATATAGTAAGCCAATAGCACTTTTTTATTATCGGTGTTTGTTGTATTTAACGTACACATGTGTTTTCAAATGAAAGAAAAAGATATAATGTAAGTCGCGAGTCTAAGACATCTAATAAATGATGTGACATGTTAATCTTTGAACCATTAAAAATTGACATTTCTTTGGTTTCTCAATAAATATATCATTAGAAATATTTCGTTAAATATGCGGTTTCTCAACAAGTATGTCACTAGAAACAACTAATTGTATCTTAGAATAGTTACGAATGAATTAACAATTTTGATTTACTTAAAGATTAACATTTCATATTGTCACAAACTCAAAACTTACATTGTGTATTTTTTCCTTCACTTCAAAATACATGTATACATTAAATACAACAAAACACCGATAAAACAAAAAAAGAGTCATTAATTTAGTAGCTAACATGTCCCACCCCTCAAGGAGAAGTCGCAGTTTCTACTCTTATCTTCGTGTGTCTCTCTCTCTCTCTCTCTCTCTCTATATATATATATATATATATATATATATATATATATATATATATATATATATATATATATATATATATTCGTTTTAAGATATTACGTTTTAAAATATATATATTCGTGACTGCACAAGTGCTAAAGTGAAAAATTTTCTAAAAAATAATGGTAAATGGAAAACAAAAGAAATGTTGGGGCTAAATACAAAATCATACGAAAACGTTGGGGCTACATGCAAATCAAGAAAAATGCTAAACCGACTCTGGGTGATCGACCAAGGGCACGAAAATGAAATATTTTCAAAAATATAACAACAAAGATGAATAAAAAATAAAAGTATGACTAAAACATAATAAAATTATATATATATATATATATATATATATATATATATATATATATATATATATATATATATATAGTTTGGAATACAATAAATAGTTTGGAATTTTTTCGAATAACCACATGCAATATATTTTTTTCGAATAAATAGTTTATGGCAAAAACCCTTCATATTTTTCCATTAATTTTAAATTTAATACAATATATAGTTTGGAATTTTTTCGAATAACCACATGCAATATATTTTTCTACTTTAAGTAATGTAGTAAAACTCTCTTTAAAAGGAGATATAAAGGAGATATAAATAAATTGTGTAAGTAAATGTAAGTTCTGTTTATGCTTATATGTCTGTATCGGAACATGACATCCCGATGTTTTATTATTAAATGAAAATACATTCTCTTCGAGAAATGTTTTGATAAGTAATTATCATATCTTGTTTTGAGAACAAATTCCGCAACTGTTTTCTTTAAAAGAGTACTCTGATTTTATAAAACAAAGCATAAACAAATCGGTCTTTTCTGGCCGTGAAAACGGGGATGTCACATGATAAGCTCAAACTCTCGAATCATGGCCATGAACTCCACCACCTATATTTACCATAAACCATTCCATAAATTTCCAGTTTACCAAAATACCCTAGGAAGTCAACTTATTGACTCGTCGAGTCCTTCCAGAATTCAAGAAGTCGTGAAAACCCCCCAGTTGACTCATCGAGTTTCCAGACAATTCGTCGAGGCCATACGTGTTCACTAGTCGAGAAAACCCTAATTGACTCGTCGAGTCGTCTTGCAGACTCGCCGAGTTCATGCAAAACCTTCAACGACTTATCTTCACCGGACTTGCCGAGTTGGCCAAGCAACTCGTCAAGCCCCTTCAATCTTTTCTCCATTCAGATGATTTTAAGCCACCCCAAAGCTCCATATTGTAGATCTAAACTCCTTAGCATACTTCCTACGTAAAGTTGAAAACTTTACGTACATGCAAGGTGTTAAGGCCAAAATCAAGCCAAAGAAGAAGTTCTAGGTAGGGAAAAGGCATTATCTTGCTAAAGGCTGAAGCTTTATGATTATAAGGGCCAAGATGGACCTAAATCTGAAGTTGCAACTTCAGATCATGGTCCAACACCCGAAATGAAACACCAACATGCTAAAATGGCCCCAAAACTCCAATATAGAAAGATCTAGCTAGAAGGGTATGAAAGTAACAACTTGTTACCTTCACTTGCTAAAATAGCCCCAAAAATAAAATATAGAAAGATCTAGCTAGAAGGGGATCAAGGTAACGACTTGTTACCTTCAAGTGATGCTAAACTGGAGTAAAACTCAGATCCACAACCATTCCTTGCCTCAAGTTTCTTCATCTTCAAGCTCCTTTCACCAAGATCCACCTTCCAAGCTTAAAAACACACAAATATGGATAAAAAACATGATTTAGGGTTTCTGAGCTCAAAGGGGGCTGTAACGGAGGCTAAGGGAGACTAATGACCCTTTAAATAGGGTGCAAAACATCAGAAATTAGGGTTTCATCCTCCAGCTCCAACTCGTCAAGTCGTGTCCTCCAACTCATCGAGTTGGTCACTTAAACACGCGGTCAAATCCGTTCCTACTCGATGAGTCAGGGCATCCAACCCGTTGAGTCGACCTTTAAAAATGGAATTATAAGACTGAAAAGTCTATACCTGAGAGTTGGGGTGTTACATTTTTGGTACAAACCATTAGAGAAATCAAACTTTTGGTGTTACATTTCAAGTCTTCAAAAGAAAGGAACTATTTTGGTTATTTTCTATAATAATCTAGAGGTATGTAAACGTTAATCCCTTGTTATTTTCAATAATAGTATGGTAATCTTAGGATTCTTGATATTCAATAGTTTATTGCTTTCAATAGAGAAAACCTACATCCAAATAGGTTGCATGTGAACTTAACGGTTAAGTTTTTCTACCACATGTTTTAATTATAACTTATAAAACCCATCAAACATGACCATATAGTTGTCACGACGTAACAATGAGATTTATCTCGATTATTTTCGACTGACTTAGTCATGACGTGAGAGCATGGTCCTCACGACGTGACGATGGTTTTGGTCGCGACTAAGTTTTTTACTCAAGAGTTTTGGATCGGAGCTGAACTTATGGGCCACGACGTGACCATGGGCTGGTCACGACATGAGAATCAATTTTTAGAATTGTGGCTGTCGGCTTTGACTTTAACCGTTGACTTTTGGCATGGGTTGACTTTTGGTCAAATTAAGGGTTTTGGGGTGTAGAATGAGATGGTACTCTTTATTGATGTTAGGAGCCTTGTTGGATCAGTCATTGTTGGGTGAGAGTTGTGGTGTTTAACTGCTACTTGCGAGGTGAGTCTTCTCACTATACTTGCCTATGTGGTAGTATATGCTTGATGACCAGTTGGATCTTCTTTATGGATTGCTGATATATGTGAACTAAGTTTCTGATAACTCCTGAACTACTGATTGTTCCCAAGGTTGTTGATAACTTGTGAGGTCTGTTGTTAATCCACATGGTGTGCTGTTAGGCCACTGTGACCATTAATAGTCCTCAAGGTTGCTGATAACCTGTAGTTGTTTATTATGTTGTGATGTATCTAAAATTTTGGGGAACTCAATAAACTTTGTACTTACAGATGTGGATTAAATATTTTGCAGGTACTTATCAGATTGCGAAGACAAAACTGTAAACACACATCATCAGTATTACGACATCATCATCATTATAACTCTGAATTCTACATATTGGTTTATGAAAAATTAGGTTGCTCTAAATGTAATATTATTAAAATGGATGTTACAAAAATAAAAAATTCAACCTGAAATTTTGGGATGTTACATGGTTGCTGACATGACAACTGGTTTAGAGGTAAGGTATTGTCTAAAGAACTCAAAACCTATAGATCCAAAGCAAATGGTGGTGTGATGGTGGTTTGACTATCGATCCCCATAGAAGGTGCAACAGTAACAATGAACTATGGTGTCCGTGCCCATTGGATGCGGGACCAAGAAAGCATGGTTGAAACTGTCTAGATTGTATATTTTGCTGAGGAAGACTTTATTGTTGTTTTTCATTGTTTAGTAACAGTTGGAACCGTGACTTCCACCAATTCTTTTGTTTGCAATAAGTATATTCATCCAAAACTCTAAAGGTTAGACGAGACTGATATGCATGCTAAGGTCATGATGCAGCAACAAAAACAGTAGGTGTAGTGTGTCTTGAATTAGCTCTATCAAACGTGAGGAAATTAGTGGACAATAATTCTTGTTAGAACAATTTTTTTTTTTCATCCACTCATAAGCCAAATTCGATTTAACAACCTGTCACCTCTTCTCATGGTAATATACTAATATGTGACTACCTTAGCTCTTTTTTTAACTTTTTTTTTTTTTTTGCAAAACATATTTTTTAATATGATATTTGAACAATGATTTTTTTGCCGTAAGTAGCTCGTCACCATTGTTTGCATTGTTTCTTTTTCCATAAGTTGCATGACACATTGTTTCCTCGCCAAATTGTTTGCATAGTTTGTTTTTTTTGTTTTGTTTTGTTTTTTTATTTTTTTTTTATTTTTAAATACCAGTTGTCATTTTAACGAAGTCGAGATGTTCTCTGGTAGGAAGCTTGCGAACCCCCAATACCAGATTGTTTTCATCATGTTTTATAAATAAAAAATACAAGAAATTTGAAAAAAAAACATAAAAAAAAAGTACGAAATATAAAATATGTCTCTGGGTCATGCCGATTACATACGAATCAATATTTAGAAGCATGTGTCTATATATTCTTTTGGTTAGTAGAGAACAAAAACCACACCAAAATTATCGTAAATTTGGGATTCTAAAAAGTTAGCCCAGCTTAGTAGAGAACAAAAACCACACCAAAATTATCGTAAATTTGGGATTCTAAAAAGTTAGCCCAACTTAGTAGAGAATAAAAACCACACCAAAATTATCGTAAATTTGGAATTCTAAAAAGTTAGCCCAGCAAAATGTGACAAGAAGACATATATGTAAATTTAGGATACAAAATTTGAGATTCGAGAACAAGATATTTGCTAGCCGAGAAAACAAGCTTATAGACGGTTTTTTGAGTTGTTGTTCATCCATACTAAGCACCACACTTCTATTTATTATTTACACACTACTTGTTAATTTTAAAAAATAAATAACTATAAAGATCAAAATATTTGAGAATTTTAAATTTATAAGAAAATACAAAATAATGAATTATTATAATTGAAATGTTTTTTATTTTTTAAATTTAAACAAATAATTTAAATAAATAAACAAAAAAAACTAAAGAGCTTTAATTTGAGAATTTTAAAATTAAAATGTAAGTTAATTAATGAAATAGATATTAGTTATTACTATATTTATTGCAGTTATTACATTAAAATATTATATTTAATTTAATAAAATAGAAAAACTCATAAAATGATATGTGAAAAAAAAAAATTTAAATAACCACAAAATGATATTTGGCAAATTAAATGAGAGTGTGACATGTGACAAAAAAACATTTATTTATTAGAGCAGATATCCACAAATGGTAAAATGGTTTTAAATAGAACTGAAAACCGAAGGACAAAAAAGGCACCGAAGGACTAAAGGGCTAGAAACCAGGCTTCTTATTAGACCTGTACATTTGTGATCCCGGATCGGTTTCGGGTCGGTCTCGAAACGGTCTAGTCTTTTTATGGTTGGTCTCAGAGCAGTCCGGTTTTTTTCCGACTGGTCTCAGGGAGGTCTTTTTTTAGACCGGTCTCTTTCAGTCCGATCTTTTTTGGGATTGGTCTCGGTCTTTTCAATCTAGTCTTACGGTCTTTCCGTGCACCATTTTCGGTTCGGTTTTTGGGTTTTTGGTCGTTTTCAGGTTTTTTCGGCTCGGTTTTGGTATTTTGTTGGTTTTTTTAGTTTCAATTTCAACTTTTTCCTTTAATAAACGTGTGATTAACAAAAAATGATAGATTAAACTTTATTAAAAAGAATACACTAAAGTTTAACAAAAGAAAAAAAAATGAAGTTAGATAGTATGAGATTAAAAATTGTGTGATTAACACAAAAATGATGTATTTATAAACTTTGGCTAGCGGTCTTTATTGAGATCGGTTTCAGACCGGTCTCTGGTTGGTCTAAGATCGGTATTGTGTCGGTCTCGGAACGGTCTGATCTTTTTTGGATTGGTTTCAGAACGGTCTTGGATGGTCTCGAGCCGGTCTTTTTCTGGTCCAGTCCCGTTTTAGACCGGTATGGTCTCGGTTATTTTCAGCTATGTAACTATTTTTCTTAAAAAAAAAAGGTACCGAAGGTCAAAAAGGGCTAGAAACCAGGCTTCTTAATCGGTTTGGTTTTAAGCTAGGGTAAATGATCGGGCTATCTTTAATCGAAACTAGTCCTTTTTTATGTGGTTGGGCCCAATCCTACCCTCAGAATTTAGATAATATGTTTTTTTTTTTTTTTTTTTTTTTTTTTTTTTTTTTTTTTTTTTTAATTAAGTTTGCCTATTCTTTGTTCTTCCCCTTATGGACCAATATTATATTTCTTCTGGTATAAATGGAATTCGCAAAACAAAAATGTTAAATAATCAAGACAAATAGATACATAAGTTTCACCTTGAAGATATTGACCTTGGATACCATAAATGCATGGATCAACTTGGAAAGAATTGGTCAAAGATGATGGTTAGTGATATTAACTTTGTATCTGTCGGTGATATGCTTTTTCTACCAACAAAAAAGGTAATCAATCGTATCATATGATCCTATCACCGTGAATAGATGCAGCATTGTTGCAAATGATCGATCTTCTGTTTGTATGTAGTTTATATATATCATCCTAATTATCATAATTTCGTAGAATTGGGTTAAAAAAAACATTTTAATGTTGAGAGTCACGTACCATGACTTCAGATGTAATCAACGTAATTTGTTTTTAGAGTAAATTACATGAATGGTCCCTATGGTTTGGGGTAATTTGCACGTTTGGTTCCTAACTTATTTTTTTAACTCGGAAGGTCCCTACTGGTTGTTTTTATTACGTGTTTGGTCCTTATTGTTTGTTTTTGTTACGCGCTTGGTCCCTCTCATACCTAAAAATACTATTATTTAAAGAGGAAAAAATGATGGGGTACGTAAGGTAAGGTGAGAAGGGTGAGATTAGGGGTGTGTTTATTTAAATAAATTAAAAAATAAAGGGAAAAATAGACTTTTTATGTAAGACAAGGACCAAGCGCGTAACAAAAACAAACAGTAGGGACCTTCCAAGTTAAAAAAATAAGTTAGGGACCAAACACGCAAATTACCCTAAACCATAGGGACCATTCGTGTAATTTACTCTTGTTTTTATCACCGTCAAGGCTTACTATTAATACATATTGTACGGAACCACCATGTGCTACAATGTGGACTTAGAACCTCCAACAATTTTTTATTTCCAGGAAAGCAACCTTTCACTTGTTGTTTTCATATCTCCAAGCCAAGGTATTAATTATATCTTATAGCAAAAAGGTCAGACATTAATGATTAATCATGTACTTTCTTCCACTATTCGCTACTTATGTTAAAATCATTACTCTATATCTTCTGTTCATAATATTATCATTCTAAGTTTATGTATGTATATACTTTTAGATGCTCTTTATTTTTTGAAGAAAAAAAAACATCTTCAGACCTCTTATTGCTGACGCAGCACACGCGTAACATTTTTTTTTATTATTCCTACCTCTTCTAACCTATTCTTCTTCTTTTATTCTTGCTAAAATATTGATTATATATTGTTGAAATCTTATTTCATATTTTTTTCGTTTTTTTCTTTGTTCTTGTTGATTTTTTTTATATTGAATGATAATAATTTGTTGATGAAATATCAATATTTTATGTTAAAATATCTTTATTTTTTGTTAAAATATCATTATTTTTTGCTGAAATATCATAAATTTTTACCGAAATATCATATATTATTAAATTTTTCGGTATTTAAAAGTTATTTTCGGATTATAAATCAGTTTATTTTAATTTTTTAATATCTGCAGCAGCATGCAGATGTTAAAAACACAAATATGTTTCTTATTACAGTCTGCAACCGTTTGGTCCACCTTTTCTACTGCAGAGGGTTGCAGAGGTGGTCCACAGATTTTATGAATTTTTGTTTCAAAAAAACAAACAACACCTTAGTCATTTACCATCTTTCAACATCTACCACTTGTTATTTTTCTTGATGAATCAGAGAGTAAGGATAATACATTGCTTTTCATAAAATTATATCATTTTTCCATACAAGGAATGCACTTAAAAAATGTTCAACGGAACATCTTTAAGATGACATTGAACTTAATGTCTAATATTGAAAATAAAATAAAATCTTTTTTCCATTAAAGAGTACAATGTTCATATTTTTAGTGTGTATTATTTTACATAATTGTATTCTCAACCCTATTTGTATAGTTCAACCCATAATTCTCTTGTACAATTACTATATATTGAATGATAATTATAAGGGATTTTCATAAAAGAATATCTAGTTTAGTATCAGAGAAATCTCTCTCTCTCTCTCTCTCTCTCTCTCTCTCTCTCTCTCTCTCTTATTTCTTTTTTACGAGATGATATCACAACTACTTCTTCAGATGTTCTAAAGAAAAAAAAAATACTCAATAGGATTGGAAAAGCCTCAAAACTTCTTTTCGTTACAACAAGGATGCCATATCCATCCAGCTTGACAATAAACTTCGTAATAATGCTATTAGTGACTCAACAATTACAGATTAATGCACTTGAATCAAGAAGATTGTCGACTTACTTGAAAACATTAATACTTCAATCTCGGAAAAGAACCTTGTTACATACTTTATTAATGGTCAGTCTCCCAAATATGATTATATCGCCATGCTTATCTATCATTAGATTTGTCTTCCAAAATTTTATGGAGACTATATCAATGGTTCTTCTCGAAGAACAAGATATGAATCAAGTTTATATACACGTGGTTCACACCGATCATTCACTGTCCCCAAATTCTCGCTACCAAACACTTGCAAACCACCAAAATAAATTTCTATGGACCCAGTCAATGTGGTGGTATAAATGGTAGTATGCAATATTGACGCGATTGCGACAGTCATGGTGGAACCTTCAGATAGTAGCACAATATGCCTCAACAGGGGTAGGTGTATGATGGCTACTCGCATGCGTACCCCTTTGTTGGGTTTTATACTAACAATCCTATGTGTGCATGCAACCCTAGTATTGGATCTATGTTTTCACTATTAGTTATACAACTTTATGAACACAAAAAGAAACCTGACATGCTACTATAATTTTCGAAATTCATATATAAAACTAGAATACATACCTTTTGTTGTTATATAGCAATAACAACTAGTTCCTTGAATTTCCTTAGCTCTTGAAAGCAAGTACCACAAGTGTAGTACCTCTAATGGAGTCACAAACACCATATGCAACTTGGATGAAGAGGAGAAGTAAAGGAGGCACCAAAAACGGCTGGAAACCCTAATGGAAGTGTTCTCCACGTTTTTAGGGCTTAAGGGTCCCTTTTATACATGTAGGCTATTAGGGTTTACAACTAGGAAACCCTAATCTGACTGCTTAGGCCCTAAGCAGCCCATGGACTCCTTAAACATATCCCTTGGACGATTTCTAATGGGCTTCCCATAGAATTCGTTCAACTTATATATTATTAGGTGATCCATAGCCCAATTATAATTATCTTATAATTACAACTTCAGTCCCCTAAGTTTAATTAATCTCTTTTAGCCACAAAATTAATTCTTAATTAATTCTTGACCAATATTAATTAAACAATATGATTTCTCCTTTAATATATTATTCTCATAATATATTAATAAATCATATTTAAACCTTTCTCTTCTTAAATCATCCTACATATTGCTATAGTGAAGGCAACCCAAAAGGACCATGCTCATAATCGGGTCAAGTACATACCAAAACAGTTATGGACTTAGACACTAATCCAACAGTCTCCCACTTGGATAAGTCTAATAACTATTTTCCGTATGACTTCAGAACCTGATCAGCAATCGTAGCTTTCAAAAGCCGCTGTCAACTCTGATCTTATCAGATAGCGTGTCCTCTAGATAAGGGATTATATATTCCTCCATTCTCAAGATATTGTATAGACAAAAGACATGAATTTCAATCATTCTCTCTATACTATTTCCCGACTTCCGATTCATGACGACTGATAACAGACTACAATTGAACACATCAACTTAGTCTTGGCTTGGCCAAGCGCTTAGGTGTCATCACTAAATCATCGAGAGGCCCACATATATCGCTTTTATCCCACTTTGGGTAAAAGGAATGGATAAACTTCGACTCAAATGCTCGCTTGCATTTACTGATCGAATCACACACAACAATAAGTTTTATAACACCAAGTTACTGGTGCGTTTACTTATTATCAATGTGTAACTGACCAACAAATAACAACTCACACGTCTCGGTTTCAAGAATATACAATATTATCGTCTCACTAATCACTCATGATAAAACCGTGAAGTGATCCAAGTGAGCGTGGGTTTAATCCAATACTTTAATCTTATCAAAGCACTCACGAACTCTGCAGCAAACTTGTGCCATGTCTAAACACTTCAGACAATCTACAGACAGATTCATGACAGTCTTTATTCATACCTACTCCCAACGTATGACCAACTGTGGATGTTTGAATAACCTAGTTATTCTGGAAGTCAAAACATGCAAATTGAAACATGACAACAATACTTAATCCTATATGGCCTCAAACTTGTGAGAGTAAATAAAACCCTTCTATTTATCCACCATATTGATTACTCATTATTTATCATTTAATGTTTCGGATAATCAACTCATTACTTGAATTATACCAACAATTGTCCCATGCTCTAAACATGCACACTTTGTTTCCTATGGTCCATGCTTTGCGAAATAGATCACCTGAAAACTTTTCCAATGATGCTCATTTCACAATTCCTTAATCCTAATTATTAGTGTAAGAACACAAGGTTCTTGCCACTACTAGAATATGCTAGATTCTAACATTTTATGCAACGATCCCTTTGCAAAATACTTTCTTAGAAATTGTTACAAGACAATTCCATAGATGTGAAGTCTCACATTCAAAGTACATTCCTTTGAACATCCTTCTTGCATAAAAGTTTCTAATCTAGGCATAGACTCTCAATATCCAACTCCCAATATGGAAACATTTCCACATTTGCCATATGACAACTCATTCTTAATAGAATCTTATCTATTCATAATAATGTCGATATGGTCCATCCAATACCATACTTCCAACTACTTACAAGCGATCAATCTTCAGCGAACTTTGGATCGTCCTTTGATAGTTGTTAAATTCTTTCAGTCAAAACCAATTCTATTCCTTTTTCCCTCTTAATGCGCTAGACATTTGGAAAATTTTAGAATGGTAAAATACTATAGCATTTACAATCGATCCTATACCCGAAGCGTATGGGACACGATGCATAATGTCTTACATAAAGATATGATACTTTACCAATCTTTTGCCATAATATTTTATGTGTCATGTTCTTACAATTCGAACTATGAAGAGGGATGCCGTAATCGAATTTTAAGAACACACAATGTATCCTTTGACTGAAAATATTAAAATTTCTTAATCTAAGCTTTAGATTTTGAAATGGAGTATAATATTCTCTCCCTTAATTATAGCAAAACAACTTTTCAACCCATGCAACTTTGCAAATGGAATCTTTGTTTTTCTATAATTAATATTGCTAACTTGCAATACTCGCCATAACAATCATACAAGCATAACACTTATGCTCCCACTATCATGATGATTAGCATAACATTTATGCTCCCACTAGCTTTGACATGTATTCAAAAAACAAATGAACTTCCAGAAAACAATGCCTATTGAATCTCTGAAATTCATATTTCTAATACCAGATGCTTCGATAAGCCTTTATCTAAGCTTCTTAACCTTATACACCTTTGCCTTAGATAGCTCATATGTGTGTTTAAACAATTCATAACTTATGTTACTAAGTTCCAAATGTTGAAACTAATTGCGAAATCTCACAATTCGAACTATGGAAATGGATGCCGTAACCATAATCGAATTTGAGAATACAATTTTCACAATTGTTATCTTCTTAAAATCTCTCTTAGTGAAAGCATTTCCTCACAGTCATTTTCATGAAGGAGGGAATCTTATGACACTTAGATTTTATGGTGTATGAGTTCCTATCCATGTGAATTTGCCAAAAACAAGGTTTGCGACAAATCCAAACTCATATGGACTGAACTTTCTTAATCTTGATTTCTTGCCCTATGGTAACACGAGTGCCCATCATGCCTTCCAAGTAGTTTTGTAACTTGTCCTTACATATCAATTTACTTTCCATCGACTAAGGCTTTAGTGTATACACAATTAACTCAATTGGAATGGCACAGAAACAAAACAATGTCAGCACGATAGGTTGTAAACCTCAAGTCGTGTGCTAGTGATGATCGATAACGTTTATTCTTGATTTGTTCTTGAAACTTTTCAAGACCATTAAGACTCCCACTGACTTCTTGACATATAAGATTCTCTTGTCAAGAAACATTTCTTGACAAACAAATATTCAAGAGTTAGTGAAGCATTTATCAAGACAAAATACTTCACACAATTGGTCCTAGTTGGTCTTTGTCTTATCCAAGACAGCACAACTTACCAATTTCAAATGTGCAAGAATAAGAAAACTTTTCCAAATTCCACATTTGATGAGTGTTATAAACCTACTTAAGACTTTTCACTCAATGTCACAATCTTGACTCTAAGACTTGATATTGGAACGAAGTATGATTGACTTCTTGATTTAACCATTTCTACAATACTTGATTCCTCTTCTTAGACATGCAATTGCACTAAGACTCACTTAGAGGATCTATTGAGACATGGTTCTTAATCTTTAAGACTTATCATAAAACACAATAAAAGGTACTCTCCCTTCTTCCTAGAAAAGAGAAACTTTTATCTTTCTGCCTACTCGATTCTTCTTTATTCGTTCTACTATTCATTGAAACTCTTTCAATCAATCTCAGAATTACACTTAATCTTATAAGTATAATCACATTTACTAAACTTTAGTAAATCATGACGAATATCTTTGTCACTCTTGTGGTGGACTTGATCAACGCACAACCTAGTGTACTTGATCTCCTAGTCCTTCAACTGACATTTTGCCAAAGAATTAGTCTAAGTTTCCCAAATGTGAAAGTTTTTTCCATTCATCATACAATACACATTGCATGATTCCAAGTTTCTGTCCAATTGAAACTTGGGCGATGAGAAAATCTCCTTACTTGGTAAACTCTTGACACTTCCACAAATATTACAATTAAGAATCAAATCCATTATTTCTAATAATAGAAACATTCAAACATCAATTTTTTCATACATGCCATCGCAGGGATAAACAAATAAGATAAAATCAAAATTTATTTTATTGCGGAAAAATTTGTCCTTACAATGTAATTCAATTGAAAAACTATGTTATTACATTTTCTTAACAATCTATTCTAACTCCAAGTAGTAGCTCAAGAATCCATTCTTCAAGTAATGCGATCGACATCCATTTCTTCATGATTAGATTCAGCTCACTTCTTTTCTCAAGCTTCCTCTCTTTTCCTCGATCCTTCAAAACATCAAAATGTAATCTTATCACATCATGTATTAAGAATCTAGAATAGGAACTTAAAAGAGTTAGTTAATGGATTTTACCTGAAGTAGAGCCATACGTCTTGACTCTCCCATCTCTTAGATCTCTCAGGTAATTAGGGCAGCTTCGTCTCCAATGCCCCTTCTCTTGGCAATAAAAGCAAATAGACTCCTTTGGCACAACACATCGGACAATCACAGACTTAGTTCTTTCTGGACTTCCAATGTTGCCAGTGTCCATTAAAGTTTGGGAGTTTGATTCACTAGAAAAATTTGCTTGACCAGCACGCCAAATCATTGTTGATTCAGCAGCTATAAGCAAATAGGTGAGATCAATTAGGGTCACGTCGTGGTCCATCATATAGTACTCTCTAACGAACTCACTATATGATTCAGGAAGTGACTGAAGAACCCAGTCAACAGCCAACTCACTTGAAATCTCGACACCCAACATGTTTAACCTATCAATGTATGACTTCATCTCTAAGACGTGCGCACACACAGGTTTCCCATCTTCGTGTTTACTTGCCAAAAGGGCTTGAGTGAGCTTGAACTTTTCAAGCCTTTGAACTTGTGGGTCAGGGAGAATAATTGGAGGAGGTGGAGGAAGTGAAGCATGACTCTCATTTCCTTGATCGTATCTCGGAACGTCATCTTCATTTGGAAAGCTTGTTCCAAAGAATTTGGGAAGACCATTGTAAGATTCAGACATCTACAAAACGGGAGAAAATTCAAGTTAAGTTGATTAGAATTCTTGATGCAACACCCAAATGAAACATCAAGCTAGGATCCAACACAATACTCTACAACCTAGAAGAGGGATGCTGTAATCTAGTTGCAGAATATTTGAAGGTAGGTAAATGACGATTTACCAATTTCCACCATGAAAAACGAAAAAGAAGTTTAAGTTTTAAATGAATTGAAACTCCTAGATCTTTTGAGACTCATTGAACTCTTCAATGGCATGTTTAATCTCGATTATGCCCTACTATTCGTGACTGGGATGCCGAGGATCACAAACAAGGTGTGAATAACCATACGAATCACGTGGTGCACCCAATGCTACTATCACCTAATCAATGTGCCGGTTAGCCACACACGCTCCATTGATCTATGATAAGCATCAAGCCACCCTTTGCCACCAATGTCATCCCCAAATTAGTGTGCCAGTTAACCACACACGCTCCACTAACGTTTGACAAGGGTACGAAGTGTAATTCCATGGGTTAGCATACAATTTCACATTTTGCCTAAAGTAACTATGATTTGGGAATTTGAAAAAGCATTTAGTTACTTTGTACTTCATTATACTTATAATGGAAGGTTTCTGTCCTATCCTACCCGTTCGGCTAACGACCCTCCACTAGTCAAGAGTGCGGTGGGTAAGAGTGGATACCCATTCAATCGCCATTTTATAGGCAATTTCCTTAAACACCCCTTATAGACTAGTTTCGTGAATGAGGCCTACTAACGGTAAGACTGACTTTTTAGTTATACATATATAATATTAAACTTTTAATGTTATATATAGTATAAGGGTGTATTTTACACTTTTAAAATACTAGGTGGTTTAAATTATACTTTTAACTAACCAAAATCATTATGGATTTATTAAATCTCTTTTAATTATACACTTAATTAATTTAATAAAACCATAAGGGTTTAATTTGAACTTTTTCAAAATCAGGGTTTTGGAATTTAGACTTTCAAAATTAACTTTTAATCAACAATTTAAATTCCAAAACTTGAGGGCAAGTTTTGAAACTCTTCAAAACAATTAGGTTTTAATCTCACTTAAAATTTTCAAATTTAAGACATTTAAATTAAAATTTTAAATATTAAAACTCTTGATTTAATAATTACCATAAATTAAACAATTAATTTAAATTATTAAATCACAAGGGATTATCTAGATCATGAGGATAATTACCAATTATACATCTAAGATATCCTAATCTCTTGAATCCCTCTCTAAATCTCGAAAATAAGGGATGGGATAATTCAAGATCTTTAATTACCATATTTAACAATTAAAAGATAATTACAAGATATGGGATTATCCAAATCCCTAAAATTTAGGATCTAACCTTAGGGAAGGAGGTAATTTCGAAATCCAAGGGTTGGATAACCCTAGATTTCAAAATCTTGGAGGCTAAGGAAAGGATTTGGGAAACCCTAGCAAAAATCGCCATCTAGGGTTTTGCAACCCTAATTGCGAAAATTACCTAGCCTTTAGGGTTCATTAGCCATAAACCCTAATATGTCAAGTTCATAAATTTGAATAAAAGCTAATTGAAAACAAAAACCAATGGCTCTGATACCACTGTTGGGTTTTATACTAACAATCCTATGTGTGCATGCAACCCTAGTATTGGATCTATGTTTTCACTATTAGTTATACAACTTTATGAACACAAAAAGAAACCTGACATGCTACTATAATTTTCGAAATTCATATATAAAACTAGAATACATACCTTTTGTTGTTATATAGCAATAACAACTAGTTCCTTGAATTTCCTTAGCTCTTGAAAGCAAGTACCACAAGTGTAGTACCTCTAATGGAGTCACAAACACCATATGCAACTTGGATGAAGAGGAGAAGTAAAGGAGGCACCAAAAACGGCTGGAAACCCTAATGGAAGTGTTCTCCACGTTTTTAGGGCTTAAGGGTCCCTTTTATACATGTAGGCTATTAGGGTTTACAACTAGGAAACCCTAATCTGACTGCTTAGGCCCTAAGCAGCCCATGGACTCCTTAAACATATCCCTTGGACGATTTCTAATGGGCTTCCCATAGAATTCGTTCAACCTATATATTATTAGGTGATCCATAGCCCAATTATAATTATCTTATAATTACAACTTCAGTCCCCTAAGTTTAATTAATCTCTTTTAGCCACAAAATTAATTCTTAATTAATTCTTGACCAATATTAATTAAACAATATGATTTCTCCTTTAATATATTATTCTCATAATATATTAATAAATCATATTTAAACCTTTCTCTTCTTAAATCATCCTACATATTGCTATAGTGAAGGCAACCCAAAAGGACCATGCTCATAATCGGGTCAAGTACATACCAAAACAGTTATGGACTTAGACACTAATCCAACACCCTTACCATCCAAATTCGCTTATAAGGATCGGTTGGGCCTCATTCATTACAACATCGACTGCTTCCCACTCCAACATCACCCGTTAGGCGACACCAACAACCCAACTTTGGCTAGTTCGGTTCACACCTAGTCTCAAACAACATCAGTAACCCATGTTTGGGTATCCTCTGACCCATAAAATCATGGATGGCTTAGTAGATCAAGCCCATATCGCATCTCATTCAAGTATTCCGCAACCATGGACTTCGTTCGATAATCAGGCCAATCTCCCAATGACCAAGCAATGGATCTACCATAAATGTTTAACTCTTTATGTAACATCCGAGTTCTGAGGTATTAAAAACATTAATTTAATTTTAATTGCATTTGGAAGAGGATCGCGGCGTGAGCCATAGTGGTCACGTCGTGAGTAGGACCATTGACTGTTTAACCCGTGTTCTCGAACCTCACGACGCGAGGCATAAGACCTCACGACGTGAGCCAGGCCTGATGGTTCCAAACCCTAAAAATCGAGTATAAAACAGAATGAGTAGGCTAAGGTCGCCCATCCTCAGCCTCCTTCACTCTCAAGCCATTGAAAAACCCTAGATTTAGCCTTCTTGAGCCCTTGAGCCATTGTTGGTGGTATTGGTGTGTTATAGTGGTTGATTTCCTTGATGAAGAAGAAGAAGAAGAAGCTCTTGTGTTTGTTCCTTTGGAAAGATAAGCTCCTCCTACTGGTATTTCTGAGATCATAAGCCTCTATAAGTCTCAAAGATGTCACCTTTCTCTTCTAATCTTGCTAGATCTAGGTTATGGTTACCTTCTTTGCATGGGATATTGGATTATCATGCATAAAGTCCATAAAGTTTGCAACTTTATGGACCATTATGTCATTTATTGTGTTAGAACTCTTGGATCTGGATTTTGGTGCAAGTTTTGGACTCCAAGGTTGAATCTTGATATTTATACCTATCTTTTGACCTAACTGGTGTTAAAGCCATTCATGGGACATGCATGAATGAAAATATATTATTTTTATGGTCCTTTAGGCTATATATGGTATCCTGGAAAGTCCCAACGTGCATCAAAAAGGATTAAGAGCTTAATGCTCACTGAATAGTTCTCACGCGTAAGGAGTATGGTCTCACGATGTGAACACGGCTTTGTCCCAATCTGAAACTTGTTGTGTCGATCCAAGACGAGTTGACTCTCACAACATGAGCCAGGGAAGGTTATGACGTTAGGATAGAATAATGAGGAAAGTTGACTATCGACCTTGACCATTGACTTTGACTGTGACCAAGGGTTGACTAGTATGGCTTATGGGGGTATTTTGGTAATTTAGGAATTTATGGAAGTGGATCATCAGTGGATGTAGGTGTTGGAGTTGTATCTGTATTTGGAGAAGTCCGATACTATCATTTCCGAGCTACTTGAGAGGTGAGTTGTCCTCACTATACTAACAAGGTCGAAGGCACCAATGTCGGCCCTTTACTGATTGTATTCGGGTTATTTGCATGATATGTTTATTGATCTACATACTTGTAGTTAGGATGGTGATATGATTAGTAACCGGTTAGGTCGGTATCCTGGTTATAGGATGTTGTTATGATTAGTGATCTGTTAGATCGGTTTGACTGTTATATACATGCTAGCGTATGATATTTATGTGCACATGATTGTTTGATTGGGGTTGGGTTGAGGCGGTACTGTTTTATGCTGAAGGCTAACATACCCTAGGTGGACCAGATAGACTACAAACCTGGGATGGCATATTAGTCAGACCGAAGGCCCGATGAGCGGTTCGGATAGGTTGAAGGCCCTGAGAGGCGGTCCAGACGTGCCGAAGGCTCGGAGAGCAGTACAGATCGACTGAAGGCCTGTCAGGCGGTCCCATCAGGCTGAAGGCTTGGCGTTGGTATTTTGAGGGAACTCACTAAGCTTCGGACTTATAGTTGTTGATTTTGTTTCAGGTACTTCTGATGATCACGAGAAGGCGAAGGCGTAATCGTGCACCTCCTTATATTTTTATGATTAGATTCTAGTGTTGGATATAGTGTCTAAGTTCATAACTATATTTGGTATGTACTTCACCCGACCCGGCATGGTCCATTTGGGTTGCACTTCACCCGAACAATTGATGGATAATATTTGAGAATAGTATAAGTTATGATTTATTAATATATTATAAGTTCTAATATATTAATATAAGATCATATTATTTAATTAGTAGTGATCTATAATTAATCTAGGATTAATTTAGAGATCAAAGATATTACTAATTAAATATGGGCTTCTATATTTATATAGTGTGGGCTAAAGCTTATTTGGAATGGGATAGGCTTGCATGGAAAAGTCCATGGATACTCCATGGAGCTTTAACCCATGGATCTCATGGAAATGAAGAGACATGGGTTTTAGTGATGTAACCCTAATCCTCCACACTATATAAAGGAGGCTTTGGTTCTTGAAATGAGACTAGTTGACACTTGTTGAGGTGAGGGAAAATTTCAAGATAGTAGTGACTATTCTCTCAAAGTTCCAAGTTTGTGGTGATTTGTGATTTCCACTTGAGGCATCCACACTATTGGTGCTAGGCTCAAAAACTCCAAGCAATCAACTACAACTTCAAGGTAAGTATTTCTCCTAGCTTTATTTGATTCATGTTCCCCATGCCATGCTAGCTAGGATATAAACCTTGGAAAAATTAATTATATGCATGTATCTTAGACAAACATAGATCCAAGGTTTATTAGGGTTGCATGTACACTTAGGAAGTGTTAGAATGCTCATAACCCAACAGTGGTATCAGAGCCTAGGCTTGTTTGTTTGATACTTGATGCAATATAGTTGAAAAAGTCGAAAAACTTGCTGTCTGACTGCTGGACTCGTCGAGTCCATGGGGGGACTCGTCGAGTTCACTTGTATCTTCAACCTACTCGTCGAGTAGGTTCATGCACTCAACGAGTAGGGTCGACAGAGTGCAGATTTTCGACTTTAGTTGCTGGAAATGGATTAGAAACATTACCCTAAACTGTTTTGGTACTTGAAAACTTGCTTTCGATGGTGTAATGCATTGCTAATTCATTTACAACAACTAGTTATCAAAATTACAAAGTTTAAGTGTGATTTTGATTCATGAAAGTGTTCATATTCATGTTCTTGTTCTTATGATGTTTAGATGATCATAGGAATTATTTGTAACCTATGTGGTAGATTAATTTTGATCATAATGTGTTTTAATGGAATCCATAACTTGTCCTCAAGTTATGGAAAACCAAAAGTCACTTGGATTAAAAACCATTAAAAGAACACAAGAGTTAGAAAAATGAAGAGTCTTCATTTTATTACTCTATTAAACTCATAAGTTACAAGAAATGAAAAGTTTTGAAAGTTTACAAAACTTGCCCTCAAGTTTTGGAACAAGTAAAGTCATATTAAAAACTTTAGTTCCAACCCTTAGAATTTTCAAAGTTAAAATTCAACCCTTATACTTATATTATCATGATTTAATAATTCTATATATATGTATAAGAACAAAGCCGTCTTACCGCTAGTACGCCTCATTCACGAAGCCAGTCTATAAGGTGGGTATAAGGTTGTTGCTTATAAAATGACAACTTAATAGGTGTCCACTCTCACCCACCGCTTGCTTGACCGGTGGAGGGTCTAGCCGAACGGGTAAGACAAGGACTTATAAATTCTCATTAAAAGTATGATGAATATTATAAAGTAACTAAATGTTTTATTAAATTCCCAATCTTAGTTACTTTAAGAAAAATGTGAATAAGGTGCTAATCCATGAAATTACACTTTACACTTTGTCTAAGTCGTTAGTGGAGCGTGTGTGGTTAACCGGCACACTAACTTGGACTTAACAAGGTAGGTAAAGGGTGACTTAATATTTATCATAGTATCGATGGAGCGTGTGTGGTTAACCGACACATCGATTGAGGGGTAATTTATTAAGGGTACCAAGTAGTTTGCATGGTTACTTCACACCTCGTTTTGTGATCCTTGGCATCCCAGTCACAAAACATGGAGGGCACACTCGAGATTGAAACATGCCTTTGAAAAGTTCATTGAATCTCATAAGAATCTAGATACCAAATCAAAAACTTAATATTTACTATTTCGTTTTTTGGTGGAAATTGGTGAATCGTCATTCACCTACCTTTCAAATATGTTATTACTTAGACTACGGCATACCTCTTCTAAGTTATAATATATTATGATTGGATCCTAGCCTTAATACTACATTTGGGTGTTTTATTAAGGACTATCTCTATATCTAAACTAAAACCTTCTTCATTTTCAGATGTCTGCAAACACTACTGCTTCTGCCTCTAATCCCAATGGCTCCTTTACTCTTATGAACTTATGTGGGAAAGTCACTTTTGATGGATCCAACTTTAATGAATGGATCAGAAACATCAGAATGATTACTCGCCACGAGGACAAGGAATATGTCCTCGATAAGGAGCTTAAGGAGATTGATGAGATAGTTGCTACTCCTCAAGAGATCGCTGAGTTAAGGCACATGAAAGGGATGCCACCAAAGTGGCATGCATCATGATGGCCACTATGACCGTAGATCTCCAAAAATCCTATGAAGATTTCTACCCCTATGAGATGCACCAAGACTTGATGGAAAGATACCATCAAAGTGCTCGTCAAGAGAGGTATGAAATCATCTCCTCCATGATAACAACTCGCATAAAGGATGGTGAACCCATCATGGGCCACATGCAGAAAATGCAAAGATTTGTGGATCGTTTGCTGAAGCTAAATGTGAACTTCCCTGAGGAGCTTGCAATAGAAATCATTTTGCACTCCTTACCTTCATGTTATGATCAACTCCGCATGACATACCACATGAACAAGGAAGAGGTCACACTCAGCAAACTTCAAGGACTCTTAAAGACCGCGGAAAGTGGTCTTAAGGGTAAGGCGGTTGTTACTACTCCTACTTCTACAAACTCCGCCCCTGTCTTGGCAATCGGGAAAGGACGAGGGAAGAAGAGAAAGAGTTCTTCGAAGGGTACCAAGGTTAGGACCCTTGATGGCTCTTCTTGAAGTGGAACCAAGAAAGGTTTCATCACTCCTTCTTCTGACCCAAAAGAGGCTGAATGCTTCTATTGCCATGAAAAGGCACATTGGAAGCGAAACTTCCCAAAGTACCAGCAAGATGTAAAGGATGGGAAAGTTAAACCCAACCATGCAGGTATTTACACTATCATTTCTAATAACTCACCCCATTCTAAATCTTGGGTCCTTGATACCGGTTGTGGTATTCATATTTGTTGTGACTTGCAGGGACTAAGAAGAAGTGAGAATGTGGAGCAAGGAAGAATAAACTTAATCATGGGGAATAGAAAAGTTACACCTGTCACCAAGATTGGAGTTTATACTTTGTCGCTAAGTAGTGGGTTTAGTTTAGATTTGAATAAATGTTGTTATTCGCCAGAAATGGCAAGAAATATTATTTCCTTTCATGCATTGTATAAACAAGGTTTTACCTTTTCATTTAATAATGAAGTTGGTTCTATTGACGTTTTCTTTAATAATGTTCTTTATTTTAAAGCATTACCTTGTGATGGCGTGTATGAAACAGTATCTGTGGTTGATAACTTAGGAAATAATGTGATGTGTATTGATTCTATTAATAATAATAACTTGGATAAAGCATCGTTATGGCATTGTCGACTTGGACATATAAGCAAGAAGCGCATAGGCCAACTCCAAAGAGATGGAGTCTTGGATTCGTTTGACCTAAAGTCAGATGATAGTTGCGAATCATGCTTACTTGGAAAAATGACAAAGTCACCCTTCACAGGTTCTTGTGAGAGAGGTGAAGGTTTGATTGACCTTGTACACACGGATGTGTGTGGACCATTCAAACATGCCACAAGGGATGCTAATCGTTATTATTTGACTTTTACTGATGATTACAGTAGATATGGATATGTCTACTTAATCAAGCATAAGTCAGAGACTTTCGAGAGGTTTAAGGAATTTAAATAGGAAGTCGAGAATCAATTGGGCAGGAACATTAAGATGCTTCGATCCGATCGTGGTGGTGAGTATCTTAGTTCAGAGTTCCTCGACTATCTAAGGGAATGTGGGATTGTCTCACAATTGACACCTCCCAGGACACCGCAGCTGAATGGTGTGGCTGAGAGGCATAATCGAACCTTGTTAGACATGGTTCGTTCCATGATGAGTCGATCTTCGCTACCAATCTCATTATGGGGGTATGCCTTAGAGACTGCCGCCCATATCCTTAATCTAGTCCCTACAAAGAAAGTTGCCAAAACTCCTCACGAGATGTGGACTGGTAAAGTACCCAAACTAGACCACAGCAAGATTTAGGGTTGCGAAGCTTTTGTGAGGCGCGAGTCTCATGATAAGCTAGAACCCCGAAGCGAGAGGTGTATTTTCATCGGCTACCCACAAAGATCCTTTGGTTACCTCTTTTACAAACCTACTGATAATGTGGTCTTTGTAGCAAGAATAGGAGTCTTTCGTGAGAGAGAATTTATAAGCCAAGGAGACAGTGGGAGGCAAATTGACCTTGAAGAACTTCAAGAGTCAAGTGGTGAAGGAACTTCAAACCCTAGCCCTCAACTTGAGGAGGAAACTCCTGTTGAGCCAATTGACGATTCTGTACCTCTAAGACGTTCCACGAGAGTTAGGAATGCACCTGAGCACTACTATGGTTTTCATATTACTGCGGAAGGTGAGACACTTATTAGTGATGAGACACTAGTAGGTATGGATGAACCTAACAGTTACGTGGAAGCCATGGCAGGCCCCGAGTCTACGAAATGGAAAGAGGCTATGGATAGCGAGATACAATCCATGTATGACAATCAAGTTTGGAACTTGGTTGAGAATGTACCAGGTCGTAAGACTGTAGGGTGCAAATGGGTCTTCAAGAAGAAGATCGACATGGATGGTAAAGTACACACTTATAAGGCTAGACTGGTTGCAAAGGGCTTCTCTCAAATTCCTGGAGTGGACTATGATGAGACCTTTTCTCCAGTAGCCAAGATTAAGTCTATTCGGGTTCTGTTAGCCATAGCTGCATTTCATGACTATGAAATATGGAAAATGGATGTCAAAACCGCTTTCCTTAATGGAAAGTTGGCTAAAGATGTTTACATGAGTCAGCCTGAGGGTTTTGTCAGCAACAAGTACCCTAATAGAGTGTGTAAGCTTGAGAAATCCATTTATGGATTGAAGCAAGCACCTCGCAGATGGAATCTTTGCTTTGATGAAAAGGTCAGGGAATTTGGCTTTTCTAGGAGTGAAGATGAATCTTGTGTTTATGTCAAGGCTAGTGGGAGTATAGTCAGCTTCTTGGTATTGTATGTGGATGACATACTACTCATAGGAAATGACATCCCAACTTTGCAGGAAGTAAAGTCCTGGCTTGGGAAGTGTTTCGCTATGAAGGACCTTGGTGAAGCTACCTATATCCTAGGGATAAGGATCTTGAGAGACCGGAGTAAAAGACTAATTGGACTTAGTCAAAGCACCTATGTGGACAAAGTGTTGAAAAGATTCAACATGCATAACTCCAAGAAAGGTGAGTTACCCATTCAGAGTAATGCCAGATTGAGTAAGACACAAAGCCCTAGTACTGAGGCTAAGATAGCATAAATGAGTCGACTACCTTATGGTTCTGCTGTAGGATCGATCATGTATGATATGACGTGTACTCGACCTGATGTAGCCTTTGCTTTGAGCATGGTTAGCAGGTATCAGGGGAACCCTGGCAAGGAACACTTGACTGCGGTAAAGAATATCCTCAAGTACCTGCGAAGGACTAAGGACTGGGTCCTTACCTTCGGTGGGAGTGATGACTTGAGAGTTATAGGGTATAGTGATGCTAGCTTCCAGACTGATAGGGATAATTTCCGCTCTCAGTCGGGCTGGGTCTTTACCTTAAACGGAGGAGCAATCACTTGGAAGATTACCAAGCAGGAGACAGTGGCTGATTCCACTTGTGAATCAGAGTATATAGCAGCAAGCGAGGCAGCAAAGGAGGCTATAAGGCTAAACAACTTCATCGGAGACCTTGGAGTTATACCAGCTATAAAAGAGCCGATGGAGATTTTTTGTGACAGCAATAGTGCGGTTGCCTTAGCCAAGGAACCAAGAGATCATGGGAGATCCAGACACATTGACAAAAAATATCACTTCATCAGATATCGAATAGAAGAAGGAATCCTCGTAGCGAAGAGGGTATCATCGGATGAGAACCCAGCAGATCCCCTCACGAAGGGACTGAGTAGGGTTAAGCATCTTCAGCATGCTCGGAGCATAGGGCTGAAGGATGATATAAGTTTTAGTAGTTAGATAAATTATGAAATTTGTAAAGTGTAATTGACATTTGATGATGAATAAAAGGTGTTTTATTTATGAGTAAAGTGTTGCTATCTCTTGTCGATCGTTTACTTTATTTCTTTTTGCATGTTTTGACTTCCAGAATAATTATGTTTGGTATATCATATTATTCAAACCTCCACAGTCAGTCATATGTCGGAAGTAGGTATGAATCAAGACTGTCATGATTGGTTGCAGAGGTCTAAGGTATCGGACATGGCTACAACAATCATGAGTGCTCATAAGTTCTGAGCATTGGACTCAACCCACGCTCATTGGAATCACTTCATGGAATCCTATCTCGAGTGATCGTGAGACGGTAATATCATATAAGTCTTCAAACCTAGAGATATGATTTGTTACTTACAAGTTGGTTATGCATTGATTGTACGAATATGCATTGGTAACTCGATGTTATAAAACGTGCATTTGTGTGTAATTCAATGAGTGGTAGAACAAACATATGAGTCGAAGTTTATCTGTTCCTTCTTGGATTAGAAGCTGATATTTGGGCCCCTCGGTGATTTTGTTTTGACCTATGTACCGGGCCCGGTCAGAACTAAATTGATGTGTTCAGTTAAGTTCTATGTCAAACAAATCGGAAATTGGGAAACAAATGCTGGACAATAAGCAAGACCATGTTCCATGTATTTGTCCGGTTGATATCTTGAACAGAGGATTATATGATCACTTATCTTAAATGGTGCGTTCTAGTTCGACAGAGTTTAAAGAGCTACGATTGCTGATCGGTTCCTGAAGTCATACTTGAAACTATAGTTATTAGACTTATCCAAGTGGGAGACTATTGGATATAGTGTCTAAGTTCATAACTATATTTGGTATGTACTTGACCTGACCCGGCATGGTCCATTTGGGTTGCGCTTCACCCGAACAATTTATGGATAATATTTGAGAATAGTACAAGTTATGATTTATTAATATATTATAAGTTCTAATATATTAATATAAGATCATATTATTTAATTAGTGGTGATCTGTAATTAATCTAGGATTAATTTAGAGATCAAAGATATTACTAATTAAATATGGGCTTCTATATTTATATAGTGTGGGCTAAAGCTTATTTGGAATGGGATAGGCTTGCATGGAAAAGTCCATGGATACTCCATGGAGCTTTAACCCATGGATCTCATGGAAATGAAGAGACATGGGTTTTAGGGATGTAACCCTAATCCTCCACACTATATAAAGGAGGCTTTGGTTCTTGACATGAGACTAGTTGACACTTGTTGAGGTGAGGGCAAATTTCAAGATAGTAGTGACTATTCTCTCAAAGTTCCAAGTTTGTGGTGATTTGTGATTTCCACTTGAGGCATCTACACTATTGGTGCTAGGCTCAAAAACTCCAAGCAATCAACTACAACTTCAAGGTAAGTATTTCTCCTAGCTTTATTTGATTCATGTTCCCCATGCCATGCTAGCTAGGATATAAACCTTGGAAAAATTAATTATATGCATGTATCTTAGACAAACATAGATCCAAGGTTTATTAGGGTTGCATGTACACTTAGGAAGTGTTAGAATGCTCATAACCCAACATCTAGGGTACTCTGAAACTGAACCATTTTGAAAACAAGTTTTGTAATAATTATTGGTTTTGAAATATTTTAAAATGTTTAAATTTGGCATGATTTTTATGGGTGTTATACTTTATCTTTAAATGATCTTGGCAAAAATAGGTTGTACATGGATTTAGATGCTACATCCCACCTCTATAAGAATACATGTATATTTTTCTCTATCAGTGATAAATGCAATACTCGTTTTGTATTTGTCGGGGGTCAGAGAAAATTTTTCTATATGTGTCGCATGTCACACCATCCTTCCCCAAGCAAACCCATATTGCACCTTCATTTTCAATAATGTTCTTATTACTCAAAATATCATCAAAATCTTAATCATTGTTCGTAAATATTTTTACGATAATATATAAATGTTCCATAGACGTTGACGAATTTAGTTTTATATGAATTACTATCGGACACATCGGATTCTTCTATGATGTAACAACTCGAAAAAACATTACCTAAATCACGCATTGTCTCCCAACATCTTGCCTTACTTGCCACGTCTATTTGGCATCAACGTCTTGGTCATCCAGGTTAACAAGCTTATAAACAATTAGTATCTAGTCATTTTATTCCTTGTACGAAATTTAAATCATTTACTTTATGTCAAGCTTGTTATTTTAGTAAACATGTTTGATTGTGTAACGTCCCAAAAACTATAAGTGATTTTTTTTCTTTAAATTAGCCAAACAACCATTCAATCATTCAGGAAAAATCCCATCAGAGTATAAAACATATCATATAATCATCAGAGTACAAAACAAATCAAATCAAGTGAAACACTGGTGGATGCGATACAATCATGTCGCTCTCTTCCCCTTAGAACCAGAAATACCGAAAACCATAAACATAAAAATTGTAAGCACAAAGCTTACTGAGATTCCCCAAGATAACCCACACTAAACATACATAACAAATCGAAAATGAAACAAGTGTATTTCACCCTCGAGTATATTTCAATTCCTTCTTTGCTTTTCAACCGGAATAGGTCTATTTCACCACCGAATCTATTTCAACTCCTTCGGTAGTTTTCAACCAGAACGGGTCAATTTTACCCCATAGTCTATTTCAATCCCTTTGGTTTTTTTCAATCAGAACAGGTCTATTTCACCCCCAAGTTTATTTGAACTCCTTCGGTGTTTTCTAACTGGAACAAGTTTATTTCATCCTCGAGTCTATATCACCCCTACACATAAGCATATAGTCATATCAACAAGTGTCACAAAAACAACAAGCACATCCAGGCATATCAGAAAGTGTCACAAAGACAAATATCATCCTACAAACATAATCTAATGGGTCGACATTGGTTCCTTCGAGTTACGAGTACAGTGAAGAGACTCACCTTTCAAATGATAGTCAATTGCTACTACTCTTAGTTATGAAATACATGTGTTATACCCCACATAGATAGGCATACAAGGTTAACCCATGTCCACCTTCCAAAACTAAGAGTTGACCAAAAGTCAACTCAGATAAAAAAAGTCAATGGTGAAAGACAATGTCAATTTATGTTGACCTCCATGTCATAGCCATCCTTGACCACGTCTCGCCCACGAGTCTAAACCCGCTCAGAATCCAAGTTAGAGAAGTCAAAATGCCATCAGCAACCCTCCACGTTGTGGCCATCCTTTGGGCATGTTGTGGGAATAAAATGACAACACAGTCGACTTATCACTAGTCGCCAAGTCGTGGCAGCCTACTATCATGCCGTGCGGATCAGTCTGAATGCCTTATTCGAGTTAAGCTGCTTTTAACTCATTTTCAAGGGCTCATAAACCTGATCTACTCCTTCCCAACACCTTAATGGATAAACTTCCAACTTTATCCATTTAGACACTCCATTAATACAAGATCTTTAAACGTAGGTTCTAAAGATCATCAAGAAGTACAACTCAACCATTAAGTCCTTAATCACAAACGACACAAGATCAAACTTTCCAGAAGGTTTTCCTTTTACCCCAAGAGCCATAAAGATGGCTTCTTTGTGGACATGCATGGCCAATGCATGTGTCTTACATTTTGGGTCAACAAAAGTGATAAAGAGGCTTCAAACTCATACATAGGATAACATACACAATAGAGCATTAAATCTACAACATATGATCCCAAAGGGTCCTTTAGGATCCATGAAGTTTCCAACTTTATGGAATCCTTCCATTTTAACTAGATCGCACAAGAAGAAAATGGGACAAAACCTTAGATCTAATATCATAGAAGCATAAATCAAAGAGCTTTGACACTTACAAAGGTGTAGAGATGCCCAAAATAGATCTTAACTCTAGCCAAGAAGCACCAAAATCCTTTCTAATGCCTCTTCTTCCTTCAAAAGTAACCCAAATCACTAAAATGGACTCACAACGCACAAGGAGGAATTAAGGTTAGGGTTACTAAAGCTTGAGGGTGATGGAGGCTAAATGATCATGAACCCCTAGCCATAATATCCTTTAACTAGGGCCTAAATCCCAAAAATTAGGGTTTTCACCAAAACCGGATGCCATGTCGTGGCACCCATGGCCATGTCGTGGCGGGTCATTAAATCCTGCGATCACAAAAATAACATGACGTCGTGGTAAAGCTTCACCATGCCATGACCACCCAAAATGAAGACTTAAAACAAAGTAAATTAACACATACCTGGAAAGGGTGTTACAACTCTCCCCTACTTGGATCAAACTTTGTCCTCGAAGTTTTCTGCTACAAATAACTATGGATGATGCTCTCTCGTCTCTTCCTTGGGTTCCCATGTCCATTTTGAACCATTTCGGTGCTGCCATTGCACCTTCAACAAACCCACTTCCTTGTTTCGTAGCGTCTTCGTCTTCCTATCAAGGATCGCAATTGGTCTCTCTATATAGTTTAGGCGTTAGTCAACCTGAATATCCTCTAATGGCACTAATATGAATTCATCAAGCAAGTATTCCCGCAGCTCAGATACGTGGAATATGGTATGAATTTGACTGAGCTCGTCGGGTAGCTCCAAACGATACGGAACCCAGCCCACCTGGGCAACAACCCTAAACAGACCAATATACATGGGGCCCAACTTGCCCAAGGTGACACCTTCAGAAGTACCATGTCACCCTCTTGAAACTAAAGATCGAAATGTTGCCGATCTGCATAGCTTTTCTGCTGACTCTATGCAGTCTCCAATCTCCCGCGTACCTGATGTATCACCTCGATTGTACGAAGCACCACCTCCGCACTGCCCATGACTCGCTGACTGACCTCACTAGGGGGAATCGAGGTCCGACACTTCCTCTCTTAGAGCTTCTCGAAAGGAGGTCGATCAATACTGGCATGTAATGTTATTGTATGAGAACTTTGCCAATGGGAGGTACAAATCCTAGCTAACACCAAAGTCCAAAACACATGCATAGAGCATATCCTATAGGGTCTGAATAGTTCTCTTACTTTGACTATCAATCTGTGGTTGGAAAGTTATGCTAAAGTGTAGTTGAGTACCCAACTCCTCGTAAAACCTCTTCTAGGATCTGGAAGTGAAACACACACCCCAATCTGAAACCACTGATACCGGGACTTCATAACGTGAAACTACCTCATGGATATAGATGTTTGCTAACTTCTCTGTTGAGTTGCTCTCCTAAATAGGGATAAAATACACACTCTTTGTCAGTTGATCCGCGATGACCCAAATCGAACCCACCCCTCGTGTTGTACGTGGTAACTTCATGATGAAGTATATCATGATCGCTTCCCATTTCCAAACAGGGATAGCCAATGATTCCATATTGACATGAGGTCATTAATGCTCTACCTTAACTTTCCTTTAAGTCGGGTAACTCTCCACATACCAAGTTGTGTCCCGATTCATGTAGGCCCACCAATAATCAAGCTGGAGATCTCTATACATCTTTGCTGCTCCCTGATGAATAGAAAATATCAACATGTGTGCCTCCTCCACCAGAATCTGCAGTGTACCACCGAGATATGGAACCCAAACCCTCTGATGAAAAGTCACCAATCCCCGACTATCATAATCAAAAGATGACACCTGACCCACTATGTGCTCACTCTTCCACTGTTCTTTCTTAAGGCCTCGACTTGAGCCTTGCAAATCTGCTCCGGCAATGGAGTAATCACTATCATCATCATACACAAATACTGGATAGGAGGACATATTGCCTTGTGGCTCAATGAATTGGCCACCACATTGGCCTTTCTAGGGTAATAGAGGATCTCATAATCATAAGCCTTTACCACATCGAGCCACCTCCGCTGACTCATGTTCAGATTTGGCTGGTCCATCAGGTATCTCAAACTCTTATGGTCCGTGTAAATGATACAATGAACCCCATACAAATAATTCAGAAAAATATTAAGGGAAAAGCCCATAGCCCCCAGCTCCAGATCATGTGTGGGATAATTTGCCTCATGAGGCTTCAGTTGCCTTGATGAATAAGCGATCACATGACCCCGTTAGATAAGCACTGCACCCAACCCCATGAAAGAAGCATCATAATAAACCTCAAAGTCATCAACACCCCAGGGTAAGGTCAGAATCAGATCCTTACATAGCCTCTGCATTAGAGTCTCAAAAGTTTCCTGCTTCTCAGGCCCTAAACGGAAAGTAGCTTTTTTCACCGTCAACCAAGTCAACAGGACTGTGATCCTGTAGAAATTCTCAATGAACCTCCGATCATACCCTACTAGTCCAAGGAAAATCCAAATCTCGGATTGAGACCTCAGAACCTCTCACTATATCACAACCTCGATCTTGACCGGATCGACCAATATATCCCTTCTGATTGACGAGGTGTCCCAAGAACTGCACTCCGTGCAACCAAAACTCACATTTGGAGAATTTTACATAACCTCTCACAAGTGATCCTCCTGTTGCTCCTTCGTCTTAGAATAGACCAAGATATCATTAATGAAGACGATCATTGACTGATCCCAATATCAGCCTACAAACTATGTTCATGAGAGCCATGGACGATGTTGGTGAATTGATGGGCTCAAAAGGTATCCCTACTAACTTGTAATGACATATCGAGTTTTGAAAGCTATATTGTGAGCATCCTCATCCCAAACCCTAATATGATGGTAACCTAAATGCAAATCAATCTTGGAAAACCTAGATGCACCCTAAAAATGATCGAACAAATCATCAATACTCGGGAGTGGATAATGGTTCTTCACTGTTAACTTGTTCAACTCCCGGTAGTCGATGCAAATCCTGTAAGAACCATCCTTATTCTTCACAAGCAAGATTGATGCTCCCTAAGGTGAACTACTTATCCTGGTAAATCCTTTGTCCACCAGCTCCTACAACTATATAAACAACTCCATGCATCTCAGGTGGTGTTAACCGATAGGATGCCTTGGCTATTAGAACCACACCTGGTACCAAATCAATATGAAACTCAACTTACCTTACTAGAGGCAATCTAGGAAAATCCTTAGGAAATACATTGGGATACTCACAGATTATCATCACGTCATCAATCCTCTTCTTTCCCTCCTATCAAGTATCCAACACATAGGTCACGAAGCCAGAACAATCTTGATGTAGATACCTGATAGCTCTCGCGACTGAACAGATAGATGGTCCGCTTTGAGCACTCTCGCCATTAATAATTAGTTCTCCCCCATTTAGGGTTTCAACTCGTACCGATTGGTGCTCAAAGTCAATTATTTTCCCATTAGGGATCATCTAATCCATTCCCACGATGACTTTATTCTCGCGCAAATGAATAGGAACCAAATCAATCGGATACATCTCCCGAAATAGCTCAAGAGTCCCCGATGAACCCTCAATACTCTCAATGGACGAACGCCATTGATTTCCACCTCTAACAGATAATCAAACTCCCTAGGAGCATAACCAAATATCTTGTTGAGTGCAAGAGATACAAAGGATCGGGTGACGCTCTAATCGAAAAGAACCAAAGTTGAAACACCGTTCACCAAGAATGTCCCTAATTAATCATATATACATTAAGCATAAATAGTAAAAAATAATTAAGATAGGGAGAAGATACATACCAGTAACCACATCTAGTGCTACACGAGTCTCATCGGCTGTCAGCTGGAAAGCTCGACTCCTCATGACCGGTACCTACGCCTTGCCCTAGTGGCTGTTAGTGATTGTCAATGTCGCTGGAGCGGGTGTTGTAACCGCTCCTACTACTAAACTCAGAAAATTGGCCTTCTTGTAGCCCCTCTGATTGCAATGAAAGTAAATCAAACTCGAAACCTGGGTGGTGGCAGTACAATATCTGTTGTGGTGACCAGTTTTTTCGCACTTATAGCAGCTCGAACTACCCACCCTACAAACCCCATCGTGCACCTTGTCGTACTTACTACAGCAGCCCCAGCCCCGCTGGCCCCTCGATCTAGAATCAAAGGTCTTGGGCTTCTTCACTGAACCCCCGACTATCTACACCTGTTCTGCCTTCCTCTTCCGAGGTTCTCCAAGTCAATCTTCCGTTCCCAGGCTCTGGCTATCATACCATCTAATGTCTGACAAGCTGAAAATCTAACAAAATCCCTGATATCCATTATCAGCATGTCGTGGTACCGTGTCTTCTTCATATCCTCGTCTGAAGTATACTATGGTACCAATAAGGCTCTCTCCCGGAACTTGGTGGTGATCTCCGCCATAGTCTCATTCGTATGGTATGGGTCCCGAAACTCCCTTATTAGTCATTTCACCTCAACAACCGATGCAAACTCTGCTCGAAATCAGATGACAAAGCCAAGCCAGGTCATGGATGCAATAGCTGGTGATCCCAGAGCATATCAAACCTTCTCCCACCAATCTTGGGCTCGCTCCCTCAAACAGCCCGCAACGAACCTCAAATTCGACCCCTCAAGGTAGAAGCTTGTCATCTGGGCACACTCCATCTCTACTACCCACTATTTGGTGGCAATGGGTTCTTTCAACCCGAAGAAATCTAGTGCGCCACATCCTTGGAAACCCTTGAACATGAGGTTACGGGATCTGTACTCCCTGTCGGACATCTCGGCTCGAAAATCCTAGATATGCTCCTCCATAATCTTGATGATCCACTCCTTGATCTTCTCGAACATCATCGAGGTCACATCAAGGATACCTCATGTAATCTCAGATACGATAAAATCACATAGCCCCTCGTCAATCGGTTCGATACCATCGCCCGAACCAGACCCATATTATGAACCTCCCGCTCCACCGCGTGTCATCACCATACTAAAACACAATATACAAATAATCAATTTACATACGAAGAGGTTCACACTCCAAAAGTTCCTCAGAATCATCATGAATTTCCTTGAATTGGTTACATATCATGTGATTTCAGTAGTATGGGCCCAATACTACTTTCCACGCCTATCTCTAAGTCACCTCTCTACTATCTAGATGCTTCACATACACTATAGAGCGCCCTATGTGCTAAAACATCTCCTAAGTTTCCTAGCGTTCCTTCCCATCACTCTCTGCCATCGGCTACAGAAGAGACTCCATCTAATACCTTCTAACTACCTCGTGAATAAAATTACATGTCAACGACACTAGATAGTTCTTCGACTGCTAGGTCCCACCCTTCAACGGTTAAACTCAGACAAGAGCTGCAAAATAGGGTTGAACCTAACCTTCTCAAATTATCTACTCCCCACAGCATGTAACTTAACGTATTCATTTAATAGTTAGTTGTCATCATTGGGGTCTCTAAAAGCACAAAGAAAGCATCATTCGTGTAACACTCCAGATCAGGTAAATACCCTTTGTACCCTTGAAATGAAAAAGTATAACATAATGGTCCCTTAAGTGTGTTGGGTGTACTTCAGGAGTACGCTTGGCATACTAAGGATGGATGATCACAGAGGGTGGTCGTGTATGTTGGGCGTAGCAAGAGGTACGTGGGCGTACGTGACAGAAGAGCAAAACCCTTGAATTTGGACTTGAAACCTATTTAAACATCCATAAGTCATTGGGACTAAACCCTAATAAGCCTCTAGAGCTTCATTTCGTCCCTTTACCTAGTTTTCCATTGAGAGTGTGATTTTGGAGCATAAAAGTGTGTTGGAGGTCATTTTCGAGCTTATTCAAGAAGAAGAAGTTAGTGAGCAAGCTTGGTGTGGCATTGGGCTTCAAGAACCTACATCTAGTTCACCTTGAGGAGCTTCTGGAGGTATACATTCTTAATCTTGCCATCTTATTAATTAGATCGAGTTAGGGTTTTCTATATTGTCCCCTTTTTGGTTCTTGGATCGTCTCTTGAGAGTTGAGCAACTCCAGAGACTAAGATGGTTAGATATGGGCTTTGTGAGTATGCTAGATGCATAAAGATGCTAGCTTGAAGGTTATCTAGACTCCATGCATGTGTTTGAAGCTTTATATGAAGTCCTAATGTGAAGAATGAAGTTTTGAAGTCCCTTATAGCATGCAAGGGCATAAAGTTGCCAAATTTATTCCCTAGGACGTCTTAATGAGTTCAGATCTGATGTTGGACATTAGATTATCAAGTATTAGGCACTTAATGGAAGTAGTGCTTAATCTGCTTGTACCCTGGGCGTAATATAGCGTATGCAGTGCGTACAACTAAGGACTCAGTACACTGAGCGTACTGAAGTGGTACGTTTGGCGTACGCATCCTAGTTAGTTTTGGGATTTGTATGGGCTTGTAAGACCTTTAGGCCTTAATCAGTTTTGGGACTAGTCATATTTTGGGTTAGTGGTCAAAGAAATATGTTTTGGGCCATGGTTGTTTTGGTTGGGCCTTAATGGGCCATGTGGCCCATTAATAGATTTGGACATGGACTTCGGGCCCATTAGCAAATGGAAGACCCTTGGGCTATTATAGAAGAACTTGGTCTAAGAATGTGTTTGGGATTAAAGGGAAGGCCCATTTGAGTAGTTGGGCCCAATTTGGAAAATTAGGCTATTAGTGAGCTTTTATGGATTTTAAAGTTTTGGGGCCTTGTCGGTTTTGGGCTTGGGACTTAGTTATGAATCTTGTTGGGCCAGGGGTAAAATGGTCAATTTACCCCCAAGTATGGATTATGGTTCATGGTTTGGGACCTAATTGCTAATTGAGTGATATTTTGGTACTGATAGCTCGAGGAGTTGTTAGGGTAGCAACTAAGGATTTCTTGCAGGGAGTTTCAGCATTCGAGGTGAGTCTCCTCACCATACCAATAGGTCGAAGGTATCAAGGCCGACCCATTATATGTTATCTGGTATGCTAGCCATTATGTGGTATGTGGTATGCTAGCTATTATGTGTTATGTGGTATGCTAGTTATTTTTGTGATATGTGGTATGCTAGTTGACTCTATGTTACTTGCATGGAAGACCCCGGGGGGAGCCCGTGGCACTTGGTTATAAGCCCATCTGGGGGTGCCCATGGTATTCAAGGTAAAGACCATGGGGGTGCCCATGACACTTGGTTATAAGACCATGTGGGGGTACCCATGGCATTCCAAGTAAGACCATGGGGGTGCCTATGACACATAGGTGTAAGACCCTGGGGGAGCCCACGACATCCTTATACATTTATATGCATGGCTGATGCGACTGATATGGTTACTGGATTATGTAGAGTATGCTCTGGGGATCTCACTAAGCTTCATGCTTACAGTTTTATTTATGGTTTCAGGTATCATCGGTTTGGAAAGGAAGGGTCCGACTTGATCACAATGCGCACACCCTTGTTTTCCGCAATATGTGATTTTGGTAAGAACTCTAATATATGTTTTTAATTAGTAATGATTTGGAATGTTGAATTAAACGATATATGTGTTCTGAATATAATAAAAATGAAATTTTTACCCTTGATTTTTGGGTCGTTACAGTTCGAGCATCAAATAGTCCAATCCATTGCATCACCTATCAGGTCATTCTATCCATATATGAAATCCATACTGGCATGTAGTTCTACAAGCTTTATCAATCAGACATATAAAGACATTTCTCCTAGGATTCTTTCATGCAATCCTGAGTAGATCCTTAACCCTAATCTAGGATGCAATTCTCATATACTCATATAAAATCAATAGCATATCACATGTATGGGGAATTTTGGGAATATCTACTTGAGCTCGGCCGATTTCATGCATCACACCCCTTTTCTCTTTAAGAAGACTTTTAGAAAAGTTGTTTTATTTTTTAAATTTTTACCAACTCCTTAGTTTGATTTCAGATCCACCCGAGAGTGTATCTGAATCCCTCAAGCCAAGGCTCTAATACCAACGTGTAACATCCCAAAAATTATTAGTGAAATTTTTTCTTTAAATTAGCCAAACAATCATTCATTCATTCAGAAAAATCCCATCAAAGTATAAAACATATCATATAATCAGCAGAGTACAAAACAAGTCAAATCATGTGGAACACTGGTGGATGCGGTACAATCATGTCGAGCTCTTCCCCTTGGAACCAAAAGTACCTGAAACCATAAACATAAAAAATTTAAGCACAAAGCTTAGTGAGTTTCCCCAAAATACCCCATACTAAACATACATAAAAATTGAAAGTTGAAACGGGTCTATTTCACCCCCGAGTCTATTTCAACTCCTTCGGTGTTTTTCAACCGAAACGGGTCTATTTCACCCCCGAGTCTATTTCAACTCCGTTATTATTTTTCAACATGAATGGATCTATTTCAACCACGAGTCTATTTCAACTCCTTCATTGTTTTCAATCGAAACAAATCTATTTCACCCCCGAGTCTATTTCAACTCATTCGGTGTTTTCCAACTGGAACAGGTCTATTTCACCCCCAGGTCTATTTCACTCGTACACCTAAGCATACAATCATATAAGCAAGAGTCACAAAGACAAGAAGCACATACATGAATATGAACAAGTGTCACGAAGACAACTATCATCCTACAAACATAATCCAATGGGCCGATATCAGAGCCTTCGACCCATGAGTTAGTAAAGAGACTCACCTTTCAAAAGAAAATCAACTTCTACTGCTTTCACATCCGAAATATAGGAGTTATACCCTACTTAGATAATCATACAAAGTAAACCCTTATTTCACCTTCTAAACCTGAGAATTAACTAAAAGTCAACTTAGATTAAAAAGTCAATAGTTAAAGACAAGGTCAGTATCTATTGACCTCCATGTCTTGGCCATCTTTGACCATGTCGTGGCCCACAGGTCTAAAACCGATTTGAATCCAAGTTAAAGAAGTCAAAATGCCATTAGCAACCCTCCATGTTGTGGCCTTCCCTTGGCTACGCCGTGGGCACAAAACGATAAAACAGTCGACTAATCCCTAGTCGCCACACCGTAGCGGCCTAGTGACATGTTGTGGGGACCAGTCTGAATGGATTATTTGAGTTAAGCTGCTTTTAACTCATTTTCAAGGGCTCAAAACCCAGATCTACTCCTTCCCAACGCCTTGATCAATAAAGTTTCCAACTTTATCCATTAAGACAAGATCTCTAAACCTATGTTCTAAAGGTCATCAAGAAGTACAACTCAACCATTAAGTCCTTAATCACAAAAGACACAAGCCCAAACTTTCCAGAAGGTTTTCCTATTACCCCAAGATCCATAAAGATGGATGCTTTGTGGACATGCATGTCCAATGCATGTCTCATCTATTTTAGGTCAACAAGAGTGATAAAGAGGCTCAAACTTATGCATAGGATAACATACACTATAGAACATTAGATCTACAACATATGATCTCAAGTGGACCTCTAGGATCCATAAAGTTGCCAACTTTATGGAATCCTTCCATTCCAACTAGGTCTCACAAGAGGAAAAGGGGCCAAAACCTTAGATCTGACATCATCGAAGCATAAAGCAAGGAGCTTTGACACTTACAAAGGTCTAGAGATGCCCAAAATAGATCTTTACTCCAGCCAAGAAGCATCAAAATCCTTTCCAATGCCTCTTCTTCCTTCAAAAGCAACTGAAATCACCAAAATGGACTCACAACTGACAATGAGGAATTAGAGTTAGGGTTTTTGAAGCTTGAGGGTGATGGAGGCTGAATAATCACGAAACCCTAGCCATAATGTCCTTTAAATAGGGCCCAAATCCCAAGAATTAGGGTTTTCACAAAAAATGAATGTCACACCGTGAAACCCATGGCCACGTCGTGGAGGGTCATTAAATCCCGCAATCACAAAAATAACACCACACTGTGGTGAAGCTCCACCACGTCGTGGTCACGCAAAATAAAGATTTAAAACAGAGTGAACTAACTCATACTTGAAACGTGTGTTGCAGACTACCTTTTAATTTGTCAAATTCTATTGTGTCTTTTCTATTTTTACTTATTCATTCAGATGTATGGACCGAACAATTTAAAGTATTAGTGGCAAATATTATGTTATTATTTTGGATAACGATTCTCATTTTCTTTGGGTATACCCACTTTGTGCAAAATATGATATTTTTACTAAATTTGTCCATTTTAGTTCTCATGTTAAAAATCAATTCCATTGTGACATAAAAGCTTTTCAATGTCATAATAGAGGGTACTGTGTATTATCTCGTCCTTATTGTATAGTTCGGCCCATAAATCTCTTGTACAATTACTATATATTGAATGATAATGATAAATGATTTTTATAAGAAAATATTTAGTTTACACATAACCATTAAAAGTAAAACGTCACATCTTAATATTATTGTTGATTTTAATCCATTGAATGTCAACTAACTAGGCAATCTATCACATTTAACTCTTATATTACACGATGCATTTTGGATGTTCCGATCTTACTTAGTTATTGTACAACTTAATTCTTGTCTTATATGTAACAATCTCCATAGATATTTGACCTACTGGATATTGTACAACTTAATACTTGTCTTATATGTAACAATCACCATAGATATAAGCTTTAAGATATTATTACAGATCTTAGGTTTTGATCTCTCTTATGAGCTATTTAAGGACCACGTCAAATCCAAATAAATTAAAGTTCACCCAATTAATTTGAATTAACATTTTGTATAAATGCAAATAGATTAAAGGTATCCAAATTAAAAACACAGGAAAAAAAACTATTTGACATGAATAGGAATATAAAGCTTCATTATTTATTTCATTTAAGATGCTTTGACTTACAAAAGCTTTCTTAAGCCTTTAATTGAAGTGGTAATGAACACATGGCCAGAGTGCTATACGGATAGGAAAGTCCTTACGTACCAACAGTTGTTTAATCTATTTGTCCCGTGTTATAAGGATTGCAATTCATAATATAAGTATATTAGCATATTTTATATTTTTCTAATTGTATATTTAACTAAAATAGTATTAATTTCACACATATACCTCTACAGATCATCAAACTTCAACTACATCCAATTAATCAGCACAAGTGATTCATTAATATAAGAAGATAATTTGACGAGTTGATTTTAATAACATCAACGATTATTGACGATTTATATTAGTTAAGTTTTAAATTGATATGTATTTAAATTTGACACAACATTGGGAGGTGAATAAACAGACACCCTCTTGTGAATTTTTTATTCAGATAATTATAGATCAATCATTAAGCTAAATCATAGAATAGGGAGAGATTAGTTACATGCCTACTTAATTCCTTGCCCATGTTATAGAACAATTTTTAAGGAGGACATTCTACGTTATTTTACCGAGTGATTCCCTTTTCAAATCAATGTATTAGACTTTTTGTTGTGTATACCGATTTTACTAAATGCATATTAATGCGCTGTTTGTTTTTTCTGAAGTAAAATGTGTGCTGTCTGCGGATCATATTTGCATATCTTTACAGTAAAAGAGGTTGACCAACCATCTGCAGTCTGAAAGAACAAGACAGTTTGTTTTTAACATCTGTAGGTTGCTAGAATAAACTAAAATCTAATTAAACCGATTTTTTTTTTTTTTAATTTAAAAGAGTTTTCAATAAATTTATGACTTTATTATACATAATTAACAAATGTAGATCGATTTTTATGTATTAATGTATAAAAAGTGAAAATAAAATGATACAAACTAAGATATATATTTGATAAAAACCAACAAACTTTAATCGTAAAGATATACCTAAACAATGTAATTAAGGATAAAAGAATTTAACACGTAAAATAGATGGAAATATAATTTGATTTTAAATGAAAATTTCAAAACGTTCATTTTACCTTTTCAATTAAATCAATTAAAAAGTGTCTATAAATATTTATCCAAGAAATGAATGATATTTCATTAAATAATATTTTATAAAATTTGATACAAAAAATATAAGATAATATTATGTTTTTTATATCTATATAAACAGTTCTATAACCATTATTGTAATTTAATTTTTATTTGTAAATTTGTCATAAAAATCATGATTGTGTCATCGAACATTTTTTCCTTATATATTGTAACTTCTTTTTTCAAATTGTTTATCGTAGATAAAGTTAGAATAAATCGAAGTTAAAAAAAAAAACTAAGATATATGTGTTTTTTAGGCTAGAAGATGTATTAAGAGGTTTAAAGACTTTGGTCCACATCTGCGCCAAGAAGAGGACGTACATATTTTTTTAGGTCTGTTGTCTTCAGAAAAACAAACATTCTGCAAAACCTAATGTCTGCGCGTGGTCTGCGGAGCACAAACAGAAGAGGCCAAGAAGATCTGCAGACAAAAAACAAACAACATCTAAGATTTGTTAGGGTAAACAATATTTGAGTACTTCATAATAACGCAAATGCAGAATTAACATAACGATTTACACCAGAAAAATATGGTTTAATGCAACAAAAGCCTGATTATCGCTCTTTTCACCGGTCATATATGATTTGGGGTGCAAACGAGTTTGAGCTTAATATTAAGCTTGTTTATTAAACGAGCTCGTGCTTGTGCCTATACCACTAAGCTTGAATAGGCCCATGAGCCTAAACGAGCCTATATATAATATAGTTTATTATTATTTTTATGGGTTTTTATCAAAAAAGTTCCAAACTTTTGAAAAAAAGTTTCAATTTAGTAACGATTTTTTTTAAAAAAATAGAAAAAACCAAGAAACTGGGAAAATTGTAACACCCAGAATCCAGAAGACCAAGAAAGGAAAGGAAAAACTCAAGATAAGAGGGCAACTCGTCGAGTTTGGTGAATGACTCGACAAGTAGGAGTGGATTGCGGGTTGCGGGTTAAGTGACCTACTCGATGAGTTGGATGACTAACTTGACGAGTTGGTCTGGGTTTAGGAAACCCTGAATCCGGGTCTTGGTGTCCTATTTAAGTATCTTATTCTCCTCCCATCAACCTCATTCTCAGCCCCCAGATTCAAAACCCTAGATCTCAAAACCCTAGTGCATCCTTGAGCTTGTGAGCTTGTTTTTGAGGGTTTTGTGTGTTCTTGAAGACTAGAAAAAGAAGAAGGACCTTGAAGATTCAGGGAGAAGATTATAGATCCAACAACACCATCTCATTTCCTTCATTTTCTGGTAATCAAGTCTTTAACTTGGTTTATGGTTTCCTAGATCTCTTTATGTCCATTTTATGAGGATTTTGGTCCATGAAGTTGATCTATGGGATATAAACGTCCCAAGTAAAGATCCTTTTAGATTTGGAGTCCCTAACGGTGGATAAGGCATAAAGGTGCAAATTTTATGCCATCGGAAACCCCCATGCAAGCTTTAAGAGGTTGTTATGGTCTCTCGAGCCTAGAAGGCCATGAATAGATGAGAAGGAAGAGACTTTACGTGATTAACTAATATAAAGGATTTGCGTCCTAAGGAGCTAGGGTTTGAGTTAAACCCATTAATAAGGAGTGGGAGTGGGTAAAGTTGGAAACTTTACCCTTAAGAAGTCATTTCCAGCGTATAGACGAAGTTTGGGGTTTAGTTCTGAAGTGTAGGGGCTTAAGCTGTTAAGATGGCCAAATCAGACTAAGGGACTCGACGAGTAGAAGATAGTTGTTCTGTTTCTGTTCATGCGAGAAATTGGTGAGTCTGATGACTGACTCGGAAAATTGACGTGATAAATCGTGACCACAAGTAGCCAGGGGACTCGGTGAGTCAGGGGCTGACTCGACGAGTTAGATCATGGTTTTAGGTTTCTGACTTTTAGAACTCGGCGAGTTAAGTCAACTCGGAGCGTTGACTTTTACCATTGACTTTGACTTTGACAATAGGTAAAATGGTCATTTTACCCTAAGAAGGATTATCATTTTTTGACTATGTATTATGTTGGTAATGATAGCTCGGGGAGTTGAGTGGTCAGCAGTTCGAGAATCTACCAGCGAGCAGCGAGAGGAGTATCAGCGAGATTCTGCAGTAAGCAAGTGAAGTGAGTTTTCTCTAGTAGGAATGGGTCAAAGGAACCAATGCCATCTCGTTTATGTATGTTAGTGTATACTGGATTAAGATATGATGTCGGGGTTAGCCCGATGTAGTGTATGTGCTATGTGTTCCGGACTTCGGTCTGATGCTGGGGTTAGCCCGATAAAGGTCTAAGCTTTCCGGACTTCAGTCCGATGTTGGGTGGGGCCCGAGGAAGGAATGCATGTGTAGTTATACTTTCATCTTTGTGATACTTATATGTGCCTATTAGGGAGGTAAGTGTGGGCTGTAACGCCTGCATATTCGGGCTAGTCAATTTAGAGACGATAAACGTCAAAAATGACTTTTTGATAGAGGATTATTTAGAATAAATAATCTTAACTAAGATGTAGTATATTTCACAAGGTTTCCGTACATATAAAGAACGTCGAAATCCGAGTTAAAACGAAGAAGTTATACATGTCGAAGTTTCGCAACAAAACCGGCACGACACCGGGAATCATAAAAAGTGAATTTATGATAAACTACTTTTTAGCTTTAGTGATCTCGTCAATGATAGTACAACGGTAAAAATACAGACGAAAACAGACGTCGGATGAAGAAGTTATGAATTTTTAACAGACTTTTTCGGTCCCGACCTGTTAAAAAATAATATTAAAAATGAATTCAAAATTAGCCGACGGAGTCTAAACGAAAGTTGTGGAGCATAATCTCACCTACGCGTGGATATAAATAACATCAAAAACGGAGTTTGTAAGCAAAAGATATGAATTTCTGAAGTTCGGAACACAAAATTCAAGGTCTGACCAACTCACGACGTGAACAAAGCATGGTTCACAACGTGAACCAGTTGATCAACACTTATCAAGCCTAGAAGACACGTGGCAAGGCTACGGGATGACTCATGGAAGTTCACGACATAAATGGCCCTAAAACACGACATAAATGGCCCTTGAACACCCTATAAATAGAAAGTTCAGCCCTTTCATTCCTTACACCAATTCTTTTCCCTCTCCCTCTCTCTCTCTCTCTCTCTCTCTCGTTTCCAATGGTCGTTTCCCTTCCCGATCCTGACAACGACGAGCTCCTGACCGTTTAGATTCTATATATCACGCTACAAATGTGAGTGCATATTATTTTCATCTTACACATAAATATGAAGTATTTTATATAAATTATGTGTTATGTGTGCATATTATCTGTATACTTACTATCTATGATGGATGAACCATTTTACACATGTTTTAATTGATTTAAACTTTATATGTATTTTATATCTACAAATATGTTGGGTAAAACATGGGTAGATGAATTAGATGATGTGTGATGAAATAAAAATTGATGAGATGTCTCGATGTTTAAGATGATCTAGTCATCTAGCAGAGTATAGACATAGTTATTAGTTATTAATCTGAGAGTATGGATCATACACACCAGATCCAGGAGTATGGATCAGGTAGAGATGTTAGTTTTAGATCCGGGAGTATGGATCAGGTATTTTTGAACTATGTGTTCACCAGTTGTAATTTAAGAACCCTGAAAACTATGGACTTAGTTCCTATTAGATAAACGTTGGCAGCTATGGACTTAGTACCTATGGTATAAACCCTGGAAAACATGCAGACTTGGTGCCTAAACCTTGGCGACTATGCAGACTTAGTGCCTAAACCCTGGCTACCATGCAGACTTGGTGCCTAAACCCTAGTGACTATGTGGATTTAGTGCTTGTTTTATAAGCCTCGGGCAGCGATGGACTTCATGTCTATTCCTTAGGTCACTCTTTAGGAATGAGGGATAGATGATTCTTAGGGTAGAGCCTTAAGATTAAAGAAGATAACGGGGATGGGTAACTGGGTAGATTGTTTGATGTTTAAACATAATAATTATTGTATTGTGGATTGAAAACCCTATGTGCTCACCAGCTTTCCGAACCTGACCTACTCAAGCTTATTTTTATCACTGGTGTCGATACGAAGCTACTTTATACTGAGCGATTAAAGGAGATGTAGATCACTAGCATAAATAAATGTAAGGTCTGTTTATGCTTATGTTTCAGTATTGACGATGACATCCCAAAGTTTTAATATGAACAAAATACATTTCTTCGGAAATGCTTCGATAATGTATTTATCAAGTTTTTCTGGGAACAAATTCCGCAACATTTTTATTAAAAGAAGTACTCTAATTTTTATAAATCATAAAAAAATCGGTCCTTTTTGCCCGTGAAATTGGGGATGTCACTATTGGTATCAGAGCATTAGTTTAAGCGAAATAGGAGTTTGTAGGATTTCTAGACTTAAACTTAGAATGCTAAGCGATGATTTTTGAGATGAGTGTCTACAATATTTTAGACACGACCACTATTTTATTTTAGGAAAGATGCCTAAAATGTTTTATGTGCTAAATGTTTTATGTTATAGATATAAAGATGCCTTATATGTTTTTTTTTTTTGGATCTATGGTCTGTTGCCGACCGGATCTGGAAATTTTATGTGTTCAGATTTCTAAACGTTTGATTACGGTATTAGAACTGGCATATAACTTTTTGGGGTGACAAGGAGATTTATACATCTATCGTAAATAAAATCTTTCATATCTACTCGCCATTACACACCGAGCGTATGATTTGGTATATAGATCAAAATGGCAAGAACCCGAAGCAGGGTTGGAAACGCAAACGGAAATAGGAATCAATAGCCTCAACCTTAAGTAATTGAGCAAGTACCAGTAGCAGCAGCTGGACCTGAGCTAATCACAATGGTTGGAGTACAAGCCATGATTCGAGCTATGTTAGTTGAACAAAGGGAAGAGATGAGGTAGATGTTGCATGAGAACAATAGGGATGAACCCATGATGCCTGTCGAACAGCCAGAGCTTAATGATGGGCAATCAGAAAAGGGGAACTATAACAGGATCATTGGTCAAGCCGAACTGCCAATGGTTAGACGGAATAACCTAGACGGAGGAAATGACGTACGTGGATGCAAATACAAGGATTTCATGGCATCCAAACCACCATGTCTTTTTTGAAGCCCAACACCAGTGGAAGTTATGGACTAGATCTCCGAGATGGAGACAATGTTTGAGAGTTGTGAGTGTAGCAACAGACAGAAGACTGCTCTCGCAATTCCTCTATTAAAGTCTGGAATACTGAGCTAGTGGAAGCTACTTGCTAATATGATGCCCAAGGGAGAAGCAAGCAAGATGTCTTGGGAAGATTTCCTGGTGCAACTAAAAATGCAGTACTGCTCCGAGCAGGATCTTCTGGAGATCAACAATGAATTCCAAAATCTAAAGAAGAAAAGGATGAGTGTCACAGAGTATGCTGCAAGTTTTACGGAGAAAATGAAGCGTGTTCCTTACCTAGTTCCAACTGAGATCTCCAAGGTCAACAAGTTTGCCCATGGATTACCAACGGACTTTGGTCCAACGGTCAAACAAGCAACCACTTTGAAAGCCGCCAGCTGGGCAGCCAGGAATGTTGAGACCTAGATTAGGGAAAAGGGTCTGGAGAGAGCTGAAGTTGGCGAGAAAAGGAATTATGAAGGATCTTCAACGTCCAACAAAGAAAGAAAATTCTCAAATTATGAAGGAGGAGGAGGAGGTGAAGCTAAGTAGTGCGAGAAGTGTAAAAAGAAATACTTCGGGAAATGTAGCGAGGAAGTGACTTGCTACAAATATGGAAAGACAGGGCATTACGCCAGCAAGTGGACGTCCAACAAGAAGGTGTGGTACGAATGTAACAAAGAAAGGCATATTTCTAGAGACTGCCCAAAGAGAAACGAGGCAGCAAGGCCAAACACACCACCAAGGCCAAGGGCATTCCACATGATACTTAATGGAGCAGAAAACAATGCGAGGAATCGAGCATGAGGACTTCATATCCAAAGATCGAGCTATGCAATAGCCATGTGGTTAGTATCATATGGTGTAGCCTTTTAGAGGCATAGTCTAGGGTGAACTTTAATACCTATGTAATTGGTTCAAGGAATAATATAAAAACATTCATTTTGTTATCTGGTATGTTAAGTGGTTATTTGATTTTCTTGTATAGTGACTTGGAAAACTGCGAGACAGTACTTGGGATGAGTATGAGTAGGTGTGAATGGTAGTAGAGGCTTATACTACCGGAAGCACAAGACTCGCATTTGGATCAGGGAAAGTCACAAGGTTAACAAGAAACTAGTAATTGATTCAGTTTTGTTCAAATATGTCGTTACCATTGTTTCGGTAATGACTAAGAAGATGATTGTTTTTCCGACCCTAGTGGTTATATCAAATTGATTCCGATAAAGACGAGTATGTTACATGGTTTACAGAACCAAGATCGATGTAACATCCAACTTATGCCAGAAGATTGAAGTGAAAGATAATCGAAGTGATCAATAGAAGTATCGCAACCATTGCTTAAGTAAGAAGCCTATAGCTAGAAATTCTACATGCTATAATTTGATTATATCACATTAGAACATGAAGGAAGGTATATTCCATTCTGGAATTTGACACTAAGAGACTTGAGTCTAAGCGTTGCATCATACGATGAGAGGTCACTAGAACATGACCCATCGATCTGTTATGATAATGAAGTAAAGAACTACTCTTAAGTTAAGTCTGTTTAAGAAAAAGTAAGATTTTCCAATAAGTATCGATTTTGTAACTCGAAGGTTACGATTGAAACTCCAATATAGGATAAAAAGTGGGTGCAAGATTGAGCATCACATACAGTCAAAAAGTCCAAGAGTTAGAAACTCATTCGAAGGAACATAGAAGTTACAATTATTACCTAGGATGAAGAGACAACACATGGAGTCATTATTCAATCCCTATTTTGTTGATGATTTCGGGACATAATCATCCTAAGGAGCAGATAATTGTAATGCCCGCAGATTCGGGCTAGTCAATTTAGAGACGATAAATGTCAAAAATGACTTTTGATAGAGGATTATTTAGAATAAATAATATTAACTAAGATTTAGTATATTTCACAAGGTTTCCGTACATATAAAGAACGTCGAAATCCGAGTTAAAACGAAGAAGTTATACATGTCTAAGTTTCGAGACAAAACCGACACGACACCGGGAATCATAAAAAGTGAGTTTATGATAACCTACTTTTTAGCTTTAGTGATCTAAATGAAAGTCATAGTATTCATTAAACCAAGAATTTCCATAAAAAAGAACGTTTAAATCTGACTTCGTATGAGGAAGTTATTATTTTTCTAAGATTCGGTATAAAAGTAGACAGCTAAAAACTTGAAATAAAGATCGAGTGATTTCTAGCCGACACAATCTAAACGAGAATTGAAGGTCTTTTCAATAGTAGTACAACGGTAAAAAGACAGACGGAAACAGACGTCGGATGAAGAAGTTATAAAATTTTAACAAACTTTTCCAGTCCCGGCCGGTTAAAAATATAATATTAAAATGAAGTCAAAATTAGCCAATGGAGTCTAAACAAAAGTTGTAGAGCATAATCTCACCTACGCGTGGATATAAAGAACATCAAAAATAGAGTTCGTATGCAAAAGATATGAATTTCTAAAGTTCGGAACACAAACTTCGAGGTCTGACCAACTCACGGCGTGAACAAAGCATAGTTCATGACATGAACCAATTGATTGACACTTATCAAACCTAGAAGACATGTGGAAAGGCTACGAGATAACTCATGGAAGTTCAAAATGTGAATGACCCTAGAACACCCTATAAATAGCAAGTTCAACCCTTTCATTCCTTACACCAATTCTTTTCCCTCTCTCTCTCTCGTTTCCGAAGGTCGTTTCGCTTCCCGATCCTGACAACGATGAGCTTCTGACCGTTTAGATTCTATATATCACGCTACAAATGTGAGTGCATATTATTTTCATCTTACACATAGATATGAAGTATTTTATATAAATTACGTGCTATGTGTGTATATTATTTGTATACTTGCTATCTATGATGGATGAACCATTTTACACATGTTTTAATTGATTTAAACTTTATATGTATTTTATATCTACAAATATGTTGGGTAAAACATGGGTAGATGAATTAGATGATGTGTGATAAAATAAAAATTGATGAGAGGTCTCGATGTTTAGGATAATCTAGTCATCTAGCAGAGTATAGATATAGTTATTAGTTATTAATCTGAGAATATGGATCATACATACAAGATTCGGGAGTATGGACCAAGTAAAGAGGTTAGTCTTAGATCCGGGAGTATGGATTAGGTATTTTTGAGCTATGTGTTCACCATTTGTAATTTAAGAACCCTAACAACTATGGACTTAGTTCCTATTAGATAAACATTGGCAGCTATGGACTTAGTGCCTATTGTATAAACCCTGACGACCACGCAGACTTGGTGCCTAAACCCTGGTGACTATGTGGATTTAATGCTTGTTGTATGAACCTCGGGTAGCGATGGACTTCGTGCCTATTCCTTAGGTCACTCCTTAGGAGTGAAGGATAGATGATTCTTAGGGTAGAACATTATGATTAAAGAAGATAATGGGGATGGGTAATTGGGTTGATTGTCTGATGTTTAAACATATTAATTATATTATTGTGGATTGAAAACCCTATGTGCTCACCGGTTTTCCCAACCTGGCCTACTCAAGCTTGTTTTTATCACAGGTGTCGATACGAAGCTAGTTTACACTGAGAGATTAAAGGAGATGTAGATTACTAGTATAAATAAATGTAAGCTCTTTTTATGCATATGTTTTAGTATTGACGATGACATCCCAAAATTTTAATATGAACAAAATACATTTCTTCGGAAATGCTTTGATAACGTATTTATCAAGTTTTTCTGGGAACAAATTCTGCAACATTTTTTTTAAAAGAAGTACTCTGATTTTTATAAAGCATAAACAAAATCGGACATTTCTTGCCGTGAAATTGGGGATGTCACGTGAGCGGGGGCCCGTATCTCATCACTATCTGAGTATGGACGGGGTTCCATATCTCATTATTAGTAGAGTATGGCGGGGCCCAAGATAGGCGTGACCTTGAGACTAGCAGTTATAACATTGTGTTGATTGGTGTACTAGCATGATTATTATTATATACTTGTATGTATATAGCGGGTGGGGCCCTGGGACAGGCAGGCCCTAGTAGAAACATATTTGTATACCGAGTGGGGTTCGATACCAGGCGGGGCGCAATGCCGGGGCAAGTCTTGATGCAACGGGCGAGGGTCCAGTATATGTGATTATGTGCATGGTATGTGGTAGTTTGGGGAGATTCACTAAGCTTCGTGCTTACAGTTTTCAGTTTTGGTTTCAAGTACTTCTAGTAGCGGAGGGAAGAGCTCGGGATGATAGCATTGCACACACCAAGATGTTTTTAGCCTGGGATGATCAGACTCTGATATATTTTGACAGATGTTATGATATTTTGAGATACACGACTTATGGTTTTATATGATGTTTGGATTCCTACGGTTTTATTAAAGATTTAAACGAAATTTTTGGTCTTTAATTTTGGAATGTTACAAAAATCAATCATTTTTGTCAGGATTTACCTTTTCAGCAGGTTACCATACCACATGGTGTGCCAACTAGACGAATGAGTTGAAAAGTGGGTTTCAAACTCGTGCCCAGTCCTTCAAAGTTGCAAAGGATCTACCACTTTAACTAGGTGATGGGAATCGATTTAGAATCTATTTTAAAACAAAGGATGAATTTACCGGTTAGGCTACACTTTCTAAGGCCCTGTTTGATATGCATCTGACCGAGTCAGGTCAGACATTTTTGGCTGACTCGGTCAGACGAAAGGTGTTTGATAGACAAAATCTTGATGTCTGACTTGGAAAGCAAGGTCTGACCGAGAAAGAAGTTGGGAGATGGCTAACCCAGAAAGAAAGTGAGGGTTTCCAATAGTACCCTTGGCTTGGATAAAAATCATAGCTAATGAAGGTTACGAGATTAGAACTTAGGTCTCCCTTGTAAAAGGAATGGTGTTTACCAACAAACTGAATGGGTTTTTGTGTTTTATTTCTAAAATAATATATTTAATGTCTATTATGCTGGAAGTTTTTTATACATTACTATTATTATTATTATTATTATTATTATTATTATAATTGTTGTTGTTGTTATTATTATTATTATTATTATTATTATTATTATTATTATTATTATTATTATTATTATTATTATTATTATCTTCATATTGCATAGAAACGTGTAGAGTATCGGGGTAAAATGGTCATTTTGCACCAGTCAGCACATTCAGTCAGATTTTCTATCAAACAGCATGATTTCTTACTCAGTCAGAATTTCTTACTGAGACAGACCTTTCTCAGTCAGCACTTTCTCGATCAGCAACTATCAAACGGGGCCTAAGTGTTTTTATCTCTTCACTCTTTATATATATATATATATATATATATATATATATATATATATATATATATATATATATATATATATATATATATATATATATATATATATATATAATGGGTTTCTTCTTCAAGTTTTAAATACATTCATCATTAATATAATTAATAATATTTAAGATAAAATCAAAACATTATTGTTTAAATTCATTTTTATTAAGATTATTAAATAAAATATGTATACAAAATATAATAGATACATAGAAAAATCTAATTTAAAATGTATTTTTACGTCAAACGTATTTCTTATATTTACGTTTTTATATGATTTTATACGTAAAAACTTATTATGTATATATACGTATAACAAATACATAGAAAAAACTCATAAACGTGTAAATGTAACTTATAAATTTAAAGAATATTATTTGTTTACTTAAAATTTTTTAAAAAAAATTATTTTTTAAATTCATTTTTATTAAAAAAATAATATTTCAATTTTCTCTTACAATAATAATAATAATAAATGTATTTAAAGCTTTAGGTAGTAATAGATATACAATTGAGTGTAGGATAAAAAAGGAAATCTATAGAAAATTCCCAATATTTTAGGAAAAAATTTAATAAAATCTTAAATTTTATTTTTTGAATATAAAGTTCCGACTTTATAACGTTTTGAATAGAAAAATCCAAGAAACTGTTTAATTTATTCATTTTAACCCTTTTTTTATATGTTTAACAGGTAATATGATCAAATCAATAATTTTTCCAAAATAACGGGATTTTTCAGGGAATTTCGTCAAAACTTATATATAATGTATAAACATATTTTTTACATATATATATATATATATATATATATATATATATATATATATATATATATATATATATATATACTTTTGTATTTTTTAAGTTTTTATATATATGTGTTTATGTATTTTAAATTTATAAACGTATTTGTTTTACGTATTTCTATATAGTTTTTAAGTATTTTACACATTTTTCTGTATTTTTATATGTTATTTTTTATGTATTATGTATTTATATATATATATATATATATATATATATATATATTTATATTATGTATTTATGTCTTTTTGTAAGTTTTTATATGTCTATATATATATATATATATATATATATATATATATATATATATATATATATATTTATATGTTATTTATTTATGTTTATGTGTTATTTTTTATTTATTATGTATTTATGTATTTTTTTAAAGTTTTTTATCTGGATGTTTATGTATTTTAATGTGTTTTTTATGTGTTATACATTTATATGTATTTATGTGTTTTGTATTTTTTTTTTATGTATTTATATATTTTTTACTTCAATTCGTCTTCACCATTTCATCTAATTTATACAACTTCTTCGAGTATGTATAGATGGTTTTGCTACATACTCACATATTTAAAGCTTTTCTTATTAGCTTATCCTGAAACTAAACCTCGAATGGGAAAAGCTTAAAATATATGAATATGTAGTAAAACCATAAAAAATATATTTTTAGTTATAACTACTGAAATATTTTTTTTATCCTTTTAAAATACAATGTTTGTTGGTAAATATTTTTTAATAATTTTTTAGGATTTCCATGTTTTTAAGTTTATATATTTTTTTAAAAGATTCAGAGGGTTAATTTTGAATAATTTCAAGCAATAATGCTTTTTTTTTTCTTAAAGTTTTGTATTGTGATATTAAAAAAATTAATCGTTAAATAGAAATAAAATATGTTCCTTATGGTTAAACCCCAAAAGTGTTCAAATTATAGTGATTTTATGGAATCTCACACACACACACACATATATATATATATATATATATATATATATATATATATATATATATATATATATATATATATATATATATATATATATATATATATATCAGTTTTCTAAAAGTCACGCCATGGTGCATGCCAAGACATGAGGCATAACTTCGCGGTTACAAAAAGTCACATAACATTGTTGTTAGGTGTGACGCGTGACAATGTGTGATATGACGTGTTATGACACATGTTTTTTCGTTTGAGACGTTTTTTTTTCTCTTTCTTATGTCTTTTTTAAGCGAGGATACACATATTATGTTTTTTGTTAACTTTTTATTATTAGTTATTGATATAACACTTCTAAAAAATAATTATATTTAATATAACTTTATATTTATCTGGTAATATAATTATAAACTAATACAAAATCATGGCCTTACATCATGCTTTGAAAAACGTCATGGCTCCCCATGACTTGTTAAGCTTGAGGTTTTGCATTGCCTTCGCGCCTCACTCTATTTAGAACCTTGATATATATATATATATATATATATATATATATATATATATATATATATATATATATATATATATATATATATTGTGAAGTTCAATATAGAACCCATATTAACAAGTAACCAATGAACTAATCGTAAACATCAGAAATTATAATGATCAATGATCAAGGGAATGAATGTACTTTTTGTAACACTGATTTTTCAAACAAAATTTTCGATTTTTATAAAACATAATTCCATCAATATTCATAGAACAACCCCTCTTAATTGTTCAACAAAATAGTACAAAATCCCAAGATCAAAATGTCAAGCTCCAAACGTGTGTGTACGGATCAAGCCGGCGCCTTCCCACGGTCGTCACTAGTACCTGAAACAAATAACATCAACACTGTAAGCACAAGGCTTAGTGAGTTTCCCAAAATACTGCATATAACACATATTAGCCACTCGAGGCTATAACTCTGTGGGTCCGTGCACCCAAACTCTGTGAACCCTCAGGTTCTAACTCTGTGAACCTTCCGGTTCTAACTCTGTAAACATGCACAGCATCTAACACATAAAAGTAATGCAGTACAACACATAACATACATAGCATACAAATACTCTATCACATAACTCTGGTTACCTACTCAAGGTAAAGTATAGTGAGAAGACTCACCTCGTGTGTCTCGGTAAACCGTAACCCTGAAATCGCTAGACACTCGATCTGCCGAGCTGAAGTCCCCCTACAGCACAATATATCTCTAATTAACACTTTCCCAACTAGGGTTGACCATACCATAACAGGACAATCTAGGTCAACGCTGGTCAATGGTCAACTTGACCGGACTCGGCGAGTGCACTATAGCGACTCGGCGAGTCTGAGCGCATTCACCAATTTCCCTGGAATCCTCTCTTGACACGTCGAGCATCCCCTCCCAACTCGACGAGCTCCACCTGGCACGAGTTGTGGGGCCACCACGACTCAACTCGCCGAGTCTCAAGAACAACTCGGCGAGTCCGGTTTGACTCGGTCCACCTGCCCATCCTGACTCCCCCTTGACCCACTGAGTTCACTCATCCCAACTCGGCGAGGCCACTCGCTGAGTGGTCGTGCAGCATTCAAGCTACTCGCCGAGTCTGTTCTTCGGACTCGGCGAGTCAGAGCCATGCACTGACTCAATCTTGCACTAAAGGCCAGATCCAGACCACTAATCCATAGATCCAGTCCCCCCATGCTTATTTAGCACGTAAAGTCACAATCTTGATGCATAAATAACCTCTACATGATCACAAATGATGTTTTTACCCCAAATACTTCAACACAAGGCCAAGGACTCCATTTCCATCCATAAAGCTTGATGAGTGAGGCCCTCTGGACCTCTATGGGTCCAGATCCATGGTCTCAACTCCAAGAGGGAACCAAAGGGGCACCAAATCACCCCATAAATGATCATATTAAACCCTAACATGCATCAAGTTTCACCAAACAGAAAATGGTCCGAAAATAATACCTCTAAAGTGATGATCCAAGCTCCAAATCCACGAAATAGCAACCTCCTTTGCTTCCTCTTGCCTAGGGCCTCCTTCTTCTTGCTAAACAACACACACAAGATCAAGATTGGCTCTCTTTCCTTCACAAAACGCTCAAGAACTCTAGGGACACTCTTTGGGGGTTGGGTGAGTGCAAATGACGGCCATAAGGCCCCTTAAATAGGCCACAAACCCGGAGATTTAGGGTTTCATAACACAGCGCAGACTCGCCGAGTCCATACCCTGGACTCGCCGAGTCCAAGTGCGCATCCTCGCTCAATCCCGCGTCCCTACTCGGCGAGTCTGAGCCCCAACTCGCCGAGTCCCTCTTACAAAATAACACAATTAAACTTACATTATACCTGGTAAAATCCGGATGTTACAACTCTCCCCCACTAGAACTGGACTTCGCCCTCGAAGTCCCGCTCTAAAACAGCTCCGGATGCTGCTCACGCATCATACCCTCCGGCTCCCAGGTCATCTCTGATCCCTTCCGATGTTGCCACTGAACCAATACCAGAGGTACTTCCTTGTTCCTCAAAACTTTGATCTTCCGATCCCTAATAGCCACTGGTCTCTCCGCATAATTCAGGCTCGCATCAACCTGAATATCCTCAAGTGGAACCACTGCCGACTCATCGGCTATACATTTCCTCAACTGCGATACATGAAAAGTGTTGTGAATCTGTCCCAACTCTGCTGGTAACTCCAGCCGATAGGCTACCCGGCCTACCCTGGCGATCACACGAAACGGGCCAATAAACCGGGGTCCCAATTTGCCCCTCTTCCTGAACCGGATCACTCCTTTCCAAGGAAAGACCTTCAGGAGAACAAAGTCGCCGACCTGAAATTCCAATTCGGACCGGCGCCTATCCGCGTAACTCTTCTGCCGGCTCTGAGCGGTCAATAACCTCTGCCTGACCAGCTGTATCTGCTCTGTCGTCTGATTCACGATCTCTGTACTGCCCATTACCCTTTGCCCAACCTCTCCCCAACATATGGGAGTCCGACACCTCCTACCATATAACAGCTCAAAGGGCGGCATACCAATGCTCGAATGATAGCTGTTATTGTAGGAAAACTCCGCTAGAGGCAAATACGAGTCCCAACTACCCCCAAAATCCAATACACAAGCTCGAAGCATGTCCTCGAGTGTCTGTATCGTCCGCTCACTCTGACCGTCGGTCTGGGGGTGGTATGCGGTACTAAAATGCAACTTAGTACCCAACTCCTCATGAAATTTCTTCCAAAAACGGGAAGTGAAACGCACATCGCGGTCTGAAATAATTGAGATCGGCACCCCATGCCGAGATACAACCTCCCTCACGTAAACCTCCGCCAACTTCTCTGCTGAAGAACTCTCACTGATGGCAAGAAAGTGAGCGCTCTTTGTCAATCTATCCACAATCACCCAAATTGCATCAACTCCTCTGACAGTTCTCGGCAATTTGGTGATAAAGTCCATAGTGATCTGTTCCCACTTCCACTCGGGAACCTCCAATGGCTGCAACTTGCCATGCGGTCTCTGGTGTTCGGCCTTTACCCTTCGACAGGTCAAACACCTCTTGACAAACCATGCTACATCCTTCTTCATACAGGGCCACCAATACTCCTTCCTTAGATCCAAATACATCTTCGTGGCCCCAGGGTGGATCGAAAATTTCGATCTATGAGCCTCCTCCATCAATGTAGCACGGGTACCGCCCACAAACGGTACCCAGATCCTGCCCTGATAAGTCATAAGGCCTCGACTATCCGATATAAACTCAGAAACCATCCCAACAACCCGCTCTCTCTTCTGCATCTCCGGACGCACGGCCTCGGCCTGAGCCCCACGAATGGCGTCCAGAACTGGAGCTATCATGGTCAATCTCAAACATACATCTCGCAGGGAAGTACTCTCCGCCCTGGGACTCAACGCATCGGCTACCACATTAGCCTTGCCCGGGTGGTACAAGATCTCACAATCATAATCCTTGACCACATCTAACCATCTCCTCTGCCGCATATTTAGGTTAGGCTGATCCATCAAGTACTTCAAACTCTTATGGTCCGTGTAAATCGTACAACGAACCCCATACAAGTAGTGCCGCCAAATCTTGAGGGCGAAGACCACTGCCCCCAACTCCAAATCATGTGTGGGGTACCTCGTCTCGTGAGGCTTCAACTGCCTCGATGCATAAGCTATCACATGACCCCTTTGCATCAATACCGCTCCCAATCCTAGGATCGATGCATCACAGAATACCAAAAAACCTTCCATACCTTCCGGAAGGGCTAATACTGGAGCTTCACACAACCTCTGGCGAAGCGTCTCAAAGGAGGTCTGCTGCTCGGGACCCCATGCAAATGCCACACCCTTACGGGTCAATCTGGTGAGTGGAACCGCAATCTTGGAGAAATCCTTAATAAATCTCCGATAATACCCTGCCAACCCGAGGAAACTCCGTATCTCAGAAGGTGACCTCGGCACCTCCCACCTCATCACTGCGTCAACCTTGGCCGGATCGACCAATATCCCCTTCTGGTTAACGAGATGTCCCAGAAACTGGACCTCCCGTAACCAGAAATCGCACTTGGAGAACTTTGCGTAAAGTTTCTCCGCTCTCAAAACCCCAAGCACCTCCCTCAAATGCTCCTCGTGCTGCTCACTAGATCTCGAATATACCAGAATATCATCAATGAAAACAATCACCGACCGATCCAACATCGGCCGACATACCCTGTTCATGAGGTCCATGAACACAGCCGGGGCATTAGTGAGCCCAAAAGGCATCACCACAAACTCATAATGCCCATAACGCATCCTGAATGCTGTCTTCTGGACGTCCTCGTCCCGCACTCTCACCTGATGATAGCCCGACCTCAAATCAATCTTGGAGAACCAAGATGCTCCCTGTAGCTGATCGAATAAATCGTCGATCCTCGGCAGCGGGTAACGGTTCTTGACCGTCAGCTTATTCAATTCCCGGTAATCAATACACATGCGATGCGAGCCACCCTTCTTCTTCACAAACAAGATGGGTGCTCCCCACGGCGAGCTACTTGGCCGAATAAACCCCTTCCCCAGCAACTCCTGAAGTTGCGAGGATAACTCCTGCATCTCTGGAGGTGCAAGGCGATACGGAACCTTAGCAATAGGCGCGGCCCCCGGAACCAAATCGATGCCAAACTCCACTTGCCTCGCGGGAGGCACACCTGGTAACTCTTCGGGAAATACATCTGGGAACTCCCACACCACCGGAACTTCCTCCACAGAGCTCGGTCTCTTGGAGATCACTCGCGTATCCATCACATACGCTACATAACCCTTACAGCCCTGCTGTAAACACTGCCTCGCCCTAGCAGCCGAACAAAAGGCTGATCCAGAACGTGTACCCTCGCCGTATACTGAAAGAATTCCCCCACTAGGATCCCGTATAGACACCAGCTGTTGCTCGCAATCGATAACCGCACCGAATCTGCTCAACCAATCCATGCCCACTATAACACAGACATCACCCATCGCAATCGGGATCAGGTCGATCGGAAACTCGACCCCGAATATCTCCAATACACATCCCCGGAAGACCTCTGTAGCACAAATCACTCTGTCGGCGGCTATGGAAACCCGCAGGGGCCGACTCAATACTCCACGACTAACATTGATACGCTGACTAAATGCCAAGGACACAAAAGATCGACTCGCACCCGAGTCAAATAACACTAAAGCAGGTACAGAATTCACAAGGAAGGTACCTAAGCATAGCATGATATAAGCATAATATCTCAACACCATAAACAATAATGAAAAGGAAACATACCAGCCACAACGTCGGGTGCGGCGCGGACCTCTTCCGCAGTCAGCTGGAAGGCTCTCCCCCGAGCCCTTGGTGCCTCGGTCTTCACGGGCCGACTCTCTGTAGCAGCAGCTCTAATGGCGGCGGGAGCAGACCCCTGAGATGCCCCGCGCAGCAGCGGACACTCCGCCTTCCGGTGTCCGGTCTGGTTGCAGTGGAAGCACACTGCAAATCCCTTGGGGCAGTCCTTAGCCATATGCCCCTCCTTGCCACATTTGTAGCAAGACCCTGCCCGATAGGCGCCATCGTGACCCTTGCCGCACTTCCCACAAGTGCGGCCCTTCTGGCTCACGGGTCTGGGATCAGCGGGCTTGGCCCGCTTGGCTGCCGGCTGGGACTGTGCCGGCCGCCGATCCCTCCCCATAGACTCCGCCTCCTCCCTGGCCTGAGTCTCAAGCTCAATCTCCCTCTTCCGAGCATTAGCCTGAAGCTCGGCAAATGTCCGGTACGAGGAGTTCGCAGCGAACTCCCGAATATCCCGCCTCAAAATGCTTAGATAACGGCTCATACGTGCCTGCTCGGTGGACACGTGCTCAGGGCAAAACATCGCCCTCTCCTGAAACATCCTCGTAATCGCTGTAACTGACTCGGTACCCTGCTTGAGGGTCAGAAACTCCTGTGCCAGACGTTCCCTCTCCACCTGAGGAACATACTCATCTCGGAACATGGAAGTGAACCTCTCCCAGGTCCTTGCCGAAAGCTCAGTCGGTGTGAAATGCGCAGTCACAAACTTCCACCAGTCCTTCGCTCCCAAGCGAAGCTGGTTCAGCGCGAACCGAACCTTCAAATGCTCAGGGGACGAGCAAGTGAAGAAGCATCCCTCCATATCAGATATCCACCTCATAGCTGCCACCGGGTCCTGCGTACCATCAAACTCTGGTGGCTTGGTGTTGCTGAACTCCCTGAACAACATCGCATCACCTCCCTGGGGTCTTACCGCAGCAATCGCTGCGGTAGCTGCTGCAACCGCAGCCTCAGAAAGAGCGGCATAGCGCTCGTCAAACGTCTCAATCAAAGCGGTCTTAATGGACCCGAACATCTCTGGTATCTCGGCTCTGATGACCGCAGCCACCTCCTCATGAATGATCTGTCGAATGTCCTCATCACTAGATCCGGCATCCTCCGGCATGTGTCGTGTCCTCACCATGATCAACCTCTGAAATACAACATGTGATAATTAGAATTCACTCGAACACCCTTACATTCAACAATCCACCCCTCCTTGATTCTTGGCATCCCCAGATTCTTATTTGAACTGTGTACCGCTCCGGTGCTTTTAGTAGTACGGGCCCAATACTACTGTCCGCACCGTCTCGGTACACACCCCAAATCGTCCTCTTCGGATCCCAGTCCCCAAGTACTCTATTATACTTAAATCTCTCTGAACAGATCTCACACAAAACCTTAGCTGCTACCTAATTACTCTCAGCGTCGCATAGCAGCTCACCATTCCCTAAGCTAAGGCATCACAAAACAGGCCACTCTAGCCCTATCAGCAATACCTAGCCTACTCTAGCATGTACACACATCACAATAATAGTTATTACATAACAAAAGATATTTTGGGAATTCACCGTTCGGGCGCTGACTGATCGTACACACGTTTCTTCCTGGAAAACCCTTCACTCTTAGAAAATTTTGGTTTTTATTTCGAAAATATCTCTTCATTTCCTCAGTTTGAGTTTGAATACCCCCGAAGGTGTACCCGAATCCCTCAAACCAAGGCTCTTATACCAATTTGTAACACTGATTTTTCAAACAAAATTTTTGATTTTTATAAAACATAATTCCATCAATATTCATAGAACAACCCCTCTTAATTGTTCAACAAAATAGTACAAAATCCCAAGATCAAAATGTCAAGCTCCAAACGTGTGTGTACGGATCAAGCCGGCGCCTTCCCACGGTCGTCACTAGTACCTGAAACAAATAACATCAACACTGTAAGCACAAGGCTTAGTGAGTTTCCCAAAATACTGCATATAACACATATTAGCCACTCGAGGCTATAACTTTGTGGGTCCGTGCACCCAAACTCTGTGAACCCTCAGGTTCTAACTCTGTGAACCTTCCGGTTCTAACTCTGTGAACCTTCCGGTTCTAACTCTGTAAACATGCACAGTATCTAACACATAAAAGTAATGCAGTACAACACATAACATACATAGCATACAAATACTCTATCACATAACTCTGGTTACCTACTCAAGGTAAAGTATAGTGAGAAGACTCACCTCGTGTGTCTCGGTAAACCGTAACCCTGAAATCGCTAGACACTCGATCTGCCGAGCTGAAGTCCCCCTACAGCACAATATATCTCTAATTAACACTTTCCCAACTAGGGTTGACCATACCATAACAGGACAATCTAGGTCAACGCTGGTCAATGGTCAACTTGACCGGACTCGGCGAGTGCACTATAGCGACTCGGCGAGTCTGAGCGCATTCACCAATTTCCCTGGAATCCTCTCTTGACACGTCGAGCATCCCCTCCCAACTCGACGAGCTCCACCTGGCACGAGTTGTGGGGCCACCACGACTCAACTCGCCGAGTCTCAAGAACAACTCGGCGAGTCCGGTTTGACTCGGTCCACCTGCCCATCCTGACTCCCCCTTGACCCACTGAGTTCACTCATCCCAACTCGGCGAGGCCACTCGCTGAGTGGTCGTGCAGCATTCAAGCTACTCGCCGAGTCTGTTCTTCGGACTCGGCGAGTCAGAGCCATGCACTGACTCAATCTTGCACTAAAGGCCAGATCCAGACCACTAATCCATAGATCCAGTCCCCCCATGCTTATTTAGCACGTAAAGTCACAATCTTGATGCATAAATAACCTCTACATGATCACAAATGATGTTTTTACCCCAAATACTTCAACACAAGGCCAAGGACTCCATTTCCATCCATAAAGCTTGATGAGTGAGGCCCTCTGGACCTCTATGGGTCCAGATCCATGGTCTCAACTCCAAGAGGGAACCAAAGGGGCACCAAATCACCCCATAAATGATCATATTAAACCCTAACATGCATCAAGTTTCACCAAACAGAAAATGGTCCGAAAATAATACCTCTAAAGTGATGATCCAAGCTCCAAATCCACGAAATAGCAACCTCCTTTGCTTCCTCTTGCCTAGGGCCTCCTTCTTCTTGCTAAACAACACACACAAGATCAAGATTGGCTCTCTTTCCTTCACAAAACGCTCAAGAACTCTAGGGACACTCTTTGGGGGTTGGGTGAGTGCAAATGACGGCCATAAGGCCCCTTAAATAGGCCACAAACCCGGAGATTTAGGGTTTCATAACACAGCGCAGACTCGCCGAGTCCATACCCTGGACTCGCCGAGTCCAAGTGCGCATCCTCGCTCAATCCCGCGTCCCTACTCGGCGAGTCTGAGCCCCAACTCGCCGAGTCCCTCTTACAAAATAACACAATTAAACTTACATTATACCTGGTAAAATCCGGATGTTACACTTTTGTACACTGGATATACATATATCAGATTATACTATAAAACTCACCGCTTTACAAAAAAATCCACCTCTTTTTTTCATTAATTATTTTAAGCCACATTTTTTATTGAAAAAAACTGAATATACTGTTATTCACGATTTTTTTATCTTCTTTCCATAGAGATCTACGTTAATACATAAAAAAAACAATTTTTTTTCGAAAAAAAAAAAAAACTTACTTCATTTTTTTTCAATATTTAAGTTTTTGTCTCTGAAAAGCTAATTATACCAAAAATCTTAATGTTTTTTCATCTATTAACAAACATCATCATCGATTAAAAAAAACTCGATCGTTATATTCACATTGTGAACCTGAACTGTAAAGATTTCAATTTTAACATTTCCAATGTAAATCTAACTTAGTATTTCACTTCTTTAATCATTAACAAATTGTGTGAAATTTGCATATGAATCGAAATATATTTCTGTGTTGTTTTATAATATTTAACATTTTGATTCCTCGTAATTTAGTTTTGTAAATTCAACATATGGATTTATTCACAATGTGAATCAGAACTGTATATAATTTAGTTTTAAAAATTCACAATGTGAATCTGACTTACTATTATTCACATTATCAATTTTAACTGAAATTTTGATTTTGTTTAGCATCAATATAAATTTATGTTTAAAGAGTAGCAAAAAAATATTAATTTTGATATATTTATTAATTTTTTCGATAAAAAATAGATCTAAACTTTTCTAAAAACAATGAAATTGAAATGTGTTTTTTCCTAAAAAAAAGTTTATTTTTAATTTTGGATTATTTTATATTTAATATTTAAAAAAACGAAAAACTTTTAATCTTTTAAAATAAAGTTTGTTATCTAAACAAACTTATTTTTAAAAATTTCTTTTCAAAAAGTTCTATGATATATAGCAATTCTTTAAAATGATTTTTTATTTGAGAACATAAATTTTCACGTCTTTTTTTTTATTTATTTTTTTTTATTTATTTTTAATAAAAAGTTAAAATCATTTAAACAAAATGTGTGTATAATAATAATACTTTTGAAAATTCTGTTTTACAAACTTACTAAAATGGTATTACAAAGAACTCTATCATTTGCCTTTTTTGAATTTGGAAATAAAAAAATTTCATTATATTTTATAAAAATAAATATTTTTTAAAATTAAAATAAAAACACTTAAAAAACTTATTTTAATTTTTTTTACAAAGTCAATAGTATAGTGATTAGAATGATTTTTGGAAAACTTTTTTATTTTTTGGGTTTTTATAAAATAAAAAATTAAAAAATACATTTTTTTTAAATTTCATGATTGTGCTTATTTGATAGATAATTAAAATTTAAACACTTTTATTACTTAAAAAAAATTAAATAAAAATATGTTAAGACAAAAAACATATTAAAAAAAAAAACAAATAAAAACCTCAACAAACGTTATGTTGGCACATGTGTGCAAGTGAGGATTTGAGAGAGTTTAGACTATCTCCAACTTATTTTCATTTTTTCCCCTTAAAATGAAGTAAAAAATAAAATAAATAGTGTTTTATCTTCAACCATATTCCATTTTTACCTTATTTTTACCTTCAAAAAATATATTTCATTATTGTAACTTATATAAATTGTCAAACACATCCCTTTCTGTTAATTTGGTTTTAACAAATATATAATCTATATTTTTCTTATTACAATAATATTAAATAAATAAGATTATATTTATAATACGTAAGTATAAGCTTTTGTAAAATACGTTATTGTATTTTAAAATTTCAAATATGTATTTAAATTTTAATATGAATTTGTTAAACAAAAAACAAACTTTATATTTATAATTAATTAATTTAATTTAATATATAACACAATATTATAAGTATTAAATATTACATTTATATAATAAATAGTAGATAAAAAAACCATAAATGTATAAATATATAAAACGAGGGAGTAAAACCGACAACTTAAAGTTTATCGTCATTTCGGGGGAAATGAATAGTATAACACCAAATATGGTGTTATACTATTCATTTCCCTTTGGTGTTATACTATTTATTTCCCCAAAAATGGGGGAACAAATGGAGTAGGGCTGAAAAGAAATGGATGAAAAAATGAGGAAATAATAGAGAATGAGAGTGGGTTGAAGATGTTCTTACACGTTTCTAGGCATGTCTTACATGATTCTTGAACCTACCAAATTTGCTCATTTTTATCCTACTTTACCCCCCACCCCACCCCACCCCTAAACATTTGCAAAAGTGGCCTTGACTTTATTTTATCTACATAAAATGCCATTGACCGATTTTTTTAATTATGTATTAATTTTGATTTATCTCAACTGTCAATTTAAACCAATAAAAGCCTTGAGAATCAATAATTGCGTGAAAACTTAAAAACTTTTATTTTCTGATCAAAATGTTCACTACAAACACCACCACATAACCTTATTCATCTTGTTTAACGAAATCGTTAAAATTTTGTATTAACGAAAAATATTTGTATATATGCACATTTGAATATGCATATATGCATATTTAAATGTGTATATGTTCACATTAAAAAAATCATTTATTTATAAATTTTTAGCTTACAAATCAGCTAGTCAACGGGACAAAGGTCGTGTGGTGGTGTTTGGTGTGAAATTTTCACCATAAAACCCTTCAAGTTCTTACATAAATATATGAATTGTTTGTTTTACATATTTATCTAAGCTGTCAGTTTTTCTATAAAATATAGTAACATAAATACATTTAGTGCCACTGGTATTTCTTAATCCACCTAACACCTACATACCACAACATTAAACATATACATAAAGTGTCCATAACAATTATGTACCCATCTTTTTAACTCATTTGAAAATATATTTTTTCTTTTTTTGACAAAAATGTCTTCCTCTTCTTCCACATCAAGGGACTAGTCGAAAATTGTCCTCAAGTTCGACCGACATCCACCTTTTATGATAAACTTAGAGCTTGATGGATACTTGATGAGTTAGGGGGTGTAATAGCCAAAAAAAATAATAATTGAAAAACATATTTTCATTGTCCGTGTAGCAAGGGGTGTGATTATAGAAAAAAAAGAATCTGAAAAAAAAATTAAAAGACACAATACTAGAAATTAAGAAAATATGAACAATAGATATATGAAGCCTTAAGATCTCTTATATGGCAAGATCTTGAGGTAATCTTTGATGTGAAGGAGATAAATGTGAAATAAAAATATATTAACGAAGAGAAAAAAAAAAATTCATGGATAAGTTTTCAAAATGAAAGAGTGCAAATGATAAGTAGTATGATGTGTTTTAGTATGTTGTTTTTATTTAACATAATGAATAGATGTAAAGTAGTAATATGATATGTTTTATTCATCAATGTTATGTAATTTGTCTACATAAAGAGTGTAAACACGTAACAATTATGTATCGAACTTTTTAACTCCTCTGAAAGCATAAACTTTTTTTTTGACAAAAATGTCTTCCTCTACTTCCCCATCAAGGGATTGGTCGAAGCATCTATCCCATTGCATTCCATTGTCTCGTATTATACTGTATCGTATTAGACCAGATACATCTATTGAGTGTCTCAAGTCACCAACAATGGCATAAAAAAAGTAGGAATGGATAAATAACACATAAATCGAGGGCTATGCGGATCCTCAGACATATATAAAATGGAATAAATATGGACCAAGCTACTTATGGATGTAACCACAATTAACATCACTACGGCCGGGCTATCGAACACAGGGTCAGAAGTGAATTATGAGTCGGACCAATCTGCGAATCGAGCGAGCTCCCCTTGCATGCAATGATGTGGTTATTGGGGTTTAGGTTTATGGATGGAGTCCGTAATCAAAACTCCCTCCAAATCAATAAATATCAACAACATATCTTGACCAGTTAGGCTTGATTGATTTTGTTAGAATAAAAAGTAGGTTTCGGGGGTTCATTGATAAGTACACCCCCGGTGCTGGTAAGGTCGGGACCGTGGTCGTACGTCTCCGGTTTGCCGATCTATCTTCTTTCTGAGATTGACCAGCCAACTGGGTTGGTTTGGCTATTCTTTTCTATTGAAAAAGAGTCAGCTTTCTGCGCGAGTCATATTCTCTTAGGCTCCGTTGGACGACACTTCCTTCTTGATTAAATAAATAGATGGAGGTTGTACTTGTGATAGTTCCCAAGGATCCAATATGACCACTTCACTTAGGTATATATTGGCATAATATTATTATATGGAAGCGAGGATACTATAAGTCGTCCTCCTATTTTTTTGATCTCTTTTCCTTCTATTAATAAGATTTTTGGCTTTGATCGGTGAAAAATGGGGTTGATGGTGCTGGCTAAAAAAGGAGAGAGGAGAGTCATGGGGACGCTCACTTCTGTATTTTTTTAGGTTCTCGAGATTCTCAATTGCTTTTTTTAGTGGGGAGGAATAGCGTGAATGACGATTCTCAGATGAGGGAATCGTTCCTCTTTAAATAAAAAGAAGCTAGTTCTATTGATAGAGTTTTCACGTCTACACGTAGAATTTTTTTTACCTTCCATTCCGTTCTTACCATATCATGGGCAGTTGGGTTGGAATATGTATGATGGTTCGAAAGTCCTTTCAAATATTGTTCGCATCCCCAAAGAGATATATTGTCTCCATTGTGACTTGGTCGTCAAAATGGGCACTACTAGTGTTGTGTACTTTTCATTGGAGCATACCTTTCGCTAGGAAGGGATCAATTATTAGTATGAAATGCTTTTCACATACACGTCGGATAGCACAATAACGCAGTTACACTCTTCTGACAGGCATTCTAGTTCAAATACTAGTGAGGTAGAGAACCTCATGTCATGCATTAAAATAGTAATGACCTTGCCTATGGGCTCATTGGGACACTCGATTACGAAGGAATTCTCCACTTAATTAAGGAAGGTTTCATAGACAGAGGATCAAAGCAATGGAAAAACAAGGGAACAAGGCAACCAGAGGGAGGGTTTGGTATGGTAGTGAGACCAATATGGAAACATAATAAATAGGGAGTATGTGAAATATCCATTGAAATACAAAGGTAGAAGTCAGGTGTGTATTACATAACATAGCTACTAAATTTCCTTCCCGGATCCAAACGCACTCACAAGGTGCACAAAAAGAATAAGACCAATAGAGACTTCATAAGAGACCATTTGAGTTGTAGATCGTAGTGCTCCCAAAAAGCCATATTTCTGATATAGTGTAACATCCATAAAATTCAAGCCAATTTAAAGCTTTTTCAACCACTCAAAAACCATTATTTATTACAAAACATTTTCAAAATAGTTTCATATCAGAGTATCCCAAAAATCAAATCATAAAAATGCAAGGAGGTGTACGATCATGCCTTCGCCTTCCCGTGATCATCCGAAGTACCTGAAACAAAATCGAAAACTGTAAGCTTGAAGCTTAGTGAGTTCCCCCAAAATACCAACGTCATAGAAATCATAACCATAACATAGCAAACAAATAGCATGCATATAGAGTCTACAAAATGAATGGATTGCCCTCATTGGGCCTACAGTATATCTGGCCGACTCTCAGAACCTTCAGCATGTCTGGTCCACCCACCTGTGCCTTCAGCCTGTCTGGACCATTCTCCAGGCCTTCGGCCTGACTAGTACGCCCTACCGGGTCTACAGTCTATCCGGGTCACCCTGGGTATGTTGGCCTAGAGCACAAAGCAGGACCGCCTCAACCCACCCCAATCATACAAATAACACATAATATCATACACTAGCTAGCATGTATAGATAATCATATAGATCTAACAGATCACTAATCATAGCATTATCCTATAAACCAGGATACCGACCTAAATGGTAACATAGAATCATCCTATATACCAGGATACCGACATAACAGGTCACTAATCATTTCATCATGCAATAACCATGATAACAATCCAAAGAAAAGGACCGACATTGGTGCCTTCGACCCTGTTAGTGTAGTGAGGACAACTCACCTCACAATGTCGATCGAAACTGAAATATCAAACTCCCGAAACACAACACCAAACACCAACACCAACAACCATCAATGTTCCACTTCCATAAATACCTAACTTACCAAGGTACCCTCAGAAGTCAACAGGTCAGCCCTTGGTCAAAGTCAAAGTCAACAGTCAAGGTCAACAGTCCATGTTGACCAACTCATCAAGTGCAGCCACTGACTCGTCAAGTTCCTTCAGAACACAACGAATCGTGAAAAACCCAAGTTGACTCGTTGAGTTTCCAGATAACTCATCGAGTCCACGAAATATCTAAATGTCATGAAAACCCTAACCAACTCATCGAGTTAACTTACAACTCACCGAGTTCATGTAGAATCTAGAAAACGGGAAAAACGAATCTTAACTCGTCGAGTTGGTTGTCCAACTCATCGAGATCCTTCAGCCATTTCTCATTCAGACGTTTTTAAGCTACCCTAAAGCTCCAAATTACAGATCTAGCATCCTTAGGCATAGTTACCATGTAAAGTTGCAAATTTTACATGCATGCAATTCCTTAAATGCCAAAACCAAGCTAAGGAAGAGGTTTAAGCCAATTTGAAGGGCCAAATCTTGGTAAATTTGATAACTTTATGACTATAAGGGCTTAGAGGAGTGCATATATGAAGTTACAACTTTAGATCATGCTCAATACCAGAAATGACCCACAAATATGCTAGAAATGGCCTAAAACCCTTGAATAAGTAGATCTAGTAAGAGAATGATCCATGTAATAACTTTTTACCTTTAAATGAATGCCAAAGTGATGTAGATGTTGGATCTACAAACCCCTTCTCGTTCCAAGCTCCTAGCTCTTCAAACCTCCTCAAGAAATGTAGCAAGAACACACTTTTAGCCTCACACACACACACACAGTAAAAAATAGGGTTAAATCGATTAGGGTTTACTCTCTGGACGTGAAAGGTGGTAAGGAGGATGGGAGGTAAGGACTTAAGGTCCTTTAAATAGGGTGCAAAACCTAAAGATTAGGGTATTCATAGACAGCCTCAACTCGTCGAGTTGGGTTCACCAACTCAATGAGTAGGCTCCAAAAATCATGTGGCCTGATCAATCTATAAAAGACGAGTTGGGGGCAACCAACTCGTCGAGTAGGTTCTAAAAATGTGAAATTTAAGCTTCAAATTTAATACCTGGGATTCGGGATGTTACATATAGAGGAATGAAAGTTCCCAACAATTAATGCCTTTTTTATTTCCTTATATGAACTGTACGAGCACGTCATTTGTCACCCGCCGTGCTTACGACTATATACCCCAACCCAACTTGCTTTGGCCCCGGGTGCTTCCATTCTATTCCTCGGTAAAAGGATCGTAGGAGCATGGGGTGGTATTTTCTTTTGACTGATAGAATCTCTCTTTTCTCCCTTCTGACCGAATCCGCCAAAAAACAAAAAATAGATAAAGTTTTAATTATCGAGAGAGTTGCGTCGAATATATTTTTATCTGAGGAGGAGGCTTCGTCGTCCAGCTCCTCATAAATGATGATAGGATGGTTCGGCCCATCCTCGGAATCCTAAAAAAAAGAGGGAAAGAAAAAGCTCTTGCTGCTACTATTGAATCAGTAGTTGACCCAAACACAAAGTCGGTTGCTTGAAAAAAAAAGCTCTAAGCCTTTTGCTCTTCCCTTCCCAACCCTTGGTAACTTTTTTCTTAACTACCTTATTCATGAACCTTTTACCCTTAAACAATGGGAGTTATATCCTATCCTCCATGTTTATACCCAGTTTAAATTGAGGAGAATGATTGGACTTAACCCTTTATATAATACCGGCTTGCTTCTTTACCGGTTCGGGATAGTTTGCAGAACCTAGAGTCCCATGGCTCTCTTGGAAAATGTCCGTACTTTGATAACCTTCCCACAAGTTCGACTGATATACACCTTTTATGATAAACTTAAAGAGTGGAGGATACCTTATGAGTTAAAGGGGGTCTAATAGCCAAAGAACAAGAGTTGAGAATCACATTTTCTTTGTCAATGTAGCTAGGGATGCTATCGCAAAAAAAAATCAAAAATCAAAAAATGTGAAATAGATGAAAGACATAGTACTAGAAATCAAGAAAATATGAACAACAGATATAGGAAGCCTTAAGATCTCTTATATGGAAAGGTCATGAAGTAATGTTCGATGTGAAGGAGATAAATGTGACATGGATTAACAAAGAGAAAAAAATTCATGTATAATTTTTTAGAATGAAAGAGTGAAAATGATGAGTAGTATGTTGTGTTTATTTAGTATGATGAGTAATATTATGATATATTTTATTCATCAATGTTATGTATTTTGTCTTTTAATGTATTGATATTACATAATCATTTTTATTAGTGATCATATTAATTTCACCTACCACCCACCTACTATCGTACTTGATACCCACCTCTCACCATACTTACCATCACACTGAGTGTCCACCTATCGTTCTACCTACCACTATTTCTAACATGTATATAATGAGTGTGAACACAAAATTTCATACCAAAACTTCTAGCTCTTCTGAAGAAACATAAAAATCTATTTCCTTTGAAAAATGAGATTTTCTACTTCTTTATCTAGGCACTTTTCAAAAGTCTCCCACAAGTTCAACATCTTTACAACTTCCACCTCTAACGATAAACTTAGAGCCTTGAGGATGACCATTGAAAAGAATGAGGCTTTAATGACCAAAGAAAGAGAATTTGTTAGTAACTTTTTCAATTTCCACATATATAATGGGATTATATGGGTTATACATAATCTGAAATTGAGGAAAATAAGAAATGGGTTAAATACATATAGGAGGAAATCATCAAAACTGAACAATAGATACATGATGCTAAAATATTTATTTCAAGGAAAAAGTGTGACATAAAGATTAGGGTGAATAAGATAAATGTTAAACAATCATGGATTAAGGGGCCAAAACAAATATCATATGATTTTCAAGAATGATAGATTGTAGATGATGAGAAGCATTACATATCATTTCAAAATTTTCATGAAAATTTGACACTTTGTATGCTTTGGATGCCTTCCAGAAAAAAGTCTTGTCTTATGACATTTCTTGAAATTAGCTTGTAAGTTTGCTAAAAGATGATGTGTAACGTCCCAAATCTTAAGGCCAAAAATGTTATTTTTATAATAATAATAGACCATCATCCAAAACGTGTTCATTAAACCATAAAAGAAATTCAGAGTATGCCAATAATCATCCAAATACATGAAGTCAACAAAATGCGGAACAACATGGTGTGTGCGATGCAATCATCCCCAGCCCTTCCTCTTAGATCTGGAAGTACCTGAAACATAAAATGAAAAACATAAACATGAATCTTAGTGAGTTCCCCAAAATAATTCATACCATGCAAGAATCACACATGCAATTAGGATCCTAATCATAATAAACCATGGGTTTGCATTGGTGCCTTCAACCATCAAGCACAGTAAGGAGACTCGCCTCAAACCATTGAAAATCAAATAAACGCTCGAATTGTTGATCCAGATAATCCCCATGCTAATCAATCAAATAAAACACCAATTAATAATTGGGCCATCAACCATAACTATGAATCAGATTCATTTGTCCAATTCCAATGGTAAACAACCATTTTACCGTTTCCTCACTTGGCCCAATAACCGAGGCCCAACCCAATGGCAAAAAAGCCCAAAAGTCAACAAAAGTCAATGGCAGTTGAGTACACCCGACATACTCAAACTTACACCCGGCGTACACCTTCTTTGGCTAGTACACACAGCGTACGAGTTGGGTACGTGCAACGTACTCCACATCCAACCCAAATCAACATTAAGTGCTTAATTGGTTAAGCCATTATGTCTAATTCTCATATCTGTTCCAAAATGATGTCTTAACACATAAAGCTGACAACTTTACTCCTTTGCATGTCTTAATGGGACCCAATACTCATTAAACTCCATAATAAGCACCCAAACTCATACACGGTCCAATATAACTCAGCAAGATTGGATTTTTATGAATGAGGGATCTAAAAATGCTAAGATCTATCTTCCTTATCTTCTGGTGTAGCTCATACTTTCATGCATGACTTAAAGGACCATAAAAAGCACAAAAACAAGCCCTAACTAGACCTAACAAAATGAACCATCAAGTTAAGAGCTTTATATCTCAAAGTGCTTTCCAAGTTGATGATGATTCTAGATCCACAAGCTCTAGCTACACCAATGCAACTTCCAAGGGTTCCTCTTCCTTCAAAATTACAAAAAACACCCTTAAATTTCACTTCTAAGCTCAAAACAATCAAAGGGCAATTAGGGTTTCGTTCTTAGGGTTTGGAAAGGTGGAGGTTGGTCATATGAATGTCCAATAGTTTATTAATGTGTTTAAATAGGGCATAAACCCTAAAAATTAGGGTTTCTACCTGGTAACCATATGCCCAACGTACATGGGTTTCCTTGGCGACTAACTTCGACCCAGTATGACCAACATACTCATAGCATAGGCTCGGTGTACTCGGATAGGGACTAAAACCACCAATCTTCCGAAGGCCATAACTTCTTCATTCGAAGTCCGATTTTGATTTTCTTTATATCCACAAGAAGGTAATGAGAAGCTCTATAATTCTATCAACTCTCCTTTGTCTTAAAAATTTCCAAACTTAAATCTAAAATTCATAAAAAGAGCAAATTGTCACTTTACGGTTATACCATTGGGCTTTAAAACACAAGTCGAACTCTCCGATCACTTAATCTAAACTATCCACATCCAAGGGGTCTAAATCTCTTCTTCCCCAAGGCTCATAGCCTTATGATAACTGATCTTCGTGCCACGGACCCGAATTAGGAAATGATTTAAAACAGGGTATTAGAACTCCCCCCCCCCCATTTAAATTATATTTCATCCTCAAAATCACATCCTAACCATCCTCCTGGAACTCAAATTCTCCGAACAGTACCTCTTGATTCTCCAAATAACTAGAAAGGGTTTCTCATGCTCTTAGCGACCCTCCAAGGCTACCATCAAAACCCAACGTTTCCAAAACTCATACTCCTAACAGTGAATAAATCATTGATCCCTTAACTATAGAACCAACACCTTACTGGTATATTTCCGAAACCCCCAAAACTTTTCTTGACCTCCATACAGGTAGGACAATCCTGAAACATCACCACTAGGACCCCACACTGCAATCTAAACTGAGAAACGTCCTTTTGGTCTTGTACTATCCATTAGGATTACGGATCTCACCCAGATTGCACGATCGAACGGGCCTTGACCACATGTCTCACCCAGACGGCACAGTCAAATGGGCCTCGCCCACAGGTTTCACCTAGACTACACAATCAAACGAACCTTTCCCACGGGTCTTACCCAATCAAGTGTTGCACATGCCCATATTGCCTCAGATCCAAAGATCCTAACACCACAAGGGGAAGTCATCCGAAAATATTGTTCACCCCACCCCAGGCATGTGTTGATCCTCTTTCATACTAACGACCATCCTAACAATAACCTACCTTATTCCTGTGAATGCTACGATCCCATTGCAGACTTACGCCACTTCCTTGATATCCTATCATCCTTTTATATGCTACGACTACCTCGTGGCCTTCCAACACTTTCATATTACCAAGATCCCACCCATGGTCTTGTCATCCATCTATTATGCCAACCATGATCATCGTAAGTTGAACCTACATCTGATTATAACCCGATCAGGTGTTTTCGGGTCATGCTTCAAATCCTGAAGCCTTAGTTTGACATGAACATGGAGAGAGGCTCTAACACAACCCTCAACCTGGATCCATCCACATACCCACCATGCACCACTATTGATGCGTAAAGAAACTTGTATATACATTCTTGTGAAACCCTTAAACTAAACGATTCCCCGCCACTTGGATTCTAATGTGCTCTTCCAATCCACATAGAATTTGATGGATTCTCAATCCATCCCACAACCTAACAATTCCATTTGTTAACAACCAAGGTTTACAAGAACTAGTATTCCATTACTAGCCAAACCTAGCGATTATACACATTCCAAAACCAGATGAACACTTCCCGAATTCTTAATGATCTCAATAATCCTAATTACTTCCCATGATACAACTCCAAATCCTTAAGCCATCTCAACTCATGGCATAGAAATATAATCCTTAACTGGAACGGACGGATCATCAATTCAACAACTCACCTGCCGAAGGATCAATGTACTCAAAGTTCGCCAAAAGATACCATTAGATTTATTTTGATAATCCCAATGACTAACATAACCCATGAGAACAAGACTTTACCAATAATTAATAGTAATATGTTACCACTGCTCAATCCCTACTTATGGTAGTAGTCCACAACCTAAGCTTTACAACTACTAGCTTTCCTTGACCAGCCAAACCTAGAACTTACATATTCCAAGTCCGGGTGATCATTCCCAATACGTCAACGAATCTCCAGGAACTTTCCGTTGAATCCACTACAAGTCCTTGGCGACTGATCATTGATGAGGAAGAACATCTTAATATGGAACAAGTACTCAATCTGTTCAACCACTTACGTGTGCTTAGAGCATTTCCCATGCAGCTTACAACTGACCTCGCTCCGAAGGTGTGAACTTGAAAACTACCAATCTTACAACCATGACCAAACCAATTTCTAACTACCTTGAAACCATGAACACCCTTACACATCCTGCATTCAAACCCGACATGCCTACCTTGCGAATTCCTTAAATTCTCGCTTATACCACTAAAGATCTGACCGGATGCTGGTCTCCCAAGAGGAATACTCAATCCTTTTCTAAACACGGCCCATGACATGCAAGATGGCATATGACAACTTTCCGAATAAAATAACTATATTTCTCATACAAGTGCTTCTATTCTTAGATAATTAGGGCTTAACATTTCACACACACCAGCATGAAATTATTAGAATAATGATTAAAGTGTGAAAGAGAAGAATACGATACAAACCCGTAGTATCTCAGGTTCCTGTTCCCCCTTTCTGTAGAAGCACTTGCAATGGAACCTGAGCCGCCTCCAACCTCTAAACATGGGCAATTTTCATTGATATGACCAGGTTGATGACAACGATGACACAATTCTTTACAGGGTTCATTCTTAGTGAAGGAGGCCCTTCCATCCACACATACCATATTTAGACTTGTCGCACACATGCTCATGCATTCCTTCACCCTTCACATAAATATTGTTCACCCTCGGGCCTTTAGCACTAGACATGGAAACATAAAACTACTTATATGTTGCTAGCAGAGTCTGACCATGAGTCGAATTCCTTTTCCTTAGTTTCCTTTTCAAACTAAGCTCCTGCTCCCGAGTCACCTCGACCATCCCATCAAATACCTGAATAGTCAAGATCCGATCCTTAAACCTAGCGACCAGTCTGTCAGTGACTTGACCAATAATGTTGGGTAACTCCTGGCATAAAGTTCGAGAAACCTCAGTGGCAATCCAATCATGGAGTCGATACCTTGGAAGGAATGATGCATAATCCACCTTTGATCCCTCAGGGCAAGAGTTAGCAATAAGTGTTGGGTTTTGAGCAATCTAACACTTCCTAAGTGTGCATGCAACCCTAATAAACCTTGGATCTATGTTTGTCTAAATACATGCAAAATAATAATTTTCCAAGGTTCATAACCTATCTAACATGGCATGGGATACTTTTAAACATAAAAGAATTATATAAGATTACATACCTTTTTGATGAGTTTGATTCTTAAGGAGTTTGAGGGCCAAGCACCAATAGTGTGAATGCCTCAAATGGAATCACAAATCACCACAAACTCTTGGAAAACTTTGAGAGAGTGTATACACACTTATAAAATCGGCCACACACAAACACACATACTAGTTACACTAGTGGCTATTTCATGCAACATAAGCATGCTTATATAGTGTACATGATTAGGGTGAAACCCTAATAACCCATGACCTTTCCTTTTCCAAGGATCCATGGGTTAAAAGCTCCATGGATCATCCATGGACTTCCATATAAGCCTAGCCCATTAACAAATGAGTGTTAGCCCACACCATATAAAACCAATAGCCCACAATCTAATTAGTCTTCCTTTTAATCTATAAATTAATTCATAATTAATTTAAGACTAAAACTAATTAAATAACATGACTTCATATTAATATATTAATAATCATATGTGTATAACTCTCATAAAATTATCCATAAATAGTTTGGATGAAATGCAACCCAAATGGACCATGCCGGGTCGGGTCAAGTATATACCAATTAAGTTATGGACTTAGACACCTTATCCAACAGACTCCCACTTGGATAAGTCTAATAACTGTATTTACGTATGTTACTTCAGGAACCAACCAACAATCGTAGCTCTCGAAAACTCTGTTGAACTATGAAGCTCCATTTTAGATAAGTGATCATATAATCCTCTGTTCTCATGATATCAGCCGGACAAATACATGGAACAACGTCGTACTTATTGTCCAACAGTTTGTTTCCCGATTTTTGATTTGTTTGACAAAGAACTTAATCGAACACATAAATTCAGTTCTGACCGGACGGTACATAGGTCACAACAAAATCATCGAGGGGCCCAGATATCGCTTCTATTTCTAGAAGGAATAGATAAACTTTGACTCATATACTTGTTCTACTACTTGTTGAATTGTGCACAAAGGCACGTTTTATAACATCAAGTTACTGATGCGTTTACGTGCAATCAATGCACAACCAACTCATAGGTAACAACTCATATCTCTAGGTTTGAAGATTTATATAATATTACCGTCTCAGGATCACTCGAGATAAATTCCATGAAGTGATACAAGTGAGCGTGGGTTTAATCCAATACTCATAACTTATGAGCACTCATGAATGTTGTAGCAACCATTGCTATGACTAAACCCATTTAGCCATCTACAAACCCGATTCATGTCAGTCTTGATTCATACCTACTTCCAACATATGAACGACTGTGGAGTGTTTAAATAACTTAGTCACTCGGAAAGAATAACCTAGCTATTTTGGAAGTCAAAACATGCAAAGTGAAACACAATAATAATCGAATCCAATATGGTCTCAGAACCCTTTTGAATATAAATAGAACCACCTTTTATTTATCACCATATTGATTACACATTATTCATTGTATAATGTTTCAAAAAATCAACTTAAGACTTGAATAAAAACAACAGTCTTCCCATGCTCCTAGCATGTACACTTTGTTTTTATAAACAATAGTTATGCCATACCCCAAGTATGCACACTATGTTTGTCTATGATCCTTACATTGTGATGTAGATCAATTGAACATGATTCCAATGATGTTCATTTCACAATCCCAAATCCTTATTGTAAATGTGAGAATCCCCGATTCCTATCATTTACCAAAAAATCTGTTAGATTTTTAAACTTTTATGCAATGTTCCTCTTGTAATGATTATTCACAAAGTCACCAAAACCTTGTCACTAGTCATTACAGAGTATTCCAAAGAATGTCAACTTCTATGGAACGGAAGTCTCATATTCAAAGTACATTGCTTTAAACATCCTTCTTGCATTAAGGTTTTCTAATCTTACATAGATTGAATAACTTCCACCTATGGAGACATTTCTATAGTCCTATTTTGACTATCACTTCCGAACAAGAGTTACTTCTTTTCAGAACATGTCAATATGGTCCTGCCAAAATTAACACTATACTTCCAAATGTCCTTGAGCAACCAATCTTTGGCAAACCTCAGATTGTCCTCAATAATTGCTGAATCACTTTAGTCATATCCAGTTCTAGACTTTTCCCTTCTAAATGCCCTGAGCATTTGGAAAATTTAGATAGGATGAATATTATAGCCCATGAAATCGATCCTATATCCGAAGCATATGGGACACGATTCATGATGTCTCACATAAAGACATGATACTAGACCAATCTTTTGCTACAATATTTTTTATTTGCCATGTTTTCAAGATTTAACTATGAAGAGGGATTCCGTAGTCATAATTGAATTTTGAGAATGCAATATATATAGAATTTCCTTAAGTCGAACCATTCAGACATAAAATTCATTTATATGTCCTTGACTAAAGATAATTAAAATCTCAATCTAAGCTTCTAGAATTGAAATGAAGTATAATTTTCTCTCCCTTAATTATAGCAAAACGAATTTTTCAACCCCTGCAACTTCACGAATTGAAACTTTTGTTTTTCTATAATTAACATTATTAGCTTGCAATACTAATCATAATAATCATGCTCCCACTAACATGATGATTATCAACATAACACTTATGCTCCCACTAGCTCTGACATATTTACAGAAATCTGCTGGACTTCTGAAATTTGGATTCATACACCTTTCCGTAGATAGCTCACCTGTGTGTCTAAGCAATTTCAAGAACTATGAAAAGGGATGCCGTAATCATAGTCTCAATTTTTAGACCTTTGCCGTTTCTCACAAGTCCATGTTAGTGTGCCGGTTAACCACACACGCTCCACTAACGACTTTTGAAAATGCAAATAACACAATTGATATCTACGTAAAATCTACTTAGTGAAAGCGTTTCCTCACCATCATTTTCATGAATCGGAGAGAAACCTTATGACACTTAGATTTTATACTGTATGAGTTCTTATCCATGTGAATTTGTCAAAACCATAATCACAAGATAAGGTTAGTGACAAATTCAGCCTTACACGGATTAAACTTGTTCAATCTTAGTTTCTTAGCACCTTGGTAGCACAAGGCCCACCAATGCTTCCAAGTTGAACTCTGATAACTCACATGCAAATTCAACTTATTTGAAGTAGGTACAGAAATAAGAATTATGTCAACACGATAGGTTGCAAACCTTAAGTCGTGTGCTAGTGATAAATTACAGGTTTTACTCTTGATTAAATCTTGAAACTCTTTCAGGATCTTTAAGGCTCCCATTGTCCCCTTGACATATAAGTTTCCCCAGAACCATTCCTTGACAAAACAAATATTCAAGGGATAGTGCGGATTCTTATCAAGACTAATACTTCACACAATTGGTCTTAGTTGGTCTTTGTCTCATCCAAGACATCACAACTTACCAATCTCAAATGTACAAGAGTAGAAAACATTTTACTCTTACATTTGACTAGTGTTAATAAATCTTCCTTTATGTCACTCAAGGTTACAATCTTGGAGTATGACTCTAAGAATTGTTTTGGAACGAAGTATGACTCATCTTCTTGATCTTAACCAATCCAACAATTCATGACCTCTCTTCTTAGCCATAACAATGCACTAAGACGTCCTTAGAGTATGAATTTGTGATATGGTTTCATAATCATTAAGATGATCATGAAATACGATACTAAAGTACTCTCCCATCCTTTTAGATTTGAGAAACTTTTATCTTTCTGCCTAATTTGATTCTTCTCAATTGTTTTGTCATACATTGTAACCTTTCCAATGTTACAGAATTTTACTTAACCTTATAAGTATAATCATATTTACTAATCTTTAGTAAATCATGACAAATCAATCTTTGTGGTGGACCTTGACCAGCGCACACCCAGTGTACCTAATTCCTTAGTCCTTCAATTGACTCTCATATATATATGTGATCAAAGAATTAGTCTTAATTTTCAAAGATGAAAATTCTCATTCATCATACAATACAACTTGTATGATTCCAAGTTTCTATCCAATTGAAACTTGGGTGATGAAAAACTTTCTTCATTTGGTAAATTAGACAATACCACAAATGAAAGAATCAAAACCACTTTCCAATATTGCTATTACTGAAAACATATCAGCAACAATTTTCCACAGATGCCATTGTAAGGATATTTTTAAAATAAATAAAATTAAAACCCTTTTTTTTCTTTTATTTTAAAACTTTGCGGAAAAACTTATCCTTACAATCCACATGAAAACCTTGTCGTTATGTATTCATAAGCAATATATTATAACTCTTAAGCAACAGCTCAAGATTCTGATTACCGAACCATGCGATCGAAACCCACCTTCGCCATCAGAATCAACATATACTTACTTTAAGCTTCCTATCTTTTCTTTGATTCTTAAAACACATTAACATGTGACCCATTCACATTATGTAATAAGAATCTCCAAATAGGAACTTAATAGAATTAGACAGTGGACTTTAACTGAAGTAGAGTCAAACTTTTTGACTTGATCAATCTTATGATCTTTCAGGTAAATATGGCAGCTTCGCAATCAGTGTCCCTCCCTTTGGCAATAAAACATATAGAACCTTTGGTAATGGCACATGAGACTATCTCAGACTTAGCCTTTCTCTTTACCATTTGGTCAACCGAGTTGACTATGGCTGATCCCTTTCCATTGGGAAGAGAAATATTTTTCTAGATATCCAATGCTACCATTGTCAATGTCCGTTTAAGACTTGGGAAGTTGTTCTTTTAATGAAATTTGCTTTACTGGTGTTCCAAATCATTGCTGATTCCACAACACCAAGCAAATAGATAAGACCATTAAGGGTCATGTCATAGTCTGTCTCATAGTAGTCCCAATGAGACTCACTATGTTACTAAGAAAGTGATTGAACATCCAACTTTCACGAGACTTTGACACCCAACTTTCCCGACTTGTCAATGTGTGACTTTATCTCCAAGATGTGAGCACACATAGACTATGCTTACCAATAGGGATTGAGTGAATTTAAACTTTTCAAGAACTTGTGGGTGAGGGAGAATAATTGGAGGAGGTGGAGGAAGTGAAGCATGATGTTGAGGGGCACCATCTTCAAGTGATTTGGGAAGATCATAGTTGTCTGAACCAGACATCTATAATGGGAGAAAATCAAGTTAGTTGATTCAAAATCCTTAATATAACACCCAATATGAAATATTAAGGCTAGGACCCAACACAATATTTTATAATTTGGAAGAGGGATGCCGTAATCCAAGCTATAAAATATTTGAAGGTAGGCGAATGACGATTCACCAATTCCCACCATGAAAAACGAAATTATTTATTAGGTTTTAATTGGATTTGAAATTCCTAGATCTTTTGAGATTCATTGAACTTTTCAATGGCATGTTTCAATCTCGAGTGTGCCCTCTCAAATTTTGTGACTGGGATGCCGGGGATCACAAAACAAGGTGTGAATAACCATACCAATTCACTTGGTACCCTTAATATTATCACCTATCAATGTTCCGGTTAACCACACACGCTCCATTGATCTATGAAAAACATTAAGTCACCCTTCGTGGTCCTTACTAGTCCAAGTTAGTGTGCCGGTTAACCACACACGCTCCACTAACGACTTGGTAAGGTACAAAGTGTGAATTCCATGGGCTAGCACCAAAATTCACATTTTTCCTAAAGTAACTAAGATTGGGAATTGAATAAAAATATTTAGTTACTTTATAATAATCATTATACTTTTAACAAGAATTTAAAGTCATTTTCCTACCCGTTCGGCTAACGACCCTCCACCGATCAAGCAAGCGGTGGGTGAGAGTGGACACCCATTAAGTCGCCATTTTATAGGCAACAACCTTATACCCACCTTATAGACCGGCTTCGTGAATGAGGCCTACTGACGGTAAAAAGACTTGTTCTTATACATACATACATATATATAATTAACCATTAATGTTATAAATAGTATAAGTGTTGAATTTTAACTTTTAAAATTCTAAGTGTTGGAATTAAAGTTTATTAAAGTGTGTGAAACTTTTCCAAATTCCAAAACTTGAGGGCAAGTTTTGAACAATTCATAAACTTTTGGATATTCATAACTTATGAGTTTTAATTAAGTGTTTTAAAGCTTTTAATGAAGAGTCTCTTGGAAATCCATAACTTGAGGACAAGTTATGGAGTCCATAAAACATTTATGGGAAAAACTCTTCAAGAAAATGTAACCTACAACTTCTTAAAAAAACATTTAAAAGAAAACCTCTTGGAATTCCATAACTTGAGGACAAATTAAGAATTCCATTAAAACACGTTAAGACCAAGAATTAACTAATAAACAATTTGCAAATAATTCCTATGATCTAACAAAACTCATATGAACATGAACATCCACATCAACAATTTCAAGAATCATATGAACACATATAAAATTGAAATTTTGATTATAACTTTGAAATTGGTCCACCATCATCATTACCACATCAAAAAACAGGTTTTATAAGATCAAAACAGTTTAAGGTAATGATTCTAGACCAATTCCAACACCAAAACTCGAAAATCTGCACTCAGGCCTGCCAACTCGTCGAGTGCATGAACTGACTCGGCGAGTTGGTTGAATCTACACATGGACTCGGCGAGTACCATGAATGGACTCGGCGAGTCTGCTGTGCAGAATGTAGTTTTTCGACATTTTTCAGCAATTTGCATCAAGTATTCAATAAAACAAGCCTAGGCTCTGATACCACTGTTGGGTTTTGAGCAATCTAACACTTCCTAAGTGTGCATGCAACCCTAATAAACCTTGGATCTATGTTTGTCTAAATACATGAAAAATAATAATTTTCCAAGGTTCATAACCTATCTAACATGGCATGGGATACTTTTAAACATAAAAGAATTAGATGAGATTACATACCTTTTTTATGAGTTTGATTCTTAAGGAGTTTGAGGGCCAAGCACCAATAGTGTGAATGCCTCAAATGGAATCACAAATCACCACAAACTCTTGGAAAACTTTGAGAGAGTGTATACACACTTATAAAATCGGCCACACACAAACACACATACTAGTTACACTAGTTTCACTAGTGGCTATTTCATGCAACATAAGCATGCTTATATAGTGTACATGATTAGGGTGAAACCCTAATAACCCATGACCTTTCCTTTTCCAAGGATCCATGGGTTAAAAGCTCCATGGATCATCCATGGACTTCCATATAAGCCTAGCCCATTAACAAATGAGTGTTAGCCCACACCATATAAAACCAATAGCCCACAATCTAATTAGTCTTCCTTTTAATCTCTAAATTAATTCATAATTAATTTAAGACTAAGGCTAATTAAATAACGTGACTTCATATTAATATATTATAACTTATAATATATTAATAATCATATGTGTATAACTCTCATAAAATTATCCATAAATAGTTTGGATGAAATGCAACCCAAATGGACCATGTCGGGTCGGGTCAAGTATATACCAATGAAGTTATGGACTTAGACACCTTATCCAACAATAAGATCCCCCTCCTCGAAAGACTCTAGGGCTCCACAAGCCTTGAGCTTCCGATGGGCCCCAAACTGTCCTGATGCAATCTCAACCCTAAAAGCCCCTAAACGATCATCCAAGAGTTTCACGATCCATTCCTTGATGGTACCAAACATCATAAGAGTATGCTCCAAAATACCCCGGGTGATCTCTGACGAGATAAATTCCCGCATCCGCTCATCCATCGGCTCAGCACCAGCACCTGAGCTTGAATCAGATGCTCATCCACAAATTCTCATCACTATATTGAAAAACAACCATACATAAATGATCAGAACATACCCAAAGAATCCTCATCCTATAGGCTTCTTAGATTCATTGTAACTCTCCTCAAGTTGAGTATGGATCCTATGCTTTCAGTAGTATGAGACCAATACTACCTTCTACACTTATCCATACTTTCCTCAAGAACTATCCTAAATCCTCCAAGTCACCTTCTCAAACTGATACTCCAAATATCTGATAAACAGTGCATCCGACTTACTTCAACACATCCTAGACTCTCCTAGGTTCCCGACCTCACCCTGCCATCATCTGTTGAAGAACTCCCAATAATGCCAGTTAACTACTTCATGAGTACAATCACATGCACAAAATATTAGATAATCATTCGAGTAAAAGAATCATCCCTATAACGGTTAGACTCATACGAGAGCTGGGCAGTAGGGTCAAATCCTTCATATGAGATTATTTAATCTATGCAACATGTGACTTAACATATTCACTTAATAGTTACTCACACCATCAAGAGACCCACAAATCACAAAGCAAGCAACATTCGTGCAGTAAACTTAAGCAAAAACCAAACAGAGGACAACTCAGGCTCACTTCCTACAAAGAAAGATTCCAAATGTAGTGAAACATCAAATTCATCTTAGGCTACAAGGCATCACCTAAAAGGCCAATCCATCCAATCACCTAAAATTCATACTAGCAAGCAATTCTAAAAGCTCAAACAATCAGGCATATAAATGCATCTCTCCTAGTCATGAAAATCCTGAGTAGATCCTTAGCCCTAATCTTTCATGCAATTCTCATAATATATAACATAACAAACATGTATGGGTATTCTGGGAATCACTTACTTGAGCCCGGCTGATTGCACACATCACACCCCTTTCTTTTATTAGAAAATCATTTAATAAAACTTTTATTTGATAAAAATCTACCAAATCCTCAGTTTGAGTTCAAACACACCCAAAAGTATGCCCGAATCACTCAAACAAAGGCTCTGATACCAACTTCTAACGTCAAAAAACTAAAGGCCAAAATTTTCATTTTTATAATAATAAAACCATCATCCAAAATGTGTTCATAAAACCATAAAAGAAAATTATAGTATGCCAATAATCATCCAAATACACCAATTCAACTAAATGTGGAATAACGTGGTGTGTGCGATGTGATCATCCCGAGCCCTTCCCCTTCAATCCAGAAGTACCTAAAATGTAAACTGAAAGTCGTAAGCATGAAACTTAGTGATTTCCTTAAAATACCTCATACCATACATATCAAATATACAATGGGTCATGCCCAACCACCATCAGGATCCGCCTTGCATCGAACTTCGTTCTAAATAGATCTGTCAAAACTTGAGATGTCCGCCATCACATTCATCAGGCCCCACCTGACATCGTGCCTCGCCCGACATTCTTACAGAAACATAAACACATGTAATAATCACTAAGATAATAGCATACAATACACCCATTAGACATTTCCTACCATCGAACCCCAATCGGTATACATATCGCATACTACACATGCAAGAGTCACACAAACAACTAGCATCCTAATCATAATAAACCATTGGCCAAAATTGGTGACTTTAACCCATCAAGCATAGTGAGGAGAACCTCAAACTGTTAAAAATCAGATAAACGCTCAGACTGTTGATCTAGATAATCCCCCACGCTAATCAATCAAATAAAACCCCAATTAATAATTAGGCCATAAACCTTAATCAGGAATTTGATTCATTTGTCCAACTCTCTGGGTAAAATACCATTTTTACCATTTCCTCACTTTCCCCAATAATCGAGGACCAACCATATGGAACCAAAAGCCCAAAAGTCAACAAAAGTCAATGACAGCTGAGTATGCCCGACGTACTCATAGGGTACACCCAACATACTCGGCTAGGGACTAAAACCGCCAATCTTCTGAAGGAAATAAATTCTTCGTTCTAAGTTTGATTTCGATGTTCTTTATATCCATGAAAAGGTAACGAGAAGGTCTACAATTATATCAACTCTCATTCTCCTTAAAACTTCTCACGATTAAATCCAAAATTCATGAAAGGCCCAAACTATCACTTTACGGTTATACCCTTGGGCTCCAAAATACAAACCGAACTCTCGGATCACCTAATCTACATTATCCACAACCAAGGGGTCTAAATCTCTCCTTCCCCAAGGCCCATAGTCTTATGATAATTAATCTTCGGGTCCCAGCTCCGAATTAGGAAACGATTCAAAACAGAGTGTTACATGATTAGAACAAATACCATGATAACATTTGGGAATATATTTTCAATGGTAACGAAAATCATTGTACCATATAAAAAAATGAAGATTAAATATTATGAGTCCCAATAGAATTAACAAAGACTGTGGAAATATATATTATAAATATATGAAATCATAAAAAACAAATATTACTATGCAACCAATCGAGAGGAACAAGAGCTCAAATTGGTCTTTATCATCAGTTTAAATGTATTTCACCATTTTAGGATTATGCTTCTCCAAGTTGTAATAGTACACAAGGAGTCTATAAACTGATTCCCCATCCCCCTCAAAAGTTTAAACATATTTTGTTTCACACGCCATGCATGTTTGTGTAAAATATCTATTTTTGTATTTAGAAATTGAAATCCTATCGGATGTCCATTGCATGATAGACTAGGATTTGACTACTACACAAAACCTGGACAATTAAATGTTCCAAAACTTTGTTGTTTGCTTGGAGATTGTTTGGGTTCAATTGTGTTGAAGAGCAAGTGTTTTCGTTTATAAGTTTTTGGACCTGAAACATGACAGTATTCTCTAGTCGCACAACCAAAATAGAAGTATAATTTCCTGGTAACATGATTCTTGAAACCTTTGTTTTCAAGATTTATCAATTTTGTACTAAACTTCGTCATGAATAGTTTTTAGGATAAATGACTTACCAGGATAATCAGCTTTGTCACTCTGTTTACATTTAGGCAACTTTTTTTGTATACATTTAACCATTTAACATGTTATATGTGTACAAATATTACTATTGTCATAGACTAGAGCAAGTGACAATGATAATATGTGAACATATTTAACAAATTAAATGGTAAAATGTGTACAAAAAAAGAAAGTTTCCTAAATGTGAACAAAACGAAAAGTCAATTACGATGATAAATCATTTTCCCCACTTTTAATAACAATTTTATTTTTCATATTCATTTTTATTATTTTTTTCAAACATTATTTTTAAAGTATCCATGTCCTAAATATTAATTAAATATTGAACAATTCTGAACTTTACTTTTTAATTAATAAATATGTTTTTGTTTTGTGAAATATTTTATATAACCTCTTATATTTTTTTTCTTTTGTTTTTAGGCATATATAATATTTTTAAGGTAAATAGTATCTACCAATAAAATTATATAAATTAAATATATAACAATAAGTATGGAGGATCTTTAAAAAAAATAAGAAGAAAATATTACTTAACAAATAAAAAATTATATAATGTAAATGTTTTGAAATTCTTATAACTTTTTAATACTTTATAATTAGAAGTTTATAAACTTTTGCTTTTTTTAATAAAATGTTTTAAACTAGTATTTAACGAAAGTATTTTAAAATGTTACAAAAATGTCTATTGTGGAGTATCGTACTATCCTCAAATATCGACTCATGATCCCAATATTCACAGATGATGAGATATATTCAGTATGCTGCAAGGTATGTGTGAACTCTTTTGTAGAGCATGTAATTCATTATAAATAACTCTCGGGGTTCAAATATAGGCACCATATGGTTATATCCTCTAGATCTATGGACGTAGTCTTTAAAATAATTGCTTTTACCATGAAAAAAAGCTTAACGGCAACAGCTTGTTGCATGTTTGTCTTCTCACTCGTTGTACAATAATAACTAAGATTTTAGTTTTTATTTTAAATAAATAGCATATTATCTGAACATCATTAATAAAAAAAATTATCATACAAAATTTGTAAAACACTTTAAAGATGTTATAAAAGAAAGTTTTGAAATAATTGTATGAGAGTTATAAAAAGTTATATGAAAATATAAAAAAGAAAAGTTAAAAAATTGTAGGAAAAATTTAAAACATTTATAAAATATTTGGTTTGAAAACACTTGTATTAAAATTATATGAGATTATAAAAAAAAAGTTAAAAAAAAATTATAAGCAAAGTTTAAAACATTGTATTAGAAAAGCCTATAAGAAAAAATATCATAAATTTTTTATAAGAAATTATAAAAAGTTTAAAGAAATTTATAAAAAAAATTATTCACATTTAGGCAAGTTTTTTTTGTATATATTTGACAATTTAACTTATTAAATGTGTTCACATATTAGTATATTACCATTGTCATTTGCTATAGCAAGTGACAATGGTAATATGTGAAGACATTTAACAAATTAAATGGTCAAAGGCATATAAAAAAAGGTTGCCTAAACGTGAACAAAATGTAAAGGTAATTACTTTGGCAAATCATTTTCCTATAATTTCTAATACTAATACTAGGTGAAAAGGTTTTGTCTTTGAATGTTTGTAGGTTTTTATCCTTTATGACAGTGATGTTGAGTGATTGAGTAGGTCCACATAGGGTATATATGGACCCCACCGTATAGAAGGCATACCATAAAATGGTGTGTTTTATATGTGTATTCATCATGTAACCATTCATCTTTAGTATCACTTTTCTCAAGGTCATATAAGCATATATGAAAGATCAATTGGTCATATAAGCATATATGAAAGCATATATGAAAGATCAATTGTGTTTTTGTATGTGTATTCATCATGTAGCCATTCATCTTTAGTATCACTATGTTTTTGTATGTGTATTCATCATGTAGCCATTCATCATGTTTTTGTATATATATATATATATATATATATATATATATATATATATATCATCTTTACGAACATTTGCATCATTTATAGGAACAACATTGTCATAGGTAACAACATCATCACCACCAACATATTTATACGTTCTTAGATCAATATAATGACTTTGTCATTGTATTAGTGTTTCATATACAACATATATATGAATTTATGGTTGCACTTGATCAAACTAATCAAATTATGGTTGTACTAATGTTTCATTTACAACATACGTAGGATAATAATAAAGGACACTTCGAGGTATTAAAATACCAACTTGATTGTTGTTACCTCTTCTGTTAGATTAGTTCTTACCATAATATTTTTCTCTTTCGCTAAATTTGTTCTTACTAGAGCCTTTTTCGATAGATTGGTTCCTATCAACAGTGTTATTTCAGTGTTGGCTGATGTTTGGAGGTAAAAAGTTATCACCTTGATCATTGTTTGGTTAGATCTCTTCACTAGGAAGTTATGGCCATTTTCCATCTTTTCTTTGGGTCCTTAATTTGTTTGAGCTTACCATGGAGTTGAGAATTCAGATCTAGACAGTGAAAGGTCCATTGGGCCTAAAGATTCAAGCTTTATCAAACTAGTGGCCAACTTTCATGCATTAAACCCTCTTTAGAGCTTGTTTGGCATTTTGAGCCCTAGTTGCCTTGCCTAGATGTAAAGCTTGCAGCTTTACATGATATTTTTGTTAGATTTGGTGTCTAAACCCATAACTATAATTGGGATGTACTTGACCCAATTGTAGCATGGTCCTTTTGGGTTGCCTTTATCGTTGCAATTTGATAGGATGGATTTTGAGAATAAGATTATTTGTGATTTATTAATATATTATAAGTATAATGTATTAATAGAGAAATCATATTATTTAATTAGTATTGGTCAAGAATTAGTTTGGAATTAATTTTGTGATCAAAAGAGACTAATTAAATATGTGGGGATTGATTGTGTAAATCAATCATTCTTATAATATGGGCTAATGATCCATAGTTATTTAGGATGGGCTAAACCATGGAGGTTAACCCATGGAGCCTAAGTATATGAAAGGTAATTTGGGTTTAGAAAGTGCAACCCTAGAATTTGCCACATTATAAATATTCGCCCCTAGAGCTAAAATCGGCAACCACATACATTCCAAGAGAGTGAAGTTGATTTTATGCTAAATAACCTTTTCTTTAAAGCCTCATTTTGCATTTGGTGTTTGTGAACCATTAGAGGCATCACACTTGGGATACTCAAGCTTTCAAAGGTTAAGAACTCTACCCTACTCAAAAGGTAAGCATCCAAACCAAGTTTATACTGTATAGCTTCAGTTGTATGCTAGCTAGGGAAAATGATTTGGAAAAATTGAAAATGCATGTATAATTAGAGAAAACATAGATCCAAAGCATTTAGGGTTGCATGTGCACTGTAAGAGTGTTATAGTGCTCAAAACCCAACAGTGGTATCAGAGCCTAAGATTGTTTTCTATTATATTTGATGCTTATTAATTTTTCAAAGCTGAAAAATTCGAAATTTTGGCCTCTAACTAGTGAACTCGCCAAGTCCATGAATAGACTCGACGAGTCCACTCGGTGACTGAGCGACTCGTCGAGTCCAGTTCATGCACTCGACGAGTTGAAGGATCTTTTCGTAGAATTTCAAGTTTCTTGGCTTCGTTTAGATTGGGAACAATTCCACAAACTGTTTTGGATCATTGGAAATGTTTTTTATGATATGGTAATGTTTGTACTCATCCAACTACAAGATAATTGTCAAAGTTTTAAAATAATTGTAATTTTTATATGATAAACAAAATTTCTTTCAAATTGTTAACTTGAAATTATCTTGATTATAAGTTTAGTTAGATCATAAATTATATGATAATTTTAGTTGTTAAAAAATGATCTAAATGATTTTTAAAGACCTCCATAATTTATCCTCAAGTTATGGAAAATGAAAAGTCTCATACATTAAAATCCTATTAAACTCATAAGTTATCAATGTGAATAGTTTTGACAAGTTTCAAAACATGGCCTCAAGTTTTGGAATTTGTAGAGTCTCATCAATGAAACTTTAATTCCAAACCCTAGAGTTTTACAAGTTAAAATTCAACCCTTATACTTTATAATATTCTAAGTTTTATTATATATATATATATATATATATATATATATATATATATATATATATATATATATATATATATATATATATATATATATATATATGACAAGTTAGTCTTACCGTTAGTAGGCCTCATTTATGAAGCCGGTCTATAAGGTGGGTATAAGGTTACTACCTTTAAAATGGTGGTTTAATGGGTGTCCACTCTCACCCACCGCTTCTTTGACTGGTGGAGGGTCGTTAGCCAAACGGATAGGATAGGACATTAACTTTCCTCATTAAAAGTATAATGATAAAAATAAAGTAACACAACTTTTATTAAATTCCCAATCTTAGTTACTTTAGAAAAAATGTGAAAATGGTGCTAATCCATGAAATTACACTTTGCACCTTGTTAAGTAGTTAGTGGAGCATGTGTGGTTAACCTACACACTAATCTGGGACTGACAATATGTAGCAATGGGTAACTTGGTGTTAATCATAGATCAATGGAGCGTTTGTGGTTAACTAGCACATTAATTAGGTGATCTGTAACATTGGGTATACAAAGTTAATTTGTATGGTTATCCACACCTTGTGTGTGATCCTCGGCATCTCAGTCAAAAACTTGAAGGGCATAATCGAGATTTAAACATATCATTCGAATTTAAATGAATCTCAAAGGATCTAGGAATTTCAAATCCAATTAAAACTTTATAATCTATTTTTTCATGGTGGAAATTGGTAAATCGTCATTTACCTACCTTCAAAAATTCTAAAATTGGATTACGACATCCCTCTTCGCAATTGTAGAACATTGTGTTGGGTCCTATCCTTAATATTTCATATCGGGTGTAATATTAAGGATTATTGTGGCATCCCCATTTTCACGGCCAAAAAAGGCCAATTTTGTTTATGCTTTATAAGAATCAGAGTACCTCTTTTAATAAAAATGTTGCAGAATTTGTTCCCAGTAAAATATGATAAATACGTTATCAAAGTATTTCCTGAAGAAAAGTATTTTTTATTCATTTTAAAACATTTGGGATGTCATCGTCAATACAGAAACATAAGCATAAACAGAACTTTCGGTCATTATCACTAGTGATTTATATCTCCTTAATCTCTCCGTGCAATGTGACTTTGTATCAACACCTGTGATATAAATAAACTGAGCGGGTCAGGTTGGGAAACCTGGTGAGTACAAAGGGTTTTCAATCCCACAATGTTATATCATATATATAATTTAGAACTCACAAAATATACAATTCCCCCCCCCCCCCCCCCCACACACACACACACACACATATATATATATATATATATATATATATATATATATATGTATATATATAAGCAATTCTTACCCTACACCGTTAATCCTTACAACGAGACTATCTATACTCTCGGACCTTAAATTTTACCTCTTACTTAACCCATACTCTCGGATCTATTTCATGCTCTTAGATCAATAATTGTGCCCATTCCATACTCTCGGATTAAGGACAAGTGACTATGTGTAAATTCATATTCCCAGATTAACGACGAATGACGATGTCCTATCCATACTCCCGGACTGAGGACAACTGACTATGTCTTAATCCATACTCCCGGACTAAGGACAATTGACTATATCTTAATCCATACTCCCGGACTAAGGCCAACTGACTATGTCTTAATCCATAGTCACGAATTTATGACAGTTGATTATGTCCAATCCATACTCTCGGACTAGGGACAATGACTATGTCTAATCCATGTTCACGGATCGATGACATATACTAAAGTTCTATTCTCTGAGTATAACTCACTCGTACTCATAAGAAAATACTACCAAATATTCCTCATAATTAATTTAGGTTTACTCTTTATCCTAAATCATAATATATAATCAAGTATGTTCTTTAGCACGTATTTCAAGCAACATCAATTAACTTGCACATAAACATATAATTAGTAATTCAATCAATATTTGTATTAAAATCATGTTCATGAAAAGGACTATGCACTCACCTGGTAAGGTGGTGAGTCGGCACTCAGACAACACTTCATTACTCTTAAAACAATTATCTTCGGACAAAATCTAGTATCATTACCACTAGAGTTTAGTCTATTATTCACCGAGACTAATTAATAGTCTAGCTATTATTACCATTACATAAGCGTTAAACAATACTTATATAACCCATAATAATAGCCCAAATACTTATTATAATCTCCTAATAACGTTACTATGATTAAATAAAATCTATATTGAAAATATCGTAGGTGTAGCTCACTTACAGCGTGTTTTATAGAAAACCGGACTTCGCTTGGAGCAGCGTTTCCAAACCAAAAGACCCTTTTTCTCGGGACTCCGGGAGCCTCGGGGCTTCCTTTGGGTGCTAGGGGGTTTACCTAGGCTTAGGAGGGTTAGAGAGGCTAGAGAGAGAAAGTAGTGAGAGAGAGAAGATTTTGGAGTGAAGAATGAGGCTACCCTCGGCCTCCTTTTATAGCCGCGAGGGCTCGCACTACGCTGGGCATAGTTCCATGTACGTTGGGCGTATCCCGAAGACACACGTCCAAGATAACTTGGTGCGACGTGGACTCTTCTAGACCAAGCAAGGCTAGACCGCGCAGCGTAGAGACTTCGTACATGAGGCGTACTCATACGCAGGGCATCAGATGCAAACGTTAGGCGTCTGAGGTGCGATGTGTTGAGATCCGAAGCGAAGCCTTGGTCAACAAGAAATGGCTCAGATGCTGCCACATCATCTGGTTCGCATCAGCTTCGCAATTTCACACTCCGACTTCAAAATTTTGTAACTTTCACATACGAGCTTCATTTTTGACGTTCTTTATATCCATACGTAGGCGAAAATGTACTCTAAAACTTTCGTTTAGACTCCGTTGGCTAATTTTGAGTTTTATTTGAAAATTTATATTTTTAACAGTCTGGGACAGGATTGGTCCGTTGAAAATCCATAACTTCTTCATCCAACGTCCCTTTTCATCTGTCTTTTTACCGTTACGCTACTATTAATGAGATCTTCGATTCTTGTTTAGTTTGTGTTGGCTAAATACCGCTCGATCTAATATTCGAACTCCGGGTTGTACACTACTAAGCCTAAACTTCGAAAAATCAGAACTTCCTCGAATAAAGTCAGATTTGGGTGTTCTTTTTATGAATGCACTTGGTTTAACGTATTCTATGACTTTCGTTTAGATCGCTAAGGCTAAATATCGCTCTATCGTAAATTCACTATTAACGCTTCCCAGTATCGTGCCGGTTCCGTCGCGAAATTTCGACCGGTCATAACTTCTTCGTTTTAACTCAAATTTCGGCGTTCTTTATATGTACGGAACCCTTGAGAAATTTTCTACAGCTTGGTTAAGATTATTTAATCTAAATAATCTTTTGTCGAAAAATCTTTTTGACCCCTATTATCTCTAAATTGACTAGCCCAGATCTACGCGCGTTACAATTATCTCCCCCTTAGGATGATTACGTCCCAGAATCTTCAACGAAATAGGGATCACATGATGACTCCATACGTTATCTCTTCATCCTACATAATAAATGTAACTTTGATGTTTCTTTGAATGAGTATCTAACTCTTAGACTTCCTGACTGCAGGCGGTGCCCGATCTTGGACCTGCTCTCTATCTCATGTTGGACTTCCAACCATGATCTTCATGTCATGATCTCGATCTTTATTGGAGACTCCTTCTTTAAAAAACTTGAGATAAGTTTCTTCCTTCGATTATCATAATATACCGATGGGTCATGTTCTGATGACATCTCATCCTATGATGTATTGCTTGGACCCATGTCTTTTAGAGTCAAATTCCAGAACAGACTATACCTTCCTTCATGTTCTAATCACATCTTAAAAGGTAGCATTTCTAGCTACAAGCAACCATCGCAATACCTCTACTGATCGCTTTGATTAATTCTTCCGACTTTAGTCAGGTGCTACATCAAATTTGGTTCTCGGAACCACGTAACATACTTGGCGTAGTCGGACTCAATTTGGTATGACCACTAGGGTCATAATAACAAAAATCTTCTTAGTCATTACCGAAACAATGGTAACAACATACTTGAATAAAATTATATCAATTACTAGCTTCTTGGTAACGTTGTGACTTTCTCTGATCCAAGTGTAAGTTGTGTGCTTCCGGTAGTATAGACCTCTACTACCTTTCACACCTACTCATACTCGTCCCAAGTATTATCTCGCAGTTCACCCAAGTCACCATACAAGAAAATCACATAACAACTTGACACATTAGATAATAAAACAAAGGTTTTGTATTATTCCTTGAAATGATTACATAGGTGTTCCAGTTCAACCTATATTGTGCCTCTAATAGGCTACACCTCCTGATACTAACTGCATGACTACTTTATAACTTGATCTTTGGATATCAGTTCTCATTCTTGATTCCTTGCATTGTCATTTGCTTTCTCATGGATCATATGAAATGCTCTTGCCTTCGGCTTTGGTGGTACGTACATTTCGATTTGCGGCTTCTTCTTTCCTTGGGTAGTCTTGCTTGAAGTGTCCTTCCTCGCCACACTTAAAGCAGGCTTCTCTCTTGATTGTGCATTTGTTGGCATAATGACCAGTCTTCCCACATTTAAAGCAGGTCATTTCTTTAGAGCATCTCCCAATGTGCTTCCTCTTGCACTTGTCACACCATTGTGCTCCTTCCCCATACTTTGATAATTTTCTCTTGTCGTTGGACCTTGTGGGTCCTTCAAACTTTCTCTTATCGCCAGCTTCAACCTTGTTGGCAGCTCTTCCCTTTATCATATCTTCAACAGACTCGACATCCCACATAGCTACCTCTAGAGTAGGAATCTGATTTACTGGCACCGCATACTCCTAAGGAAGTCCCTTTGCGTACTTGTCGACTTTTGTTAGCTCATCATGGACAAGGCGCAAAGAAAACTCCATTTTGTCCGTGAAGTTGTTGGTGTATTCATCAATGGACATGCTTCCTTTCTTCAAAGTTAGCAATTGGTTCTCTAGCTCGAGCAGGTTTTGGGCTGAGCAGTAATTGCATTTGAACTGTACCAAAAACTCTGCCCACGCCAGTTGTAGGGGCTCATCGAGGCTTAAAGTGTTCCCTAGAGTGTTCCACCAATGAACCGCACCTCCTCTGAACCAGCGCACTGCAAATGTGGTTTGTAGTTTGCCTTTGCAACCACACGTCATAAAAGCCAACTCCATCTCTGAGATCCAATCCATAACTCCAATCGGATCTTCCTTCCCGGTGAAGGTTGATGGCTTGCAAATCAGAAAATCTTTGTACTTTCATTAATTCCTCTCGACTCTATCATCTTGATTGTTCCTCTTAATCACTGACAGATCAGCTTGACCAACAGTCATGCTGTAGTTCCCCTCCTCAGATTTCCCTTCGTTCAACTCGGGTTGTTCAATAGACATCGTAAGTTCCTCTCGATTTTGTTGAAGTAAACACCTTGTTTCCTCCATTTGATGATCCAACATCATCTGGATCAACGCTTGCACTCCAACCATCGTGATTGGCTCAGGAGCGGATACTACAACAGGTATTTGCTCAATCACTGGTGGTTGATTCCTATTTCCATTCACGTTCCCAACTCCACTGCGGATTCTTTCCATTTCGATCAATTCACTAATTTAAACGTTCGGTGTGTAGCGAGGAGAATTTAGATAAGAACGATTTTATTTACGATCTACGTGCAAATCTCCTTATCACTTCGAAAAGTTACATGCCAGTTCTAATACTGTAATTCATACATTTAGAAATCTGAACACATAAAATTTCCAAATCCGGATGGCAATAGACCATAGATCCGATTACATAATTCATATCACAAATCATTTAGCACATAAAAGTATGTAGGAATTTTCCCTAAGATAAGCTACTGCTTGTGTCTATTCAGGTGTATTACCTAAATTTACTAGACACATTCCTCACAATCATCATCTAGCATTCTAAGTTTAAGTCTAGAAATAAATCCATATTCCTAGTTCGCTTAAACTAATGCTTTGATACCAACTGTGACATCCCCATTTTCACTGCCAGAAAAGACCAATTTTGTTTATGCTTTATAAAAATCAGAGTATCTCTTTTAATAAAAATGTTGCAGAATTTGTTCCTAGTAAAACATGATAAATACATTAACAAAGCATTTCCTGAAGAAAAGTATTTTTATTCATTTTAAAACATTTGGGATGTCATCATCAATACAGAAACATAAGCATAAACAAAACTTTCATTCATTATCACTAGTGATTTATATCTCCTTAATCTCTTAGTGTAATGTGACTTCGTATCAACACCTGTGATATAAATAAATTGAGTGATTTATATCTCCTTAATCGTTAATCCATACTCCCAGACTAAGGGCAACTGACTCTGTCTTAATCCGTACTTACGGATTAATGACAGTTGACTATGTCCAATCCATACTCTAGGATTATGGACAATGACTATGTCTAATCCATGCTCACAGATCGATGACATATACTAAAGTTCTATTCTCTAAGTATTATAACTCACTCATACTCATAAGAAAATACTACCCAATATTCCTCATAATTAATTTAGGTTTACTCTTTATCCTAAATCATCATATATAATCAGGTATGTTCTTTAGCACGTATTCCAAGCAACATCAATTAACTCACACATAAACATATAATTAATTCTTCAATCAATACTTGTATTAAAATCATGTTCATGAAAGGGACTATGCACTCACCTGGTAAGGTGGTGATTCGACACTCGGACAACACTTCATTACTCTTAAAACAATTACCCTCAGACAAAACCTAGTATCATTACCACTAGAGTTTAGTCTATTAGTCACCGAGACTAATTAATAGTCTAGCTATTATTACCATTATATAAGCGTTTAACAACACTTATATAACCCATAATAATAGCCCAAGTACTTATTCTAAGCTCCTAATAACGTTACTATAATTAAATAAAAGCTATATTAAAAATAGCGTAGGCGTAGTTCACTTACAGCGGGTTTTATAAAAAACCGGACTTTGCTTGAAGCAGCGTTTCCGAACCGAAAGACCCTTTTTCTCGGGACTCCGGGAGCCTCGGGGCTTCTTTCGGGTGCTAGGGGGGTTTACATAGGCTTAGGAGTGGTTAGGGAGCCTAGAGAGAGAAAGTAGTGAGAGAGAGAGAGAGAGAAGATTTTGGAGTGAAGAATGAGGCTGCCCTCAGCCTCCTTTTATAGGCGCGAGGGCTCGCACTATGCTGGGCATAGTTCCAAGTACGCTGGGTGTATCCCGAAGACACACGTCCATGATGGCTTGGTGTGACGTGGACTCTTCTGTACCGAGCAAGGCTAGGCCACACAGCGTCTTCGTATGCGATTTGTACTCGTACGCGGGGGGTCGGATGCGAACATTGGGCGTCTGTGGTGCGATGTGTCAAGATCCGAAGCGAAGCCTTGGTCAACAAGCAACGGCTAAGATGCGGCAACGTCATCTGGTTCACGTCAGCTTCTCAATTTCACACTCCGACTTCAAAATTTCGTAACTTTCACATTCGAGCTCCGTTTTCGACGTCCTTTATATCCATGCGTAGGCGGGAACGTACTTTACAACTTTTGTTTAGACTCCATTGGCTAATTTTGAGTTTTATTTTAAAATGTATATTTTTAACAGGCTAGGACATGATTGGTCCGTTAAAAATCCATAACTTCTTCATCCGGCGTCCATTTTCGTCCGTCTTTTTACCGTTATGCTACTATTAACGAGATCTTCGATTCTTGTTTAGGTTGTGTCGGCTAAATACCGCTTGATCTAATATTCAAACTCCGGGTTGTACATTGCTAAGCCGAAACTTCGAAAAATCATAACTTCTTTGTACAAAGTCAAATTTGGGTGTTGTTTTTATGAACGGACTTGGTTTAACTTATTCTATGACTTTCGTTTAGATCGCTAAGGCTAAATATCGCTCTATCATAAATTCACTATTTACGCTTCCCGGTGTCGTTTCGTTTCTGTCGCGAAATTTCGACGGGTCATAACTTCTTCGTTATAATTCAGATTTTGGCGTTCTTTATATGTACGGAACCCTTGAGACATTTTCTATATTGACTAGCCTAGATCTATGGGCGTTACAATTATCATCTAACCTAAACTTTGTTCTTCTTCTTTTTTAGATGTCTATCCCAAACAATGTTTCCACACCAACCCATTCAGGATCTTTCTCCCTCATGAACCTATGTGGGAGGGTCATTTTCGATGGCTCAAACTTCAATGATTGGATTCATAACATCAGAATGGCTATTCGTTATGAGGAAAAAGAATGTGTCCTAGACAAAGAGCTTAAGGAGATTGATGTAACCACTACCACTCCTGAACAAATCGTTGAACACACTATTCATGAAAGGGATGCAACAAAGGTGTCGTGTCTAATGATTGCTACCAAGACCGTTGAGCTGCAGAAGTCCTATAAGGACTACTATCCCTATAGAATGTATCAGGATTTGATAGAAAGATACCATCAAAGTGCTCGGCAGGAGAGGTATGAGATCATTGCATCCATGATCACAATCACAATGAAGGATGGAGATTCCATCATGGCCCGCTTGTAAAAGATGCAAAGATATGTGGACCACTTGCTTAAATTGAATGTCAATTTTGATGAAGAGTTGGCCATAGATATAATTCTACAATCTTTACCTTCTTGTTATGATCAGTTTTGTATGACTTATCATATGAACAAAGAGGAGGTCACTCCTATCAAGCTTCAATGCCTTCTAAGGACTGCAGAAAGCAACCTGAAAGGCAAGTCGGTTGTGTCTACTCCTACTACTACTTCTGCCCCTGTTCTGGCAATCGGACATGGGAAGGGAAAGAAGAGGAAGGCTCCCTCCAAGATCCGCAAGGGAAAGTATCTTGATGGACCCTCTTCTAGTGGGACCAAAGCTAGTTCTACTAATTCCTCTTCTAATCCGAAGGACACTGACTACTTCCATTGTCATGAAAAAGGGCACTGGAAACGAAGCTACCCCAAGTACTTACATGACATAAAGGATGGGAAGATCAAGCCCTCCTTTATAGGTATTTACACTATTCAATCTAATAACTCATCACATGCTAATTCTTGGGTCCTTGATATATGTTGTGGATTTTACATTTGTTCTGATTTGTAGGGACTAAAAAGAAGTCGGGATGTGGAGCACGTGAAGATAAACTTAATCATGGGAAATAGGAAAATGTCGTTTGTGACCAAGATTGGAATTTATTGTTTATTGATTAGTAATGGCTTAAACTTAGATTTGAATAATTGTTGTTACTCAGCCGATATGGCGAGAAATATTATTTCCTTTCATAGTTTGTACAAACAGGTTTTTACCTTTTCTTTTAATAATGAAGTTGGTACAATTAATGCTTATTATAATGGTGTATTTTATTTTGAAGCATTACCTTGCAATGGTGTATATGAAACTGTGATGGTTGTATATAACTTAGGAAACAATATGTTACATATTGATTCTTCCAAGGATTTGGATAAGGCATGCTTGTGGCATTGTTGTGTTGGACATGTCAACAAGAAGCGCATAACCCAACTCCAAAAGGATTGAGTTTTTGAGTCATTCGACTTAAACTCGGATGACACTTGCGAATCTTGTTTACTTGGAAAGATGACCAACTCACATTTCACTGGTACTTGTGAAAGAGGTGAAGGTCTGTTGGATCTCACACACACTGATGTGTGTGGACCATTCAGAACTACCACAAGGATGCTAACTGCTTCTATGTGACTTTTACTAATGATTATAGTAGGTATGGCTATATCTACTTTATCAAGCATAAGTCAGAAACCTTTGAAAAGTTCAAAGAGTTTAAGCAAGAAATAGAGAATCAATTGGGCAGGAAGATAAAGATGTTGCGATCTAATCGTGGAGGAGAGTATCTGAGTATTGAGTTCCTTGACTATCTTAAGGAATGTGGAATTGTTTCACAATTAACGCCACCTAGCACACCACAACTTAATGGTGTGGCTAAGAGGCGTAATAGAACCTTGGTAGACATGGTGTAACACCCAGAATCCAGAAGGCCAATAAAAGAAAGAAAAACCCCAAGTCAAGAGGTCTACTCGTCGAGTCCAAGGGGGTGACTCGACGAGTAGAAGTGAGTTTTGGGGCACGAGTTAAATGACCTACTCGACGAGTTGTAGGACCAACTCGACAAGTTGGTCTGGGTTTGGGAAACCCGGGATTCAGGTTTTTGTCCCCTATTTAAGTATCTTATTCTCCTCCTCTTAGCCTCATTTCCATCCTACACTATCTAAACCCTAATCCATGAAACCCTAGTGCCTTCCATGAGCTTGGAAGCCATTTATGAGTATTCTTGAGTGCTTTGAAGCTTGAAGAAGAAGAAGCCTTGGGGATATAAGAAGAGACTAGTATATCCAGAAACCTCTCGCTTTGTTCGTCACTTTCTGGTAAGAAAGTTCCAACCTTGATCATTATGCACTTAGATCTCTTCTTTTACACCTTTTTTTTGGGGGGGGGGGGGGGGGGGGGTTGTCCAAGAACACTAGCATGTGAGAAATAGATGTCCCAAGGGTTTATGTTTTTAGATCTAGAGCCATTAAGGGATATTATGGCATAAAGGTGCAAGCTTTATGCCATAGGATTCCCCATGCAAGCATTAGAGTGTTTTTTGGACTTTTTAGCTCAAAGGGCCATGTATGGAGGGAAAACGGTAGGAGCTTTGCATGATTGTGAGATGTTTGGGTCCAGATCTATGTTCGGATGCATTAGTATGATGTATGTGATGGGTTTTGAGCATTCTAACACTCCTATGTTGTACATGGAACCCTAGATGCTTTGGATCTATGTTTTCTCTATTATACATGAATACATTTAATATTCCAAAGCATCATCATAACTAGCATACAATGAAGTATAAACAATATGAATTACAAGTTAGATGACATACCTTTTAGTGTAGTTGAAGCCTTGGACCATTAAGAACTTAGTGCCCCAAGTCTTGCACCTCAAATGGAATCACACAACACCACCAACAATGGAGGAACTTGAGAGGAGGTCACTTGCACTCATAAAATTGGCTATCCCTCTTGTGTTTCCGCTAGTCACCACTTAAGTGCTCACTAAAGTGCCAATTTCTTAAGTTAGAGGGGTTCTTATATAGTGTGGCAAACTAGGGTTACAACATGTAAACCCTAATGACTTTCTATATCCCTCATGCTCCATGGGTTAAAACCTTCATGGAGTATCAATGGGTTACCACATGAGCTTAGCCCAACATGAAGAACTATGGATCATAAGCCCACTTTATAAGAATGAATGATTTACCAAATCAACCCCTTATATTTAATTACTCTCTTTTGATCACAAAATTAATTCCAAATTAAATCCTGGTCAATACTAATTAAATAATATGATTTCATATTAATATATTAGAACTTTTAATGTATTAATAAACCATAAATAACCTCTTCTCAGTTATCCATCCTTCATATTGTTCTGGTGCCATGCCACCCAAATGGACCATGCTACTCTCGGGTCAAGTACATACCAATAAAAGTTATGGGCTTAGACACCTAATCTAACAGTCTCCCACTTGGACAAGTCTAATAACTATTATTGCAAGCATGACTCCAACCCGACTAGCAATTGTAGCTCTTAAAAGCCGTTGTCAAACTCTTTCCTAATCAATGTCGCGTCCATTAGATAAGGGATCATATATTCCTCCATTCTAGAAATCATTTGGACTGAGACATGGATTATAATCGTTCTCTATGTCCATCTATTGTTTCCTGATTTCTGATTTATGAAGACTGACTAATTGAACAAATCAAATCAGTCCAGGCCTGGTGTCATCACTAAATCATCGAGGGGCCTACTGTAACACCTAAAGTTTGGAAGGCCAAGAAAAGAGAGAAAACCTTAATTTTAAGGGAGACTCGACGAGTCCAAGGATGAAATCGGCGAGTTCGAGCGGGATCCGGGTCAAGGAGTAAGTGACCGACTCGGCGAGTCTGGTCCGTGCGAGGAAAACCCTAAAATCGGGACTTGGAACCTATTTAAACGCCTCATTCTCTCCCCTAAGGTTCCTTTACTGCCTCTTTCACCCAGAACATCAAACCCTAGCCGCCACATCCATTGATTGAGCCATTTGTTGTTTTGGAAGGTGCATTGAAGCTTGGAGAAGGAAGAAGGAACTTGAAGGAGCAAGAAAGGACTATAGATCTGGGATTGTGAGTTCATTCTGAGCATTTGGAGGTAATAAACTAGTTGTTGGACCCTTTTTGCACCTAGATCTATGTGTGTGTTTTGGGCCTTCTTGGCATGATAGTAACCATTCGAGGTAGGGGTTCAGATCTGAGGTTGCTACCTCAGATCCATGTTTATTTTGGTTTAGAATCCCGTAAAGTATCAGCTCTTGGTATATTGGTGAAGCATGGTTGTCATTAAACCCTAGTTATGGTGTATTTTTCCTAGATCTCCTTCTCTATACGTAAAGTTTGCAACTTTACGTGAGGAATAGGCTTGGGAATGGTAGATCTACAGTTTGGAGTCCATGCATGACTCAAAAGTCCTCTGCATGTAAGGAGATCTGAATGGACTCGGCGAGTCCTTTGAGTGGACTCGGCGAGTATCATGAAGAGCAGGAGCAATTCGACGAGTGGGATGAACAGCTCGTCGAGTTAGATGAAGATTGCCTTGTACTCGGCGAGTCTGTTCTTGGACTCGGCGAGTCAGGTTGCGAAACCCCAAACCCTTCAAGTTGAGACTTGAATCAGTGAGTCGGGTGGAGACTCGGTGAGTTGGGCAGGTCAGGACTCAGAAATCGATAGACTCGGCGAGTCGAGACGCGAATAGAAGGATTCTGAAATTATGAACTCGGCGAGTCAGTAGGGTGACTCGGCGAGTAGGGTTGACCTTGACCAGGACTTTGACTTGGACCAGGGTTGACTTGGTTGTCTTTCGGGGGTCAATTAGACTTAGTGTTGCATTGATATTGGTAGTTCGGGGAGCAAGGGGAGCAGGAGTTCAGTGAGTTGCCATGCAGCAGCTAGTGAGTTCATCGGCAAGTTTAGCCAGTGCAGGTGAGTTTCCCTTTGTGTGAATGGGTCTAAGGCCACAATGTCGGCCCATGTAGTTATGAGTACAAGACCCGGGGGTTAGCCCTAGGTACAGTATGCTAGTATGATTTTCAGGATGAGGTCCCTTAATAGCGGGCAGGTGCCCAAGGATTTGTTTATATGATAGTTTATACTTGTTGTCTGTGTGATACATGTATGTGCCTGGTAGGGAGGTGAGTGTGGGCGAGGTCCCGTATCTCACCAATAGCAGAGTGTGGATGGGGTTCCATATCTCATTAGTAGCAGAACAGGGGCGAGCCCAAGTTAGGGGAGTGAGAGTGGGACGGGCCCGTATCTCACTACCAGTAGGAGCGTGGACGGGGTTCCATGACTCATCAGTAGCAGGACAAGGGCGAGGCCCAGGATAGGCGAGGCCTTCGGACATGATCAGTCGTATGAGTTTAGCTTATGTGTTGTGATATGTTTATGTGTTATTATCTATTGGCGGGCAAGGCCCTGTGACAGGCGAGGCCTAAGAAAAACATATATGTATCCGAGCGGGGCTCGAAGCCAGGCGGGGCCTGGAGCGGCGGGGTTGTTGTATTGGGCGAGGCCCGAGGTAGGGGCGAGGCCCAAGATAGCGGGCGTGGCCCTGTATGTGCAGTATGTGATTATGCATGGTATGTGGTAGGGTGGGGAACTCACTAAGCTTCGTGCTTAGGGTTTTCAGTTTTGGTTTCAGGTACTTCCGGTAGCGGAGGGAAGAGCTCGGGTGATCGCATGGCACACACCATAGATTAGACAACCTGGGAATGTTTACTATGATAATGAACATGTGTTTTGAAAACTTATACTCAGATTATGTTTTGGGATGATGACTTTGCTTAAAGTAATGTTTTATTAAAATAAATTTTTGGTCTTAAATTTTGGGTCGTTACAATTTGGTCCTATTGTGCAGCTCTCGTTTGAGTCCAACCGTTGTAGGAACGAGTCTTTTACTTGAAGGATTATCTGAGCCTCGTCACATGTGATGGTATCCAGGTGATGGCTAGTTGGCATCACAAGGAGACCTTCAGTAGCTGAGGACTGGTTTGAGTAGAGTCAAAGGTTTCCCTAGGGCAAGCCTAGGATGAGGTAGTGCTGGGAGCAGGGGTAGTAGGAATGTAGCACCTGGTTTCCGGTATGTGAATTTTATTTGAGCATTGCCCTAATTTAGCCTTGGACTCGGCGAGTCATAAGGTCCGACTCGCCGAGTAGGGATGAGACTCAGGACACGTTTAAGTGGGCGACTCGGCGAGTCCATATCCTGGACTCGGCGAGTCACCGCTGCTGGATGAAACCCCAAGTTTCAAGGGTTTGCACCCTATTTAAACCCTCATTCCGCCCCAACTCGTCCCCATTCACCCCCAGAACTCCCCCAACATCGTTTTCCCTTGTTTCCTTGAGAGATTGAAGTGTTCTTGGTGTGTTCTTCAAGGTTTTGAGGAGAAAGAGGAGTAGATCAAGAAGAGGAGAAGGAGATCAGCCATCTTTGTGTCATTTCAACATTTTCCTTGAGGTATATCTCATTTTCCCCCTGTTTCTATGCTTAGGATTTCATTTGGGACACCCTTGAGCAATTCTTCAAGCTTGTTTGTGCTTAATGTTTCGTAATAAGTGGATTAACCTTTAGATCTAGGCAAGATTGAGCTCTAGGAGCTCAGATCTGTTAGCTTTATGGCCCCATGTGGCTTGTTCATCCTAGATCTACCCTTTTGAGGCATTTTGCACCCTAAAATCCACATTAGTGAATATCCACACGTAAAGTTGGAAACTTTACGTGTGATTTGTGTCCTAGAAGTCCAGATCTATGAATGGCATGGACTGGAATCGAGTAAATCGGTGTATTTGGTGGATGCATGGCGGCAACTCGGCGAGTCGTATTGGCGACTCGGCGAGTCTGGTCGCGAGTCACCGATTTGGTCCCTTCATGATGTATCGAGTTGAGCCGTGAGTCACAGGGGGTGACTCGGTGAGTTGGGAGCTGAACTCACCCATGTTAGGACTCAGCGAGTCAATGCCCTGACTCGGCGAGTCCAAGGCAATCTTCATAGATCAAGAACAGACTCGGCGAGTTGTTCATACAACTCGGCGAGTCTTAGCATAAAGTGTTCTTCGGATGAAGATGAACTCGACGAGTTGTTCATACAACTCGGCGAGTAGGATGAAGGAGTTGAATGACAGTTAGAAGGTGAACTCGTCGAGTCATAGCCCGACTCAACGAGTAGAACCAGGGACCCAGGACAATGGTTTGCTAGGGACTCGGCGAGTGGAGATCCACTCGGCGAGTCGGGTCAACTGAAAGTTGACTCTAGCATTGGCTTAGAGCTAGACCGGGGATAAAATGGTCATTTTATCTAAAGGACAGTTAGCAGTGTTTGATTGAGTATGTTGTGGGAATTGCAGCCGGAGGACTCCCGGAGCAGCAGCAGTCAGTTAGTTCCCGATCAGTTCAGCAACTACTTTGAGGTGAGTTACCTTCCAGTAGCGGTGGGTCTAAGGCCACAATGCCGGCCCACCAGTAGGAAACGTATGATAGATGATTGTCTTTGTGATATCATCTAGGTTTGCTATTACTTGTTATGTTACATGCTATCATGATACGCTATATGCAATAGTAGTAGAGTTCGGTTGTTAGGACCGCTGGGTAATCAGACACCCCATAATTTATCTGACTGTATGTGATGGTATGCTTGTATGTTGGTCTGTTATGTTATGCGATAGAGGTAGCGGGAGGGGACCAGTCCCCGAGGATCGGTTGCTAGGACCGATGGGTAGTTAGCACCCCAGAATGGCTTGACATGGGTAGTCAGCACCCCAGAATGGTTTGACACGGGTAAGACGGCACCCCAGAATGGCCGTATGGGTAGGTCGGCACCCCAGAATGGCCGTACCGGGTAGTCAGGCACCCCATAATAGCCTGGCAGTACGTATGTTATGTGTTTGTATGGTATGTGGTACGTTGGGGGAAACTCACTAAGCTTTGTGCTTACGTTTACAGTTTTGTTTTCTGGTACCTCTGCACCTAAGGGGAAGGAGTCGGCGCGGTAGCTGCACGTCATACACACACTCTTCGGTTTCCGCATTTACGAGATTTACTGGGATTGTACTCTGATATTTTGATGGGATGTATGGTTTGACTTTTTAGAACATGGTTGCGATGTGTTATGGTGTGATCAAACAATGTTTTTATTTATTAATGTTTTCTAAAGTAATACCTTAAAAATGAAATTTTCGGACGTAAAAATTGGGTCGTTACAAGTTGGTATCAGAGCCCTGGTTTGAGGGATTCGGACACGCCTTCGGGAGTGTTTGGACTCAAATCGAGGGATTGAAAGATTTTTTAAAGGAAATTGTTCTTTAAAACCCGGAAAAGAGTCATAAGAAAGAGCAAAGTGTGTGATGTGCGCGACCGGCCGAGCTCAAGTAAGTATTCCCCATAGTACCCATACAAGTTTATGTTATGTTTATCAGCTTACGTAGAACTGCATGCTAGAATAGGCTAAGGATCTAGGAGTGATGCCTTATGTGCCTGCTTATGTGTTATAGCTTTATGAATATTGCATGCTAGAATTGAGTAGACAGCAGTAGGATAGCCTGTTTAGGTTATGCCTGATAGTATAAGCTTAGCATCCTATGTTAAGTGTCGTTTCTTGTTATAAGAATAGTTTTGGCTTGAGTCTGTTTTTCCCTTATCCGAATGCTGCTTGCTTCGTGCTTGGTGGGATTCTGAGTAATGGGAGTTAGCAACTAGGTAAACACGTCACACCACATGTAATCAGGGTTGAATAATCCCAAAGTATTGGAACTGGCCCTATTGCGCAGCTCTTGTTTGAGTCCAACCGTTGTAGGGACGGATCTTTTACTTGAAGGATTATCAAATCCTCATCACATGTGATGGTGTTTAGGTGGTGGCTAACTGACATTATGAGGAGACCTACAGCAGCTGAGGACCAGTCGTGTTGAACTTGAGTTTTCCTTACGGCAAGCCTAGGATGAGAATATCAGAGAGTAACAGTAGTAAAGGGGAGCTGGTGGAGTCGAGGAATTCCTCGGAGAAGGTACAGATAGATGTGGAAGGTAGTATGGGCCCGTACTACTGAAAGCAGAGGATCCGTACCCGAGCCGAGGGAGGCCAAGACGAGACCAAGGAACCTGTAAATAGTTGAGATCCCTCATAAAGTAGCAGTACCACTAATAATTATTATGATGTTTTGTAGAATGGTGGTACTTCGACCGAGACCGACAGATGGCGGGTCAGGAGAGGGGTCAGGTTCGGGATCTGGCACCGAGCCGATTGATGAGAGGCTACGTGAGTTCATCACGTCGGAGATCACTAGGGGCATCCTTGAGTCGACCCCCATCATCTTTGGGTCGATCAAGGAAGGGATCATGGAGTTGATGGAGGATCGTCTACGGGCATTCAGGAGCGACTTGGCCTCTAGCCAGTCGGGATCTCGCACACTATCCTTCAAGGACTTCAGGGGCAGTGGTGCGCCGGATTTCCATGGGGTGAAGGACCCCATTGTTGCCAGGCGGTGGATTGCGGATATTGAGTCCGCCCAGTTGACCAGCTTCTGCCCCGAGGGGTCGAAGGTGAGGTACGCAGCAGGGTGTTTACGGGACCGAGCCCGGGATTGGTGGGAGTCAGTAGGTGACTCGTTGGGAGCCTCGGCTATTGAGGCAATGACCTGGTCGGACTTTGTGGCTAGGTTCAGGGCAGAGTTTGCGCCAGCGGTCGAGCTTCAGCAGCTGGCCAGGGAGTTTCTAGACATGAGGCAGACGACAGAGACCGTGGCGGAGATCACCGCCAAGTTTCGGGAGAGGGCTTTATTGGTGCCCCAGTATGCAGGTGACGAGGATATGAGGAGGACTCGTTACCATGATATGCTACGAGCTGACATTCGGGAGCATGTTAGCTTTTTGGCTTGCCCTACCCTAGACTCTATGATTGCCAGGGCTAGGGAGAGAGAGATAGATTTGGAGCACATCCGGAAACGGAAACTTGAGGACGGTCAGGCAGTAGGGGCTTCGGGGAAGAAGCCCAAGGGATCAGACGGGAGGCCGAAAGGCCAGTCGGGACCGAGCCGCTGCAGGAGGTGCGGCAGGCCGCACGAGGGGGCGTGCAGGATGGGATCGTCAGGCTGCTACAAGTGCGGCAAGTTTGGGCATATCAGAAAGGATTGCACTGCTCCTGCACCAGTTATTCAGACATCGGAGTTGCTGTGTTTCCACTGCAACCAGAGGGGCCACAAAAAGGCCAATTGCCCCATGTTGACAGTTTCAGCACCAGTGAAGGCGCCAGCTCCAGCGACCCTACGGATCACGGATGGCCGTCAGGGCAAGGCAGAGGCTCCAGTGGTGAGGAGTCGGGCATTTCAGTTGACTGCCGAGGAGGCATGTGCCGCGCCCGATGTGGTGACGGGTATGATTCCTTCCTTCTATCTTTTATTTTACGTTGTTATGATATTGATATGTGCTCCGTGTGTATGCATGTGTATTAGGATCGTTCCATGTGAACGACATCCCGGTTCAGGTATTGTTCGACTCGGGTGCATCCCGATCGTTCGTTTCTCTTGCTCTTAGCAAGAGATTTCATGAGACTTCAGGCGAGTTAGATTGCCCGTTAGAGGTAGAGATTGCTGACGATCGATCGGTGCGAGCATCGATGGTGTTTCGAGATTGTGTTCTGCAACTGTTTGAGGAGCGTTACCTGGTAGACTTGGTTCCCATTCCATTGCGTGGGAACAAGGTGATTATTGGTATGGATTGGTTGAGCCCTAATGGGGCAGTGATAGATTGCGCGCAGCAGCTAGTGCGATTCAGGACCCCAAGCGGGGGAGAGTTAGTGATTCATGGAGAGCGGCCGCAGTGTAGACCCACTGTATGTTCAGCAGCGAGGGCTAGGCGCTACCTTCAGCAGGGATGTGCGGGTTATGTCGCGTATGTGATGGATACCCGGGAGGCGGGTAAGGCGACCGTGAGCGAGGTCCCGGTGGTTCGAGATTTTGCTGATGTTTTCCCGGAGGAACTACCTGGGATACCTCCGGAGCGACAGGTGGAGTTCAGGATTGACCTCATTCCCGGTGCGGCTCCGATAGCCAAAGCACCATATCGGTTGGCTCCTCCCGAGATGCAGGAGTTGTCTACGCAGCTGCAGGAGCTGCTGGACAAGGGATTTATTCGGCCGAGCAGTTCACCCTGGGGAGCCCCGATTCTGTTTGTAAGAAAGAAGGACGGGTCGCATCGGATGTGTATAGATTATCGGGAGCTGAACAAGGTAACGGTGAAGAACCGATACCCGCTTCCGAGGATTGATGACCTATTTGACCAGCTTCAGGGAGCATCTTGGTTCTCCAAGATTGACTTGCGTTCGGGGTATCATCAGATGAGGGTCAGGGAGGAGGATATGCAGAAGACTGCGTTTTGGACGCGCTATGGTCATTACGAGTTCGTGGTGATGCCGTTTGGGCTCACCAATGCTCCTGCCGCGTTCATGGACCTCATGAACCGCGTGTGTAGACCGATGCTGGATCGGTCTGTGATAGTCTTTATCGATGATATCTTGGTCTATTCCAAGACTCGGGAGGAACACGAGGAGCATCTGAGGGAGGTATTGGAGACCCTGAGGAGGGAGAGCTTGTATGCCAAGTTCTCCAAGTGTGAGTTTTGGTTGCGCAAGGTGCCATTTCTTGGACACCTCATCAACCAGAACGGGATTCTGGTTGATCCGGCCAAGGTCGAGGCCGTGATGAGATGGGAGGTCCCGAAGTCTCCATCCGAGATTCGGAGCTTCCTGGGATTGGCGGGCTACTATCGGAGATTTATCCAGGATTTCTCCAAGATATCCGTACCCCTGACACGACTGACGAAGAAAGCCGTGGTCTTTCGGTAGGGACCCGAGCAGCAGGCTGCGTTTGAGATGCTGAGACAGAAATTGTGTGAGGCACCGATCCTAGCCCCGCCTGAGGGCGTAGAGGATTTTGTGGTTTACTGCGATGCGTCCATTTCAGGGTTGGGCGCAGTTCTGATGCAGATGGGGCATGTCATTGCCTACGCTTCACGGCAGCTCAAGCCTCACGAGGCAAATTACCCGACGCACGATTTAGAGTTGGGGGCGGTGGTCTTTGCCCTCAAGATTTGGCGGCATTACCTCTACGGGGTTCGGTGTACCATCTACACGGACCACAAGAGTTTGAGGTACCTCATGGACCAGCCGAATCTGAACATGAGGCAGTGGCGGTGGTTGGACGTGGTGAAGGATTATGATTGCGAGATCCTTTACCACCCGGGGAAGGCCAATGTGGTGGCCGATGCTCTTAGCCGCAAGGCAGTGTCGATCAGGGACGTCTGTTTGAGGATGACTGTGGTGACTCCCCTGTTGGAGCAGATTTGGGAGGCTCAACAGGAGGCTATCAAGGAGGAGCATCGGAAGAGCGAGCGTGTAGTGGGTCAGGTTTCCTCCTTTGATTATGATGGCAGAGGACTTTTGACATTACACCGTAGGGTGTGGGTGCCGTATCACGGTGGCGTGCGTCAGATTCTGATGGAGGAGGCGCACAAGTCCTGATTTTCTATTCATCCCGGGGCGACGAAGATGTATAGGGATCTTCGTCCGGATTATTGGTGGCCTTGCATGAAGCGGGATGTGGCATGGTACGTCGAGCGGTGTTTGACCTGCAGGAAGGTCAAGGCCGAACATCAGAGACCGCATGGCAAGATGCAGCCGTTGGACATTCCACTGTGGAAATGGGAAGATATCACGATGGATTTTATCACAAAGCTTCCTAGGACCGCACGAGGAGTGGATTCGATTTGGGTCATCGTGGATAGATTGACCAAGAGTGCTCACTTTATTCCGATTCAGGAGAGCATATCGGCCGAAAAATTGGCCGACATCTATATCCGGGAGATTGTGGCACGGCATGGGGTGCCAGTATCGGTAATCTCGGACAGGGATGTGCGTTTTACTTCCAGATTCTGGAAGAAATTTCATGACGAGTTGGGCACTCGTCTACATTTCAGCACCGCCTTTCACCCGCAGACAGATGGTCAGAGTGAGCGGACCATCCAGACTTTGGAGGACATGTTGCGGGTGTGTGTACTGGATTTCGGTGGTAGCTAGGATACCTATCTTCCTTTGGCTGAGTTCTCCTACAACAACAGCTATCACGCGAGTATTGACCGACCCCCGTTCGAGATGTTGTATGGGCGGAAGTGCAGAACCCCGATATGTTGGGGGGAGGTTGGCCAGAGAGTCATGGGAAGCACCGAGGTGGTGCTAGAGACGACCGAGAGGATCCAGCAGGTTCGGAGCAGACTTCAGACTGCACAGAGTCGGCAGAAAAGCTACGCCGATAGACGTCGATCCGACTTGGAGTTCCAAGTCGGGGATATGGTCCTCCTGAAAGTGTCGCCTTGGAAAGGTGTCATTCGATTCAGGAAGCGGGGCAAGTTGGGCCCAAGGTTCATCGGGCCGTTCAGGGTCGCAGCCCGGGTGGGCAAGGTGGCGTATAGGCTAGATCTGCCAGCCGAGCTCAGTCAGATCCACAGCACCTTCCACGTTTCGCAGCTGCGGAAGTGCCTAGTGGACGATTCAGCAGTAGTACCGTTGGAGGATATTCAGGTTGATGACAGCTTGAATTACATTGAGCGCCCAGTCGCAATACTTGACAGAAAGACCAAGACGTTGAGAAACAAGAGGGTAGAACTAGTAAAGGTGCAATGGCAGCACCGCAAGGGTTCGGAATGGACTTGGGAACCGATGGACGAGATGATGGAGCATTACCCCGAGCTGTTTCAGGACCGGGCAGCAGACTTCGAGGACGAAGTCTAAAATAAATGGGGGAGATTTGTAGCACCTGGTTTCCGGTATGTGAATTTTATTTGAGCATTGCCCTAATTTAGCCTTGGACTCGGCGAGTCATAAGGTCCGACTCACCGAGTAGGGACGAGACTCAGGACACGTTTAAGTGGGCGACTCGGCGAGTCCATATCCTGGACTCAGCGAGTCACCGCTACTGGATGAAACCCTAAGTTTCAAGGGTTTGCACCCTATTTAAACCCTCATTCCGCCCCAACTCATCCCCATTCACCCCTAGAACTCCCCCAACATCGTTTTCCCTTGTTTCCTTGAGAGATTGAAGTGTTCTTGGTGTGTTCTTGAAGGTTTTGAGGAGAAAGAGGAGTAGATCAAGAAGAGGAGAAGGAGATCAACCATCTTTGTGTCATTTCAACATTTTCCTTGAGGTATATCTCGTTTTTCCCCTATTTCTATGCTTAGGATTTCATTTGGGACACCCTTGAGCAATTCTTCAATCTTGTTTGTGCTTAATGTTTCGTAATAAGTGGATTAACCTTTAGATCTAGGCAAGATTGAGCTCCAGGAGCTCAGATCTGTTAGCTTTATGGCCCCATGTGGCTTGTTCATCCTAGATCTACCCTTTTGAGGCATTTTGCACCCTAAAATCCACATTAGTGAATATCCACACGTAAAGTTGGAAACTTTACGTGTGATTTGTGTCCTAGAAGTCCAGATCTATGAATGGCATGGACTGGAATCGAGTAAATCGGTGTATTTGGTGGATGCATGGCGGCGACTCGGCGAGTCGTATTGGCGACTCGGCGAGTCTGGTCGCGAGTCACCGATTTGGTCCCTTCATGATGTATCGAGTTGAGCCGTGAGTCACAGGGGGTGACTCGGTGAGTTGGGAGCTGAACTCACCCATGTTAGGACTCGGCGAGTCAATGCTCTGACTCGGCGAGTCCAAGGCAATCTTCATAGATCAAGAACAGACTCGGCGAGTTGTTCATACAACTCGGCGAGTCTTAGCATAAAGTGTTCTTCGGATGAAGATGAACTCGACGAGTTGTTCATACAACTCGGAGAGTAGGATGAAGGAGTTGAATGACAGTTAGAAGGTGAACTCGTCGAGTCATAGCCCGACTCGACGAGTAGAACCAGGGACCCAGGACAATGGTTTGCTAGGGACTCGGCGAGTGGAGATCCACTCGGCGAGTCGGGTCAACTGAAAGTTGACTCTAGCATTGGCTTAGATCTAGACCGGGGATAAAATGGTCATTTTATCTAAAGGACAGTTAGCAGTGTTTGATTGAGTATGTTGTGGGAATTGCAGCCGGAGGACTCCCGGAGCAGCAGCAGTCAGTTAGTTCCCGATCAGTTCAGCAGCTACTTTGAGGTGAGTTACCTTCCAGTAGCGGTGGGTCTAAGGCCACAATGCCGGCCCACCAGTAGGAAACGTATGATAGATGATTGTCTTTGTGATATCATCTAGGTTTGCTATTACTTGTTATGTTACATGCTATCATGATACGCTATATGCAATAGTAGTAGAGTTCGGTTGTTAGGACCGCTGGGTAGTCAGACACCCCAAAATTTATCTGACTGTATGTGATGGTATGCTTGTATGTTGGTCTGTTATGTTATGCGATAGAGGTAGCGGGAGGGGACCAGTCCCCGAGGATCGGTTGCTAGGACCGATGGGTAGTCAGCACCCCAGAATGGCTTGACATGGGTAGTCAGCACCCCAGAATGGCTTGACACGGGTAAGACGGCACCCCAGAATGGCCGTATGGGTAGGTCGGCACCCCAGAATGGCCGTACCGGGTAGTCAGGCACCCCAGAATAGCCTGGCAGTACGTATGTTATGTGTTTGTATGATATGTGGTACGTTGGGGGAAACTCACTAAGCTTTGTGCTTACGTTTACAGTTTTGTTTTCAGGTACCTCTGCACCGAAGGGGAAGGAGCCGGCGCTGTAGCTGCACGTCATACACACACTCTTCGGTTTCCGCATTTACGAGATTTACTGGGATTGTACTCTGATATTTTGATGGGATGTATGGTTTGACTTTTTAAAACATGGTTGCGATGTGTTATGGTGTGATCAAATAATGTTTTTATTTATTAATGTTTTCTAAAGTAATACCTTAAAAATGAAATTTTCGGACGTAAAAATTGGGTCGTTACAAGGAAAAGGGACCTGGTGGAGTCGAAGCAGTTCTTGAGGAAAGTACGGATAGATGTGGAAGGTAGTATGGGCCTGTACTACTGAAAGCAGAGCATCCATACTCGATTCGGGAAAGGCCGAGACAAGACCGGGAACCTGGTAGTGCGTATGTTTGGTCTCGCAGCAGTGAGGAGTATTCTGATAGTGGTTATGTTATGTGTTTCAGTATGGTAACATAGCGAGAGAGACCAGCGGGCGGATCAGGCGCCGGAGAGGGATCGGGCTCGGGTTCAGGGGCTGAGCAGCTCGAGGAGCGGATGAGAGAGTTGATATCAGTTGAGGTTACATGCACTATTCTAGCTCACGGTCAAGGAGGGTATATTGGAGATTTTGGATGAGAGGTTGGGAGCCTTCCGTACTGAGATGATGGCATTAATGGGAGCGCGTACCTTGACATTTCGGAGTTCAGGGCTTGCGGGGCACCGGATTATCATGGGGCTAGGGACCCCATCGCTAGCAGCAGATGGTTGGCTGATGTTGCCAACGCGTTCCGTACGAGCCGGTGTCCTGAGGAGGACAAGGTCAGACTCGCTTCCTGTCTTCTGAAGGACAGAGCGAGGGATTGGTGGGAAGAGATTGGTCATGCTTTGGGTGATGATGTCGCGTTGGACGCGATGACTTGGAGCGATTTCTTAGCTAGGTTCAGGGCGGAGTTTTCGCCAATTATTGAGGTGCAGCAGCTGGCCCGGGAGTTCCAGGATTTGATGCAGACTACTGAGACTGTGACGGAGATCACCGCCAAGTTCAGGGAGAGGGCTCTTCTCGTACCACAGTATGTCGCGGATGAGGAAATGAAGAAGGCCCGATATCACGAGATGCTGAGGGCTAACATAAGGGAGTTCGTGAGCAGGTCCGGTTGTAAGATGCTGGAAGATATGATTTCTCGGGCCAGGGAGAGGGAAATTGATTTGGAGCAGATCCGGAAGAGGAAGCTGGATGAGGTTTAGGTAGCCGCGAGTTCGGGCAAAAGGCCCAAGGGATCGGATTCGAGATCGAGGGATTATCAGGACCACAGTCGATGCGGAAAGTGTGGCAGGGCGCACAGGGGCGCGTGCAGGAGTGGTAGTGGTGGTGAGTCTGGTTGCTTCAGGTGCGGTCGGACTGGTCATTTTAGCAGGGATTGTACTGTTACCATCACTCAGGGATCAGACTTGATATGATTTCACTGCAATCAACGGGGCTACAAGAAGGCCTATTGCCCCAGTTTGTTTTCAGCAGGGTGGGTGATGAAACCTGCCCCTGCAACCTTAAGGATCACAGACGGCCATCAGGGTCATGCAGAGGCGCCTACGGTAGGAGGCAGGGCTTTTCAGATGGCTACTTTGGAGATGCGAGCAGCGCCGGACGTTGCAGGTATGCGATTTCCGTTTTCAGTTCTTTTGTTTGTGCATGATATTATATTGTTATGGTTCTACATCATTATCGGTATGAGCATTTCATTTTTGAGTGGTTTGATTGTGATCGAGTTATATGCCATCTGCATACCTTAGATATTTGGTTAGTAGTTAAGGGATGGGTTCTATCGAAGAAGGTTACCTAGGGTGCAGTAACTGTAGCATGCCTTTGAGGGACTCGGTATGTCTCGCTAGTTCGGAGCCGTATAAGTTTTCGAAATGGGTTGGTTAGATCCCTAGCTATGGTAAGCATGGGATTCCTCAGCAGATTAATTATGGAATGGTAGCAAGGATTTGGAATTCTATTCATTGAGCAGCTAGGTGTGAGCAGGATCAAAGTGGGGGAGAGTCCTCCGAATGCACAAGGGTAAGAGCATGCAAATCCAGAACGAGTACGTGACTTCTGAGAAGGAAAAGAGGTAGTTCAGCATTTGATGGATTGAGTAGTTCAGGGTTGGGAGTTTGAGAACCCCCCCCCCCCCCCCATCAGTCCGTGCGTGTAAATGGTAATGGTGAGTATGTGGTTCGGATTCAGGTTGAAGGGTTGCCTGTAGGACTCGTGCGAATGAAGATCTTGAGGTCAGATAGCATGGGATGCTGTCGTGTTAGTAGTTAGTGGCAGAAGTAGCATGTAGAGCATGGAAGAGTGGCGGGAAAGCCTCAGCCTTCTTCAGCAGGAGTCAGTAGTGGAAAGTGATGTAAGACTACGAGGTAGCTGTAGCATTCACTAGCAGTCAGTGGTGGGAAGTGTTGTCAGACTACGGGGCAGCCGTAGCATTCACTAGCAGGTGACGATAAAAGGTGATGTAAGACTGCGGGTAAGCCGTAGCATTCCATAGTGGCTTCATTAGCGGAGTCGGGGCGAGGCTCTTATCTCCTAGCATTCAGATAGGGATCAGGAATGGGTAATGGAGGAGAATGGTAAGGAGTTTGCATGTATAGCCCTTGAGAGGTGAGACCTTGGGAGAGGCCGCTCTAGGATATAGTCGGGTGAGACCCGTGGGCGAGGCCCGTATGAGAATAGCAGAATAGGTGATACCTGAGAGCGGGGTTGCTCAGTAGTATGGTTGGGTAAGACCCGTGGGCAAGGCCCATGCGAGAGTGATTAGGCAAGTGGGACTAGAAGGATAGGTGCGGGTGAGACCCGTGGGCGAGGCCCGTGAGTTTTAGCAGCACAGGTGGGACCTGGTAGGGATCTTAGTGTCAAGATAAGGGATCGGGGATCCCAGGAAATTGTAGTGCCAGCATGGTAGAATAGATTGAGCAGTATAGGTGGTGGAAGTTTCTTCGAATGTCGTTGGGAGCGACTAGTGGTTGTGTTGGGTCAGCGATCGGTAGGAGTCGGTAATCCAGATATTGATAGGTTGGTAGGGACCAGGGTGGTCTCAGTTCATCCGGAAGCCCGATAAGGAATAGTAGAATTTCCAGTCAATAGCAGTGCGAGTATGTAGCGTATGGTGGAATTCAGTTAGTTGATCAGGGGGGGTCGACACCAAACGATAGTAGAAAGAGTGCCCAGTGGATACTGGCGACGATGACCCGTACTGGGAGTAGCGGGAGTAATAGATTGGGTGAGGAAAGGGTCTTCACAGTGGCAGAGGGGATAGATGGTTATGGAGCATTGCCTTGGGGAGGCAAGGAAACCACACAAGGAAAGAAGGGGTGAACCCCTATGGGTCAGTGCAGTATTTGGAGATTACCAGAAAGATGTTGGTTGAGTAAGTTATGTTTCCAGAATGATCAGGGTCGAGATTGACCCAAGATTATTATCCGCAAGGATTGACGTTAGTCTGAATGACTGCATGGAAGGCCAGCGAAGGTAGGCAGCTGGTGTTAGAATAATTGGTAGGGTATTGGAGGCAGATCACAGGCGGTGGATCATAGCAAACTTCGAGGATGAAGTTTAGTTTAAGTGGGGGAGAGTTGTAACACCCAAAGTTTGGAAGGCCAAGAAAAGAGAGAAAACCTTAATTTTAAGGGAGACTCGACGAGTCCAAGGATGAACTGGGCGAGTCCGAGCGGGATCCGGGTCAAGGAGTAAGTGACCGACTCGGCGAGTCGGGAAAGGGGACTCGGCGAGTCTGGTCCGTGCGAGGAAAACCCTAAAATCAAGACTTGGATCCTATTTAAACGCCTCATTCTCTCCCCTAAGGTTCCTTTACTGCCTCTTTCACCCAGAACATCAAACCCTAGTCGCCACATCCATTGATTGAGCCATTTGTTGCCTTGGAAGGTGCATTGAAGCTTGGAGAAGGAAGAAGGAACTTGAAGGAGCAAGAAAGGACTATAGATCTGGGATTGTGAGTTCATTCTGAGCATTTGGAGGTAATAAACTAGTTGTTGGACCCTTTTTGCACCTAGATCTATGTGTGTGTTTTGGGCCTTCTTGGCATGATAGTAACCATTCGAGGTAGGGGTTCAGATCTGAGGTTGCTACCTCAGATCCATGCTTATTTTGGTTTAGAATCCCGTAAAGTATCAGCTCTTGGTATATTGGTGAAGCATGGTTGTCATTAAACCCTAGTTCTCATGAACACTGCAACCACTTTTTCGTAGACAAACTACATACCCATTCATGACAGTCTTGCCTAAATACATACTTCCAAAGTATGATCGATTGTGGATGGTTTGAATAGCCTAGTTATTCGGGAAGTCAAAACATGTAAAGTGAGACATAAGAATAATCGAATCCAATATGGTCTCAGAACTTATGAATATAAATAAAAACACCTTTTATTTAATCGTCATATTGATTACACATTATTCATTGTATAATGTTTCGATTTATCAACCTAATACTTGAATTAAAACAATAGCTACGCCATGCTCCAAGCATGCACATATGTTTGCCTATGGTCCTGACTTTGTGAAATAGATAAATTGAAAACATTCAATGATGCTCATTTCACAATTCCAAATCCTTATTGCAAGTGTAAGAATTCCAAATTCTTGTCACTACTAGAAATTGTTAGATTCTAGACTTATCATGCAATGTTCTTTTGTAATTTCTAGGTGCCAAAAGTCACAGAGACTTGACCAATGATGTTACAAAATATTCCTTTTGGAGATTGTTACAAGACAATTCCATGGAAATGAAGTCTCAAATTCAAAGTACATTCTTTTGAACATCCTTCTTGCATGAAAGTTTCTAACTTTTTCATATATTCTTCAACTCCCAATATGGAAACATTCCGTATTCCCATTTTGACTATCACTTCTGAACAAGAGCTACCTCTCTTTAGAATATGCCAATATGGTCCATACATTTTTATACTACCAAATGCCCTTAAGCGACCAATCTTTAGCGAACCTTAGATTATCCTTAACAGTTGTTTAACCACTTTAGTCAAATCCGATAATATTCCTTTTTCCCTCTTAATGCTCTAGGCATTTAGAAAATTTAGAACACAAGAATATTATATCATATGCAATCGATCCTATACCCGAAGCATATGGGATACGATTAATAATGTCTAACATAAAGACATGATACTTAATCATTCTTTTGCTATAATATTTCTATTTGTCATGTTCTCAAAATTTTGATTATGAAGAGGTATGGTGTAATCATAACCAAATTTTGAGAACACAATTTCCTTATGTTGAACCATTCCAACATAACATTCATATATATATATATATATATATATATATATATATATATATATATATATATATATATATATATATATATCTTTACTATCTTATAAAAGAAATCTAACTATTTCTAAAAATAGATTGATTATAATAATAATATTTTTTTAAGACGTCCAAATGATGAAGCTGATAGTACAAGTAACCATTAATAAAATAATATTAAATTTTAACCACATTTTGAATTTAAATATTTATCATCAAATCTCCTTATATTTCTCAGCAATTTGATATGGTTCCCTCAAATCCCGGATTCATTCAAATTTTGAACCCTTTTAGATATCCTTAAATTTAGCATGTTGATTCAAATATCCCTGCAATCGCATATACCTCTTTGTTCCCTCCTCTACTATAAACCCTACCGTCCAGGAACAAAAAATGACTTCATCTCCTAAATAACACCATAGTTTGATTATTTTGTCTTTGACATGTACTTTCTTTTGTAACATAACATTTTTGTAGAGGAAACATATTACCGAAAGAATTTACACGCCCCGCCGCTTTGCGCGGGTACATTGCTAGTATATATATATATATATATATATATATATATATATATATATATATATATGACTAAAATTGATTAAAATCTCAATCTAAGCTTTTAGATTTGAAATGAAGTATGAATTCCTCTCCCTTATTTATAGAAAAACAACTTTTCAAACCCTGCATCTTTGCAAATTGAAACTTTTGTTTTCTATAATTAACAATGCTAACTTGCAACACTTTCCATAATAATTATACTCCCACTAGCATTATAATTATTATCTTACTAGCATAACACTTATGTTCCCACTAGCTTTGACATATATCCAGAAATCAGCTGGACTTCTAGAAATCAATACTTATTAACTTTCTTACCAAAGTTCAGATTTTTTATACGAGATGCTTCGATAAGACTTTATCTAGGCTTCTCAAAATCATACACATTTCCTTAGATAGCTCACATGTGTGTCTAAACAATTTCAGAATTTACAACCATAAATCTGTAATCTTTAGACCCTTTTCCATTTCTCATAATTCAAATTATGAAAAGGGATGTCATAATCATAATTGAATTTGAGAATGCAAATATCACAATTCTATCTCCTTAAAATCTACTTAGTGAAAGCGTTTTCTCACTATGATTTTCACGAGTCGGAGAGAAACCTTATGACACTTAGATTTTGTGGTGTATGTGTTCCTATCCATGTGAATTTGTCATAACCATAATAAAAAGACAAGGTTAGTGACAAATCCATACTCATATGGACTGAACTTGTTCAATCTTAATTTCTTGCCACCTGGCAGCACAAGGGCCAACCATTGCTTCCAAGTAGTTACACAAATAACCGAGAACTCATAGAACCACATCCATAGTCAACTTTAACTGGAATGCGCACAGAAACAAGAATATGTCAACACGATAGGTTACAAAACTCAAGTCATGTGCTAGTGTTTAACAATAGGTTTACTCTTGATTAGTTCTTGAACCTTTCAAGATCTTTAAGACTCCCACTGACCTCTTGACATATAAGATTTTCTTGTCATGATCCATTCCTTGACAAACAAATATTCAAGAGTTAGTGCAGATTCTTATCAAGATTAACACTTCACATAATTGGCCTTAGTTGGTTTTTGTTTTATCCAAAACATCACAACTTACCAATTTCAAATGTACAAGAATAAGAAACATATTACTCTACATTTGATGAGTGTGATAAACCTTCTTAACTTTTGATGTCACTCAACACATAATCTTGGAGTATGACTCTAACAATTGTTTTTGGAATGAAGTATGACCCATCTTCTGGATTTAAACCATTTCAATAATTCACGATTCCTCTTCTTAGGCATGCAAATGCACTAAGATGTCTTTAGAGGATCAATTGTGATATGGTTTTTCCTTAAACATTAAGATTATCATAAAACACAATTCTAAAGTACTCACCCGTCTTTTCAGATTGGAGAAACTTTTATCTTTCTGCCTAATTTGATTCTTCTCATTTATTCTACCATACATTGAACCTTTTCCAAGGTTTCAGAATTATACTTATACTTGTAAGCATAACCATGTTTACTAAACTTTAGTAAATCATGACGTTTAGTTTTATCGATCTTTATGGTGGACCAGACCAATGCACACCTAATGTAGCCGATCCTTTCGTCCTTCACTTGACTCACATATACATGTGAACAAGGAATTAGTCTTAATATACCAAAGATGAAAATCTCATTCATAATACAAGTTGTATGATTCCAAGTTTCTATCCAATTGAAACCTGGGTGATGAGAATCTTTCCTTATTTGGCAAAGTTTGACATTAGCACAAACGAAAGAATCAAATTCATATTGCTAACATAGAAACATACAAACATCAATTTCACAAATGCCATTGTAAGGAGTTAAAATAAAAAAAATTATTTATTTATAAGATGCAGAAAAAACTAAAATGGAGAAAAAACTTTTCCTTACAATGCAATTACAAATGAAAACTATGTTAATACATATTTCCTAGCAATCTATCATAACTCCTAAGCAGCAGCTCAAAAATCCAATCTTCGAACCATGCGATTGGAATCCATCTTTGCGATCAGGTTCAGTATACTCTTCCTTTAAGCTTCCTTCCCTTTGCATGATCCTACAAAAGATCAAAATACAACCTTGTCACATCATGTATTAAGAACAAAAAATTAGGAACTTAATAGAGTTAGACAGTATACTTACCTGAAGCAGAGTCAAACATTTCAATTCTACCTTTTCTCAGATCTCTCAGGTAGTCAGGGAAGCTCTGCAACCAATGCCCTTTGTCTTGGTAATAGAAACATATAGGTTCTTTGGGAATGGTTGATGGGCACGAAAGTACCCACTAACTTTAATATTTATAACCTAACAAACTTAACTAACTATGCACTTATAGGCAGTATACCTAGTCAGATCACAGTATAGCTTAGGTAAGTCGGGTGTCGATCACAGGGAACGGTGTCACTATTTACTATTAAATTAATCTAATTATTAACAAGCTAAAAGTTTTTTTTTTTATCAAATTTAGCAAGTTTAGATGAACTTAATTCTTTAACAATAACTTAATCAATAAATAAAATACTTCTATTAGTTCGAATCCACTTTCACTCAATGGTTATAGATTAGTTATAACTATTACTGTTGGTGACCAATTAAGATAGTATTAGTAGTTTAGTTCTAACTCTACTAATTATCAATCAATTCATGTAATTCTATTTGTTGGGCTTAGAAGATTGCGTCTTTTGGGCTCGTCTACTTATAATATTTTGTATTCCGGTTTGGGCCTGTCCAACCGTGTGTCTTTTATGCTTTGTATATAAGCTTATGCTTGCATGCATATTAGGTTAAGGTTTTAGAGATCTGAGAATACGATATTTTCCAGACGACTAAAGGTTTCTTTGATCATACTTGTAACCTTCCAATCCTCTACAGTTGATGTTCTTAATCGAGCTCTTCTGAGGATTTTGTTTTAATCATTCGACACGTTTGATTCATTCTTGTTCTAAATTTTTATTGTGTTTATATCGTCATTGTTTTCATAACTTGTTCAAGATCTAATCGATCTTCATAGATTAAAAAGAAACTTTAATCACATCAATTGGTATCAGAGCAGGAGGCTGTGTAATTGATACACATCTTTTCTGTGAAAAAGATTCTCATTAGGGTTTTTCCGCAATCATCAATATTTATTGAGCCGTCATCTCTTTATTGACGTATCTTGATATTTATTATTTTGCCCTAATCTGCTTTATTACAAGTCTGATCTTTGAACAGGTTTTTTCGATCATAATGGATGCGACACAATCAAACATTATTAATATTTCAAACAGCATTGGTTCGACGACAAGGATTCCGATCTTATACACCAACGATTATGAAGTATGGGCACATCATTTCGAAGACTTTGTTATTGGGTCGGAGGAAAATGGGTATTTGATCTGGGAAGCCATCACAAACGGACCGTTCTCTCATTCTGCAACGTCCAGAATCATTAAAACTCAAAAAGAATACAATGATCTGCTCAAGGACGTGAAAGACATTGCACAAGATGAAAAGGACAAGTTCCAATGCAATATCAAAGCACTAAGATTGATCCGGTTCGCCCTTCAGTCCGATACATTCAGATTGGTTAGCTCATGCACGACGGCGAAGGATGTTTGGGACAGACTTCGTGAACTGTACTCTACAGACGAAGATCTCGAACATTCTATTCAAACTCTGCTTCTATCTGAGTTTGGTGAATTCAGACAAGGGGCTGAAGAATCTGTGACCCAGACGTTCGATTGCTTCAATCATCTTCTCAGCAAGATGATCAAACATGATATCGAAAGGAAGCTCATCGAACAGAAGGTTACATTCCTGAATGGTCTAAGGTCTGAGTGGAGAGCAGTAGTTTCCACGGTTAAAGCCCATGAGCAATTTAAATCATACTCTTTGGCGAAACTGGTGGGAATTCTCAAGTCTCAAGAGAAAAACGTGGTGCAAGAGAAGAATGTTGTTTCTGGTCTCGGTTCGTTGGCTCTCTTGTCAAAAAGTAAAGCCGTTATGGAGGATGAAGACCTCAGCCTGGAAGAATATGATCTCACATCAGAAGATGATGCCTTGATGGTATCCAATCCCAAAAGGTTCATAAAGAAGAAATTTCCCAGCAACAAAAACCGAAACTGGCAGGGAAGTTACAGCTCTGAAAAGGTGGTTAATGAACCGAAAGTTGAGGAGTACAAGAAGGAACCGAAGGTTGACGGCGAATCTGGAGTGAGCTGTTTCTACTGTGGTGGGAAAAATCATTATGCTAAGGACTGTGTCCTCAAGAAAATGGCTGAGAAAGATGATGGGAACGATGAGGAAGCTGTGTTGCAGAAAAGGCTAGATGAGTTAAGAAAGAAGAAGTCTGCTGCTAACCCGCCTAGTAATGCTCTTATTGTGCAGGGTTCTGTTCCAGGTGATGAGTTTGGTAGCACGGAAGTTTGGTCTACCGACTCAGAAGACGAGGAAGTGAGGCAGCCTACTCATGGAAAGGCGTTCGTGTCTAAGGAAGAAGGCAGTGGTGGTAGATGCCTTATGGTTTCTGACGTATCTCAATTGAGGGGATACAACACCGATGGAGGCAATGATGGACAGAATGCAAAGGAGGACATGTGCTTCACAGCCAAACCACTCAGCCAGCAGTTCAATGAGCTGGATGAACTAATAAAGAAGGTACAATCTGTTTTTATTTCATGTAAAGTACCATCATCCTCTTATGAGAAAGAACTAAAAAGTGTCAATACAAGAATATCTCATCTAGATAGTAGCTTAACTCAAACTCGGGTCACAAATTCTAACCTAACTGATCAATTGAGCAGGGCAGCGTCGAAGAGTGAGGAGCGGAGAATGTGGATAGAGTTGAAGGAATCAGAATTAGTCAAAATTAAAGATGAAAACATTTATTTGCAAAGAGACAATTTGAAATTGTTAAAACAACGAAATGTTTTTTGTTTAATTGCTAAACGTCTGTATTCTAATATTACTCAGCTTCACTTGGATTGTGAAATAGGCCAAAGGATTCACCGCATGATCTTGCCCTTCCTAGAATTTAAGGAAGATGAAATCGATGCCGAAGCCTATAATTGTGAAAGTGTGATATCGTCTGATGACATAAATCCCACCTACATGTATGGACTGGACAAAATTGAGTCCTTCATTAAATCTAAAGACCACAAGCTCATGCTTAAAAATCTTTTGGATGAAAATGACAGACTTAAACTGAGGACCGAAACCATGCAAAAATTTGACTCTTTAAACGCCAACGTAAGCTCAGAAAACAAAATTGATGTTGAAAATGCATCTGAGCTTAACGAGGACGACAATATGAGTGAAATTTCTGTAGAGGACACGGTTGACTGCTCAGAATTTATTAAAACCGAGCCAGAAAATCACAAGAATCTGATTTCTGAAAATTCTGTAGAGTTCGCTCGGTTGTACCATCAAAAGTCCCCGAAATTAGTTGAGAAAGCTGTTGTGTATCAAAAGGTCAGGACTACTCCAAATCAAGTATACAAGGTAACAGGAGTAACCGAACATCAAACAGCTGAACTTGCAGCCATTGTAAACGAAGACAATGCTGATGGCTGTGATGAATACTTCTGGGAAGCTCCTATTGATAATGCAGACGAAACCATTGGTTTATCTGAAAGAACTTCCTGGAAGAGCAAAGGAAGATACATACCCGAACCATTGAATAAGCCAAATAACTTCAGTGAGCCGAGCACTAGTGGTACAAAAGATACTTCTCAGAAGGATGTTCACTCACCAAAAGAAGACATTCCTTCGGCTTCTTCAGCTCAAAGTAATTCTACCGCAGTTCAAATGGAACCGGTCAAGGAGTCAGCAAAAACGAAAGCAAATGTTCATCATCAACCTTCTCAGATGCGGAACAGTAAGATAGAAAGGAATAATAGATACCGGAAGAACCTTTCTGAGAGGAAACAATTCTGGCGTTCCCAGAATGCATACTTCACTCATCAAGACAAGAATCTAAAGTATGAACACATTCCTGCAGGAAAGCTTGAGAGTCCCAAAAACCGAAAGCCGAGGTTCGGTTCACAAGAAGATATCAACCAAAAGTCAAGGTTCGGTTCCCAAAAAGATAACAACCGAAAGCAGAAGTTCGGTTCTGAAAAGGATATCAACCAGAACCAAAGGTTCGGTTCCAAAGGTGGCTCCAACCGAACGCAAAGGTTCGGTTCTGAAGACAAAAGAGTACAAAACTCTAAGGTCGGTCCCTCCAATGATCAAAAACAAAAGGGTCACCTAGAGTCTCCTTCTAAGTCTAATTCTTCTCATTCTTCTAATTCTTCTTCACCCTCTGTTTCATATCGATCTCGTTCTAAATCTCATTCATCAACTGAGCAAAAGTGGAAGCAGAAGATCAATAAATCCACACCAGAGACCGAATCTAACTCTACTAATCTTAACAAAATAAAAGTTTACACCATTAAAAGGAAAGATAAAACAACTCTCGTAAAAAGAACTTATCTTGTTGATATCTCTCTCAGTGCTCCTGTTTCAATGCAAAGCTCACGTGGACCCAAGAAACTTTGGGTTCCTAAATCTGTCTAAATTTTGCAGGTTATAAGTGACGAGCAGTTCGATGAAGAATGGTACATTGATAGTGGCTGCTCACGTCACATGACAGGGAGGAAAGAGGAGCTTAGGGAGTACAAGTCGCTTGCAAATGGTGGCAACGTCAAGTTCGGAAACAATTCTTTCGGCACCATAAAGGGATACGGGATGATAACCAATGGGGACTTCTCTATAAGGAAGGTGGCTTATGTGGAAGGACTCCAACACAACCTCATTAGTGTATCTCAACTGGTTGGAGGTACAGGTCTCAAAGTCTCATTCGATGATGAAGGTTCAGAAATTATAGAGAAAAAGTCAAATAAAATAATTCTCAAGTCAGAGTGAAAGGGTGAAATGTTTCCCTTAAACATGAAACCCATCAAAGGAAACCCAGCTGTATGCTTATTGTCAAAAGCGCAATCCGACGAAAGCTGGTTGTGGCACCGAAGATTATCTCATCTTAACTTCAAAGATATCAATCGTCTTGTTACAAGAGGTCATGTAAGGGGCCTTCCATTACTCAAGTTCGACAGGGATCATCTATGTGTTGCATGCGAAATGGGAAAGCAGAGTCGTCAAAGTCATCCATCTATAATCAACACAAAAGTTGTTGAACCACTCGAATTAATTCATATTGATTTGTGTGGTCCTTCATCTATCGAAAGCATCGGTGGTAGCAAGTACATTCTTGTTATCGTTGATGACTTTTCTCGATTTACATGGGTGTTCTTTCTAAAGCTCAAATCTGAAGCGACTCAAAAGCTGAAAATGTTTATTAAGCAAATTGAAGTACAGCTCAAGAAGGTTGTTCGCAACATCAGAAGCGACAATGGTCTCGAATTCAAGAACAGGGAGTTTGAAGAGTTTCTTGCAGAGAAGGGAATTAGTCATAATTTCTCAGCTCCCTACACACCACAACAGAACGGAATAGTCGAAAGACGAAACCGATCCTTGTGTGAAGCTGCCCGAACTATGCTAAGTTTCGCTTCTTTACCTCTTTATTTTTGGGCTGATGCTATATCTGCTGCTTGTTTTACACAGAACATGTCATATCTCAACAAAAGGTTCGCACTCACCCCATATGAGATATTGAACAATAGGAAGCCAAATGTGAAATTTTTCCATGTGTTCGGCTCAAGGTGTTTCATCTTCAACTCTAAAGAACACCGCAACAAGTTTGATGTCAAAGCCGACGAAGGAATATTTCTGGGTTACTCTCTCACATCCAAGGCATACAGGGTCCTAAACAAGCGTTCATGAAAAATTGAAGAGACGTATTATGTGACCTTTGACGACAACTATGTCAAGAAGCTGCAGGCTAAAGAAAATATCACTGGGGAAATCTTTCCTCCAAATGTCATGGTTACAGTCTCGGTTGCTAATCTATTCGAGACATTTCTGGAGCTCTTTGACGAACCAGAGAATGCTTCACTTTCTGAAGCTGGTGCAGCAGATAACAAAGTTGATCACATGGAGCAGATTGTTGAAGATGCTGCAAGGAGAATGTATGAAGAAGAATCAATCTGTAACGACTCTCTTTCCAACGAATCTCAAATCGAGGGGGAGCCAAGTGCTCAAGTCGAGGGGGAGCCATGTACTCAAGTCGAGGGGGAGCCAAACGCTCAAGTCCAGGGGGAGCCAAATTCCACAACTTCAACCGAAGAGGTCTCAACACCAGCAAGCTCAGGCCCACTAGAATCACACGAACCTCATATCTTCCAAAGTACACCAACTGAGGTAGAACATGATGATGTGACACTCGGTTATGATAGCCAATCTGAGCTAGACGAAATAATCAATGCTGAATTAGACCCAAGCGTTGATCCAAATTACCCTCCTCTTATCAAATGGACCAGAGATCATCCTGTCTCTCAAGTAGTAGGGGATGTATCTGAAAAGGTTCTGACCCGATCCCAACTGAAAGCAAAACAAACTTCCTTATTTTCAAAGGTAGAGTTTTGCATGTTCAATTCATTCGTATCAAAAGTTGAACCAAAGACAGTTAACACTGCTCTCGATCACTCTGATTGGGTTCAAGCAATGCAAGACGAGTTGAACGAATTTGAAAGGAACAAAGTCTGGCGCCTAATTCCAACTCCTCCAGATGTTTCGGTTGTTGGTCTCAAATGGGTTTTTAGGAACAAAATGGACAAGGAAGGTAATGTTATACGGAACAAGGCTCGTCTGGTGGTAAAGGGATATTGTCAGGAGGAAGGGATAGACTACGAAGACACTTTCGCTCCAGTAGCTCGGCTAGAATCTGTTAGAATATTTCTGGCTTATGCTGCTCACAAGAACTTTGAAGTTTTCCAAATGGACGTCAAGTGTGCATTTCTCAATGGAGAACTTGAAGAGACGGTGTACGTAGAGCAACCTCCTGGATTCGTGAACAAAAAGCATCCAAATCATTGCTATATTCTGGATAAAGCTGTGTACGGCCTTAAACAAGCTCCGAGAGCCTGGTATGAAACGCTTACAAAATTTTTAAAGATGTCTAAATTCAAACAAGGTTCGGTTGACCCAACCTTCTTTCGCAAAAAGGAAGGTAACCACCTTATGATAGTTCAAATTTATGTCGATGATATCATCTTTGGCTCCACGAATCCAAGCTTAACGGCTGAATTCAGAAAGCTGATGGAGACTAAGTTTGAAATGAGCTCAATGGGTCCAATTAACTTTTTCCTTGGTTTAAACATAAGACAGGGACCCGAAGGCATCTTTATTAATCAGGAAGCTTACACGAAGACTCTCCTAGCAAAGTTCGGTATGATGGGAGACTCAAAAGTCAAAGTCCCAATGGCATTCGGCACTAAGCTTACCCCATCTCTAGACAAACCAGCTGTTGATATCACGCTCTATCGTCAAATGATTGGTTCGTTAATGTATCTAACTGCTAGCAGACCTGATATCATGTTTTCTGTGTGTTATTGTGCTCGATTTCAGGCAAATCCGCGTGAACCTCACATGCTTGCAGTGAAGAATATCCTACAATATCTCAAGCGAACCACCTCCTTAGGTCTATGGTATCCATCCAACTCAGGCTTCTTTGTTCAAGCCTATTCTGATGCTGACCTTGGAGGATGTGGACTCGACCGAAAAAGCACGATTGGTGGATGTCAATTTCTTGACGGGAAGTTAGTCAGCTGGCAATCCAAGAAACAGACATGTGTGTCGCTATCCACAGCCGAAGCAGAATACATTGCAGCTGCATCATGCACATCACAAGTGATTTGGATCCAAAGTCAACTTCGAGACTATGGACTCAATATGAAGAAGATCCCACTATATTGTGACTCTGAAAGTGCAATTAGGATCTGTCATAACCCAGTGCAACACTCCAAAACCAAACACATAGCACTAAGGTATCACTTCATCAAAGATCATGTGGAAGATGGAAATGTCGAAGTTCACTTCGTAAGAACCACTGATCAGCTGGCTGACATCTTTACAAAAGCTCTTCCTGAAGCATCATTCAATCAGATATTGCAAGGCTTAGGCATGATGGTTGCAGAATCGGTCCCAAATCCTCATGTCTCTATTTAAAAAATCCGGAACCGAAGCTAACAGAACGCTCTGTTGCTTTCTGCTCTGGCGCTTTAACGGAACCGAAGCTAACAGAACGCTCTGTTGCTTTCTGCTCTGGCGCTTTAACGGAACCGAAGCTAACAGAACGCTCTGTTGCTCTCTGCTCTGGTAAAATCAAAGAACCGAATCAACCAGACCACTCGGTTGCTCTCTGCTCTGGTAAAATCAAGGAACCGAATCAACCAGACCGCTCGGTTACTCTCTACTCTGGTAAAATCAAGGAACCGAATCAACCAGACCGCTCGGTTACTCTCTGCTCTAGTAACATAACGGAACCGAAACAACCAGACCGCTCGGTCTCTCTCTGCCTCTACAATATCGGCGCTCATTCAAACAAACCGCTCGGTTCTTCCTAATCTCTGCTTCTTTTCTTTGTCTAAATTTTATCTTTCTGTTTTTTTTTTATTTCTTTTTCAGAAAATTCAAATTTAACAAAAATATTTTATCTTTCTGTTTTTATTTCTTTTTCAGAAAATTAAAAATTAACAAAAATATTTTGTCTTTCAGTATTTATTTATCTCTAAGTAAATTTCAAAATTTCAAAAATATTTTATATTTCTAGTATATGTACTTCTTGCTCAAGTGGATACAAGCATCTCCTTATGTAATGTTCATCCAGGTATGTTTTTCTTTTATCAGACTAATTAGATGTCCCTAGAAGCATGCTGCTGTATGTTGTCTCAAGCCTCTATGACCTCGAGCATGCCTTAATGATTCGATCAATACCTATCGTTTCTTCCCAATCAGGCTATTCTATCATATTAGGTCTAGAGCTACCTTCTTTTACTCATCTGAAACATGAGTTGCTCTGCTTTGTCCCATTTCTGTAGCAGAAGGTACGTTCGGTCTCTTAACCATCTCTTCAACTTCTTCATTTACATTCGCTCCCCAAAGTAACCCTTGATGCTCTCGGTCTTTACCACTGAGGCTTATGGTTGCACAACATCTGAGTTCATGATCTTAGATTCGATTACCACGTTCTGAGTGAAACCCAAAATTCAACACCTAAAATGAATTGCCGATGAGTAATTAACTCAAGCTTTTACTTGGAAATCTTTTTTTATGAGTGATCTTTTATGAAACTGTCTCGTCCTAAGACATTTCTTCCCAAAAAGGTCCAGTTTAATTTATTTTGAGATTTCAGTCTATATCATTCCCATCATGAAATACTTCCCACCTACCTGTTCAACAGATCACATCGGTCTCACAGGTAACTCTACCAACACTTAGTTTTATGTCAAGACTTAATGTTCGGTTTGAGTTCAGCCACCCCTTAGCCATCAACAAAAGATGCCTTTCATTGTTTCTCTAAAGACAACTGATCGTATTTCTCGGGAAACCACACAAACACTTCAGGTCTCTCTTGGCTCTGAAGGAAGCGATTCTTGCCCGGAATCTTCTGCCTTCTGTCTTTTATCTAGACAACACGCACTTCCAAACACATTTGATTTATTTCCTTGTCTTTCACACTCTTATGCACGGATTTTTTTTCCAACATTCTAATTGCTGTTTGGCACATGGTTCTAAGTTTCAGTTGTAACCAAACAAGGGCACAAGGAATTTCAAACGGTACGAAAAAGATTTGGGCGCGTGCAAAGGATTCGTTTCACACCCACGTGTGCTGACATATTCATTGAATACACCATAACTTCTAATCGCGCTTTTACAGGCGACGTTTTGGGTTCCTCATCATCACGATTTTCTCTCTCCTGAGAACGGTATAAATAAGAAGTGATCGTGTTCTTTGGCCGTTACCTCTCAAAGCATTATCTCTCTGAAAAAGTTACCACTGTTCATCTTCTTCCAAAAAAAAAAAAAACTCAACAATGGCGACTTCTTCTTCCGCTCACGATCAATCTGCTTCTTCTTCTTTTCTTACAATTAAACCAAATCAGAACATGATCATAGAGTTATCTCCATTCCTCTATGACTCATACATGCTCTATGTGGTGGAATGCCTCAAATATTCCCCATTGGTATTGGCACTGACGCAGGTGGAGCCCGTTCCTATGTCCCTGCTATCTCAAGTCTACACCACGGCTAGCTACGACAGAAACAAAGACCGTATCTACTTTTCTATTCACGACAAGAAGACTTCCGTTTCCAAAACACGGTTTTGCTCTCTTCTAGGGCTTGCCGTGGACGCTTCTGTCATCTCACCAGACTTCATCACCACCGCCCAGATCTTTATGATGATGTATGAGATGGGGTATACAGATGTTCTAACATCTATTGCCAAAGTCAAGAAATCATGTCTTCCATCTCAGTGGAATAGATTGCTTACCCTTTTAATTAAGGGTTTAGCGGAGCGATGTGGTGGTTCCGACACCACCAGCAAAGGGTTTCTTACAATGCTGTACGGTCTTTACAACAGCATTAATCTTGACTATGGGTCGATTCTCTGGTCTCAAGTGGTTCAGAGTCTCAACACTACCGCCAGGCACTCAGAGATTTCATGCGCCAGGTTTTGGACCCTCATCACCAGGAGGGCCATTGATTCTCTTGACATCCCTGTCATGAAGGATGTTCTTACGGCTTCAATTGCCACATATCACACCAAGAAAATCATTCTCTCAGATCCAAGTAAGTTCCTCCACTATGGACTAATCCCTGAGTCCATGTACAGATGTGTCACGCCTCACAGCAAGATCATGGCGGACTACAGCTCAAGAACCTCCCTGCCTCCTAGGGTTCTTTCCGAGGAACAACGTGCTGCTCTTGAAGCTCTGGATCAGCCTGCTAACCGGGGCAAAAGAGTGAGCAAAAAGGAGAAGGCTAAGATGAAGGAACCCGCACCCCAAAAGGAGAAAAAGAGAAGGTCCTCCAAACGCAAATCCGAGGCAGAGGCACCTTCTCAGCCCAGAACGAAAAAGGTCAAGAAGATGGCTAAAAGAGCCAAAGGATCTCCTTCTTCTGAATCAGAACAGAATGCACCATCCGAAACAGAAGCCGTTGATCCTCAACCCGAAACTACACCCGTTTTGTCTCCACAAAACCCATCCTCACCAGTCTCTCCTCACATTCCTAACTCACCGACCCCACCTAAATCTCCCCAAATTACCAAATCACCTTCTCCTCCTACTTCCCCAAAATTTCCAACCCCAACCCAATCACCCAAACAGAACATCACAAGTTCTGTTCCAACATCAATTCCCCAAACCTCAACCGAAACTACTATTCCCTTCACCGTTTCTCAACCTTCATCTTCTATCTCCAAACCTATTATCACAGAATCTGTCACCATCACCACAACCCAACCACCAGTAACGGTCAACGTATCTGATACGGGGGTTGCTTCTGTGGTTGAAACCCCGACCATCCATCTTCAATCCTCCCCTTCTCCATCTTCCAACTCCGGTGCTACCTTAGGGGGTGATGATGAAGAATTTGATTCCATCTATTACAGCCCTTACCGAATCCCTACCGACACCGATGCAGATACCCCTGTGTCAAGTCAGCAACTTCAAGAGATTCACGCCAAACTCGACAGTCTGCTGGCTGATAGTAAAGCCTATGGGGGTGCTGTGCTGAAGGCTTTTATTGAGTCAGCGATCCAGACTTACACCGAAGCCTTGGATCGTTCTACTGACGCCGTAGAGAATTCAGCGGCCTCCTGCTCCAAAGCCACTAAGGAAGTTTCTAAGGTTGTTCATACAACTCATATCTTTCTTGATTCTCTCAAGGCTCATGATGACTCTAATGCTTCCAAATTTCAAGCGTCAGTAGACTCGTTCACAGCCACCCTTCAGGGAGAAACCAGGAAATTTGAGGCTCTGCGTGCTGACCTCAAAACTGAATCCACTTCACTCCTCAAATCTTTGGATTCACGTTTTGCCTCTCTGGCAGCCGAGAGCACCCTGAAGGAAGACGTTATCAAGCACCAGGAGACTATTGACTTACAGAAGGTTCAACTGGCCCAGGCACAACAAGAAATCACTTTGCTTCAAACTCAACGGGCAGTTCTTCAAAGTTGCGCTGGTGACGTTAAAAATCTGTTAACAGGTGTTCTTGACTCCCATGATCCCTTCCTAACCCTCACTATTCGTCAGCATCTCCAGGCGAAACTCCTTCCGGCAATCACTATCCTAAGTGAAATGAAGGGTGTCTCGGAGAAGCCTATTCTTCCGAGACAAGGGGGAGAGGAAGGTGTGTCCAAAACAGAACCGAAGGGTAATGTAGCTTCGGGTTCTGGTAAACATGTCCAAGTTGAGAGCGAATCAGAATCAGACGAAACCATTACTGAAGCTCTTCAACGCAAGAAACGGGACAGAGAGCTTGATGAAACATTGAAAATAGCTCGTGAGGCAGAAGCCAGAGAAAGGAAAATCCGGGAGGATGAGGAGGCTATTCAAGCTAAAAAGACTCTGTTCCCAGATTGGGACAGAGACACACTCATCACTCAAGCAATTGAGTTTCCTTCTATTTATTGGTTGGAACCGATTGCATCTTTTGAGTGTGAAAATTCTAGAGACTCGCAGTTCGACATGCCCATTACGCGTAAAGCCTTCACTTTTCACTGCTTTGATGTCACTGCAAACGTCCCTCATCCGAACCCGAAGGTTGACAGGGAGCTTATCGATTTCTATCTGAAATTCGGTCAACCTCAGTACTTGACATGGAGTGCCCAGAAAATTATTAAAGTCAAGGTACTGAAACCAACCCAGGCTGGGAAATTTGTGAACGTCAATTTCAAAATCAACAGAGGAACAGCCAACACCGAACATCTTATTTCTCTGGCAGATCTTCCCAGTCTGAACCCCCACGATTGGATCTTGCTATACAACATTCTTCTCTCCAACCAGAGAGAATATGAACCAATTCTTTCTCATCTTAAAAGAATGTTGGCTTCCTATGTCCATGAGCTCGCCACTATGGATCAGGAAATAGCAAAGGTGATGAACAAGAAACCAACTGTCAAGCCCACTTCCAAAACCGGAGATGTCCATAAAATGAAGTTGGGGCAGATTGATTCTTCCAATCTGAAAGTTATGTTCACAAGGGGTGATAAGCACAAGTTTCTGTTTGCGTTGGTAGACAAGCATCTGTTCTCTACAGAGTGTCTGGAGCACATCATCAATATCATTCACCGATGCAAACAGAACACAACAGCAGATAAGAAGAACTTTACAGATATGCTTCGTTGGTATATTACCTTCAGGCATCATATTCTGGCTTTGATACCGAAAATTTTTCAAACGGTAAAGAAGCCATCTGCTTTGAAGAGAGAGTGAAGATCTCGCCCCAAATTGACGCAAAGGGGGAGATTGTTGGGCTTAGAAGATTGCGTCTTTTGGGCTCGTCTACTTATAATATTTTGTATTCCAGTTTGGGCCTGTCCAACCGTGTGTCTTTTATGCTTTGTATATAAGCTTATGCTTGCATGCATATTAGGTTAAGGTTTTAGAGATCTGAGAATACGATATTTTCCAGACGACTAAAGGTTTCTTTGATCATACTTGTAACCTTCCAATCCTCTACAGTTGATGTTCTTAATCGAGCTCTTCTGAGGATTTTGTTTTAATCATTCGACACGTTTGATTCATTCTTGTTCTAAATTTTTACTGTGTTTATATCGTCATTGTTTTCATAACTTGTTCAAGATCTAATCGATCCTCATAGATTAAAAAGAAACTTTAATCACATCACTATTTATATTCATACAATAGTTAATACATAATCAATTATTAAGTATGATTGGAGCCATGAAAGATTGATTAATCAAAACACAATTATGGTCATAACATGAGTTCTCTAACACAACTTAATTTAATTATTCAATTACTATTCTAAGATTGGTTTGATCTTAGCTCCAATAACTAGTGTTCACTATATTATTAGGTATTCAAGTTCATGCAGCATTGTGTTCACTAACTACACAGAACAAGGATTTAAAGCAATTAAATAACTAATTCAAGCATGCTAGGTAAAATCAATCAACACAAGCATATCAACAACAATTAAAGTCAACTCTAATGCATTAAAACCATGAGTTCCAGCTTCATCTAGCTAATAGAAGTAGCTAGATTTAGCTGGAAATATTAATAGTTAAACAAGCGAATGTTATAATCCAAAACATATTAAAGTGTACCAAACTATGAATCAATTTATGTACTTCTACTTCCTTGGTGTTGAAACCAGCTTCCTGGTACTTTTCTTCTCTGATTTTCGTCTTTAGGAACCCTTCTCAGCCACCAAAAAGCTTTTCTAATCGTAATGGTTAAGGATATATATAGTTGCTGATTTTCCTCATTCACGTCGTGAATACTAAAATATTCACGTCGTGAGTTATAGATAGTTGTGCTTGTCAAGGATTCCTTCACCCGTGTACATATCTTCTAGAACATAGACTCACGTCGTGAATCTTGAAATATTCACGTCGTTAATCTGCTTTTCCTTGATTTTCTTGTCCTTTAATCTTTTAACTTCCAAGTTTCTTCATTTGACGTTTTTAGCCCCTTTTCTTCAAAATGTCTTCTTTTTTGGCTACAAACAACATTTAAACTCATAAGTACCATTATTCTAAACAAATTACCAGTTCATATATAAAAATGTACTTAAATATTGCCTAAAATAGGTATAAATATAGCAATATCAAAATACCCCATACTTGGACTTTGCTTGCCCTCAAGTAAATTTAAACTTAACCCTTTATAAATAACATTACATAGAACAATCCGATTCTAGCTCAGCCATTATGTTAAGACCTCAATGCATGCATTTGTGTCTAAAATTTTCTTAAAGTACCCCCCCCCCATACTTTAAATACTCACAATCTTCATAAACACTCGCCCACTTCTTTCGAACAATGCTCATTTTATGCATCCCACTGAATTCATCCACAGAAAACCTCCTAACCTCAAGGTATTTTTGGTTGAGCAACCCAAGCATACATAATCTAGACAATTACAATTTATGATACCACTATGGATCTCTTTTGAATTTCTTCACTTCCTTGACAATTTGATCTTTGATTTATTTACACCTTGTTTGATTTGATTTCTGGTATCTTCAACTTTTTGAATTTCTTGGAATTTTGGTTTTTGTTCTTCGTGCTTTGACTTTGATACTCCAAAAATTCTTCAAACTTTTTCTTGTAATTCTCTTTCTTTTTTTTAACATGTAACTCACTTTTTTCACTTAAATCCTACATGCTTAAGCAGGGGCGCTCAACTTCAACCTTTATTGGTTAAAGATAATAATTTTCCTGGATACATTTCTGGTACACGATGCTAAACATATTGCATCCTTCAAATTAAGCGAGGTTGTGTTTTTGTTCCATGATTTCACTAAACATTTGAGCTCTTATCGGATCATCCCATGCCACACTAGCAACTATTATTATTACTAGATTTAATTAAAAGCTTTAAATTTTACCATTATCTAGAATTTTCTTTTTCTACCCCTACCCAACACTTATTTCATACAATGTTCTCATTGTATGCCTAAATATAAAAATTAAGAAAAGAGAGAAAAGGAACAGACTCCCCTGGGATAGTGGTGTGATCATATCCAAAAGTGTGAAAAACGTGCATCTTGAATATGGACTCTGAGAAATAGAAACTTGGATCTTGAACTCGCAAGATAAGGAATATACCGGCAAAAACATGAAATCGAGCCTTCAATCTTCGAAAAATGTGGTGGAAATCTTCAAAATAGAACGAACAATGTGGGAAAACATACGCCACATTGTAAAGTAGTAAAAATGAGCCAAAATAATCTACAGAATAATGACAAGAAGACTGGTATAAATCCATGGAATAATAATATGTCAAGGGCCTTGAACTAGTGAAGAACACCGATTCACGACGTGAGATAAGAAAACTCACGGCGTGAATTAGGAAAAGTCACGACGTGAAGTCACAATCACCCATATTATGGGAACCCCTGAGAACTGACTCACGACGTGAGTAACAATAGTTCACGTCGTGAGAACTGGGCAGATAGACAAACACTTAGTCAAATCTTCTTTTAATGTGCACCATTCAACCCAATGTCTTAATGTATTAAGACTCTTTGAAATTCACTAGTTTTTGACTCTTTCGCTAACTATCCACTCTCTCGACTCACCCTACACTTATTTTAAAATATGGATCTCAACTCTCGACTCTAAACACCCCCGGCTAAAGACGTACGCACTTCTATCTCAATAACCTTTCTAGGCGCTCCTAGCCATTTCTAAGAAATATCAACCACAGAATAATGAAAGTAACATAATATCTTCATAGTTATTACAATCCCAAAATAACACAATAAAAACAAACCAAAGCAAAACAAAATAAAACAAACAATCAATCATCATCCTCTTCATTGTGCACTCCACTCGTACCCGCTCCGTCACCTCCACGTCCGCCATACTCCGTCCATCTCGGGCAAATCGGGTAATGATACCCCAAATGAGGCGGCTGCTCCACTCCAAGGTGTTGGACAACGTTTTCCATAGTCCTGCCAATCCAATTGACACTCAAAGATAACTGGTCAAAATAACCAGCCATGTCATTCCCAAAAGATTGTCCCACCATGGATGTGGGTGGAGGCATTGGTTGCCCGCATTCTCCCCGTCCTCTCACATTCCTGCGCCTCGGCCGTGGTTTTGGTTCAGGTTGGTCGGCCGGTCGATCATCATCATCATCACCCTCACCATCTGAAGGTACTATACCCCAATGCGACCCAAAATTTCTGACCACCCGTATAGTTTCCAAATACCCCATGCCAAACTCATGCTCGTCCACACACGTCATGGAACGAGTAATATCAGGAACAACCAAATGATACGAGCGGGCCAAACATGTAACAAAGTGCCCTCCACAAATGGGGCTCCCAGGGCGCGAACTAGCGGCAGACCTAGCCAGAATATGGGCTAGAAAATACGGGATGTTGCAACACACACCAGGTTGTACGATGCACCATAAGAAGAATAAATTATGTTTAGTCACTTTGTCTCCATGCCTCTTATGGTTGATGGAAAATGTGATGAACCGGTGGAGTAAGCGATGGATCGGGGACCGAATACTGCTCTCGGGAGACACTCCGGAATTAAACAATCCGGATGCAATATTATGCCAAAAAGAATACCCCGTGACACCCTCCGCATATCCTCTAGCAGCCGCACTAAAAAACATACCAAATTCGGGAGTCATAGCCTCTTGTCGATCATATAGTCCAACTCTCCAAGCAAATTCAACAAGGCTGCACTCCCGGTACTCACCCCCTCAAACGAAATACCAACACTTGTGGCCAATGTGGGTCTTGAACAGTTTCCTAAAATGTCACTGTTGAGAAAAACTCAACACAAAATTCCTTGTATACCCGCTCTTCTACCCGGAACAGGTTACGCCAACCAGAACAAGTAAACGAATACCCATTTCCAATAAATAACTTTGTCAAAAATGGGCCCACCCGGTCTACGAGCCCTACTTCCCTCAACAGTGTCCAATTAATTATTGGAGCAACTGTGATTTCTCTGTTGTAGAGCCACCCTAATATGTTGTTCCAACAGGTCAAGACATCTCGGGACATTGTTGCGGGAAAATTGTAAAACGCGTGCAAACCCGCAACTCCAGTTGGAATCTCTCTTCTGGGAGCCATTTCTGCAAAAACAGTAGCAAACATATCCAAAAGAAACAATCCAACAAATTAGTAATAAAAAAAACACAGAAAACTGTTCAGCCCACGATTCACATCATGAATCCTTTAAGATTCACGTCGTGAATTCGTATCATCAACAATGAGCATCGCAACAATCAGGGGCAAATCTGGTCACAATATTAATGGGTTTTACTCCCATACCACTTCCAAGCATAAAGCATAAACATTCAAAGGCTATTACGGAACTTTAAAGGAATAAATTCGACATTTCATCCAATTAACAAACCCTAACCCTAATTTCAATTATTAAAGAAAAATTAAGCTTAACAATTAAGAATTATTACCTTTGATGGAAGTATTACGTAAGCTCAAAGAAAAATTGAGGAATTGTCGGTCAAAATCAAAGCAATGGGGACTAGGGGGAACCAGATCTCGTTTTCACTTCGTGAGGAATAAACAAAGGAAGGGTCAACTGGTTTCTAGGGATTTATTCTGTGGTCCCGTGTTTTCAAAAATTCACGTCGTGAATCCTTTAAGATTCACGTCGTGAGTCTAGTCTGGGCTAAAGTTTGGGCCATGCACTCACGGATTGATCTTGGGCCACTTATAAACCAGCTAAACTATATCATTGACTTATTACCCGATTTATTCTCGATTCACATCGTGAATCCTAAAGAATTCACGTCGTGAATTTTGTCTGGAAGGAAAAATTCATGCTAAATCAAATTTGACTCTCAACTAAATTCTCAATTATTACTACTTCCATTTTAGGGTCCCTACATTTAGTGTTTAATTATGTTATAATCGAGTCAAATGATATGATCTATGTTTTTAAGACTAAAACGCAAAAAAAATGCAAACCAAAATCGGGTTGCCTCCGGAGAAGTGCTTCTTTTTCTTGGAGTCTTGAGTTGGACTCCATGCCTCCTACGTTGAATCTTCTAAAGAGTCTACCACCAGCTGGACCTTTTGTTCCTTGAAACGCCTCTTGTAAACTTGGACTCGTCTTTTGTACGCCTTCTTTGAATTCTCCTTTTTAGCTTTGACCTCTTCTTCATCAAGCTTACGTTTGGTTCCTTTAGTTTCCTCCCTGCACTCCATAGCATCCTTCTCCTCTTTCACTAATGTCTTTGTCACCCTTGAAGTAACCTCCTCCTCATCACTTGTCATCTCATCTTCCTTGCTTACCCAAGAAGGTGGACTCTTGTAAGCAATGACTTCAACCAAATATGGAACAGATGCTCTTGGTTTTGTTCTTTTGACTTGATGAACTGCCTTGATTTCTTCTTCCATAATATTTTCTAGTTCTTCTAGTTCATTATCTTCATTGATTGTGAACACCTATTCTTTAACATGATTCCTTTGGAAGCCATCTTCTATCCCAAAAACTTCTTTTTCATCTCCAACCCTCAAGGTGAGCTTAGGCTCTCAAATATCAACAAGAGTTCCAGCAATGTTAAGCAATGGACGACCAAGGATAATTGGAACATCAAGGTCTTCCTTCATATCCAATACTACAAAATCTATTGAAAAAATAAATTTTCCAATTTTTACTAAAATATCCCCCACGATGCCCCGGGGTTGTGTCACTGAACGGTTCGCCATGTGAATAGTCATTCTTGTAGCCTTCATCTTCAGAACTTCTAACTTCTGATAAAATGAATAAGGCATCAAATTAATGCTAGCCCCAGGATCGGCTAAAGCATTAACCTTCATTTTGTTACCAAATTCACACGGAAGAGTGAGGCGTCCAGGATCCCCCATCTTCTCCGGTATCTCTCCCAACACAAATTTTGAGCTTTGCTCACTTAGAATCACCTTAGAATATTTCTTTAATTGGTTACGAGTGTCTATCAGATGTTGCAGTAAATTTTGATACTCGGGAATTTTGGATAAGGACTCGACAAAGGGAGTATTAATCGGGATACCCTTCACGTGCTTAATAAACTCCATATGCTCTCTTTCTAGTGGACTAAGGTCATCTCGGGAAGGAAACAGCAAGGGCGGCTGATAAACCGAACCAACTTCAAAAATTTTCTGTTCCTGACGGGCCCACGTCGTGAACTGATATGGTTCACGTCGTGAATTCTGATATTCAGCAGTATCTTGATTTTTGAGCTTGGGCTTCTTCAACTTTGGATCGGGCTGCTGTTGTTCTTCTTCTAGTGCCTCTAAGAACTCAGAGATGGTTTCTTCTTCAGTATCAATGGCCATTACATGAGATTGGGTCTTCATTTTGGAATTTTTCGGGGACAACTTCTCATGAACCAGAGTAGCTAGTTGACCAAGTTGTACTTCAAGGTTATTGAGGGAGGCTTGCTGATTCTTTAGTAGAGTTTGCAACTCATTAATAGCAAAATCAGTAGCATCGTGTGTCTTTTCCGAGGCTTCCATAAACTTCATCAACTATTGGAATAGTGTCTAAGGCTGCAACTATATTAGGTAGGTATTTGACCCGATTGTGCATGGTCCTTTTGGGTTGCCTTCACCATAGCAACTTGATAGGATGATTTATTAAGAGAGAGTAAATATTATTAGTATATTATGAGAATAATATAAAGAATAATATATTGTTATTTGATTAATATAAGTCATAGAATTAATTGGAATTAATTTGGTGACTTAAAGAGATTAATTAAATAAGAGGGTATAAACTGTCAATTGTTTGATAGTTACACTTTAGACTGTAAATCCTTATTAGATAGAGGATGGATGAATTCTAGGGCTTGGGATAGCCTCAAATTCGTCCAAGGGTTATCCAAAGTAAGGATTAGGATCACTTAAAGTCTAAGTTATCCAATTAGGGTTTAAGCTGTAATCCTTAAGGAGTCTACAAGTATAAATAGACCCTATGGCTGAGGGAATTCAACAACCCATCTAAAGTAAAGATACTCTGGCCAAATTCCTCCCCTCTCCTCTCTCTCAAATCATCCTCTTTGCTAGTTGGTGTTTGTAAGCCATTAGAGGAGTGACAATTGTGACTCTAGAAGCTCCAAGACAACAAGATCAACAAGGAATTCAAAGGTATGATTCCAGATCTATTTCAATATTGTTATTACACCTAAATAGTCATTAGAAGTCTTGGATTCAAAGCATGTTTGATTAGAAAGCCTAGATCCGAGCATTAGGGTTTTGCATGCGCACATAGGAAAGTTCTTATGGCTAAAACTCATCAGTGGTATCAGAGCCTAGCTTGGTTTTCATTGAATTGTTGCTTGATTGTATGAAACTAAACTGAAAAATTCGATTTTCATGTTTCTGAGTCATGGACTCGGCGAGTCCCTTTGTGTACTCGGCGAGTCCGAGCGTCAGGATTAGCCAAAAAAGGGATTTTTTCATATTTATCTTATGGAAACTTACCTTAATCATATTAGATCAACCCTAATCCAATTTTGTGATATATATGACTATATTTTTGATCTAATTGAAGATGATTATCAATTAATAAAATATTTGATTTCCTTATATGATAATTATTAATCAAATATAGATAATTATGTGATTTACATTATTTGTTATTTGATCCTTTATGTTTTAAATGTTTAAAACTTGTCCTCAAGTTTTGAAATTTATGTTTTGTGATTAAAAGTTTAATTTAGACAATTTAAATTTCAAACCCTAGAATTTTACAAATTTAAAATACAACCCTATACTAGTATAATATTACAAGATTAATATATATATATATATATATATATATATATATATATATATATATATATATATATGTATGTATGTATACCTTAAATACTAGTCTTACCGTTAGTAGGCCTCATTCACGAAGCCGATCTATAAGGTGGGTATAAGGTTGCGGCCTATAAAATGGCGCTTAATGGGTGTACACTCACACCCACTGCTCGCTTGATTGGTGGAGGGTCGTTAGCCGAACGGGTAGGATAGGGCAACCTCATCCTCTCATTAAAAGTATAATAAGAAATACAAAGTAACTACATGTTTTCTTAAAATTTCCCAATCTTAGTTACTTTAGGAAAAGTGAATTGATGCAATCCCATGACATTACACTTTGCACCTTGCTAAGAAGTTAGTGGAGCGTGTGTGGTTTACCGGCACACTAATTGGTTCTAAGCGAAGGTGGCAAAGCGTGATTCATTGTTTATCATAGTTCGATGGAGCGTGTGTGGTTTACCAGCACATCGAATAGGTGATTGTTACATGAAGGCACCATGTTAATTTGCATGGTAATTCACACCCGCTTTGTGATCCTCAGTATCCCAATCACAAACAAGAGGGGCATATCGAGATTTAAACATGCCATTGAAAAGTTTCAATGAATCTCATCCGAACCTAGGAATTCTCAATACATTTAGGACTTAAAGTTATGTTTTTTCATGGTGGAGAATTAGTGAATCGTCATTCACTTACCTTCAAATTGTTTGCATGTTAGATTACGGCATCCCTTTTCTAATGTGTAAATATTGTTGTTGGATACTAGCCCTAATTTCTTATTGGGTGAATATTATGTTGGGTTTTGAGCAATCTAACACTTCCTAAGTGTGCATGCAACCCTAATAAACCTTGGATCTATGTTTGTCTACATACATGCAAAATATTAAATTTTCCAAGGTTTATAACCTATCTAACATGGCATGGGGAACATTTCAACATAAAAGAGTTAGAAGAGATTACATACCTTTTGATGATTTTGGTTCTAAGGAGTTTGAGGGCCAAGCACCAATAGTGTGAATGCCTCAAATGGAATCACAAAACACCACAAACTCTTGGAAAACTTTGAGAGAGAATACACACTCTTGTATTTTCGGCCACACACATGCACACACACACTAGTTCACTAGTTTTCTCTTAGGCTCCATTTCATGCTCCATAAGCATGCTTATATAGTGTGCATGGTTAGGTTGAAACCCTAATAATCCATGTCTTTTCCTTTCCAAGGATCCATGGGTTAAAAGCTCCATGGATCACCCATGGACTTCCATATAAGCCTAGCCCATTAACAAATGAGTATTAGCCCACACTATATAAAACAAATAGCCCATAATCTAATTAGTCTTCCTTTGAATCTCTAAATTAAATCATAATTAATTTAAGACTAAAACTAATTAAATTACATAACTTCATATTAATATATTATAACTTATAATATATTAATAAGCATATGTGTATAACTCTCATAAAATTATCCATAATAGTTTGGATGAGATGCAACCCAAATGGACCATGCCGGTCGGGTCAAGTATATACCAAATAAGTTATGGACTTAGACACCTTATCCAACAAACTCCCACTTGGATAATTCTAATTACTGTATTTGCCTATAACTTCAGGAACCAACCAGCAATCGTAGCTCTCGAAAACTCCCTCGAACTATGAAGACTCTGTTGAACTATGAAGCGCCATTTTAGATAAGTGATCACATAATCCTCTGTTCTCATGATATCAGCCGGACAAATACATGGAACTATGTCTTGCTTATTTACTAGCAGTTGTTTCTCGATTTTCCAATTTGTTTGACGAAGAACTTCACTGAACACATCGGTTTAGTTCTGACCGGGCCCGGTACATGGGTCAACACAAAATCATCGAGGGGCCCAGATATCACTTCTATTTCTAGAAGGAACAGATAAACTTCGACTGATATGCTTGTTCTACTACTTATTGAATTATACACAAAGGCACGTTTTATAACATCAAGTTACTGATGCGTTTACGTGCAATCAATGCACAACCAACTCATAGGAAACAACTCATATCTCTAGGTTTAAAGATTTATATGATGTTATCGTCTCACGATCACTCGAGATAAATTCCATTAAATGATACAATTGAGCGTGGGTTTATACCAATACTCATAACTTATGAGTACTCATGAATGTTGCAGCAACCATTTCCATGTCTAAACACCTTTTAGCCATCTACAAACCCAATTCATGACAATCTTGATTCATACCTACTTCCGACGTATGATCGATTGTGGAGGTTTGAATAAATTAATTATTCTGGAAGTCAAAACATGCAAAACTGAAACAATAGTAAATAATTGACAATGATAGTAACACTTTACTCATAAATAAATCACAAATTTTATTCATCATCAAACGACGATTACATTTTACGAGTTTCAGGAAAACTATCTACTCTGTAAAACCAATATCGTCCCTCAGCCCGATGCGTCTCGCATGCTGAAAATGCTTAATGTTTCTGCCCAATTGATTTTCTACTTCCTATTTGAATTCCTTAAACCTTTCAAAGGTTTCTGACTTATGTTTGATTAAGTAGACATATCCATATCTACTAAAATCATCAATAAAAGTCACATAATACCGATTAGCATCCCTTGTGGCGGTTTTGAATGGCCCACATACATCGGTATGTATTAGGTCCAACAAACCCTCACCCCTCTCACAAGTTCCAGTGAAGGGTGATTTTGTCATATTTCCAAGTAGACAAGATTCACAATTATCATCCGATTTAAGGTCAAATGATTCCAAGACTCCACTCTTTTGGAGTTGGCCTATGCGTTTCTTGTTTACATGTCCAAGACGACAATGCCACAATGATGCTTTATCTAGACTAGTAGAAGAATCAATATACAACACGTTATTTCCTAAGTTGTCTACAATCGACACAATTTCATACACACCATCACAAGGTAATGCTTTAAAATAAAACACATTATTAAAGAAAGCATTAATACCACCACATTCATTATCAAACGAAAAGGTAAAACCTTGTTTGTACAAAGCATGAAAAGAAATAATATTCCTCGCCATATCAGACGAGTACACACATTTATTCAAATCTAATTTTAACCCATTATTAAGCAACAAAGTATAAACTCCAATCTTGGAAACAGGTGAAGCCTTCCTATTCCCCATGATTAAGTTTATCTTCCCGTGCTCCACATTCTCACTTCTTCTTAGGCCCTGCAAATCAGAACATATGTGAATACCACATCCTGTATCAAGCACCCAAGAGTTAGAATATGTTGAGTAATTAGACAATATAGTGTAAATACCTGCATGGGTGGGTTTCACTTTCCCATCCTTTAGATCCTGCAAGTACTTAGGGCGGTTTCGCTTCCAGTGTGCCTTTTCATGGCAATAAAAGCATTCAGCATCCTTGGGAATGGCAGAAGGAGTGACAGAACCGCTCTTGGTCTTCGATGAGGAGCCTTCAAGAGACTTTCCCTTGGTACCCTTCGAAGGGTGCTTCCTCTTTTTCCCTTTGCCTTGCCCGATAGCTAAAACAGGGGTAGATGTTGGAGTAGGAGTAGTAGAGGTAACAACCGCCTTACCCTTAAGACCGGATTCCGCAGTCTTCAAGAGTCCTTGAAGCTTGCTGAGGGTAACTTCCTCCTTGTTCATATGATATGTCATTCGAAAATGATCATAACAAGAAGGCAAGGAGTGCAAAATGATGTCAATTGCCAACTCCTCAGGGATGTTAACATTCAGCTTCAGCAAACGGTCCACATACCTTTGCATCTTTTGCATGTGGCCCGTGACGGATTCACCGTCCTTCATGCGGGTTGTTATTATGGAGAAGATTATTTCATACCGCTCCTGATGAGCACTCTGATGGTACCTTTCCATCATGATACATGCCACCTTAGTAGCATCTCTCTCATGAGTCCTAAATTCAGCGATCTCCTCAGGAGTAGCAGTAGACTCATCAAGTTCTTTTAACTCCTTATCGAGGACATATTCTTTGTCCTCGTAACGAGTAACCATCCTGATGTTCCTAATCCAATCCATGAAGTTGGAACCATCAAAGATGACCCTCCCACAAAGATTCATGAGAGAGAAAGAACCAGTTAGGTTAGAGCCCGAAGCATTAGTGTTGGAAGACATCTGAAAGAAGAGAGTTTAGATTAGATATATAGAATCCTTAATAAGACACCCAAATGTAATATTAAGGCTAGGACCCAATCACAATATATTATACTTAGAAGAGGGATGCCGTAATCTAAGTAATAATATATTTGAAAGGTAGGTGAATGACGATTCACCAATTTCCACCACGAAAACGAAATGATTTATTAGGTTTAATTGGATTTGAAATTCCTAGATTCTTTTGAGATTCATTAAACTTTTCAATGGCATGTTTCAATCTCGATTGCGCCCTTCAAGTTTTGTGACTGGGATGCCGAGGATCACAAAACAAGGTGTGAATAACCATGCTAATTCACTTGGTACCCTTAATATTATCACCTAATCAATGTGCCGGTTAACCACACACGCTCCATTGATCTATGACAAACATTAAGTCACCCTTCGTGATCCTTACTAGTCCTAGTTAGTGTGCCGGTTAACCACACACGCTCCACCAACGACTTAGTAAGGTACAAAGTGTGAATTCCATGGACTAGCACCATGTTCACATTTTTCCTAAAATAACTAAGATTGGGAATTAAAAGAGTTTAGTTACTTTATAATATTCATTATACTTTTAATGAGGATTTAAAGTCATTGTTCTACCCGTTCGGCTAACGAACCTCCACCGATCAAGCAAGCGGTAGGTGAGAGTATACACCCATTAAGTCGCCATTTTATAGGCAACAACCATATACCCACCTTATAGACCGGCTTCGTGAATGAGGCCTACTAACGGTAAAACGACTTATTCTTATACATATATATATAATAATTAACCATTAATGTTATAAATAGTATAAAGGTTGAATTTTAACTATTAAAACTCTAAGGGTTGGAATTAAAGTTTATTAAAGTGTGTGAAACTTTACAAATTCCAAAACTTGAGGGCAAGTTTTGTAACTTTGCAAAACTCTTCATTTCATAACTTATGAATTAAAGGTTCATAAAAATGAAGACTCTTCATTTTCATGTAACTTATGTGTTTTAAGTGTGTGTTAAATAAAAGTGACCTTTGGTAATCCATAACTTGAGGACAAATTATGGACTCCATTAAAACACATAAATGATCAATAATTAATTCTAAAGAATTCAGCAAATAATTCCTATCATTTTCTAAATTCATAAGAACATGAACATGATCATCAAAAATTCAAGAATTATATGAACACATAAAATCATGGAATTTTGATATATGTTATTGTAAATGGATTAGAACAACCATTACACCATCTAAAATAAGTTTTATAACACCAAAACAATTTAGGGTAATGTTTCTAGTCCATTTCCAGCAGCAAAAGTCGGAAAACTGCACTCTTTCGATCCTACTCGTCGAGTGCATGAACCTACTCGACGAGTAGGTTGAAGTTTGCCTTGGACTCGTCGAGTCCTCCCCATGGACTCGGCGAGTCCACCATGCAGACAACAACGATTTCGACTTTTTTCACTATTTTGCATCAAGTATCAAACAAGCAAGCCTAGGCTTTGATACCACTGTTGGGTTTTGAGCAATCTAACACTTCCTAAGTGTGCATGCAACCCTAATAAACCTTGGATCTATGTTTGTCTAAATACATGCAAAATATTAAATTTTCCAAGGTTTATAACCTATCTAACATGGCATGGGGAACATTTCAACATAAAAGAGTTAGAAGAAATTACATACCTTTTGATGAGTTTGGTTCTAAGGAGTTTGAGGGCCAAGCATCAATAGTGTGAATGTCTCAAATGGAATCACAAAACACCACAAACTCTTGGAAAACTTTGAGAGAGAATACACACTCTTGTATTTTCAGCCACACACATGCACACACACACTAGTTCACTAGTTTTCTCTTAGGCTCCATTTCATGCTCCATAAGCATGGTTATATAGTGTGCATGGTTAGGGTGAAACCCTAATAACCCATGTCTTTTCCTTTCCAAGGATCCATGGGTTAAAAGCTCCATGGATCACCCATGGACTTCCATATAAGCCTAGCCCATTAACAAATGAGTATTAGCCCACACTATATAAAACAAATAGCCCATAATCTAATTAGTCTTCCTTTTAATCTCTAAATTAATTCATAATTAATTTAAGACTAAAACTAATTAAATTACATAACTTCATATTAATATATTATAACTTATAATATATTAATAAACATATGTGTATAACTCTCATAAAATTATCCATAATAGTTTGGATGAGATGCAACCCAAATGGACCATGCCGTTCGGGTCAAGTATATACCAAATAAGTTATGGACTTAGATACCTTATCCAACATATTAGGGATTCATAATCTAATCTATCTTTGTCCTTTCTATTTGTAGATGTCAAACGCTAACAATGCTATAGCGAGTTCTTTCACTTTGATGAGCCTTTGTCAAAAGGTCACCTTTGATGGAATGAACTTTAGCGAATGGATAAGATACATTCGCACGATTGCTCGCTACGAGGATAAGGAGTATGTCCTCGATGAGAAGCTCGAGAAAATCAACCCCGAAATCGCTAGTCCCGTCGAAATCACCGCTTTCGAAACTCACGGGCGTGATGCAATGAAAGTGCATTGCATCATGATCGCGACAATGAACTCCGAATTCCAAAAGTCCTACGAGGACATGTATCCGTACGAAATGCATCAAGACTTATTGGAGCGATACCATCAAAACGCGAGACAAGAGCATTATGAGATTTTCACGAACATGATTTTCGCTAAGATGGGTCATGGAGAATCTCTTACCGTGCACTTGCAAAAGATGCAAAGGTATGTCGACCGCCTTCGCAAGTTAAATGTTGACTTTGGGGAAGACTTGGCAATCGACATGGTGCTTCACTCTTTGCCTCCGAGCTACAATCAATTTAGGATGACTTATCACATGAACAAAGAAGAGGTCACCCTAAGAAAACTCTAAGGTCTCTTGAGGGTCGCTGAGAGCAACTTCAAGGACAAGTCTGTTGCACCAACTCCCAATCCGCCTGCTGCTCCTATCTTGGCAATTGGACAAGGAAAAGGAAAGAAGAGGAAGGCTTCATCGAAGAACCATCGCAAGGTGAAAGCCCGAGACGGTGCCTCTTCTACTGGGACCAAAGTTGATCCCGCTAAGCCCTACTCTAATCCGAAGGAGGCAGAGTGCCACCACTGCCACAAGATAGGACATTGGAAGAGAAGCTGCCCGGAGTACCTGCAAGCCATCAAGGAAGGAAAGATCAAGCCATCTTTCGCAGGTATATATACAATTAAATCTAATGATTCCCACAATACTTCTTGGGTTCTTGATACCAGTTGTGGTTACTGTTGGATTAATGTCTAAGTCCATAACTATAATTGGTAAGACTTGACCCGACCCGGCATGGTCCATTTGGGTTGCATGGCATCATGCACTTGGATAGACTATAATGAGAGAAATAAGACACTTATGGTTATTAATATATTATAAGTTCTAGTATATTAATAATAAGAATAATAAGATTATTTAATTAGTATTGATCAAGAATTAATCTAGGATTAATTAAGTGATCAAAAGAAGACTAATTAAATATATGGGTTGATTGTGTAAATCATCCATACTTGTATAGTGGGCTAATGCTCCATGGATTATCTAGTTGGGCCAAAACCCATATGATGCTCCATGGTATATTTGAACCCATGGATCCAAGGAAATGGAAAGTCATGACAATTAGAGTTTACCCTAATTGTATAACTATATAAGCATCTTATTCTTAAGGAAAATCGGCCACTAGTGAGAGTAAGAAAGGGCTAGCTGATTTTCATGAAGTGTAGAATTCTCTCAAGTTATTCCAAGTGTATTTGGTGTTGTGTGAACCATTTGAGGTGTCACACTTGGGGCACTAGGCACTCAAGCTTCATGAAGACAAGCACTAACAAAAGGTATGTTATTCTAACTTGTGTTATTCAAAGTTTAGTATGCTAGAATAGAACAATACCTTGGAAAGTTGATATTTGCGTGTATAATAGAGAAAACATAGATCCAAGGTATTTAGGGTTGCATGTACACTTAGGAGTGTTAGAATGCTCATAACCCAACAGTGGTATCAGAGCCTAGGCTTGTTTTCTTGTTATACTTGCAAATGGAGCTGAAAAATCGAGTTTTGATGCTGTCAGCCCAGCAGACTCGCCGAGTCCATGAAGGGACTCGACGAGTCCAAGGCAAAATGCATCCAACTCGCCGAGTTGTGTTCATGCACTCGACGAGTTGGACCCCAGACAGCATATCTTCGAGGTTTTTGGCTAGAAATGGACTAGGAACATTAGCCTAAGTTGTTTTTGAACTTATAAACTTGTTTTTTTTAATGTGGTAATGTTCATGCTAATCCATTTTCAAAGATAATTGTCAATAGATTCATGTTTTGTATTATTTTAAAGGTTAGACTAATTACATGAAAAAGTTTGATTTGAATTATCTTGTTCTTATGAGTTGCTTAGATTAATAGAAAAGTTAATTGAAATAGTTGTTTTCAATTCATTTTAATCTAAGAGTTGAGTATAAAATGTGTTTGTGTAACTTGTCCTCAAGTTACATGAAGAGTCACATTTAAGTTTCATAAAACTCATAAAAGTTGGCAAAGGTTACAAAAATGAAGAGTCTAGTTCTAATTAATTGGAGTTATGACTCCATAATTTGTCCTCAAGTTATGGAGGACCAAGAGTCTCTTCATTAAATAAAAAAAAAATGTAACCTTAATTAATTCCATAAGTTATAAAATAAAGAAAAGTTAATTCTTTTATTAGTTTAAAGTCTTCCATAACTTGTCCTCAAGTTATGGAACTTGAAGAGTTTTTGGATTAAAACTACTTTAAATACATAAGTTATGGAATTAATTAGTTTTGAATAGTTTCAAAACTTGCCCTCATGTTTTGGAATTTGTAAAGTTTTCTCTTATGAATACTTTAATTCCAAGTTAGCCCTTAGAATTTTAAAAGTTAAAATTCAACCCTTATACTTTATAATATTATAAGTTAATAATATATATATATGTATAAGAGTAAAGTCGGTCTTACCGCTAGTACGCCTCATTCACGAAGCCGGTCTATAAGGTGGGTATAAGGTTGTTGCCTATAAAATAGCAGCTTAATGGGTGTCCACTCTCACCCACCGCTTGCTTGACTGGTGGAGGGTCGTTAGCCGAACGGGTTTGACAGGACTATAATTCTCCCTTCATTAAAAGTATTAATGATAAATACTAAGTAACTAAACTCTTAATAATTCCCAATCTTAGTTACTTAGGAAAATGTGAATAAGGTGCTAATCCATGAAATTACACTTTACACTTTGTCTAAGTCGTTAGTGGAGCGTGTGTGGTTAACCGGCACACTAACTTGGACTTAACAAGGTAGGTAAAGGGTGACTTAATATTTATCATAGTATCGATGGAGCGTGTGTGGTTAACCGGCACATCGATTAAGGGGTAAACACTTAAGGGTACCAAGTAATTTGCATGGTTACTTCACACCTTGTTTTGTGATCCTCGGCATCCCAGTCACAAAACCTGAAGGGCACACTCAAGATTGAAACATGCCATTGAACAGTTCAATGAATCTCAAAAGATCTAGGAGTTTCAAAAACCAATTAAAACCTAATAATACATTTCGTTTATTTTGGTGGAAATTGGTGAATCGTCATTCACCTACCTTCAAATTTTTTATAGCTTGGATTATGGCATACCTCTTCTAAGTTATAAAATAGTTTGTTGGGTCCTAGCCTTAATATTTCATATTGGGTGTCATATTAAGGACTTTAAGATCAACTATCTTGAATATCTCCCAAAACATGTCTAGTTTAGACATTTATGATCTTCCCAAATCTCTTGAAACAAGCTTTCCTAAATGAATATGATGTCCCATGGAAATCATACTTCATTCACCTCCTCCAATTATTCTCCCTAACCCACAAGTTCTTAAAAAATTTTAAGATCACTCAAGCCCTATTGGCAAGGCAAGGTCTAGGTGTGGTCACATCTTGGAGATGTACTCATATATTGACAAGCCGGGAGAGTTGGGTGTCAAAGTCTTGAGAAAGTTGGTGGTTCAATCACTTTCTAAGTCACATAGTGAGTTCTTTTGGAACACCTATGAAACAGACTATGACAAGACCCTTAATGATCTTATCTATTTGTTAAGATCAACTTCCTCAAAACTTGTTGGACATTGACAATAGTGACACAGGAAATCCAGAAAAACATTCTCTTCCCAGTGGAAAGGGATCGGCCATAGTCAACCCGGTTGACCAAATGGTAAAGAGAAAAGCTAAGTCTGTGATAGTCCCGTGTACCATTATCAAAGGGTCCATATGTTTATATTGCCAAAGGAAGGGGCATTGGTTGCGAAGCTGCCAAATTTACCTAAGGAGGTTAAAGTTAATAAGTTTGACTCGACTTCAGGTAAAGTCCACTATCTAACTCTGTTAAGTTTCTATTCTGAGATTCCTAATACATGATGTGACTGGGTCACATGGTAATGTTTTAAGAACCAAAGAAAAGTGAAGAAACTTAAAGAAAGAATATGTTGAATCTGATCGCATAGATGGATTTCTATCACGTAGTTTGAAGATCGGATTCTTGAGCTACTTCTTAGGAGTTATGAGGTATTGCTTAGGAATAGATAACAACAAGTTTTCATATGGATTGTAAGGATAAGTTTTTCCGCAAAGTTTTAAAATAAAAGAAAACTTTTGATTTTATTTATTTTAAAATATCCTTACAATGGCATTTAAGGAAAAAATGTTGCTTATATGATTCCATTAAGAGCAAGAGTGGAAATATGAAATTGATTCTTTCTTTTGTGGTAATGTCTAAATTTACCAAGTAAGGAAAGATTCTCATCACCCAAGTTTCAGTTGGACCGTAACTTGGAATCATGCAAGGTGTATAGCATGATGAATGAGAACTTTCAAGTATTGGAAAATTAAGACTAATTACTTATTCACATGGATGTGTGAGTCAAGTAATGGACTAAGGCATCGAGTACATAGTCATGTGCACTGATTAAGTCCACCACAAAAGATATAAGGCTATTCGTCATAGTTTACTAAAGCTCAGTAAATATGATTATACTTACAAGCTTAAGTGTAACTCTGAGACATTGGAAAGAGGTTCAACGTATGGCAGAGCGAATAAGAAGAATCAAATTAGGCAGAAGGATAAAAGTTTCTCAAATCTGAAAAGATGGGAGAGTACTTTAGTATCAGTTTTGTGATCATCTTAATGATTAAGAAACCATATCAAAATTAGTTCTCTAAGGAAGTCTTAGTGCATTCCTATGACTAAGAAGAAGGGATCTTGAATTGTTGAAATGGTTAAATCAAGAAGATGAGTCATACTTCGTTCCAATACAAGTCTTAGAGTCATACTCCAAGATTATAATTTGAGTGACATGTCTTTAAGAAGGTTTAAAAACACTTATCAAATGTAAGAGTAAAAGTTTTCTACTCTGGTACATTTGAAATTGGTAATTTGTGATGTTTTGGATAAAACAAAGACCAACTTAGCCCAATTGTGTGAAGTGTTTGTCTTGGTTAGAATCCACATTATCTCTTGGATGTTTGACAAGGGAGTCTTATAGGTCAAGAGGACAGTGGGAGTTTTAAAGGTCTTGAAAGTCTCAAGAACTAATTAAGAATAAAACCTAAAGTTCTTCACTAGCACACGACTTGAGGTTTATAACCTATCGTGTTGACATATTCTGTGCCCATTCCAGTTAAGGTAGCTTTGCACATGAGTTCTTAGAGTTCTCAAGTGGTTGCACAACAACTTGGAAGCAATGGCAGGCCCTTGAGCTGCCAGGTGGCAAGAAGTTAATATTGAGTTCAGTCCATATGAGTTTAGATTTGTCATTATCCTTGTCTTGTGACTATGTTTTTGACAATTCACATGGATAAGAACACATACACCATTAAATCTAAGTGTCATAAGGTTTCTCTCCGATTCATGAAAATGATGGTGAGGAAACACTTTCACTAAGTAGATTTTAGTTAGATAGCAATTGTGATATTTGCATTCTCAAAGTCGTTAGTGGAGCGTGTCTGGTTTACCGGCACACTAACCTGGACTTGTGAGAAGTGGCAAAAAGGTCTAACCATTATGATTACGGCATCCCTCTTCATAATTGTTTAGACACACAAGTGTGCTATCTAAGGGAAGGTGTATGATTTTGATAAAGTTCTATCAAAACAATCCAGTATCAGAAATCTGAACTTTGGTAAGGAAGTCAATAAAGTATTGATTTCTAGAAGTCCAGCTGATTTCTAAGTACATGTCAAAGCTAGTGGGAGCATAAGTGTTATGCTAATAATCATCATGTTAGTGGGAGCATGATAATTATGATAAGTATTGCAAGTTAGCAATGTTAATTATAGAAAACAAAAGGTTTCAATTGGGAAAAAGTTGTTTTGCTATAATTAAGGGAGAGGAAATTATACTTCATCTCAAATCTATAAGCTTAGATCGTGAGGTTTTAATCATTTAGTCAAGGATATATATGTGAATTTCATGTTGGAATGGCTCAACATAAGGAAATTCTGTATATGGGTCCATTATTTGCGTTCTAAAATTCGATTATGATTACGGCATCCCTTTTCATAATCTGAATTATGAGAACTTGGCAAATAGAAATGGAAATGTTATAGCAAAAGACTGTTTTAGTCCTTATGTAAGACATCATGAATCGTGTCCCATATGCTTCGGATATAGGATCGATTACATGTGCTATATTCATCCTTTCTAAAAGTTTCCAAATGCCTGGGGCATTAAGAAGGGAAAAGGTTTAGAACTGGATATGACTAAAAGGATTAAACAATTGTCGAGGAAAATCTAAGGTTTACCAAAGATTGGTTGCTCAAGGACAATTGGAAGTATAGTGATAATTCTGGAAGGACCATATTGACATAATCTGTAAGGAGGCAACTCTTGTTCAGAAGTGATAGTCAAAATGAATCCGGAAATGTTTCAAAGTTAGAATTTTCAATCTGTGTAAGATTAAGGAAACTTAATGCAAGAAGGATGTTTACAAGGAGTTGATCTCCTTTGGAATGCTCTGTAATGATTGTTGTTAAGTCTTTTTGACTTTGTGCATAATCATTACAAGAGGATCAATGCATATAAGTTTAGAATCTAACATATTTCAGTAAATGACATGAATTTGGAATTCTTGCATTTGCAGTAAGGATTTGGGAGTGTGAAAAGAGAATCATTGAAGTTATGTTCAATTGATCTAGCTCACAAAGTAAAGATCATAGACAAACATAGTATGCATACTTGGTGTATGGCATGACTAGTGTTTAGAAAAACATAGTGTACATGCTTGGAGCATGGGACAACTATTGTTTTAAATTCAAGAATAAAGTTGATAGCTGAAACAGTATACAATGAATAATGCGTAATCATATGGTGATAAATAAAAGGTGTTTTATTTATGTTCATAGGTTTTGATACCATATTGGATTCAATTATTATTGTGTTTCACTTTGCATGTTTTGATTTCCCGAATAAACTAGGTTATTCTTCCGGAATGACTAAGTTATTCAAACCATCCACAGTCGGTCATAAGTTGGAAGCAGATATGAATTAAGACTATCATGGGTTGGCTTGTAGAGGTCTAAGGTGTTGGACAAATGGCTACAACACTCATGAGTGCTCATAAGTTCTGAGTATTGGATTCAACCCGCGCTCATTGGAATCACTTCATGGATATTTTCACGAGTGGTCATGAGACGATAATATTTTATATTCTTCAAACCTAGAGATATGAGTTGTTACTATGAGTTGATAGTACATTGATTGCACGAAACCGCATTTGGTAACTCGGTGCTATAAAACGTGCCTTTGTGTATGATTCAACAAGTAGTAGAACAAGCCATATGAGTCGAAGTTTATCCATTCCTTTTACCTTCGGGATAAAAGCGATATCTGTGGGCCCCTCGATGATTTAATGATGACAAATGGAAGTGCTCGGCCGGGCCAGGACTGATTTGATTTGTTCAATTAGTCAGTCATCATAAATCGGAAATCGGGAAACAACAAATGGACAGAGAGAATGATTATAATCCATGTCTCAGTCCATATGATATCAAGAATGGAGGAATATATGATCCCTTATCTAATGGACAAGTCATTGACAAAGGTCAGAGTTCATCTACAAGGTCAGAGTTCGACAGAAGCTTTTGAGAGCTACGATTGCCAGTTGGTTCCTGAAGTCATACGCATTAATAGTTTTAGACTTATCCAAGTGGGAGACTGTTGGATTAATGTCTAAGTCCATAACTATAATTGGTAAGACTTGACCCGACCCGGCATGGTCCATTTGGGTTGCATGGCATCATGCACTTGGATAGACTATAATGAGAGAAATAAGACACTTATGGTTATTAATATATTATAAGTTCTAGTATATTAATAATAAGAATAATAAGATTATTTAATTAGTATTGATCAAGAATTAATCTAGGATTAATTAAGTGATCAAAAGAAGACTAATTAAATATATGGGTTGATTGTGTAAATCATCCATACTTGTATAGTGGGCTAATGCTCCATGGATTATCTAGTTGGGCCAAAACCCATATGATGCTCCATGGTATATTTGAACCCATGGATCCAAGGAAATGGAAATTCATGACAATTAGAGTTTACCCTAATTGTATAACTATATAAGCATCTTATTCTTAAGGAAAATCGGCCACTAGTGAGAGTAAGAAAGGGCTAGCCGATTTTCATGAAGTGTAGAATTCTCTCAAGTTATTCCAAGTGTATTTGGTGTTGTGTGAACCATTTGAGGTGTCACACTTGGGGCACTAGGCACTCAAGCTTCATGAAGACAAGCACTAACAAAAGGTATGTTATTCTAACTTGTGTTATTCAAAGTTTAGTATGCTAGAATAGAACAATACCTTGGAAAGTTGATATTTGCATGTATAATAGAGAAAACATAGATCCAAGGTGTTTAGGGTTGCATGTACACTTAGGAGTGTTAGAATGCTCATAACCCAACAGTTACCACATTTGTTCTAATGTGCAGGGACTAAGAAGACGTAGAGACGTGGAGCATGGAAGAATAAATCTAATCATGGGGAACAGAAGATCTTCGCCTGTGACCAAGATTGGAGTGTATTCTTTAGTGCTTAGGAATAGTTTATCTTTAGATTTGAACAATTATTGCTATTCGCCAGAAATGGCTAGAAACATCATTTCTTTTCATGGTTTGTTTAGACAAGGTTTTAGATTTTCTTTTAATAATGAGAATGGTTCTATTTTAGCTTATCTAAATAGTGTCTTTTACTTTGAAGCTATACCATGCAATGGAATTTATGAAACTGTTATGATTGTTGATAACTTAGGAAATGATGTTTTGTACTTGGATTCTTCCAATAGTATGGATAAAGCATCCTTATGGCATTGTCGTCTTGGACATGTCAACAAGAAACGCATAGCCCAACTGCAAAAGGATAGAGTGTTTGAGTCATTCGACCTTAGGGAAGATGACACATGCGAGTCTTGTTTACTTGGAAAGATGTCTAAGTCACCCTTCGCTGGTACGTGCGAAAGGGGTGAGGGTCTATTGGACCTCATACATACCGATGTGTGTGGACCATTTAGATCTACCACGAAGGATGGTAACCGCTTCTACGTGACTTTTACCGATGACTATAGTAGATATGGGTATATCTACTTAATCAAGCAAAAGTCAGAAACTTTTGAAAAGTTCAAAGAGTTTAAGAATGAAGTGGAGAATCAATTGGGCAGGAAGATCAAGATGCTTCGATCCGATCGAGGAGGAGAGTACCTAAGTCTTGAATTCCACGATTATCTCAAGGAGTGTGGAATAGTTTCACAATTGACGCCACCTAGGACACCACAATTGAATGGTGTGGCAGAAAGGCGTAATCGAACTTTGTTGGACATGGTTCACTCTATGATGAGTCGTGCTTCTCTATCTATCTCTTTTTGGGGGTATGCCTTAGAGACTGCCGCCCATATCCTTAACCGAGTCCCTACTAAGAAGGTTGCCAAAACACCTCACGAGATGTGGACGGGGAAATCTCCTTCGTTAGCACATATCAAGGTTTGGGGTAGAGAGGCTTTCGTAAGACGAGATACTCACGACAAGCTCGGACCTCGTAGTGAGCGATGTATTTTCATCAGCTACCCGCAGAAATCCTTTGGATATCTCTTCTATAGACCGAAGGACAATGTTGTCTTTGTTGCGAGGAGAGGACTTTTCCGAGAGCGAGAACTCATAAGCAAAGGAGACAGTGGGAGGCAAATCGATCTTGAAGAGATTCAAGAATCGATAGATGAAGGAACCTCAACCGCTGACGCTCAACCCGAGGAGGAAACTCCGGTTGAACCAATTAACATGTCATTACCTCTTAGACGTTCCAAAAGAGTTAGGTTTCAACCCCAGTTGTATGTTTTCATATTACTACCGAAGGGGACACGTATATTAGTGATAGTACACTAATAAATCTTGATGAACCTAATAGCTATAAGGAAGCCATGGCAGGCCCGGAGTCTACGAAATGGAAAGAGGCAATGGATAGAAAGATCCAATCCATGTATGATAACCAAGTTTGGAATTTGGTTGATAATGTGCCTGGACGTAAGACCGTTTGGTGCAAATGGATCTTCAAGAAGAAGACCGGCATGGATGGAAAGGTACACACGTTTAAAGCGCGACTAGTTGCGAAGGGCTTTACTCAAACTCCCGGAGTTGACTATGAAGAGACCTTCTCACCAGTTGCGAAGATAAAATCTATTAGAGTGATGCTAGCTATTGCCGCATTTCATGATTATGAGATTTGGCAAATGGATGTCAAGACCGCTTTCCTTAACGGGAAGTTGGCTAAGGATGTTTACATGGCTCAGCCAGAGGGGTTTGTGGATCCAAAGAATCCGAATAGAGTGTGTAAGCTTGAGAAGTCCATTTATAGACTAAAGCAAGCGTCTCGCAGGAGGTTAAGTCCCAACTCATATTACTCATAGGAAACGACGTCCCGACTTTGCAGGAGGTTAAGTCCTGGCTCGGGAAGTGCTTCGCTATGAAGGACCTCGGAGAGGCTTCCTATATTTTAGGAATAAGGATAGTAAGAGAAAGAAGTAAGAGACTAATAGGACTTAGTCAGAATACTTACTTAGAGAAGGTAATAAAATGTTTTAGTATGGAAAACTCAAAGAAGGGAGAATTACCGATACAAATCAATGCCAAGTTGAGTAAGACTCAAAGTCCGAGTACCAAAGCCGAGATAGCTGAAATGAGCAGAGTTCCATACACTTCCACAGTTGGCTCAATCATGTACGCTATGACTTGTACTCGCCCTGATGTAGCCTTTGCTTTGAGCATGGTTAGTAGATATCAAGGGAATCCTGGCAGAGCCCATTGGGTTGTGGTGAAGAATATCCTTAAGTGCCTTCGGAGGACGAAGGAATGGGTCCTTGGAAGGAGTGATGACTTGAAGGTGCGAGGGTATAGTGACACCAGTTTTCCGACCGACAGGGACAACTACCGTTCGCAGTCGGGCTGGGTCTTTACCCTGAATGGAGGAGCAGTAACTTGGAAGAGTTCCAAGCAAGAAACCGTAGCTGATTCAACGTGTGAATCAGAGTACATCGCAGTGAGCGAAGCATCGAAGGAGGCAATATGGCTAAAGAACTTCATTGGAGATCTTGGAGTTGTACCTGCCATAAAGGAGCCCATGGAGATTTTCTGTGATAATGAAGGAGCGGTTGCCTTGACCAAGGAACCAAGAGATCATGGTAGATCATGCCATATCGACAGAAAATATCACTTTATTAGACATCATGTAGAAGAAGGACAACTCGTAGTGAAGAGAATATCATCGGAAGATAACCCAGCAGATCCACTTACGAAGGGACTGAGTAGGGTTAAGCATTTGCAACATGCTAGGAGTATTGGGTTGAAGGATGATATTAGCATAGATTAGATAGTATTAGAAACATGTAATAGATAAATGTAATTAACATTTGATGAATAAATAAAGGAGTTTTATTTATAAGTAATGTTATTGTCTTATGTTAATTGTTTAACTATTGTTTCACTTTGCATGTTTTGACTTCCAGAATAATTGAATTTATTAAGAATAATCGAATTGTTCAAATAGTCCACAATCGTTCATATGTCGGAAGTAGATATGAATGAAGATTGTCATGAATAGGTATGTAGAGTGTCTAAATGGTGTTGGACATAGCAAAAGATTGCTGCAACGTTCATGAGTGCTTATGAACTAGTTTTGAGCATTGGAACAAACCCGTGCTTGCTGGAATCACCTTATGGAATGTGATAGTAAATGGGTGATCGCAAGACGATAATATCATATAGTCTTAAAACCTAGATATATGGTTTGTTATTGGTTAATTGATTGTACATTAATAATGCGAAAACGCATTGGTAACTCGATGTTATAAAACGCATTGTTGTGTGTAGTTAGTTAATGAATAAGTAAATGCATATAAGTCGAAGTTTATCTGTAACTTTTATCCTAAGAGGGAAAAAGTGATATCTTGGCCGCTCGATGATTTGATTTGACTTATGTGACGGGCCCAGTCAGAACTGAATTGATGTGTTCGATTAAGTTCTATGTCAAATAAATCGGAGATCGAGAAACCAAATGCTAGACTAACTATTCAATAGTATTGTCAGCATGATATCTAACACAGGACTATACGATCCCTTATCTAAAGGACAAGATTGATTAGATCAGAGTTTGACAGCATCTTTGAGAGCTACGATTGCAAATCGGAATGTACCTGTGCATAAAGTTACTAGACTTATCCAAGTGGGAGACTGTTGGAATAGTGTCTAAGGCTGCAACTATATTAGGCAGGTATTTGACCTGATTGTGCATGGTCCTTTTGGGTTGCCTTCACCATAGCAACTTGATAGGATGATTTATTAAGAGAGAGTAAATATTATTAGTATATTATGAGAATAATATAAAGAATAATATATTGTTATTTGATTAATATAAGTCATAGAATTAATTGGAATTAATTTGGTGACTTAAAGAGATTAATTAAATAAGAGGGTATAAACTGTCAATTGTTTGATAGTTACACTTTAGACTGTAAATCCTTATTGGATAGAGGATGGACGAATTCTAGGGCTTGGGATAGCCTCAAATTCGTCCAAGGGTTATCCAAAGTAAGGATTAGGATCACTTAAAGTCTAAGTTATCCAATTAGGGTTTAAGCTGTAACCCTTAAGGAGTCTACAAGTATAAATAGACCCTATGGCTGAGGGAATTCAACAACCCATCTAAAGTAAAGATACTCTGGCCGAATTCCTCCCCTCTCCTCTCTCTCAAATCATCCTCTTTGCTAGTTGGTGTTTGTAAGCCATTAGAGGAGTGACAATTGTGACTCTAGAAGCTCCAAGACAACAAGATCAACAAGGAATTCAAAGGTATGATTCCAGATCTATTTCAATATTGTTATTACACCTAAATAGTCATTAGAAGTCTTGGATTCAAAGCATGTTTGATTAGAAAGACTAGATCCGGGCATTAGGGTTTTGCATGCGCACATAGGAAAGTTCTTATGGCTAAAACCCATCATCAACATGGTCTCTAGATCGGGTTTCTTCTCGGCTGGTGGCTGCTCCTTTTGATAGAAACCTCGACCTGTCTGCCTGTACTTCTCTTCTTTTTGTTTCTTATACTCTTCATATGGCAGCCACTCCTTCTTTGGTTTCCTCCAGTCTTCATCAAACTTATCCCCAATCGAGTAGCACACTTGAGCTTTTCTGTTCCCAAACTCATCTAAATTGCAGTCCTTTGTCAAGTGCAGACCACTACACCTCTCACAACCCACTCTTATGGCATGAATTGAGTGATCCATTTGTGTTAACCTCCGGTCCATATTATTTAGCATAGCCATCATGGCTGCTATTTCTTCAGTTTGGGCTCCCCCTCTACCTTTAATTCCTTCCTGCCTAGGGTTGTGGTATTCGCGAGAGTGTTTTGCGAATTCTTCAATTAATTCCTTGACTTCGCCCGGATTTTTTCCTTGTAAGTGGTCCATGAGAATCAAGGAGTTTTCTTGTCATCACATTTACCCCATCATAAAATATTGATACCTCCTGTTGAACGTTAAGGTCATGTTGAGGACAATTCCTTAATAACCCTTTGTAACGGTCCCAAGCTTCGTAAAGTGACTCTCTTGAGTTTTGCTCAAAATTGGCTATTGCCTTTTTGAGTTTAGCAATCTTGGATGGTGGATAGTATTGATCTAAAAACTGCTCACGCATTTGAGCCCAAGTAGTTACGGTACCGGGTGAAAGTGCTTTTAACCAATCCTTTGCAGCTCCTTTAAAGGTAACGGAGAGCATCCTTAGCAAATTGGTGTCTCTATTAATATTTGGGACATTGAAGTAATTGGCAATGTCATTTACTTCATCTAAGTGTTTGAATGCATCCTCGTGATACTTTCCATAGAATGGGATATCCTTTAGTGCGGAAAGGATATGTCCCTTTAGCTCGAATGTGGCAGTGGCCGGGATGGCAGGTTGTACTAAGCCTGGACCAACATCTTCTCGAATTCTCTTTCTGTAAGCTCCCATGGACATTTCCCCAATATTCGCCATCTCGTGCCTTGGCTCGTTCTCGGGTTCGCTTGTATGTTCTTCAAATTCGGGCTCGGTATCGTACTCGGACTCGGTTTGGAAGGGTATTTGATCCAAGTGTTCAAGCTTGCTTTTTCTATTTGAGGATGAACTTGACTCCCCAGTCTTCTTTCCTGATTTCTTTGAAAACACTGATTATAATTCTTGTAAGGGTGTCTTCTTCTTGTTAATTGCCGACTCGGGATCTTCAAGTGGTGGCACCAAAGGTGTGTTTGAGCCTCTAGTCATGAATTCTTGCAGATTAAATAAATAAACAAAACGTAAAACTGAACTAAAATAGACAATTAAACTAAAAACTAAGGGAAACTGAAATTCACAGTTCTCACGTCGTGAGTTCTGAAAAAATAAAAAAACAGATAAAAAAAATTTAGAGAACAGATAATAAAAACTAAAACTAAAACTTTTGCTGGAAAATTAACTTTTTTGCAGGTTTTACCCACAAAAAAAAAAGATCGATTAACCTAAAGCAAATAAACTAAGTCGTTCCCCGGCAACGACACCAAAAACTTGATGTGCACGAAAGTACCCACTAATTTTAATATTTATAACCTAACAAACTTAACTAACTATGCACTAATTATAGGTAGTGTACCTAGTCAGATTACAGTATAGCTTAGGTAAGTCGGGTGTCGATCACAGGGAATGGTGTCACTATTTACGATTAAATTAATCTAATTATTAACAAGCTAAAAGGTTTTTTTTTTATCTAATTTTGCAAGTTTAGATGAACTGAATTCTTTAACAATAACTTAATCAATAAATAAAATACTTCTATTAATTCGAATCCACTTTCACTCAATGGTTATACATTAGTTATAACGACCAATTAAGATAGTATTAGTAGTTTAGTTCTAACTCTACTAATTATTAATCAATTCATGTAATTCTATTTATGTTCATACAATAGTTAACGCATAATCAATTAATAAGTATGATTGGAGCCATGAAAGATTGATTAATCAAAACACAATTATGGTCATAACATGAGTTCTCTAACACATTTTAATTTAATTATTCAATTACTATTCTAAGATTGGTTTGATCTTAGCTCCAATAACTAGTGTTCACTATATTAATAGGTATTCAAGTTCATGCAGCATTGTGTTCACTAACTACACATAACAAGGATTCAAAGCAATTAAATAACTAATTCAAGCATGCTAGGTAAAATCAATCAACACAATCATATCACCAACTATTAAAGTCAACTCTAATGCATTAAAACCATGAGTTCCAGCTTCATCTAGCTAATAGAAGCAGCTAGATTTAGCTGGACATATTAATAGTTAAACAAACGAATGTTATAATCCAAAACATATTAAAGTGTACCAAACTATGAATCAATTTATGTACTTCTACTTCCTTGGTGTTGAAACCAGCTTCCTGGTACTTTTCTTCTCTGATTTTCGTCTTTAAGAACCCTTCTCAGCCACCAAAAGGCTTTTCTAATCGTAATAGTTAAGGATATATATAGTTGTTGATTTTCATCATTCACGTCGTGAATACTAAGATATTCACGTCGTGAGTTATACATGATGGGTTTTGGTCAAAAGACATCCTATATGCTCATACAAACCCTAATGCTTGGATCTAGGTTTCTCTATTGTACATGCTTTGAATCCAAGACTATAAACCCTAATTCTAGCATACAAGTAATCATATTAATATGTAATTAGGTTTAAGATCATACCTTGATTGTTATGTAGCAATAACAATCCCAATTCCTCCTTGAATTGACTTTGGAAGGCTTAGAGTCACAAGTGTCACTCCTCTAATGGTTCACAAACACCAAGAGCAAATGGAGAAGGTATAAAGAGAGAGGAGAGAGGTTAGAATTCGTCCTTAGGACTTCTTGGGAAGAGATACACGAATTCATGAGCCTTAGGGTCCTTATATAGGTGTAGAGATAGGGTTTCAGTCATTATCCTTATCTAGTTGCTTATCCACAAAGCAACCCATAAGATAATCCTTGAATCTTGATCATAGTCGAATTCTAAGACCTTATCACCTTAAATTCGTCCAACCTAATAATAAGATAATCCTTACCTTATTTTGTAACTATCACATAATTACAAATCAGCCCCTCTAGTTTAATTAATTACACTTGATCACAAAATTAATTCCTAATTAATTATTGACCAATATTAATTAAACAAATATGATTTCTCCTTTAATAAATTATTCTTATAACATATTAATAAATCATATTATCCTCTCTCTATATATATTTCTCCAATCAAGTTGCTTTGGTGAAGGCAACCCAAAAGGACCATGCACCATCGGGTCAAGTACATACCAAAATAGTTATGGACTTAGACACTAATCCAACAATACATAGTCGTGCCCATCAAGGATTCCTTCACCCGTGTACATATCTTCTAGAATATAGACTCACGTCGTGAATCTTGAAATATTCACGTTGTGAATCCGCATTTCCTTGATTTTCTTGTCCTTTAATCTTTTAACTCCCAAAGTTTCTTCATTTGATGTTTTTAGCCCCCTTTCTTCAAAATGTCTTCTTTTTTGGCTGCAAACAACATTTAAACTCATAAGTACCATTATTCTAAACAAATTACCAGTTTATATATAAAAATGTACTTAAATATTGCCTAAAAATAGGTATAAATATGGCAATATCAATGGTACAGGGGACAATCTCAAACTTAGACTTTCTCTTTCCCTTGGAAGGAGAAATCTTTTCTGGACTTCTAATGTTTCCATTGTCTATATCCATGGAAGTTTGTGGAGTAGATCTTCTAATCAAATTTGCTTTTCCAGTGCGCCAAATCATTGTTGATTCAGTAGTAACAAGAAAATAGGTAAGATCAATAAGGGTTATGTCGTGGTCTGTCACATAGTAGTCCTTAATGAACTCACTATATGACTCAGGAAGTGATTGAAGAACCCATTCAACCACCAACTTCCTCGAGACAACTACACCCAATACTCTCAGCCTGTCATTATGTGACTTCATCTCCAAGACGTGAGCATACACAGGCCTTCCATGTTGATGTTTCATTGCAAGTAGGGCTTGAGTGACCTTGAATTTTTCAAGTCTTTGAACTTGTGGGTTAAGGAGAATTATTGGAGGAGGTGGAGAAAGTGAAGTATAACTTCCACGATCCAACCGCGGTACATCATCTTCAAGAGGAAAGCTTGTTCCAAAGGATTTGGGAAGATCACAGTAATCTAAACTATACATATACAATGAGAGAAATTCAAGTTAGTTGATTTAGTCCTTAATATAACACCCAAATGAAATATTAAGGCTAGGACCCAACACAATATTTTACAATTTGGAAGAGGGATGTCGTAGTCCAAACCGCAAAATATTTGAAGGTAGGTACATTTCCACAACGGAAAATGAAAAAGAAATTTTTAGGTTTTAAGTGAATTGAAACTCCTAGATCCTTTGAGATTCATTGAACAATTCAATGGCATGTTTAAATCTCGATTGTGCCCTTCAAGTTTATGATTGGGATGTCGAGAATCACAAACAAGGTGTGAATAACCATGCAAATTAGTTTAGTACACCTAATATTACAACCACCTAATCAATATTCCAGTTAACCACACATGCTCCATTGATCTATGATTAACATTAAGCTACCCTTTTCCACGTATTGTCAGTCCAGATTAGTGTGTCTTTTAACCACGCACGCTCCACTAACGACTTAACAAGGTGCAAAGTGCAATTTCATGGTAACTAAGATTGGGAATTTATAAGTGTTTAGCTACTTTATATTTATCATTATACTTTTAATGAAGGGAGAATTAGAGTCATATCCTACCCGTTCGGCTAACGACCCTCCACCAGTTAAGGAAGCGGTGGGTGAGAGTGGACACCTATTAAACTGCCATTTTATAGGCAGTAACCTTATACCCCCTTATAGACCGACTTTGTGAATGAGGCCTACTAACGGTAAGACTGACTTTACTCTTATATATATATATATATATATATATATATATATATATATATATATATATATATTAAACCTATAATATTATAATAGTATAAGAATTGAATTTTAAACTTTTAAAATTTTAGGGTTTGGAGCTAAATGTTTCAAAAGTTAGACTTTTACATCTACAAATTCCAAAACTTGAGGGCAACTTTTGTAACTTTTAAAACTTTTGGAACCCATAACTTATGGGTTTAAAAAAGATTTTATGAAAAGACTCTTGGCATTCCATAACTTGAGGACAAGTTATGGAGTTCATAAAAAACCATTTATGAGAAAAAGACTCTTCAAGTTCATAACCAATGACTTTAATGATTTCTTTAAAAGAAAAGTTTTCATTTTCCATAACTTGAGGACAAATTATGGAATTCATCAAAACCATTTAGATCAAAAATTCTAACAAGAAAAACAAACAATTTGTATATGATCTAAATTAAACTCATAAGAACAAGACAATTCAAATCAAACAAATTTCATGTAATTAGCCTAACCATAAAAACTATACAAAACATGAAACTTTGACAATCATCTTTTAAATTGGATAAGCATGATCATTACTACATCAAAAAACAGCTTTATAAGTGCAAAAACAGCTTAGGGTAATGATCCTAGTCCAATTCTAACCGAAAACATCAAAAAACTACATTAAGGAGCACCAACTCGTCGAGTGGATGAACAAAATTGGCAAGTTGGTCAGTTTTGTGCTTGGAATCGGAAAGTCCACCAGCGGGTTTGGCGATTCCACTGTCCTAAATGACAAAATTTTGATTTTTCAAACTATAAACACAAGTTGCATCAAGTATAATTGAAAACAAGCCTAGGCTCTGATACCACTGATGGATTTTGAGCATTCTAACACTCCTATGGTGTACATGCAACCCTAGATGCTTTGGATCTATGTTTTTTCTATTATAAATGCATACATTCAATATTCCAAAGCATCATCCTAACTAGCATACAATGGAGTACAAGCAACATGAAATACAAGTTAGATGACATGCTTTTTAGTGTAGTTGAAGCCTTGGACCTTTAAGAACTTAGTGCCCCAAGTGTTGCACCTCAAATGGAATCACACAACACCACCAACAATGGAGGAACTTGATAGGAGGTCACTTGCACTCATAAAATTGGCTAGCCCTTTTGTGTTTCCACTAGTCACCACTTAAGTGTTCACTTAAGTTCCAATTTCATGAGCTAGAGGGGTTATTATATAGTGTGGCAAACTAGGGTTACACCATGTAAACCCTAATGACTTTCCATATCCCTCATGCTCCATGGATTAAAACCTCCATGGAGTATCCATGGGTTACCACATGGGTTTAGCTCAACATGAAGAACTATGGATCGTAAGCCCACTTTATAAGAATGAATGATTTACCAAATCAACCCGTTAGATTTAATTAGTCTTTTTATCACAAAATTAATTCCTGGTCAATACTAATTAAATAATATGATTTCATATTAATATATTAGAACTTATAATATATTAAAAAACCATAAATAACCTCTTCTCAATTATCCATCCTTCAGATTGTTCCGGTGCAATCCAACCTAAATGGACCATGCTACTCTCGGGTCAAGTACATACCAATAATAGTTATGGGCTTAGACACCTAATCTAATAGTAATGGGGACTTGTAGACCAAGATCTAGGTCCTTAAGAGTTACGGTTTGAGTGAAATCCTTCTAGGAAGGGTATTATCGGGTAAAGTGAGAAACTTTCCATTTCTAAGGTCATTTCCAGGGTGTATTTGAAGTTTGGAGTTGGGATCTAAAGTATAGGGGCTTAATCCATTAAGTTAGCTCATCAGACTAAGGGACTCGGCGAGTCCAGGAAGGGACTCAACGATTCGAGGTGGATTGTCCCAATTCTGTATGGTTGAATTCAATGAGTCCGAGGAATGACTCGACGAGTTGATGGGATGAGTCACGACCATGAGTAGTCAGGAAACTCGACGAGTCAAGGGTTGACTTGATGAGTTAGGTCGCAATTTTAGGATTCTGAGTTTGGAACTCAACGAGTTGATGAAGCAACTCGACGAGTTGAGTCAACTCGGTTCGTTGACTTTTACCTTGTCTAGAGTTGACCTAGCTTGACCTTTGGGGGTATTTTTGGTCTAAGTGTTATTTTGGTATTGATAGCTCGGGGAGTCGAAGGAGCAGCAGTTCGGGATATTCCGGTTAGCAGCTAGAGGAGTATCAACATGACTTCAGCAGTGCGAGGTGAGTCTCCTCACCATACCAATGGGTCGAAGGCTCCAAGGATGGCCCATTATGTATTACGTGATATTCTAGTTGGTTGTGTGCTATGTGGTATGTAAACTGATTAGGTGGTATGTGATATGCTAGTTGTCTTTGTGATACATGTATGGAAGACCTATTCACAGGGCACTTAGGTGTAAGACCTTGGAGGGTTTCCATGGCTCCTTATTTAAGACCATGTGGGGGTTCCCATGGCATTGGGCTAAGACCATGTGGGGCTTCCCATGGCACCTAATGTAAGACCCTGGAGGGTTTTTAGGGCATCCTTATGTGTTTGTATGTTTAGCTTATATGTTTGTATGTATGGTTTGATTGGTAGTTAGTGAAGACCATGTGGGGGTTCCCATGGTAGTGGGCTAAGACCCTGGAGGGTTTCCAGGGCACCCGGTGTAAGACCTTGAAGCATTTCCATGGCTTCCCTATATGTTTATATGCATCATTGGTGTAGTTGATATGATTTACGTGAGTATGTGAATAAGATATTGGAGGGTTTCCATGGCATCTTCATATGTGTATATGCATGCTTATGTGATTGTTATGGTTTATATAGCTTTTTATAGCTGATATGGATTATGTGATTATGTGGATTGTGGGGTATGCTCTGGGGAACTCACTAAGCTTCGTGCTTATAGTTTTGTTTATGGTTTCAGGTATCATGGTTTTGGAAAGGAAGGGCTCATCTTGATTGCAGTGCACACACCTATGTTTTCCGCAGCGAATGATTTTAGGACGAACTCTGACAAATGTTTTTAATTAATAATGTTTTGAAATGTTTGGAATAAATGGTATCTATGTTTGGGTTATACTTAAAATGAAATTTTTACCCCTGATTTTTGGATCGTTACACATGGTTTGTTCCATGATGAGTCGAGCTTCGTTACCTATCTCATTGTGGGATATGCCTTAGAGACTGCCGCCCATATCCTTAATCTAGTCCCTACCAAAAAGTTTTCCAAAAAACCTCACGAGATGTGGACAGAGAAGGTTCCCTCGTTAGACCACATCAAAGTTTAGGGTTGTGAGGCTTTCATGAGATGCGAGACTCACAAAAAGCTCGAACCTCAAAGTGAGTGATGTATTTTCATCAGCTACCCACAGAAGTCCTTTGGATATCTCTTCTATTGACCGAGTGACAATGTTGTCTTCGTTATGAGGAAAGGAGTCTTTCGCGAGAGAGAACTCATATGCCAAGGGTAAAGTGGGAGGCAAATTGACCTTGAAGAGCTTCAAGAGTCAAGCTGTGAAGGAACCTCAAACACTAGCACTCAACCCGAGGAGGAAACTCCAGTTGAACCGATTGATGAGTTCGTACCTCTGAGGCGTTCTAGTAGAGTTAGAGTTCCACCAGAGTTTTATGGTTTCCATATTACTGCAGAAGGTGATACATTTATCAGTGATAACACACTGGTAAATCTGGATGAACCTAACAACGACAAGGAAGTCATGGCAGGCCCTAAATCTGCAAAATGGAAAGAGGCTATGGAAAAAGAGATTCAATCCATGTATGAAAATGAAGTTTGGAACTTGGTTGACAATGCACCAGGCCGTAAGATAGTTGAGTGCAAATGGATCTTCAAGAAGAAAACCGACATGGATGGGAAAGTATACACATATAAAGCGCGAATGGTTGTGAAAGGCTTTACTCAAACTCCCAAAGTTGACTATGATGAGACCTTCTCACTAGTAGCGAAGATTAAATCTATAAGGGTTATGCTGGCCATAGCTGCATTTCATGATTATGAATATGGAAAATGGATGTCAAAGGGTTTTGTCAATGCAGAGTACCCTAATAGAGTGTGTAAGCTTGAGAAATCCATTTATGGATTAAAACAAGCATCTCGCATATGTTATCTTTGTTTTGATGTGAAAGTCAAAGAGTTAGGATTTTTGAGAAGCGGGGATGAGTCCTATGTATATTTCAAAGCTATTGGGAGTATACTCAGCTTTCTAGTATTGCATGTAGATGACATGCTACTTATAGGAAATGACATCCCAACCTTAGAGGAGGCCAAGTCCTAACTTGGGAAGTGTTTCGCTATGAAGGACCTCGGAGAAGCTGCCTATATCCTAGGGATAAGGATATTGAGAAATAAAAGTAAAAGACTAATAGGGCTTAGTCAAACTACCTACTTGGACAAGGTGTTGAAACGTTTCAGCATGGAGGAGTCCAATAAAGGTGACTTACCTATTCAAAGCAATACCAAACCGAGTAAGAATCAGAGTCCGAGTACAGAGGATGAGATAGCAGAGATGATTAATATACCATATGCTTCTACAGTTGGTTCGACCATGTATCCTATGACTTGTACTCATCCTGATGTGGCCTTTGCTTTGAGCATGGTCAATAGATATCAAGGGAATCCTGGTAAAGCTCATTGGATTGTGGTTAAGAACATTCTTAAGTACCTGTAGAGGACTAAGGACTGATTCCTTACCCTTGGTGGGAATGATGACTTGAGAGTGACAGGGTATAGCGACGCCAGCTTCCAAACTGACAAAGATAATTTTCGTTGTCAGTCGGGCTGGGTGTTTACCCTGAATGGAGTAGCGGTGACATGGAAAAGTTCGAAGCAGGAAGCTGTATCTGATTCAATGTGTGAATCAGCGTACATTGCAGCAAGCGAAGCATCGAAGGAGGCGATATGGTTGAAAAACTTCATCAGAGACCTTGGAGTAATTCCATCCATAAAGGATCTTGTGCATATTTTCTGCGATAATGAAGGGGTGGTTGCCTTAACTAAGGAACCGAGAGATCATGGAAGATCAAGGCATATCGACAGAAAGTACCACTTCATAAAACATCAAGTAGAAGAAGGGCACCTCATGGTGAAGAGGATATCGTCAGAGGACAACCCTGCAGATCCCCTTACAAAGGGACTGACTAGGGTTAAACACTTGCAGCTTGCAAGGGGGATATAGCTAAGGGACGATATTAGTTTTAGTAATTAGATAAACCGAAACTTGTAATAGCTAAATTGTAATTGACATTTGATGATGAATAAAAGGAGTTTTATTTATAAGTAAAGTTATTGTCTTGTGTCAATTATTTACTATTGCTTCACTTTGCATGTTTTGACTTCCAGAATAATAAGATTTATTCAAACCATCCACAGTCGATCATACAATGGAAGTAGGTATGAATGAAGGCTATCATGAGTTGGCTTGTAGATTGTCTAAAGCGTTAGGCATAGAAATAGTTTGCTACAGCATTCATAAGTACTTCTGAAATAAGATTTGAGTATTGGATCAACCTGCGCTCACCTGAATTACTTCATGGACTTTATCATGAGTAACTTTGAGACAATAATATCATATAGTCTTCAAACCAAGATATATGAGTTGTTGACTACAAGTTGGTTATGCACTGATGGCACGAAAACGCATCAGTAGCTTGATGTTATAAAATGTGTCGTTGTGTATGATTTGATGAGTAATTAGTACAAGCATATAATGTCAAAGTTTATATGTTCCCTTTTATCCTAAGAGGAATAAAAGCGATATCTTGGGCCCCTCGATGATTCTGTTTTGACTTATGTGTCGGGCCAGATCAGAACTAAATTGATGTGTTCAGTTATGTTCTATGTCAGATGAATCGGAAATCGAGAAACAAACTGTTGGACAATAAGTAGGACATTTTTCCATGTATTTGTCCAGCTGATAGCTTGAGAACAGAGGAGTATATAATCCCTTATCTAAAGGATGCATCACTGAATAGGTCAGAGTTGACATTGGATTTTGAAAGTTTACAATTGCTAAGTCGGATCCTGAAGTTACATTGGTAGATATAGTTACTAGACTTATCCAAGTAGGAGACTATTAGATTTGGTGTCTAAGCGCATAACTATAATTGGAATGTACTTGACCTGACTGTAGCATGGTCCTTTTGGTTTTCCTTCATCAATGCAATTTGATATGATGGACTTTTGAGAATAAGGTTATTTTTGATTTATTAATATATTATAAGTATAATGTATTAATTGATAAATCATATTATTTAATTAGTATTGGTCAATAATTAGTTTGGAATTAATTTTGTAATCAAAAGAGACTAATTAAATATGTGGGGATTGATTGTGTAAATCAATCATTCTTATAATGTGGGCTAATGATCCATAGTTATTTAGGATTGGCTAAACCATTAAGATAGTCCATGGAGGTCAACCCATGGAGCCTAAGTATATGAAAGGTCATTAGGGTTTACAAAGTGTAACCCAAGCATTTTCCAAATTATAAATACTCACCTCTAGAGCTAAAATCGACGACCACATATATTCTAAGAGAGTGAAGTTGATTTTATGCTAAATAACCTTTTCTTTAAAGCCTCCTCTTACATTTGGGGTTTGTAAACCATTAGACGCATCACACTTGGGGTGCTCAAGCTTTCAAAGGTCAAGAACTCTACCCTACTCAAGAGGTAAGCATCCAAACTAAGTTTATATTGTATAGCTTCAATTATATGCTAGCTAGGGATAATGTTTTGGAAAAATTGAAAATGCATGTATAATTAGAGAAAACATAGATCCAAAGCATTTAGGGTTGCATGTACACCATAGGAGTGTTATAGTGCTCAAACCCCCAAGCATTTAGGATTTGCTACAAATATATTAAAGAGAGGCATATGCGAGGGATAGCCCCAAGGAATTTTTGGTTTGCTTTTACTACAACCAAATGGGCCACCGGAAGACCGAGTGTCCCCAGCTTACTCGGGGAGCAGCCCATGCTTCTGCTCCTGCTGCTTTATGTGTTACTGATGGCCAGCTGAGGAAGGCCGAGCCTCCGAGAGCTCATGGGAGAGCATTCTAGTTGACTGCGGAGGAGGTCCGTGCAACGTCTAATGTTGTTATTGGTACATATCTCTTTATTTATGTTATTTTGAGATTTGTTTATGCTTATACTGTGTTGGATATAGGTACGTTTTTTGTGAGTTCTGTTCCTGCTTTGGTGTTATTTGACTTGGGTATGAGTCAATCTTTCGTGTCTTTATCCTTTAGTCGTCACATTAGTGTCAGACGCAAGGCTTTGAGTCAACCACTGAGGGTTTCTATAACCGATGTGTATGCGGTTTTTGCCAGTGATGTATTCTGGGATGTGTATTAGAGATTTCCAGTGTTGAGTTTCCGATAGATCTGGTGTCGATAGCGATGAGTGATGTCTGTGTGATAGTAGGTATAGATTGGTTTAGCCAGTTTGGAGCTGTGATTGACTGTGAGTGTTAGATGGTGACCATACGAGACCCTAGTGGGGGAGTACTTACTGTGTATGGTTAGGGGAACAGATTTGGATCAGCTTTCTGCTCTGCCGCCAGGGCGAGGCAAAGTCTACAACAGGGCTGCATGGGCTATTTAACATATGTGATGGATACGAGAGTTGCTACTGAGAGGCCAAGTTATATCTCTGATGTTTCGCTAGTGTGTGAGTTCTCCGATGTTTTCCCTGAGGAATTTCTAGGTGTGCCTCCCGAGAGGCAGGTGGAGTTTCGGATCGACTTGATTCCGGGTGCAGCGTCTATTGCCAAGGCACCTTATCGCCTTGTGCTGCCCGAGATGCAGGAGTTATCCTCGCAGCTCCAGGAGCTTCTAGAGAAGGGTTTTATTAGACCGAGTAGCTCATCGTGGGGAGCGCCGATCCTTTTTGTCAATAAAAAATATGGTTCACACTGAATGTGCATCGACTACCAGGAGTTGAACAAGCTGACGGTTAAGAACCGTTATCCACTACCGAGGATCGACAATTTATTTGATAAGTTGTAAGGGGCATCTTGGTTTTCCAAGATTGATTTGAGATATGGGTATCATCAGATGAGAGTTTAGGAGGAGGATATCCAGAAGATGACCTTTAAGACTCGTTATGGGCACTACGAGTTTGTAGTGATGCCTTTCTCACTCACCAATGCACCGAAAACGTTCATGGATCTCATGAACCGAGTGTGCAGGCCCATGTTGGATAGATCAGTGATCGTGTTCACCGATGACATTTTGGTTTACTCGAGGTCTAGGGAACAACATAGGGAGCATCTTTGGGAGATTTTTGAAGTATTGAGGATGGAGAGGCTTTATGCCAAATTATCCAAGTGTGATTTATGGTTACGAGAGGTCCAGTTCTTAGGACACCTCGTTAACCAAAATGGGATTTTGGTCGATCCGGCCAAGATTGAGGCATTTATGCCATGGGAGGTGTCGGGATCCCCATCTGAGATCAGGAATTTTTTTGGCCTGGCAGGCTACTACCGGAGGTTTATCATAGATTTCTCTAAGACTGTTGTTCCTCTCGCCAGATTGACCAGGAAGGGGGTTACTTTTGTTTGGGAGCCCGAGCAGCAGTCTTAATTCAAGACTCTTCGCCAAAGATTGTGTGAAGCTCTAGTGTTAGTCCTCCCTGAGGGAGTGGAGGGCTTTGTAGTCTATTGTGATGCATCTATATCAGGGATGGGTGTCGTGTTTATGTAGAGGGGACACGTGATAGCATATGCATCAAGGCAGCTGAAGCCTCACGAGACGAGGTATCCCGCCCACAATTTGGAGTTGGGGCGGTGGTCTTCGCCCTCAAGATTTGGCGCCACTATATGTATGGTGTCCGATGTAGCATATACACGGACCATAAGAGCCTAAAGTAGCTTATGGATCAGCCCAAACTAAATATGAGACAAAGGAGGTGGTTGGATGTAGTAAAAGATTATGATTGTGAGATTTTGTATCACCCTGGCGAGGCTAATGAGGTAGCCAATGAGGATGACGGTGATGACTCCAGTCTAAGATACCATCCGAGAGGCCCAAGTGGTGGCCGTGAGACCAGAGAACTGTAAGAGAGAGCGGGCAATCGCGCAGGTTTCTGAGTTTGAGACAGATAGTCGGGGACTTATGACCTTCCGTGGGCGGATATGGGTGCCATATACAGGTGGATCTTAACATATTTTGATGGAAGAGGCCCATAGGTCGAGATTCCCGATCCATCCGGTGGCCACTAATATGTATTTGACTTGAAGATGGAGTATTGGTGGCCCTGTATGAAGAGATATGTAGCATGGGTAGTGGAGAGATACTTGACCTGTCGTCGGGTCAAGGCGTAGCACCAACGTTCTCATGGTCAGTTGCAACCGTTAGAGATTCCTTTGTGGAAGTGGGAACATATTTCTATGGATTTTATTACCAATTTACCGAGGACCGCGTGAGGTGTTGAAGCGATATGGGTGATTGTAGATCAGTTGACGAAGAGTGCTCATTTTTTGTCTATAAGTGACAGCTCTTCTACGGAGATATTGGTCGAGATCTACGTTCGAGAGGTGGTGGCATGGCATGGGGTTCCCACATCGATAGTGTCATATCGGGATGTGCGTTTTACTTCCAGGTTCTAGAAGAAATTTCATACGGAGTTGGGTACCCGGTTGCATTTCAGCAACGCATACCACCCACAAACAGACGGGAAGAGCGAGCCGACGATTAAGACGCTCGAGGACATGCTACATGCATATGTTATGGACTTCGGTGGAAGTTGGGACACTTAATTTCCCTTGGCTGAGTTTTCATACAACAACAGTCATCACTCCAGTATCGGTATGCCTCCCTTTGAGCTTTTATATGGGAGGGGTGTCAGACTCCCATCTATTGGGAGAGGTAGGGCAGAGAGTGATGGGGGACATTGAGATAGTGCTCAAGACAACGGAGCAAATCCAGTAGGTCAGACAGAGGTTACTTACGGCCCATAGTCATCAGAAGAGTTACACAGACCGGCGACGTTCAGAGCTAGAGTTTTAGGTCGGAGATTTTATCCTCCTGAAGGTATCCCCATGGAAAGGGGTGATCCGATTCAAGAAGCGGTGAAAGTTGGGCCCTAGATATATCGTTCCATTCAGAGTGACCGCACGAGTGGGTAAGGTAGCTTATTGATTAGAGCTGCCTGCAGAGTTGATCCAGATTCATAACACCTTCCATGTGTCCCATTTGACGAAGTGTGTAGCTGATGAGATGGCAGTGGTCCCTTTAGAGGACATTCGGGTTGACGATCGCCTAAACTACATTGAGAAGCCAATAACGATCTTGGATAGGAAGGTGAAGGTCTTGAGGAATAAATAGGTGTACTTGGTTCGGGTTCAACGACAACATCAGAAGGGATCCGAGTGGACTTGGGAGTCGGAGTCCGAGATGTAGGAGCAATACCTAGAGTTTTTTCCAGAGGATGACTTCGAGGGCGAAGTCTGATTCTAGTGGGGGAGAATTGTAACATCCCGAATCCCAAGTATGATATTTAATTAATTTATATTCATGTTGTCATAGCAACTTGATGAGTTTGAGGCCCCAACTCGCTGAGAGAGGGTTAAAATGGTCGCGTGACTTTTAGAGTCTACTCGACGAGTTGGAGGACCCCAACTCAACGAGTAGGAGTTGAGTGTGAAAACCCTAATTTTTAGGGTTTGTGCCCTATTTAAAGGACCTTAAGCCTTCATTTCCACCTCCTTTATCACCTTGACACCCTGAGAAAAACCCTAACCGAGCTGTATTCATCTGTAAGAGAGAGATGCTAAGATTTTGTGTTCTAGTGCATTTTTGGAAGGAGATTGAAGAGCAAAGCATTTGGAACGAGAAGAAGGCCTTGGATCCAGTGTTCTTTCAATGCTAGCTATTGTTTAGAGGTAAAAAGCTATCACCTTGATCATTGTTTGGTTAGATCTCTTCACTAGGAAGTTATGGCTATTTTCCATCTTTTCTTTGGGTCCTTAAGTTGTTTGAGCTTACCATGGAGTTGAGACTTCAGATCTGGACAGTGTGAGGTCCCTTGGGCCAAAAGATTCAAGCTTTATCAAGATAGAGGCCAACTTTCATGCATTAAACCCTCTTTAGAGCTTGTTTTGGCATTTTGAGCCCTATATGCCATGCATGGACGTAGAGCTTGCAGCGTTAGGTGACATTTCAGCCTTAGGAAGCTATATCTAGAGTATGAGGCCTTAGTTCTGCTTAAAAACATCTGAATGAGAGAATGGACTAAATGGACTCGACGAGTGAATGAACAAACTCGACGAGTTGGCTAGGGTTTTCCCCGATAGTATGGACGTGTTACAACTCGGCGAGTTGGTGAGACAACTCAACAAGTTGAGTTGGATTTTCTCGATACTTCATAGAAAACGAAGGAACTCGACGAGTCGTATAGATGCACTCGATGAGTTGGGTCAACATGGACTATTGACTCGGGTGTTGACTCCCGTTGACTTTTAGGGATTGGTCAAGACATGAGTTATAGAGACCATGGAGGGGTAAAATGGTCTTTCACCCTTTCTGAGAGTTAGAGAAAAGGGGTTAGCCTAACTTTTTAGTGTTGTGGTTATAAAGTGTTAATTAGAGATGATTATGATATGTAGGTAGAGTCTAGACCGTTCGTGGAATACGAGACCTACTTGTTTACTTACGAGGTGAGACTTCTCACTATATTTACCAGAGTGGTAATACTGTGTGACTGGAGGATCTTATTTGAGTTATCGACCGGAGGGTCTTATGTGCTTATACTGAGTTATGTGATATTATGCATTTTATCTTTGTGATTTATGTTATATATTATTTTGTGCCTTACTAAGTTTGGACCGGAGGGTCCAAACCGAGTTGTGAGACCGAAGGGTCTTCACTGAGATACATGACCACGAGGGTCCAACCCGAGCTGTGAGACCGAAGGGTCCATACCGAGTTGTGAGACTAGAAGGTCCTCACCGAGATGCATGACTGGTGGATCCATGCCGAGCTATAGTCATGAGAGGCTTATTGTTTTTGTATGTGGTATTTTGAGGAACTCATTAAGATTTGTGCTTACAGTGTTGTGTGAAATGTGTTTCAAGTAGGTCAGGATCGCGGGAAAGGCGCCGATTTGATTGTACACACCAGTTAGAGATTATGTTTTTGAGGATTCTTGGATATTATCAAACATTTGTTGTCTTGTGCTTTGACAACTTATACTTTGTGTGGTTTTTTAGAAATGTGATATTGAGTTTTATGTGATTTTAAAAATGAAAATTTTGATTGAAAATCTAGAGTGTTACATTTTTGCTGAATATTTTTCAGTGTTGTAAAAATCTCGATTAGGTCCCAATTAATCTCCGATTAATCCCTAGGCGTTATTAGATCGCTTAGAGAGCGCCTAACGATTAATCCATGCATACAAAATGATGGAAATGATAGAACCCGATGAAATTTTAACACTTTGAAGAAGTTATATCTCAATAGAAACTATTTGAGGTATGATTAGTGTTGTATTTATCATATTAACCTATTTTGTTATGATATTAATGGTATTTATAAACTTTTATATGATATTAGTCATATTTAATTTTTTAAAATCTAACAAATTAGCAATTAATTGTACCCGATTATTCCCCCGATTAATCTCCACCTAACCGATTTATCCATTGACCCAATCCATCAACTAGTTAACGTCGAGTGATTTTTACAACTTTTATATTTTTATTGTTTCAAGAAATAATATAAAAAAAACAATATTTATTTATCTTAAATTCGTTGTACGGATGTTAAATTTCCTTATATGGTTGTTAGATTTTGTAGAATATGACAAGAAAATACATGGTTTTGTGAGAAAAGATGTAATTTTGTAGGTAACATATGCTTAAAAGGATTTCTTAGACAATTTCACTTATGGATATTGGATTTTATAGATGTCATATTCGAAATCCTCACCAACAACTAGAAATCCGTTCTTTTTCCCCCTTAAATGGTAAACACATTTTTGAAGATGACGTCATTACTTCCAAAACGGTTTCCTAATTTCTAAGATACCAGCTGATGACTATTTTAATGTGGGAAGTGATTCGTACACAATAGTTTTTCACCATATACAACAATTCATGTATTATATAGTTATATAATACAACATTTTAAAGCATCAATTGTTGTATATGAAGAAAAGTCACAATAGTTTTTCACCATATACAACAATTCATGTATTATATAGTTATATAATACAACATTTTAAAACATCAATTGTTGTATATGGAGAAAAGTCACAATAGTTTTTCACCATATACAACAATTCATGTATTATATAGTTATATAATACAACATTTTAAAGCATCAATTGTTGTATATGGAGAAAAATTGTTGTGTACTTAGTATAATCTTTAATTTTTATTTAAATCTTGAAAAGTTAATATCATTAAAAAAATCTTATATATTTATTTTTTTCCTGATTAGACCTAAAAAAAACTTTGCAATTTTTTTATTTTTTTCCAAGAAAACACTGAACTTTTTATTTCTTTTTCCCAAAGAACCGTGGGTTAAGATTTTTTTGTTCGGAAAAAACGTTATATTTGACAAAAAAAAGTTTTTTTTGGAAAAATGGCTAAAAAGGTTAAAACTAAAAAATAAAAATGTAAAAATTTTATTATAAAAGAATTTTGAGACTTAACCTTTAACAAAACTATAATAGCATATCTACATACTCCTAAATTTTTTGTTTCCATGTTTAATCAATAATATGGTATATTTCCACTAATTTATTTATTTTTGTTTAAAGTTGTAATACATCTCATCACATCGCGTATCTTCAAAAAGCAACTCCATGTCCAAGCCTTTTACAACCTGGAACTTTGGCAACAAGATGACATATTTGATGGATCTTAAATCCAAGTATTAATTTGTTTTTTTCTTCCCCAAGAAACATAATGGCATCTCACAGTATCAATGTAAAATATAATGATGCGCAGTGCAGTGCATATTTTAACCTTATTAGAATTTGGATCCACAAAAGGTTAAAGTAAAGGCATGTGATGTGAGAGTCTATTTCATTTACATCTTTTTAAGCAACTATATTCCCCCCTTGCCCCCCTTGAGTCCTTGAGTAATCAGTCTTTAATCTATATTTTAAATGCATTAATTAATTAATCACCCTTCATGTAGCAACAACACAACATTAAAACAAGTCATGATCCCGGTTCATCAAAGGCTAGCTTCTTGATTTGATCAATGTACGGAGGTGACTCATCACAAAATCATTTTAGTACTTAGTTTTCTGTTACAAATATTAATCCAATATAAGAATTAATATAACTTGTAAGAATGAATGATCTTTATTATAAAATGTACGTAAACGCTTAGAATATTGATTTGAGTATAACTTTTTTTTTTAATGGTTGGAGAACATATATATAATCATATTGTAAAACTGTATGTGAAATGAAGCAAGATATATAGTTTTAATTCATGTTTATAACAAGATTGAAGCAATTTGGGTAGTGGGTTTTTCTAGCCATGTGAATTCGATGTAGACAAATGGTTTGAGGGAACGTGGGAATGATTGAATCAGATTCAGAATTTCTTCACCCTTGTGAATGGATTTATTTATTGATATAAATCAAATAAAAAAAACAATAATAATAATTAAACCCCTCTCTGCATTCTCTACTTGCAGATTTACATGTGATGCTGTTGGGTTGGTCCTTATTTAAGCAGCTCTTATTCTAATCCTCTAAACCCATCGTCTTCCTCATTTGCTTCATCTCATCTCTGCACATCAAAAATGGCGAAACTTTGCTTTCTCTTGCTAACTGTTATCTACTCTCTATTCCTCCATGTCCATGCACTTACCCCTTCGAGATGGACAAAAGCCCATGCAACCTTTTATGGTGAAGCCGATGCTTCCGGAACAATGGGTATATAATTATATATGCTTCTTCTAACTAGCCAATGATGAAGCAGCCATTATCGATCGGAGATTGTTACTGATCTTAACTTGTTTCTATATATGCAGGTGGTGCTTGCGGATATGGTAACTTGTACTCCACCGGATACGGAACAAGAACGGCGGCATTGAGTACTGCTCTCTTCAACGACGGCGCTGCTTGCGGCCAGTGTTACAAGATCATTTGCGATGTCAAGACGGACCCAAAATGGTGCAAGAAAGGAGTGTCGGTGACAATCACCGCCACCAACTTTTGCCCACCAAACTTCGCTCAGGCCAACGACGCCGGAGGGTGGTGCAACCCACCGCTACAGCATTTCGACATGGCTCAGCCTGCTTGGGAGAAGATCGGGATTTACAGAGGTGGAATCATCCCCGTTATCTACCAAAGGTCCTACGTCTTTCCTTCTTTCTTGATCACTGTATATATACAAAATTACAAACGTAACAACTCCATCTTCTGGCATTTGACTGATTGTTTTTAATCTAATTACCTGTTTGTTTCAGAGTACCATGTAAGAAACACGGCGGAGTTAGATTCGCGATAAACGGGAGAGATTACTTCGAGCTTGTTTTGATAACGAATGTCGGAAATGCCGGAGCTATTAGGTCGGTGAAGGTGAAGGGATCAAAAACCGGGTGGATGCCGATGTCGAGGAATTGGGGAGCTAACTGGCAATCGAATTCATATCTCAATGGCCAATCTATGTCGTTCATGGTAACAACCAACGATGGTATCACCAAAACGTTCACAAACATCGTCCCTTCAAGCTGGACATTTGGTCAAACTTTCTCAAGTCGTTTACAGTTCTGAAAGAAAGAGATGAGAAGACTGTGTGCTTCAGTGTTTATTATGATTTGGATTTTTTTTTTAAGGGGGCAGCGGCGTGCTTTCTCTTTTTATAGAAGCAGCCCGCCGGGTTTTCTTTTTCCGGGCGTTTTCTTTTTATATAATATAATATTATATATAATAAGTATATGGATATGGATTTGAGGAGCGAAAGGTGTTTCCCTAATTCTCTAAGGGGAAACCCTACTAAAGTGTGCTCGTTATACTTGTGTATTCTTCGGTAATTATGTAATAAGAAGCACTTCATTTCTTCTTTCTCTATATATTTTCTTACATGGGTTCAAGTTCTTTGATTAATATGAATATGAGTAAATTACAAAATGAGAAATTAATGACACAAAAACCTTATAATATTTCCAAAATTGGTAGGATCCTAAACTTTTTTTATTATTTTATGGGGGTATAAATCCAACTAACCTAATTCAGCCGGTGGAAATTCCACGTGCAGGGCAGACCAAATGGTTGAATTTTTTTACATAAGATATGGTTAAAATTGGGTTACCTTTTTTTTTTTTTTTTTTTTTTTTCTAATACACAAGGCTCTCAACGAAAATTTGAATTTAGGCAATTAGGCTTAGAGTATTGGGGCACCTCCTTATTTGATTGACGACATAAACAAAAGGTTGCTGGGAAGTGGGAACAAGCTATGTAAATGTTGTCAAACTTGTCAAAGCCCACTAGAAAGCATTTGTTTTTTTTATGCTAATTTAATTTGCGTCAAAGGTTTTATATTAGCATTAATGTTAATTAATTCACATAGTTTGTTAAAAATAACAGTCTATTACATAGCTTTGCCAAAATTAAGTGATTAAAGGTTAAAATGATCACGCTTTTATTTTTATTTATTTATTATTTATAGTATAAACTTATATTTCAAATAGAATTAATGTATTCAATCTTTTAGGCCTTGTTCCTAAGGAGGAATACGGATGGAAATTGAGAGAAAGTGAGGGACACCGAAGGAAAATCATATTCCTAAGTTTCAAATGGAAGGAAAGTGAGTGGAATGAAAAGATTTTGAAGCTATATTTGTCTTTCAAATTTTTCTCTCAAATTGAACGGATTTAAGAAGAAAGTTAGGAAAAGGAAAATCTTTAAATTTATTTTCTTTTTACTTTTATCTCAGGAACAAAAAAACTTAAAATTTCTCTCATTTCCTCCGAATTCAGAAACACGGAATAAAGAAAAATTTTCTTTCTCTCTCTTTCTTTGTATCATTATTTTCCTTCCCTTTTATTTATTGAATTTACCAAAACATAAATTTAAAAAAAAAAAAAAAAAAAAACACCCTCAAGAACAAGACGTTAAAAATTCTATGACAGGTTAGTATTTGATTATGCTTTCTAAAAAATTACAAAATACCTCTACAATGTTAAAAGTTATGTTTTTATACAATTAATTAAAGGTTATATAATTTTTATGTTTTATGCCGGTCGTTGGAATCTTACGTAGCATTAGATATGCTGTGTCGTGATTTATATATAATATTTATAACAAAACATATTATTTGTAAAAGCAAATTATTATGATTCAACCCGATTATTTTGACCATTTTAACCGACACAATCATATAGTGCCACCAGCAAAGAAAATTTCTAGATCGAGCCATTGATGGCCACATAGCATATCTTTCATTCATATTTCAAGAAACCAAAAATCCATTTCAAACGAACAAAAACCATCTAATAAGTTTCAAAATTTATGATGTTTTTGTCTAATATAAAAAAATTGCATACCGATTCTACCCATACATATATTCAAATTACTCCCTTCAACACCTAGTTGATCAAAGGAAACAAAGAATACACCATCCTTCTACCTCCAACACAATTTTTTCTGGGGTTTTCACCTCACATTAAACCCCATGGATTGCCCCTTCCAAAATTGTTGTTCCATTAATATTAAGCAAGTTTTAGTTTATCGTCTATAGACAGGGGCATCAAATTTAACAGAATTATTATGGGTATACCTTCGATAATCAATAAAATAGTCCAATAGGTTTGATTCTTTCTTGAAAAGATAAAACCCGTACAAATCCTTCAACCAATCACCTAATATTTATAATTCCTCTCACATTCAATCGTCTGTGTCAAATAGCCTCAACTCAAAGGATTCTTTTTTCTAATTTCATTTTGTACCATTGTAGTTCTCATATTTCTTATTTACCCATAAATCCATCTCAAATTAATTTTTTTTTTTTTGCATTATTTGCTTGTTTTGTCGACTTGTATTGGTTTGCTACATTAAATTTGAAAGACTTTTTTTTTCTTTTTGTTGTTTTGGGTTTAAGATCTTTGAATGTTTGTTGTAGTGTTACTTTAGTGAATAATAATGTGTTGTATTTTTTTTTTGGAATTGAGAAAAGTTTTAGTTAATGATATTTTTAGGGTCTAAAAGGATTGGAATTTATTTCACTGGCTTTTACTAATTATCAAATTGCTTTTAAGTATAAATTTTGTTTGTGTTAAAAATTGATGCAAGTGTTATCTATTGTTTTTAGAAAAAAAAAAAATTCTTATAGGTTTTATGCAGGTAATGAGGCTTTTTAAACCCATTGAAGCATACATATTTGTATAAAAAAATACATGAAGGCATTTTTTGATTAAGTTTTCAAGTTATTGCTTATATAAATTTTGGTATTATGGATATAAAGAACATCTTGTTTATGTTTTTAATCCCCAACACTCCAAACTGGGGATGAGTTGCAGTTTGAAAGTTATTATGAAGTTAAAGCATTTTTCACTGAATTGAATTAGTACAATGCCATTGTGAGTTCCCCATTACAAGTTCATTACTATTCTATAACATGTATGTCATAGATATTGATGTTGAATCATTGCAAATACAACTTAGGTCTTCACTTTTTGATGGGTTATATCATGAAGTAATACTCCAGTTGATGATGTTGTGCTATAGGTCTTCAGATTTATTTTAGTTTCCGTTTGTATTGATAAAATATTGTTAAATTAATTTATTAGTTTAGTGTTATTTGTTTCTATTTGTAAGTTGTTCAGTTGTAGTTTGCTAGTTCCCGGCTAAGTTGTTTTTTTTTTTCAATTTCTGTCAATCAGAAAACAAAAACAAAATGAATATTGTTCTTATAACAAAAAAGTTTTTTTATATTGCTATTTCATGAAACAATGTCTTACATTCATATATTTTGACTCTATTGTGAAAAAATGGGGCATTTTTATTTCTTTTTGCCCAGGGCATGAGAATTCTATGGACCGGCCTTGTCTATAGATAGATACATAAATCAAGATTAATTTGATGTACCACTATCACCTTAAAGGATCGATGAATCATGACATATGTTATGAGTTCCTTAAAAATAATGGCAACTGTTTCAAAGAGATCAACCGAAGAAGGAATAGACACTGCTAGATCTGCTAGAATTATTCGCTCTTGGGTATAAGCATTGCCCACTACTAGAAAAAACATTTTAATGACAGACGAATTACGATGTACTACAGTTTTACGATAGACAAAAAAACTTTTAATAAAAGTTCTGTCATGATATTTAGAATATAAATAAATTACGATTTTTTGTCTAAACTTACAAAAAACATTTGAATGAAAATGACAAACGACCTTATTTAAAAAAAAAAAAAAAAAAAAAAAAAAAAAAAAAAAACTTTCACTCAAAGTCGTCTTCTTATAATTGATGCCCTTTCTATATATCTAACACTCAACCACAAGAAAATGAAAACGATGAAAACCACCTGCACTTAGGGTTTACTTATTGGAGTTATGATCGAGAAATCAACTCGACATTGCTTGTCACCATTTGACGTACGCCTCCGCACTAAACACAATATTGCTTCAACGATATCTGCCTTTGATTGCTTCAGAAACGAACGACTCCACAACTCTGATGTTGGGCTCACAGGGTCATTGTCATCACCGGTCACGTTGTCACGAAATCGACTGGTGTTTTAGGGTTAATCCACCGGTGTTGTGCCCAAAGCCTCAAGAAATCGAGTCCACCACTTGATTTAGGGTTTATCTATTCCCCTTAGGGATGAGCGTAGGCGGGTACCCGCCTCATTTGGTGAAAACCGGAACCGGCGGTTCCTAGAAAGTTAGAACCGGAACCTCTCTAGGCAGTTCTTAAATGTGTGGAACCAGTCCCGGAACCGGTGGTTCCAGTTCCGGGAGCGGGTAACCCGGTCGCATTAATTTTGTTAAATTTTTTCGACAAAACCGCAATTTAGTTCGATCCAAATCAAATCAATTCGGACCAAAGACGGACAAAATCGGACCAATATATTCTAAACTGGTCTAAGTAACACACATTTATATATATATATATATATATATATATATATATATATATATATATATATATATATATATATATATATATATATATATAAACCGGTTCCGGTGGGTAGCAGTTCCGAAAAACGAGAACCGGAACTGGAACCGCCTAAGGCGGTTTCATAACTTTAGGAACCGGAACCGGAACCGCTTTGCCGGTTTTGGAACTGGACCGGTTCCAAAACCGGCAATTCTGAGGCGGTTCCGGTTCCAAAAGCGGGTACCCGGTTCCGATGCTCGTCCCTAATTCCCCTACATTCAATCCATTACGAAATTGTAACAACCCGATTTTCATAAGATTTTTAAACTTTTATTTTCATAACCTCAACCATAGTAAATATAAAAATCTCAATACATATCCATGTTATTTTAAAAATTTAGAGTATAAAGAGTTAAATGTGAAAGCACTGGAGAATGCATGCCTCGTCATCAAGTAGGGCCCTTGCCCTTATCCATAGAAGTACCTGAAACATACAAACAAATTGTAAGCACAAGTTTAGTGAGTTTCCCAATCATACAAAGCATATAATTATACAATTTGCCATGGAATCCCTCCATGGTCTCCAATGGAATGTCATGGGCTACCCCCATGGTCTTATATCCTTATGTCATGGACTCCCCCCGTAGTCTTGACAAGTGTCATGGGCTCCCCCATGGTGTTCATATAAGCCCATAAATAAATCAAATAACATACCATTTCCCATATAATACAAACATATCATATCAAATAATGGACCGGCCTTGGTGCCTTCGACCCATAAGTGTGGTGAGAAGACTCACCTCAATACTTGTACGGAAGCTGACTAGGTCGAGGTTCCAATATCCGCTCGACACAATCCTAAAACATAAACAATTTCCTTAATTGCAACTCAACGTGCCCCAAACCCCATAAAGGTCAAACTTGGTAAAAAAACCAAGGTCAAAGGTCAAAATCAACGTCCTGAGTTGACCCAACTCGCCGACTGTGTCTCTTCAACTTGTCGAGTTTCCTTAATGTCTGATCAGATCGCAAAATATCCCATCAACTCGTCTAGTTCACCAATGAACTCGCCGAGTTGGCCAGGAATCCAGCCTCTTAATGCATTAAGTTGTTTCCAATGGATCCAAGGACCCCAGACCTTATATCTCTTCAAAAATTATTTCTAAAAGAGTAAAGTTTCCAGCTTTACCCTTAAGAACCATCCAAAAGGGCGTCAAACTCAAACCCTAGGTACCCATTAAGCCCTAAAACTCCCATATCAATGTCCCAAACCACAGATCTAATGTCCCAAGGTAGGCAAAACACGTAAAATTTCCAACTTTACGTCCATGCATGCTAGAAATACCCTCTAAGGGTCATTTATGACCTCATAATGGACATATTGCATGTATGGGACATGGAGACCAATAAAGTTTGCAACTTTAAGCTTAAAGAGGTCATGAAGGGGTCAGATCTAGCTTGACAACCCCTAGAATCCACATCTTTTGGACAACTCAACCAAAACCCCCAAAATCATGCTTAAACTTCAAATAAGGAGATCTAGATGAATACATGACAAGGTGACGACTTTATACCTCAAAAATGTTGCCTTTAAAGAAGAGTTTCTAGATCTAAAGCTCCTCCTTCAAGCTAGATGCTTCCCACCTTCAAGCTCTTTTCAAGAATCACCAAAAACCACTTTTTTAGGCTCACCATACTCAAGATGCAAGATGCAATACGAATCTAGGTTTTCTATGGACAGGGAGGCTGGTATGGAGGCCAGCCAAGAGGGTTTAAGTCCTTTATATAAGGTGCAACACCCGAAAATTAGGGTTCATCTTTGGCAGTCAACTCGTCGAGTTGAGGCTCCCTAACTCATCGAGTTGGATCCTTAAACTCCGCGGCCAAAAAGATTCCGACACAACGAGTTGGAGCTCCCCAACTCGTCGAGTTCCAGCTCAAAACTTTAAAAAAATGTTAATAAATGCATAATATATGGACCAAACGTTACAGAAATTGACTACGATTTAGGGTTTCTAAGTCAAAACATCATATTTCTACACCTTGTATGATTTTCAGATGGCAGAGCATTGGTAGTGTCGTCAATTTCATGCTCACTGGAAAGCTCGAGGGACAAAGAGATGCCAAATGTAATACTCTGGTAACAATTTCTCTATACACAGCAACTATCTCCGCCTCACAACGTTCAATCAATAGTCAATTACACTCAATTTAGATATCTAATGTTTGATTTATGTTTCATATACTCACCTTTATATCAAAACTTAATTAATTTCCATTTTTTATTTCAAAATTCGTTATTGATCCATATCATAATTCGTTCAAGTTAAGCAAATTTGCAATTTTTAGATATGATTTCTCTATACGTTTGAATGAAATCTCTATAACTAATTTTCCTTGTTTGAGAATCCAATTTGATTTTCATTTTCTGATTTTGACAAGCAGGGAAGTAATGATTTACAGCCATATATTGTTCTCATATACTTGTTTTGTTGATTGATTTAGTTAGCTTCTTTCATTTATTGTCATATTCGCTTAATTTGACCCTTTATGTAGCATTTTCATGCTTCTTCCCTTGTGTTATTGATTGAACCAACCTTGTCTTAGAACCTTGTTTAACTCAAATACTCAATTGTCTTTCACTTAGACATATTAGGATGAAATGTTAATGAATGTGTTAGTTTGTAAGAAAACTCATTGGAGATATATTTAGAGCCTGGAGGAAGGAAAACCTAGTTTCTTGATAGTAAAGAACTTCCACATTAAAACCTACTAATAATGCCTTGTAATACTTATATGCCAACCTATGTATCCTTAAGTTCTTTCCATAATCTAAAGCCTAGGAAGCCATGACGCCTCTTTGTATTCCTGTAACAATAAGGTTTCTACTATGAGCAATTAGATGATAATGCCACTAGGCCAACAACTAAAACTTGTCTGTTATAACTTCATTACAACAAGTAGAAATACCATTGGCGATGTCAACTCGTAACATACCAATTACTACTAAATGAACATTAGAAGTCTTTTTGTGATACTTGGTTGTACAAATTACATCATGTTTATAATTTTTTTAATTTAACAATTAAATTTTTATTTATATAAATGTCAAACACATCTTATACACGTATCTTGTATTAAAAACTTAACTTTATTATATCATTCACTAAAACAAATTAACAAATTAACAGAACCAATTTTGAATCACTGCCGAAGATCATCACCTCATTCCTACTTCAAATTTATTCAATTTGACTTTGTATATCCAGTTTTGACTTTTTGCTTCAATTTATAACGAACGATAACAATTTTGATTTCAAGAAAATCATAGACGAAAAATCGGGAGCACACCCAGTTCGAAACTGACAACGTGAAGATGTAAATCCAATTCTCCATTTTTTTTTTTTTTTTCTCAATGGAAAGAAAGTCATGTAAAGATGTGACTTTACCCAAAACTATTTTAACTAAAAAATATCTACTTTTCCAACAAATCAATTATCATCTATAAGAGTTTAAGTTGAATCAACTGGTCGGTGTCACGTTGACAATTCTGAGAGCATTTCTGAAAAAGAAAAAAATATTATTAGCTTTATCGGATCAGAGTGGCATGTCTCCTAATGGGCACTGACCCTAAATTAAGAAATGGTACCTAATGACCTTTACACTATGTTCGGGCTTTGTTACAAAAACTATCCCTAATGACATATTTACCTTTTTTTCAAAATTTTATTAACATCTTACACCATGTAATTGTAATTTCAACATCTGAAAACACCTTTTTAACTACAAACATGAAATACAATCACCATCACATTATGACTTGAAATGAAATAAATTCACCACTAAAGAAGATATTGTCATACCTTCTTGACTAATTTTTACACACGGGTGTACATAACAAACTCCTCGGATCTACTTATTCTTGAAATTCTTGGCTTTTTGCTTGCTTGGTGTATCATTGATATATATTTTTCAAGCCTAAGGAACATATCTACGCATAATAATATAAGTAGGTGTGTTTCGGTTTTATTTCCCATAAGATATTTTAGACATAAGAATGAAACATAGACTAAATACAACATTTAGTGAAACTTTAACTAAATAAAATATTAACAATTTTCACATTTCCTACAATTATAACACATACGTGAACTCTATTATAACACATACGTGAACTCTATTTTGCCAATTTGATTTTGAATGCCTTATCTTGACCAGCTTTATCCTAATTTTGCTTAAAACATGGGAGAATGATTCAAACCCGGAGACTGATTCAAATTACTACCTCCTTTTTCGTATGAAATCCACCACTACACCATCCATCTAAAGAATACTCTCTCTCTCTCTCTCTCTCTCTCTCTCTCTCTCTCTCTTGAACATACTTTCTCCCCATTCCTTTAACCTAACTTCACCTCTATCAAACCCACCATTGTCAGCTACCAGAGAACACTCTCCTACTTACACTCTACTCCTTCATTGTTGACCCAAGTGTAGCTATGTCGCCGAACCAAGAAAAGCTTTACCGACGTTGGTGATTATTGCTTCATTTTTTTTTTTTTCATTTGTCTCTGTATATCAGAAGAGAGATGGAAGTGGGGTTTAATCTTGGAGTTGAAGAGAGGGATTGTTAACATGCATATGATTTTGATCCTATTTTTTCATTTGGATTTATATCTTCTTCTTTTGAGGTTTTAACTTGTGTTTTTTTTTATAATCCACTGCCATTACCAAAGGCCAAAACAATTGAAAACAATGAAGAACATGACATCAAAGAGGCCACTAGAAAAAGAAGGTAAGAAGAGAACCCAAACCTCAAACACTTAGCACCAGAAGTAGCCAAAGCAAACACCTAGGGACAAAATGTTCCACTAATCGGGAGACTGAAAAAAACAGCAATATCACAACATGACCTGCCCACATGTACGGGTAAAATGGTCCAAATCAGAGAGATGCTCCCTTAATCTGATGTTATGTTACTGTTTTCATTCTTAGGCATACCCTTTTTATGTGGAGGCACAAAAGAAAATTAAAGCTGAAATCCATCATTTGTTAAATACCTACCTTTGATATTCAAATGAGTTGATATAGAAAATGATTTTCATGAAATCATACTTTATTTTGTTTAAGTATGATGTTGTAAGAAAACGATATTCATAAAAAAAAAATACTGAAAAATATGTTGTTCAATTAGGGAGAGTACATTGAAATATATATTTTAAGTTGGAAATTTGAAAACTATGTTCAAATTAGAAAAAAGACAATCTGAAATTTTTTTAAACTTAATTGTTCAACTTCACGATGTAGCATGCTATTGGATTATATGGGAAAATTGAAAACTTTTTGATAAAACTCTTAACTAAGTAGGGGTAACGAGAGGGGCCAAACGGTCAACTAGGCCATTTAGGGGCAAATATAAGATAATGCACTTTATAAGAATGAACAATGAAGAAATGTCAATGTGTTAATTGAAGGTCGTGTCTAATGAGTTTATTAAAGATCCTTTCGTAAATAATAGTTAAAAATGTTAATGTGTTAATTTCATATATATTTTTTTTCATGTAAACAAATTTAAAGATACATTGTGTTCTTATCTTAATGTGTTAACTTCATCTTTTTTTCATGTAAACATATTTAAAGATAGACAAATAAACAATGAATTGAAACTAATCGTTGAAACAAGTCATAACAGGTTTCAATTAATAACATTCTCTTGGTCCATCTCTTTGGTATTTAGTTCTTTCAGACTATAAAGTAAAAAACGACAAAGGAAATAGATGATATTAGTAGCTATTAGAAAACGGGGACAAAATTAAAGCTATTACGATGCATGTAATATATTTGTAACCAAAACATGCAAAAAACAGAGATTTCTTTTTTGTGAGAGATTCAAGCACCTATGCTTCCACCTTAATGCAATTACTTACCGAACCAAAATTGTCATCGCCTCCAACCTTCTTAAGGCCTTCGAGTTTTCAGGTTCACTTTATGTTCTAAAAGTAACAGAAACTGATGTGTATGTAACAAAACAAAGAATAAAAGAAAACCAAAACCAAAATCGTGATGTTTTGTGTACCTGATAATCTTCCAGAAGAAAGAGAAAAGGAGTGATTTAGCGCTTGAATCATATCTTAGCTCCTATCTACAAAACATCAAAAGGGAGAGTGTGGTTTAGGGATTTAATTGAGATCAAGACACTCTTTCGACCCATGTGGATAATGGCCTCATCACTTCTATAGAAATTTATCAACTGTTGAACTATACCCACCACTTCTATAGAAATTTAAAAGGTGTCTTGTGAGTCTGAAAAAATGAAAAAGAAAATAAAAAACCTCACACATAACAAGTAATTGATCATATTTTCTTTGGAAATGTGAAAGACGATTCAGAGACAGAATATTGTCTATTTTGCCCTTCGTTCCTATGGAATATCTTGGAATCCCATGATTGCAAATGAACTAGTTGAGAAAGTGAAAAACAGGAGAATAAATGATTCAGTCTCTTTTTTCTTTTTTGGTACTTAGTGGATATTCATCTGATCATCTCCTTATTTATCTGTAATTGAATTGGTTTTCAAACGCTTTTTCCCAGGCTTTATGCTTACAAAAAAAATTATTTAAAAGACTCACAGCAGGATTTCTTCTTTCTTAAGTTCAGCGATGTCTACTTTCTCCTAGAAATCGCTGGCGTCCAAAGGATCTGTATTCCAGACGCTGAAAAAAAAATTACCCGAATCTGTTTAAATTGCTCAAATCATGATAATGTTAGGAGTACCTACTTGCATTTTCCAGCATACAAACGTTCTACTGTTTCCACCATTGCAGTCTTCTTCATCCTCTCTGTTTCTTCGTGAATTCAAAATATCCAGGAACAACCAAGAGAAACCCTAATTGGTTCGATCACACAACGAGAGAAAAACAAGCCGAAAATTAAGAGAGATAAACCGACTACCCATGGATCATACAAAATCCGCGCCTTTCTTTTCTTTTCCACTATTTAGCGTAAGAGTGAGCCCCAGTCCTCAAACAATCTGCAACCTGATACATTCAACCCTTCTAGTAAATTCCTCACAAATGCCATCCTTTAATATTTTTCCAACGGTAAAATAATAAAAAATCCTAAATTTGAATGATTAGTTTTGAATCAATAAACAAATCTTCTTAATAAATAAAGATTTTTTTGTCACTTGTCATATTCTTAGACATTTCACCACATGTCATTTTCTTATAATTTAGGTTTTCTTTTTACATAATCTAGAAAAATTACACATTGGGTTTTTTAAATAAGGAAGTTTTATAAGAGTTGAAAATATTGATTCCTAATTTATAGGGATTAATTTTAAGGAATTGAAATGATTTGGGCAATTTTAAATGAATATAAGTTCAAAGTAGTTAATTAATATCATAGCAAAGGGACATAATTTCCTTTTTTGTTTTTTTCATATATATCATATATGGGCATTAAAAATTTTCTATTTACCTTTTTGACAATTCAGGTTTCTAAATAAGTGAGTTTGCACATACGTCTATTGAATTGTTCATTATAGTATTTTACATTCATTTCTTTCAATAGTTATCTTTATTAGTATATAAAATTATAGATTGAAATACTTACATATTCGTCATTTAAGTTGTATTTAATTCAAAATTTTACCTTAAATGATTAATATTTAAACCTTGATCAAAACCCGTGTAGTACACGGGTCTTACACCTAATGTAGTAATAATGATAGATTGATTGGTGAGATTCTCAATAAGAATTGATTTTTTTGACAAAAAACGTATTACCAAAAAGATTGCAAAAACCAAATTATATGGAAGTAATAACTAGAGAATGGTTGTGAGACCAACTAATCCAATCCATGTTATGATTCTTATGCATATTAAAAATAGAGAGAAAATGTTGTGGAACAATGTCGTGAAATATATTTGTTTTTCTAACTTTAGTAATTCCAAAGACAACGTTGTTTCAAAATTTACATATTATCTGAATGATAGTAATGATAGTAATGATCACTGTGTGGACGTATTTCCATTGCACCACATTTAAATTTAACAAAATTTCCCCACTTAATACGATACGAATTGAAGTTAACGGGATCCAAGTTCCACCGTCGACCAATAAGTTTCCAAATATCAATAAAAATTAAGGGGTAAGTAGTTAAGATATTTTGAGAGTCGACTCTAAATTCTTGGCTTAATAACAACCAGTGATGAGGCCATTATCCACATGGGTCGAAAGAGTTATTGTTTTTTTATGGTGCATTCGAGTTGGATTTTCTTAACAGAGTAAGGTAATAGGTCAATGACATATATTGCATTTGAAAATAAACAAATAACAAGTTTTGATTTATTTCTTTATTATGTCATTATACATTTACATTTATAGTATTGTATTTGAATTTCTTTCTTAACAAGTCGGTATAGTTCACTAAAGCAACCAAACTATAACATTATACATTCAAAAAAAATTATCCGGACATTGCACTTAAAAAAATAAATAGAAAAAAATAAATAGCTCCCTAAATATGATATTCCTACAATTGGATAGACTTTTCAACAAAAAAAAACACAACCACCCGCATCCCATCGTAATCGTATCCCACTACAAAAAAAATTGCCAATTAGTGACGAAAACGAAATGGTCACTAACAGTAGAACGATTCGTCACAAAATGATTTAGTGACGAAATTTACAGTCGTCACTTTTCGTCACTATAGGTCCATCACAAAATCGATTTTGTGACCAAAATTGAATATGATCACTAAATAGTGACTAAAATATACTCATCACTAAATCTGTGACGACCCGTTTCGTCACTGAATATTGTCACTAATTGAAGAAAGTCGTCACTGTTTTATTCATTTAGTGACGACTTTTAATGACCACAAAAATGTCACTTGTTTTCATTACCATATTAATGACCATAGTGACCAAAAAGTGGTCACTAAATATTTACTATTAGAGACCAAAAAAAAGTGGTTACTAATCAGAAAAATACAAGAAAAGACGATACTTACAATGTTGATGTAATTGCTATAAATTAAAAAAAAAAAAAAAATACTTAATTATTTTAGTGATAATGTTTGAATAAAATTACAATAACTAAACCCAATACAATCAATCAAACCTCATATTAGCTTCCAATAAATGTGTTCTATTATCTTGCTCATATTTTCTTTACAAAACATTACTAGAACTAGTGTATTTCATGATTTTAACCACCTACATATAACATTTCCATTCAACTTAATTACAACCAAGTATCCAGGGAGTAAGATACGCATGCTTTATTTCAATATTGTAATAGGAATTGGAAGTTGATTGACTCTCCTTACATCCTTGTATTTAACCTAAAAGTTCATAAGCTAAATGCATTAAAAAACATGGTTGTTGCTCACTTGTTGCCACTTGTACTACAGTCTTCATGGTTGTTGCTCATTGTGTCACATGGGTATCGTTCTTCAGTGCCAGGTGAATCCATGTCAGCATCAACAAGCTGCTTATATGACTAGTAGGGTTATTGGAATCTCTGTAATGATTCATCAAACCATCGTTCTCTTCACCACCAGAATTAATCACTAATTTTACCAGTGATCGATCTCCCTTGTTTGGGGTATGCATGCCTAGCATTGTTGCACGAACATTGCCTTTGTTTTCTTCCTTAAACCCCTTGTTCTTCCCTATAAGATTTTTTTGATTAACCATAAGAGCAATACATCTACATACAATACATATCAGATCAAATACACATGATACAAAAATTCACATACAAACACAAAAAAACTGAGAAAAATCACCTTGAGAAAGTCACTGTTCACGACGAACATGAAGTTTGCTCTGCTTAAATTTGGCGGTCCTATTCACCTTCAACATTGAAAAAAAAACAGGTTAGATCGTAACAAAAAACAAGAAGAACTTCCTGTTTTCCCAAAAAGAAAAAATCAACACGTTTCTGCCGCAACTATCCATCAATCAAACGATACGCATCATAAAATCGAACAATTGAATATAACTCAATAAATGTACCCGCTTTTTCTTGCAAATTTCCTTCGGATTGGAAACCGAAGTCGGGATCGAAGCGTTGGCGATCGAATCGTAAACCATAGCTGATGAATTCTCAAAAAAAAAAAACCCTAGAAAATTCGTTTTGAAAAAACCTCCGAATCAAAAAAACAAGCGAAATTTCTCAAAGAGCAAAGATATCGATTCAAAGAAAACAATGGATATCTAGTATTGAGAGAATGCGAAAAGATTGAATTTTGGTGTAGATAGATAACATAATTCTGCCCTCAAGTTGTCCTTTTATAGTTGCCTATTTACAATTATACCCTTCAGACTAATTTTTAGATGATGGCGACGATGGGTTAATGGATCGTAAAAAGGTCCGACTCGTAATCTTTTTTTATTACTTGGAAAAAGGCTTTTATATAAAAATATATTTATTAAATAAATTGACGACTGATTATTTAATTTGTATAAGAAACAAATATATAATCACTCTTTGAAAAGTATACCATCTTACCCAAAAAAACAAAGCTAATTTAACACATATATTTCTGTCATTTTTTCTTATGGATAATATAATTAAATCAAAAATAGTAAAATAAAGGCATTTTTGTAATTTTACGTTGATAAGTTATAAGCAATTTTCTTATCGATGAAATTAATGAAAAATAAAAATGATGTTTATGACTTTAAAATTGTAAAACAATGATTTCTTTTTCTTTTGTAATTTTCCGGTTACCGTAATGTTATGGCCACAAAATTTCCACAGTTCTAACTCATATCCAATGACCATTACTCTATTGTCGCATTGTTTCTCTGTGTAAAAAAATCATTTGTATTCTTTTTCTGATTATACTAGTGACCACTATTTTCTAGTCACTAATTTTTTACATGTATTGACAACTATTATGTCGTCACCATGTGTACGGATTGAAAACATAAATACAACCCAAGGCTTTTTTTTTCTAACATGTTTCTCTTTTTTTTCAATTTTTTCCAAATATTATCATAATAAATATTTTTGATACAGACCGGTCAATGTAACAAGTTTTTGTAAAATTATGTGTAAAAAAACAAAGTTGTTGTCATTTTCAAAAATAAAAAATATTAATTAAAAATATTTTAATTTTTATTAATTAAAAATTATAATATATATAATCGGTTACCATTGTTTTATGATCACTAATTGTTTTTTAATTGTAATTCATTAGTGACCACTATTGAGTGGTCACTAATTGTTTTTCTCCATTTAAGTAGTTTTCAATAATGAAAGAGTAAGCATGTGGTTGATCACTATTTTTGGTTACTAAACCTTCAATACAGTGACTATTTTTTTTTGTCACTAAGCTTCTAACATAGTGACCATTATTCTTAGTCACTATATTGTTAACATAGTGACCACTATTTTTAGTCACTAACTAGTTGTTATGATATAAAATAAAAGTAATTTAATTTTTTTGTGGTTTAGTGACCGAGTTAGTGACAACCACATACAATTAGTCATTAAATTTGTAGGATTACCAAAATTCAGTGACCATTTAATTTTTGGTGACTAAAAGATGCTTTTAGTGACCAAATTTTAGGTCGTCACTAATAAGGACTTTTCTTGTAGTGTCCTTGCATCCCAAACATGGGATGGAGATGATTCTATATTTCCATCGTCATAGGAGACTCTTGCAGCATGAACTTCCCATTTGAGGATGACAACATGATTGCCTTAGCTTCAACGAGGAGTTTAAAAGTTTAGCAGCCTATCAAGCTGAAAAGAAGCTTCTTGGATTCCAGATTGCTAAATTCAGCTTAAAGATAAAATGCCATAATGGAAAAATAGAAAGATAAAAGCTATATTAAGGAAAAAAAGACCCATATAGTTTGGTTATATTGTGTGCTACAGCCTACAGACATGTTGAATGTATGTTGTGAGTGTTAAGAATATATATATATATATATATATATATATATATATATATATATATTGTAACATCCCGAAATATCAAGAGTAGAGTTGAAGGGCTAAAAGAGTGAATAGGGAAAAAGTGACTCGGAGAGTCCATGTGCGGACTCGGCGAGTAGAGTCGCGATTTGGTCGCGTGTTAAGTGGCCGACTCGGCGAGTCAGTATAATGGACTCGGCGAGTAGGCGCTGAGTGGAGAAAACCCTAATTCTCGGGATTAAGCCTTATATAAAGATCACTATGTTTTCCTCCCAGCCTCTTTATCACCCCTTGAGCCCCAGAAAACCCTAAATCACGGAGAAGCACCATTGTTGAGTGGATTGGAGCTTGGAGAAGTAATGGTTGAAGGAATTTTGGGAAGATTGAAGGCTTGGATCAAGGGGCTTTGCTTGGATTCGAATTGCATTGCAGTTGGGGCATCACTTAGAGGTAATATCTCGTTATTGACCTGTTGTTATGTTGTTTCTTCATTTTGGGGTTTGTAAGAAATTGTCTATGGATGAAATGGGAAGTCTAGAGGTTAGATCTGAGGTTGCTACCTCAGATCTGGAAGGGAGAAGAATCAGAGAGCATGAAAGTCCCTGTGTTGGAGTGTTTAGTGAAGCTTACATGTCCCAAACCCTAGCCCAATGTGCAAATGGATTAGATCTCTTTGGATTCACGTAAAGTTTGCCACTTTACATGATGGATGAGTGGTAGGATACTGGATCTATGTTTTGGAGCAGTTGCATGGCCTGGAATGCTTCGGAATGTATTCAGACTGGTGGTACTCGGCGAGTCACATGGGTGGACCCGACGAGTTGGATGAAGATGGCCTGGAACTCGGCGAGTTGTATGAACAACTCGGCGAGTAAGTTGAAGATAGCCGTAGACTCGGCGAGTCTGTTCTTGGACTCGACGAGTCTTGTCGAAGAGTCCCAAATATTCTTTGGTTGAGTCGAGAATCGGTGAGTTGAGGGATGACTCGGTGAGTCGTGTGCGAGTGGACTCAGAGTTGTTGGACTCGGCGAGTCTCGGGGTGACTCAACGAGTTAGGTCGCAGATTGAGTGAAATTATGATTATGGGAACTCGACGAGTCACAGGGTTGACTCGGCGAGTAGGGTCAGTGAGGGGTTGACTTAGACTGAGGACTTTGGTTTCGACCAAGGGTTGGCCGTTGACTTTTAGGGTTTGGTCAGCGGTGTGGCCTTTGGGCCAAGAGAGAGGTAAAATAGTCTTTTACCCATAAGAGGGTGTTATGAGAGGATTTATTCTAGCCTCGAGAGTTATATTCATGAGAGTATTTGCCTTACGTGTTAGGCGGTGGCGAGTTCGAGATTCAAGTGTGGGGATATCTGCTTTCTGCTTGCCAGGTGAGTCTTCTCACTATACTTTACCTTGAGTAGGTAACCAGAGTTATGTGATCAGAGTATTTGTATGCTATATGTACGTGATGTGTTGTACTGCATTACTTCTATGTGATTTATGTTGTGCATGTTTATAGAGTTGGAACCGGAAGGTTCCCAGAGTTAGAACCCGAGGGTTCACAGAGTTTGGGTGCACGGACCCATAGAGTTATAGCCTCGAGTGGCTAATATGTGTTATGTGTGGTATTTTGGGGAACTCACTAAGCTTCGTGCTTACAGTGTTTTGTGTAATGTTTTTCAGGTTTCTTTCAGTATCACGGGACGGCACCGGCTTGATTGTACACACTAGAGAAAGAGTCATATTTTGGAGGATCCTGGTTTTCTATGCAAGTGAAAATGGAATCATGTTTTGTAAATCGACTATGAATGAGATTTTAAACAAGTGTTTCTAAGAATAAAATGATTATTTTAAATGAAAATTTTGTCTTGAAATTTACGGTGTTACAAGTTGGTATCAGAGCCTTGGTTTGAGGGATTCGGACGCGCCTTCAGGTAAATCTGGACTCAAACTGAGGAAGTAAGAAAAGTTTTTAAAGAAATAATTTTCTAAAAGTGAATAAGAGTTCAAAGAGAAAGCAAGAAAGAGCAGTGTGTACAATCAGCCAGAGCCCGAACGGTGATTTCCCAAAATACCCTTACTTTTGTATTATGAGATATTTATGATGCACTTTATGAGATATTATTGCATGCTAGAGGCAGGCTAGGTATTTCATATGTTAGGACTAGAGTGGCCTGATTTGTGATGCCTTAGCCTAGGACTCGTCGTTATATGTGTCATGCTTTTGAGTATGTGATGTGTGAGAGTATCCAGTTAGAACCCATGGTGGGTAGAGTTACAGAGTTCGGTGGTACTTTCGAGGATGAGCCGGGAAAGTGGAGTTATCATAGAGAGGGAGTCCTATGTATTCTTCAATGCTCGAATGCTGCTTGCTTTGTGCTTTGTGGAACTCTCGATGATGGGAGTCAGCTACCAAGTGAATATGACGATATTCAGGAGGTAGATGGTTGGCATCATTAGGAGCTCTTCAGCAGCTGATAGCAAAGAAGTGGGAGGACAACAGAAGAGCCTAAGGAGTAACCCTATCCAGATGAGTGCGCTTGTATAATAGAGAATTTCGCTGGGGAGCGAGCACGCACGATGGGATTGGTGAAAGAGCAGGTCGAGCAACTATTTAGAAGCTCTGGGATGGTCTGTGTGGAAAGTATGGGTAGATGTGGCAGGTAGTATGGGCCCGTACTACTAAAAGTAGAGGACCCATACTTGATACAGGGAGTATTCTGAAGGTTCTAAGTAGCGGATTGAGGAGTGATGTTATGGTTCGAGTACCATACATCAGAGCAGATTGAGGAGTGATGTTATGGTTTGAGTACCATACATCAGAGCAGATTGAGGAGTGATGTTATGGTTTGAGTACCATACATCAGAGCAGATTGAGGAGTGATGTTATGGTTTGAGTACCATACATCGGAGCGAATCGAGGAGTGATGTTATGGTTCGGGTACCATACATCAGGGCAGATTGAGGAGTGATGTTATGGTTCGGGTACCATACATCAGGGCAGATTGAGGAGTGATATTATGGTTCGGGTACCATACATCAGAGCAGATTGAGGAGTGATGTTATGGTTTGAGTACCATACATCGGAGCGGATCGAGGAGTGATGTTATGGTTAGGGTACCATACATCAGGGCAGATTAAGGAGTGATGTTATGGTTCGGGTACCATACATCAGAGCAGATTGAGGAGTGATGTTATGGTCCGGGTACCATGCATCGGAGCGGATTGGGGAGTGATGTTATGGTTAGGGTACCATACACCGGGGCATATTGAGAAGAGATGTCATGGAATGAGTACCATGGTTCGTAGTGAGTGATGTTTGTGGTTCTCCGGTTATTCGGTCACGAGTAAGTTCGAAGAGGCGTCCCTTGAGGGGGAGATCGAGAGCCCCTCAGAGTATTTTAGTAAGGAGTCAGTGAGAAGGGAGAATTTCGATCTGAGTTGGGCGATCAGTCGATAAAGGAGATGTCACCTCCTATGATCTGGGAGGTACTGATTATGCTCGTGTGAAAAATATGAGAAGCATGATGTTTTGGTTTTGGGTTTAGGGGTAAACACTGCAGGTCATCATTGATGATGATTTCCCACCAGAGTATCAGGTAGCATGTGTGTCGCGAGGCAGTGATCTATCATGAGCAGATAGTCAGTTGGGACTGAGGTAGTCGAGGGCCACGCTATACCTAATTGAGTTTACTCGGGTGTACGGTAGTGGTATCAGCGGGGAGTTCAGTCGAGTTCAGCGGTGCCGAGAGTTTTCTATCCATGGGGTGTTGAATCTGGGAGTGAGTTCCTGTTCTTGGGATGATCCCGGTGTTGGATCGTTGGTTAATGAGTTGGGGTGAGGGGTACAATGATTTTATGGTTCAGTCTATGAGACAGGGATGTTATCGAACAGTTGAGTTGTTTGGTACTAAATTGGTACGAGATTTGGAACGACTAGAGGCAGACGTGACGAGAAGTTCTTGAGGAGTTCACCAGAGGTTCAAAGTATATGAGGTCGATTCATTTCCTTAAGGGGGGGATTATCGGGCGTTGTGTAGCACTTTCCGGGGGCAAGTGTGATTTTGCTGGAGAATATAGTTATGGGTTAGTTGCGTGCTATTTGGTGATGGTTCGAACCCTAAGTAGGGGAGAACCGGGTGTCGTATGTAAGAAAGCAGAGATTTATCAAGAGCAGTTATAAGTGGAGTATAGAGATATGCGGTAAGAAATCATGAGACCAGAGATGTCGGTGGTCGAGGAAAGGGGGTCAGAGCGAGATAATGCGGGAAGTACTTGTTTGAGAAGGATGAATGTCTCCACGACAGGTGTTTATTAATCAGGAATCTGGTATTGGTCAGTGTTGGGGTGAGTAGATGGAGAATGATTGGGCAGCCAACTCCCGGGTCGGTATGCGTATCCTTGTTTGGATTTTGAGCGGCGGAAAAAAAAGGGTTTCGGAGAATTATCAGCGTATTTCGTAGCATTAGCGTTTCTTCGTATTGCAATTGAGAAATTAAATACACCGAAGTTGCAACTTGGGAAAATGAAGATCTAGTTATGGGGTTCAGAGGGAATGTATTATTGCATCTATATGGTGCTTGGGGCAGGAGATCTGTGGTTGTGGCAGGATCTCGTGATGTTCGGTAGGGGTGTTCCGAGGTATCCGGGTATTGATATCTTTATTTCGGAGTTACTCGTGAATCTTGAATTGAGATGACTTGTGGTATATCAGGTATCTATGGATCTAGTGAGAGCCCTTCTAGTATGGGCATCCAGGGAGATTACTTGGGAGAGTGGATCTTCGCAAGGGTGGGCATCTGTTATGACGATTGCCTCCAGAGTCTGTGATGAATATTCGAGACGAGTATGGGTAGCCGCCTATGATAGTCTGTGGAGCACGAGCTAGTGGAGTCAGAGGGTGTTGTGATACTGCGGGGAGCCGTAGTACTCACTAGTCAGAGGGTGTTGTGATACTGCGGGGAGCCGTAGTACTCACTAGTCAGAGGGTGTTGTGATACCGCGGGGAGCCGTAGTGATCACTAGATGGCAAGAGAGTGTGATGATGGAATGTTCTCCGATCAGTGTATGATGTGGAAGAGTTTTGGGCTTGAGTAGCCCTAGTATTGAGTTTTTGGAGCCTGGATGTTGGACCGGGGGGGAGACTGGGGTCCCCGTCTCTGTCGGGGAATGTGGTGAGTTGCGCAAGGGATATGCGCAACAGAAACCAGAGATCAGAGTGGAGACGATCCTCGGTTGGATTGTACTTTCTTGCATAAGGAAAAGAGAATTCCGTGACTTGCGTGTCACGGGGCCGGGATAGTGGTCACGGGGAGGAAGTTAGTGGGATATTTGGATCATGATTTGGGTGACCTTTGGAGGCTCAGCTGTGGAGTCAAAAGCTGACCTGGTGCCCAGTCTCGAAGAGGGATATGAGATGAGCTAGAGCTTATCATGATGATGTCTGAGGACACCTCAGAGGGAGTGAACGATTCAGATGCTCAAAGACATGCTTCGAGCATGTGTATTAGATTTCGGAGGGTGTTGCGGCACGTATTTATCCTTGGTTGATTTATCCTATTTCAACAGCCATCATTAGTGCATTGGTATGCCACCCTTTGTGTTGTTGTATGGGAGGAAGTGTCGGACCCTCATTTGCTGAGGAAAGTGTCGATTCGCGGAAGTGGAAGTTGTAGTGAGAATGGATGATGTGGAGTATGGTGGTCGGACATTGTGCCTGTGACAGTGGTATGGAACGACATCATGATGGGATGTCTGCTGAGGATGCGGAAGGGATTCCGCAGGTGTAGAGCCAAGAGTCTCAGGTTGGATGTAGGGATGGAGTCTGGGACTCCCAGCTTGATTCTGATCAAGGGTCGTGTGCATAGTGGTGGTTTCTCCTAGGGATGTTAGAGATGTCATTAGTGTGATGGGTTTTCCTAACCCGAGAGTGCGAAGGTTGGTGCGGCTTGGGTGCTTGATTGCAAGAAGAGGACTCATGGGAGTTGCTCTGGGATTGAAGAGTGGGCCTTTCTGTCATTATGGATTGGATAGAATGGGATTAGGATCGGGGATCTGATGGTTCATGGCTTCTAACCCTTATGGGTCGAGTGATTGTTGAGATTTGGGACAGCGATGCTTCATGGGAAATTCTCGGATCGTTGAGTGTGGTTATCAGAGGGTACATCCGGTGCCCGGTTCGAGACAGTGGTCAGGACACCGTAAGGAAAGGGAAAGTGTGTTCGAGTTTCGATGGGTATGCCTTGTGAGATCTGGTCCGATTAAGTCCAGGTGGCACGTTGTGGGAGTAATTCTGGAGTTGAGTTGCTGTAGGCTTCGAGGGCGAAGCCTAATTTAAGTGGGGGGAAATTGTAACATCCTGAAATATCAAGAGTAGAGTTGAAGGGCTAAAAGAGTGAATAGGGAAAGAGTGACTCGGCGAGTCCATGTGCGGACTCGGCGAGTAGAGTCGCGATTTGGTCGCGTGTTAAGTGGCCGACTCGGCGAGTCAGTATAATGGACTCGGCGAGTAGGCGCTGAGTGGAGAAAACCCTAATTCTCGGGATTGAGCCTTATATAAAGATCACTATGTTTTCCTCCCAGCCTCTTTATCACCCCTTGAGCCCCAGAAAACCCTAAATCACGGAGAAGCACCATTGTTGAGTGGATTGGAGCTTGGAGAAGTAATGGTTGAAGGAATTTTGGGAAGATTGAAGGCTTGGAGCAAGGGGCTTTGCTTGGATTCGAATTGCATTGCAGTTGGGGCATCACTTAGAGGTAATATCTCGTTATTGACCTGTTGTTATGTTGTTTCTTCATTTTGGGGTTTGTAAGAAATTGTCTATGGATGAAATGGGAAGTCTAGAGGTTAGATCTGAGGTTGCTACCTCAGATCTGGAAGGGAGAAGAATCAGAGAGCATGAAAGTCCCTGTGTTGGAGTGTTTAGTGAAGCTTACATGTCCCAAACCCTAGCCCAATGTGCAAATGGATTAGATCTCTTTGGATTCACGTAAAGTTTGCCACTTTACATGATGGATGAGTGGTAGGATACTGGATCTATGTTTTGGAGCAGTTGCATGGCCTGGAATGCTTCGGAATGTATTCAGACCGGTGGTACTCGGCGAGTCACATGGGTGGACTCGACGAGTTGGATGAAGATGGCCTGGAACTCGGCGAGTTGTATGAACAACTCGACGAGTAAGTTGAAGATAGCCGTAGACTCGGCGAGTCTGTTCTTGGACTCGACGAGTCTTGTCGAAGAGTCCCAAATATTCTCTGGTTGAGTCGAGAATCGGTGAGTCGAGGGATGACTCGGTGAGTCGTGTGCGAGTGGACTCAGAGTTGTTGGACTCGGCGAGTCTCGGGGTGACTCAACGAGTTAGGTCGCAGATTGAGTGAAGTTATGATTATGGGAACTCGACGAGTCACAGGGTTGACTCGGCGAGTAGGGTCAGTCAGGGGTTGACTTAGACTGAGGACTTTGGTTTCGACCAAGGGTTGGCCGTTGACTTTTAGGGTTTGGTCAGCGATGTGGCCTTTGGGCCAAGAGAGAGGTAAAATAGTCTTTTACCCATAAGAGGGTGTTATGAGAGGATTTATTCTAGCCTCGAGAGTTATATTCATGAGAGTATTTGCCTTACATGTTAGGCGGTGGCGAGTTCGAGATTCAAGTGTGGGGATATCTGCTTTCTGCTTGCCAGGTGAGTCTTCTCACTATACTTTACCTTGAGTAGGTAACCAGAGTTATGTGATTAGAGTATTTGTATGCTATATGTACGTGATGTGTTGTACTGCATTTCTTCTATGTGATTTATGTTGTGCATGTTTATAGAGTTGGAACCGGAAGGTTCCCAGAGTTAGAACCCAAGGGTTCACAGAGTTTGGGTGCACGGACCCATAGAGTTATAGCCTCGAGTGGCTAATATGTGTTATGTGTGGTATTTTGGGGAACTCACTAAGCTTCGTGCTTACAGTGTTTTGTGTAATGTTTTTCAGGTTTCTTTCAGTATCACGGGACGGCACCGGCTTGATTGTACACACCAGAGAAAGAGTCATATTTTGGAGGATCCTGGTTTTCTATGCAAGTGAAAATGGAATCATGTTTTGTAAATCGACTATGAATGAGATTTTAAACAAGTGTTTCTAAGAATAAAATGATTATTTTAAATGAAAATTTTGTCTTGAAATTTACGGTGTTACTTATGTTTTGTTTGTTCAAGAAAACCCAACGAACTTAACATTTTATCTAAAAAGCCCAATAAACTTACACTTTCGTTCACTTCTCATTTAGGGTCAACTGGCTAATAAAAGTCAACGAATGACATGGCTGATGACGCGTAATTAAATATCAGAAAATGACTTGTAAGACCAACAAAGTTTCAAAACCGTTTAAAAAACTCCAATCATGTTTTGTTTGTTGAAAAAAACTCAACGAACTTCAACTAGTTGGCAAATGACATGACATTATATTTAATGACATGGAATAAACAAATTAGAATTGCCCTTTATATATCGATTTAGGGCTTGGAGAAGAGAAAAACGAACGGCTTCTGTGTTTGATCTCTTATAGTAGCTACTTCTTATTATTCTTCTAAATCGTTGATGTCCAACTCAAGACCTATAAAGAAGATATTTGACGATGCAAACTCTTGTGGATGTAGACGCCCTTTTCGGATTTGGACATCTAGAACGGAGGATCATCAAGTGAAAAAAAAGTTTAGGGATTGTTAGAACATAGTTCAGTGCTTGTTCGAACAGATGGGTAAATGTAATTAAAAGCTTTATCATGTTCATATTCTATCTATTTGTTTTGTTTCTTACAAAAACAAAAACTTATTGAAATAGACATGATAAAGCTTTCAATTACACTTACCTATCTATTTGAACAAGCCCTAAACATTGCATGATCCTCCATTCTGGATGTCCAAATCCGAAAAGAACGTCTACATCCACAAGAGTTTGCATAATCAAATATCTTCTTTGTAGATCTTGAGTTGGACATCAATGATTGAGAGGAAGAATAAGAAGTAGCTATTATAAGAGATCGAACACATACGCTTTTCTCTTCTCCAAACCCTAAATCGATATATAAAGGGCAATTCTAATTTGTTTATTCAATGTTATTAAATATAATGTTATGTGTGACAACCCGATATTTCAACTCTTTGTAATGGCCTAATAGGTCAAGTATTGTAAACATTTTTTAGTTAATAAAATTAACTTTGATTATAAAATGTCCAAAAAGTTTCTATTTAAATTCTTCTATGTTTAAATATCATTAAACCATGATCGTACGTAAAAAGAACGCCCAAATCCGACTTCGTATATTGAAGTTATGATTTTTCCAATTTCAGCTTAGCAACAGATTGCTAAAAACTCGAATCGGAGATCGAGCGACATTTAGCCGGAATGACCTAAACGAGAATCGAAGGTCTCAACAATGGTATTTCAACGGTAAAAAGTCTGGCAAAAACCGACGTCAGAAAAAGAAGTTATGAATTTTTAAAGAAATTCCTTAATCACGTCATTTTAATAAATAAATAATAAAAATAATTTCGGAATTTGCCAACGGAATCTAAACGAAAGTTGTAGATCGTAGTCTCACCTTCACGGGGATATAAAGAATGTCGAAAACGGAGTTCGTATGAAGGAGATATGAATTTTTGAAGTTTGATAAATAATTTATATATAATTTTTATTAAAAATTCGGTATTATCCGAAGAGGAGTCAGCCTAGGGCCGAGGTACGCGCTGCGTACCCTCGTACGCCCTGCGTACTCGAGGCCACGGCCTCGGATCGTCCACGTCGCCCTATGCGAAGCTACCCGACCCGCCGTCCCATCCGAAATACGTAAGCGATGACGTCGCGTACGCACTGCGTACGCCAGTACGCCCCGCGTACGGAGGCAGTTCAGCCCCCTATAAAAGGGATGCGAGCCTTTCCGAAAAATTTGTTAATTTTCTCTTTTTCTCTCACGATCTTGCCTCGATTTTCGTGCCCGTTCAAACCCGAAGCTCTGGTCTTTTTGCTCAAGTCCCGAGAGTCGATTTTACTCCCGAGATTCCCGAGAATCCCGAGAAAAATCCGTTTCCCGAGACGAAACTCTGCCCGATTTTCGATCTCGTTATCTTCAAGCTTCCAAGTGAGTTCATACCCCTTTATTCAACCTTTGAAATGCTTTTAAATGTTTTAAATACTTTATGGGGGGAATACAAGTTAAACACTTATAGTTATTGCTTCGATCACATGTGATTGCATTAATCACATGTGATTAATAACTAGGAAACCAATGATTTTATCACTGTTCAAACTGTTTTACTTCAAAATGTTTCACAAACTCTTTTACTTATCAAATGCTTTTATTTAAACTTTGTTTTACTACTTATAAATTGCATGCCCATATATGTATAGATATATAAGTAATGTTTAAAGGGCTTAGGAAGGCCATCCGCCCTATTTCCTTTTCGCGCACTGAGATGTGGTCTGGTGGGATTTCGGGTGACCATCCGAGGGTCGTTACAATATTAGTTATATATCATATATACATGTATAGACATAAAAGTACTTCCATATTCATACTTATCAGCACATCATTAGTAAGTTACCATCGGGGTAACACAGGATCATACTACTACAATTTCTAGATCAACGAGTCAGTTCATTCAGGAGTCAATACTTATTACTAAGAGAACATATACAACGATACTAGAACAAGTAACATTATATTACATATACACGAATACGTTAACAATTGTGATCCACTGTATGGGAGCATGTCTTAATTGTCATGACCCGAGTTGTAGCCAGAGTCTCTTGGAGGGAGAGCGTGAGTTTGCGTATAGATCTATACTGGATTGACTATCCTACACCTCGCTGCTAGCTACAGTGGGACCGACAGGTCTGCGGGTGCCAAACATCATACCTTATTTTTTGACTATACATTGTCGTTGTTACCAGTCGATAGTATGGTGCAATTTATCACATGATACCTTAATATAAACCCGGTTTAAGGTAGTTAGTACAGCAGTAGTTCCTATAAAACAAAACTACAGTACTACAATAATTTACCCATTACATTTTGGTGATAACCTCACTTAAACTTTAATGTACAAACTATATTTTGTTAAAAGATAGTTACACTTGGGAAATTACACACTTTTACATCAAACGAGCATACAAAATAGTTAAGCCTTGGTAGAGGGCTACTTTAACAGAAAATATAGGTTTTTCTGAGAGATTCAAACTTTTACAAACACTTACATACATTTACAACTCATACTTGCGACAGGCTCAAACGTTTTGATAACAAACATTGACACTAAAATACTTATGAATTCACCAGCTTAATGCTGATAAACTCTTTCAAAATAACTTGTATTCTCAGGTCATCAGTAGACAGGTACCGATGCTAGCTTTTGAGAAATGGAGCGCATTCAAGACTCATCATATTATTTTGATTTACATTATATTTTTGGTGTCTAAAACTGTACAGAACATGCTTGTATTAAAATTTTATATTTAATGCAATGGATGATGTTGTTTGCTTATTTACATTTACTGTGTTGTGATACTTTACATGACGTCCTCCGCCCCAGAACGTTTCCGCCATTCTTGGCTTTGGGGTGTGACATCATGTCATTTGCCAAGTTGTATATCTAATGAATCTGGTTGCCCCTAATGAAAATTGAACAAAAGCGTAAGTCCGTTGGTTTTTTTCAATAAACAAAACATGATTGAGTTTTTTTGAACGGTTTTAAAACTTCGTTGGTCTTACAAGTCATTTTTAGATATTTAATTAGACGTCGTCAGCCATATCATTCGTTGACTTTCATTAGCCGGTTGATCCTAAATGATAAGTGTAAGTTAGTTGGGTTTTTAGACAAAAGGTTAAGTTCGTTGGTTTTTTTTAACAGACAAAACATAATTGAGGTTTTTTTGAACAGTTTGAAAACTTCGTTGGGCTTATAATTCATTTTTTCATATATATATATATATATATATATATATATATATATATATATATATATATATATATATATATATATATATATAATCATAAACAAAATATTAAATAGCGAAGACAAGAATCATAATTGGTTTTTTCACCCGTAAATGCAATTTCATATTTTATGTATTATAAGTATCATCATGTAAACAAATTGCAAAGTACAATGCTATTTCCCACCATAATTATGGTAATTTATACAGTTTTTTTGGAAAACCATTTAACTTAATAATAAAAAAGAATTGATTAATAGCTTACCTGTGGTGATGTTCTTGATGTAACAGATCTTGATCTTGTGGAATTAAATAATAATAATAATAATAATAAATCATTTGTAGCTATCATAAGATAAAGATTGCATTATATTTTGGGCAATTTTACGGTTTAATTAGTTTAATTTTGTTAAATCAATCAATATAAATTTAAGATATCTTTCTACAATGGGGTTTGATGTGAAAATGTAAAGTATCATTAATGGTTAAAATATATTGCCTTTTATTTGTAACTTTCCCTATAATTTATTTTTAAATGCTCAAATAGTCATATGGATAACACAAGACTATTTATTATTATTATTTTTATTATTATTAGAATGTGATTAGTAGAATGAATTAATATAATAGTTTATGTAATCATATTCAATATATTAATACTTGTAAAATCTTAAAAAAAAAAATAAGGGAGAGAGAGACACAGAGCAAAGGGGAACACCTTAAGTTTGACGTGCATGATTTTTGAAAAACCTTTCTATAATCTCATCAGGCCCCTACGCATTAAAAAATTTAACCAATATAAAACAGATCGTGTTTTCAGACATGCACAACAAACAGTGGAGGATCCAATTAACAAGTAGTCGGGTGTATGGCCTCCACTTAAAAAAATCCCACCATTATGAGTATGCGGTATGGGCTAAAAACGAGAAGCAACCGGGTGATGTGGCACCCCCCCCCCCCCTACTCGTTTTTTCTCGTTATGTTGCATCTTGTGGTAACGAGGACAAGATAAAACAAGAATGATGATTGGTTATCTCATTCATCAACCAATCAAATAATTTTCTCTATTTTCTCTCTCTACCTCTTAACATGATATAACATGTGGAACACCATTTCCCTTTGGTGTTATGGTGGTGTTATGGATGAGGTGGCACCAATTTGGTGTTACATCCAGTTGCCCACACCCAATGCTCTAATATATATATATATATATATATATATATATATATATATATATATATATATATATATATATACACACACACACACTAGCCGTCTACCCGCGCAAAGCGGCAGGCGGCAAATAATTTGATCTCCTTAGAGTTAAAACCATTTTACGTTCACTTCGAGAAATGAATATTAAATGACATCTATTTTTCAAGAGCATTACCATACCATATTAATGGGGTGTTTGGCTAAGCTTTTTTTAAAACAACTTATTAGGTTCCACATCACTATAAGTTAAAAAAATGTTTGGATTAAAATAACTTATTCCAATGGGGAACCTCTAATACATCATTTTTTCATAAGTTACCCTACATTTACTTATTAACTTATAAGCTAATAAACTAATAAGCAATAAGTTTTTTTGCCAAACACTCTCTAAATGGTTATTACTTCCATTTATACATACCCAAACCACTTGTACTGTTTATCGTCCTCTTTTTTTTTTTTTTCGTTTTCCTTAATTCCTTTATTAATTTAATGTCCTACTAAGTAAAATGCTAAAATATATAAATAATAGTTTATACAAATAAACCTTTAGAATATCAGATGTTGTGATTCAAAAGTCGATAAATAAGCCTTTGAGAATGCCAAACTACTCAGGTGTCAACTTGTTCATTGTGATTTTAAACCATGTTTGGTCACAAATTAAAACAATTTCAACGATGGTATGTAATTCAAGGATTCATATTGATTTAGGTTCTCGAAACCTTAAAATATTGAATAAAATCTATATAGAACCTTATAATAAGGACAATAATCACCGTAATCAGGAAGTCCATGTGATGAAACTTGATATTATAAGGACCAATGATGAAAAAGGTTTCATTTTTAGACTAAACAAGATGAAAAATATACAAACTACCTTAATCATGTCAAATCTTGTGTTTAACCGTTCTTTATTGCAAAAGTAAGATGCCAAAATATACAAACTAATGATAATACAATGTTCTAACTGACCCTCTTGGTTGAGTTCTTTGAACCTGCAAAGCCAACACATTAAAGAAACATAGTAAAAACCTTTTTAGGAACAAACCTGGTATAATAAAACCTTCACCCAATATATTTATAAGATAAAAATACAAAAAGTTAAAAATGATGAAATCAATTACAAGTAAGGATTAAATTAAAAACTTGTTAAGAAAGAGCCATCTACAAGACGGATATTTGAATCAACATGTATTTTTTGATGGTTTCAAATTTTGAATTATCCGAAATTCAGGGAAGGAGATAGAATTTGTTGAGAAATATATGCATTTAAAACACAGGTTAAAATTTAATATTATTTTATTGATGACTACTTGTATTATCAGCTTAATGATTTGAACGTCTTTAAAAAATAATATTATTATATTCAATATATTTTTAGAAATAGTGGGATTTCTTTTATAAGATAGTAAAGTACTATTAGCTTAATGATTTACTATTTTATTTTTATTGTTAATAGTTAGTCCCCACTTTAAAGTACCTGGTCCCCATTATCACCCAACATTTATTTCTCTCTTTTCTGTTTTTCTCTCTTTTTTGACCTAGCGACCAATTGCAAGAACTCAAGAAGCCCAACAATATAAACCATTAGCACAAATAACTGAACAACTGAACAAATCATCGGAATCTGGCACAACCACCGTCATCAAAAATTTAGCACAAACGCACATCACAACACCGATATCGACCTACTAATGCAGTAACGCCAGCCACCGCCTAAGTCTTAACGCCGCTCACCACTGTCTAAATGTTACCATAAAACACCAGACACTATCGTCGCTGTAAAGTTTGTAAGTTAATTCGACCGATTGCTTTTGATTTTGTGTTCCATTTTTAGAATATGTTCCATTTTCAGAATGTGTTCCAATGAAATGGGTTTACTTTTTTTGATGTTTATAAACTATGAACTGATTCAAAATGTTGTGAAGTTATTCGAAAATCATAATGTGTATGAACTAATTCACAATGCTATTTGATACTGTGAAATATGATTTTTATGATTTTTGGTGGTATTAACTTATACAGAATGTTGTACTTTGAAATCAGATTTGTCTAATTTGTGTAATGGTTTTGTATGAATCGATTGAAAATGTTATTAAGAATGTTCTGAAAAAGATATTTAAATAGAAAAATATCAACAGAATGACCATTGATGCATCCTAAGTACCTGTGACGGTATGCAAGAAACCTTTGGAGATGGATTCAACAAATGGATTATCCATAGAGCTGATTAACGCCCTTTTTAGATCTATTATTGACCCACTTAATCAGAATCATGATAGTGTTTGGATAGGAAAAAAAGATGGTGTTTATTGCTTATTGTTTATTCCCACCACAATAAGTTTAAGCTAAATTTAAGTGTTTTGATAGGAATCCTTAAAAATCAGCTTATTGTGGTGGGGATAAGCTAAATAAGCTGATTTTAATAAGCATTCCTCCACTGCTTAAAGCTTATTGCTTATTGTCACCACAAACACTTTTGCAAAAACTATTTTTTCACACCGCAATAAGCTAATAAGCTATAAATTGATTTATCCAAACACCCTCTAAATGGGTATAAAGGGGGGGGGGGGGGGAGGGGGAGGGGGTTAACTACTTTACGTTTAATAGGCTATGTTCAATTTTCATTTGCTTCTTCTCCATCTTGAATTAGGTTTGTTTAATTTTGAAAGTCCATATCCGATTTCATCTTCCACTTCTTAGCATTCATCAACCATCTTTAGTAAAGTTTTAATGTTATTCAACTTTTTATTACTTGATTTTTTTTTCATTAATTTGTATGTTTTTAATGTTATTACTTGAATTTTTTTTTCATTAACTCGTAGGGTCGATGGTCAACACGGTCAATGGTCAATTGTACACCCCACTTAACTTAGGGATGAGCTTTAGAACCGGATCGGTTCAGAACCGGAACCGGTTTTCCTATATTATAATAACTGGGAACTTGACCGCCAGTTCTAGTACCGGTTCCGGTCCGGTTTTTCGGTTATTTTTCAAAGTAGAACCGGTTGAAATACTATAGATTATATGCTATCTTCCAGAGCTTGTAAATTATTCAATATTTAACCAAATTATGACTTTTAACATTCTAAATTGAAATACAAACACTAAATTACATGATGAAAAAGAATCAAGTAATTTCGACTTCATATGAGTAAGTTATACACATTTTAAAAGCGGGGACAGATTCCAAAAAAATAAAAAATGTTGAAACAGAAAAAACGCAGCATTGATATGTTGTCTTTCGGAATCTATAACTGATTCAATATCTAACCAAAATATGTATTTTTATAGTCTAAAATGAACTACAAACACCAAATTACATGCTGAAAAAAAATTAAGTAATTAGGACGTCATATGAATGAGTTATACACATTTAAAAAATGGGACAGATTTCAAAAAAACAAAAAAAATTGCTGAAATAAAAAAACCATAGCATCGATATGTTTTCTTTCGGAGCATGTTTCGAATTCAATATCTAACCAAAACATATGTTTGTACCGTCAAAAATGAATTACAAATTCCAAATTACATGTTGGAAAAAAAATCAAATAATTCCGACTTCATATGAGTGAATTATGTGCATTTTAAAAAATGAAAAAAAATGTCAAACCGGGACCGGTTTTTATAAAAATGGAGAACCGGTAACCGCCTATTACCAATTCCGGTTCCGGCGGTTCTAATGCTCATCCCTAACTTAACTTCTGGGCTGGATCCACCATTGACAACAAATTAGTGTCTTAGAATGATATAAAGCAAAATCCAATATAAAAGTTTAATATGAAGAGCATACCCAGCAAAATGAATGAATGCTCACATCTCATCATTTTGTATAAAATCAAAAAGGGAAAATGGTGAGCAATTGAAAGAATACTATGATCAACTGAAATATGTCAAACTTACCTCACATCCCATAACAATGAAAATCAAGAACCTAATTACATATGGAAAACATGGAGCCTTATTAGTTAAAACATTTCATCAAACAGGTTGTAGGCATGATCAAAACTCCACAGTTTAAGCTTGTAATCTTTACCTAGTAGATATATAAAAATAGCACACAAACAGAGAGTTTTTGACTTAACATTTCAATTCATAATAGAGTTGAATAATACGGTATGAAATCATAAGGGATGAAAAGATAGAAAATTAGTTAAATGAAAAATGATTGAAGGAAAATATGTACCGTTAAAATTAGAGAGAAACATACCTTTTTAGTATAGACGATGGAATTGCCTGACGTCACTCAATTCATAGCTAAGTGAGCAAAAATTCCAATCATCGTATGTAAAAAAAAAAGGAGAAATTAACAGAAGGTGATGCTGAGAACATCTAATCAAAGTCAGCATAATTATAAATAAGATGTTCTATGTGAGAACTGGATACATACGCTTATTCATCTTCATACTGATATCTTTTTCTTTCTCTTGTCATTAGGGTTTCTTGTTCTTAGTCTCAACCTTATGTTCTTAATTTGTAAATCATGAGGTGTGTAGATTAGGTGGGTGATTTGTAGTGAGGTTCTTTGTATAGAGAAGAATGTTATATGTATCGGGGTTTTGATTTGTAAGTATTCTTGAATACCTTTTGGTTCTTAATAAATAAGAGTTGTTGAAGTTGTATATTCATGTGTTCGTGTTTCTTTTGAAGGAGACCTCGTGGCGACTAGAGTATCATTAGAGGACAATCTTGTTAATCCTTTTACAAATGTGATGTGTAAGATCAAGCACTTCGAGTATGCTAAGAGCATAGAGATGAGAGCTAATATTTGTTTTAGTAGCTACTTGATATCTGAAACAACTGTAACAATGATAAATTGTAATTGATTTTGGTGATAAATAATAATGATTGATTTATGAGTTAGTAAACTACCATCTTCGATTGTTTATTATTTTGTTTCATTTTGCAAGTTTAGAATCCACTTCCTGAGTATTAAGTTACTCAAAATCTCAACAATCGGTCATACTCTTGGGAGTGAGTATACGATTAAACAATGTCATGGTATTGGTTGATGGCTAATGGGGATTATATATGGTATGAAGATGAAACTAACACTCATGAGTACTTAAATTTTGATTTAGGTATTGGAAAACCCACACTTAAAAAGATTACTTCATAGATTCAATCAGGAGTAATTCTAAGAAGATACACTACTAGAAAAACAGCTTTTTACGATGCGAAATTAATGACACACACTGATAGAGGACGCGCATTTGTGGGTGACCTAAAAATTAATGTCAGCTTTCCAAAATTTGAAGGATAGAGGACACACATTTTTGTGCGCCCTAAAATTAGTGTCCAACAAAAAAAAAACACGGAGGGCACCTATCATGAAAAGTGTATCGTGTAAATTTGTAGTTTTATATTTTTTTTTAGAAAGGCGCGTTCTCCGTTGTTTTAATAATCTATGGTGGGAAATGAAATCCCAAAAAATTAAACAGCCGCCTGATTCATCTCCTTCTTCTCCTTCTAAAATCCTCAAACAAAAAACCCTAATAATCCTTTTGAAGCAGTCCTCTTCCTCTACCTCTGCATTCTCTCTCTCTCTCTCTCTCTCTCTCTCTGGAAAACCCTAATCACCCTTCTGGTTTTCTGAACCAGGTTCATCCGCTTGCCTCCGCTCCTATCGGACCACCAGAGTCCCCTACCGGATCGCTAAAACAATAATCACTGATGCACCACTTCACCACCTTTCACTCTCTAAATGTGTGACTGCTCAACGTAACGGCCTTCTAGGGTTCGTTATCCCGCTCCCTTAATGTCTGCGATCAACAATGGAGATGATGGCCACCACTACTACTCCATTACTCACATGTCGATCTGTCTGCATACACATACCACCACAACGTAAAATCGTTTCAAAATACTCTAGCTAAACACGCCCCTTCCTCTATTCTCATTCCATGCTTGTGAACAGCGAAGGCTGAAGCAACGAAAACCTTGTATCTTTGTCTTAATTTTTTCATGGTGGTTGACAAGGTTTTCCTTGTGTATCAATTACCACTATTTTCGCCATCATCTGACCTTCACTTGGTTCTAACGAAAAGGAAAAAAGCGAGGTTTGTGTATTTGTAAACCCGATGTGGAGATTTTTGGGTCCGATTTTTAGGGATTACCATATCACTCATCTCTCCTCTACGCCATGTCGCCGACCCTCGCTCCTCCCGTCAACGATACCCATCTGTCATGCTCCTTCTTGGTTCAGTCCCAAAAGGTACATTCTTTATGTTTCTTCTTTGTTCGTATTTTCACTTCTTGATCAACCGAGAAGAATACAAATCAAAGTAAATTTATTGAACACTGGGAATGGATTGGAACAATTCTTCTTTGAATTATAATAATGAATCAAAATAATCAGATGATTAAAATGAGTATGCTAAATACTTGATAATTGTTTTATGTATATTTACGATGTTTTAGTTAGTAAATATTGAAAATGGTTATATAAGTAATTTGACTTCTACAAACCCTACAACCTCTCAGGTTCAAAATGAAGATGTTGTTGATACTACAGAGAAGCTTAGGGCCCAAAACTTTTCACCTTCTGTTACATCTTTTGCTAGTGATGACATGGCAATGAGACAACGGCCACATCAGAAGAAGTATAAGTTGGGAATTGGCCGAGTTAATGTGTCCCATTCTCATAAACCTGGTAACTGGGAGCACACAAAGGCTACAGATCAAGAAACATGTGACAGTTGGCGAAAAAGGTGTTCTTTCATGAAGGTCAACTTAAGATCTGCAAAGTAAGATATCTACTGTCAGTTACTTATGAGATAGGAAAAATCATAATCTAAATATCTTTTTACATCCTATTTTCAACTGTCATTTACTTCTAGGAGAGGTAGATGATGCATCATACTATTATAAAAATTGCTTGGAGTCTGAGGAGATCATTTGCTTGGATAGGAGAATCACAACTGAAGCTGCAGAAGGACTGCAAAAGGCACATGTAACTAACTACATGCTTCATGTAGCTTTGATGCATGTTTTGCCTTTGAAAATAATTTCCCAAATTGCCCTTGGCAGAAAGTCTCAAATTATCTGAAGCTGGATGCAGAGATTCTTGAACAGAAAACGCATGAGTCAGCAACCAATGCATTGGGAACTATCACCGATGCTTTGTCAATAATCTCCTATTCAGAGATACTACTTAATATGAAAGGAGAGGCTCTTCTCATGGTATGTGAATGTGATTCATAATCTTTGTTAGTTTAATAATTGAAATTGACTGATTTGCCCCTACCTATTACACAGATGGGGAAGAATAAAGAGGTAGTTCAACTGTGTGAGAAAACCCTAGATACATCGGGTACTTAGAATTCAACCAATTTTTTTCACTACTTTCCCTTTACTTTTGAATTTTAACCGATTGTATGATATTTATAAATCAAGGAGGGGAACTTTGGTGGTGAAGATAATGTTAGGGTTACCACCATGAACAAGCATGGGAAGCATGATTTGGATATTCCAGTCATTTTCAACCCAAGAAATGATCTTCCATTTATTAATGTCCCTAAGTTCATCATGTTTTTTAAGTTCACTTCTTTTGGAAAAAACAAAGGATTTGGTAGTGGAAAGAACCCGAGAAGTGAAAACTCTAAAGGAAAAAGTTACTCAGTTATCAAAGGAGAAAGAGCATATCGGGTCCTTACTAAAGAGTGCTTTATCAAGAAGAATGTCATCCGATCTTTCTTCAAAAACCAATGAGTTGTTTAAAGTCACAGAAAACGGATTAAAAGAATCCGGAATTAATTACAAGCTCAATAATCAAACCCACAATGAAACTATTACATAGGATGATGAAATATATAATTTGGTTAGTATATCATCATCATCATTAATTTCACAAAATCTTTTTTTAGCTAAAATAATTATCTTGTATACACAGGCTGGTGCTCTTGAGAACAACATAAAACATCTCATTTTGAGATAATCGAACTCCAGCATACTGTTCATGAACTAAGATATTTTTTTTATTTTTATTTTTGATAGTGACATCATGTCTGATTGTAGCTATAACTTTGGTGTGTTATTTGTAATCAAGGGCAGAGTCAAGTTTACTTAAGGAACATGTTGAAGCTCAAAGGAAGGAGCTTTTGCAAAGGAAACAAGAGGTGGAAGAAGTTGAAGAAAAGGAGAGAATAGCAAATGAAAATTTAAGTATGTTTTCTATAATTGTGTGATTGAGGATCAAAATTTTTAAAAAGTTGATGATATTGTTTTGTGGTGTAGGTTTAAGGGCTTATGATAGATATTGCTGCAGCTGAATAGGAAATTGCTAGAAGGAAAGTAGCAGCACAACAGGAAGCTGCATCAGGGAAACGTGTTGAACATGAGTATGTATCACAAGTATGCTTAAAAAATCTTGATTTGATTATATCATTATGATCTATGACTCAATAAATTGAATATACAAAAAAAAACGTAAAGAATTAGAAGAAGCAAAGCAAGTTGTGATGGAAATTGGAATCAGAGAAGAAGATAAATTTGAAAGAGGAAACAGCAGCTGCTGTAATGGCAGCAAGAGATGCAGTTGAGACATCATTAAAATTAGCAGACACACGGGCTACTCGATTGAGGGAGAGAATTGAAGAGTTGACTAGTCAACTTGAAAAACTTGATACACAAAAAAATTCCACCAATAAAAATAGGCCACGATACGTATGCTGGCCTTGGGAATGGCTCGGGTTGGACCCTGTGGAAGCGGGACCCACTCGCCAGCCGGACATGCATCAGAATGGTGCAAATGAAGTGGAGCTTTCCGAACCTCTTCTCTGAGGGCATTTTTGTCCTTTTGGTTAGTATTTCTTTTTTCTCTATACACTCGAAATGAATAGATTTTATGATTTTTTTTAGTTTACTGTATAGAAGATATGAATTTAGACAATTCATATGATTTTTGGTGATTTTTTTTTCCTTTTGTAAATGAATTTGAATTGAATTTATTGTGGGGTTTATTCTTTTGTGATTTGTTAACGGTGAGATCAAGAGCGAATATCTTTCAGATTGTAAACCTGTCAAGAATCAACAAAGAAAGATTAGAAAAATAGGGTTTTGGAAATAAAAAAGTTTCTCACATTTCTTGTTTTTTGGTGGATTAATAATTCCATTAAAATGTAACATTCCTGATTCCTCAACATTAATTTGTTAAATTTATTATCTGTACTCAAAAATAATACAAACATCATTTATGTCATCATAGGTTGGAAGCTGCAATGCAAAGGTTAACAAATCTTTGCTCAGTGTTGAATGACATTGAGCTTATTTGTGTTCTAAATCATGTCTTTGTGCCCCGTTTCTTCCCTCCGCACGTTCGATAAACCCAAAAACGATCAACAAACGGGGTCCGCAATCGAAGCTGTCTGCAAGATAAACAGAATGTGTATTTGAATGGTACCATAATCCACATGGGAAGAGAAAATTTCAATCAAAAGTGACAAAAAACATTACAAATTGTTGAAGCATGAAAATCCTCCTTTGTTCGGTGTTCCTTCTCTCTCTCTCTCTCTCACTAGTAGTTTTTGTCCCATTATAGGATCCTCCTTTCATTTCCTCCGTATTACAACATTGTACTTTAATTTCTCTTTTTGTTACAACATTGTATTAAATAAAAAAACTACTCAATCATAGCAATGTCTGTTACAAAAGGTTTGATCTCAATGTCTTGTGAACCACTTGTTCATTTTGTAATGCAGATCTTAGTGTTGGAGATGGAGAAGGAGAAGGCTTCAAGTTTTTAGAATTTGGATTATGTTGTAGATTTGGAAACAGAAAAAGATAAGGATGTGTGAAGAGTACCAAATGAAATTGCTGGATGATGATGAATCATTAGAGCTTTTAAGTCAACATGTGTTTGGATCCAAAAGTCTGATGGAAGGTTATGAGGAGCTTGCAAAACAAGTATTGCAGTATTGTGATGGAAATTCATTGGCTCTTTCTGTTTCACCAAACGATAAAGTGATGATGCATCCATTGTTGATGATGCCTTCTTTCTGTTTCACCAAACAATAAATTGATGATGCATCCATTGCTTCAAGAGATGGGGAGAACAATAGTCCATCAAGAAGCACCAAAGGACCCGACAAAATGAAGTAGAGTCTGGTGTAATAAGGATTCTTATGATGTTCTACAAAAAGGAAAGGTGAGATTCATCCTATTTGTATGTTGAAGCTTATATTCCTTTCACACCCTTCTATTTTGGTAGAGATTGCATTTATACACCTGCTTTTTGTATAGGGTTCTAAAACAGTGGAAGGTGTAGCACTTAACATGCAAATGTTAACCCAAGAGAACTACTCATTCAAGATAATACATGTAAAAGAAAGTTGTATGAAGATTCTAAAAGATCATAATCGTTGATTCCTTTTTATATATCTGTGGGTACATTTTTGTATTTACTCTAGAAAAGAACCAAGTAAAGGTATAAATCCATCATTTGGATATTTGACTTGGGTACAAGGTTTTTTCTTCATTTGTCCAACTAATAGACATTTTAGCAATGGTCAAAATATCTCATTATATTGTCCATGTAGAATCACGAGGTTAACTTCCAACCCACATGGAAATTAACAATCTTGCTATTGAAGAAGCTAAATAAACCCTATAAGAAATAGGAAAAGAAGAGAAAGTGAGTATACTTACTCAAGAGATCTAACACCACTAAAATAGAATTTGTACCATTCAATTTTGGTACCTTCTATTAAGTCCATAGTGATTTTCTAAACTTTTAAAAGCAAGGGTGTTGATCATAATAATAACCCAACTTACCGAACTTGTTAAAATTTTGTTCCTTTGACTCACTTCACATTGTTTTACCATGTCATTTATATCCTTTCCCATTCCCACTCAAAATATTTCTGAAGCAATTCATTGATACTTAATTATGAAAGGGTTTGACTTCATGACTTTATGATGGTTTCTTTTTTAATATATATATATATATATATATATATATATATATATATATATATATATATATGTTGCTATTGTTTTTTTTAATCAATTCATTTGGTATATTGTAGCAGCTATACAAAGAGCTTTTGGTTGCACAGGAGGAAGCCCATTTGGCTCATTAACAACTTACCTTTTCAATGGTAATAGTTGAGAAATTTTGAATACTAGCAACATACAATAACACTCTTAACATACGACTCATGTAATGCCATGTAGGATGAAGACTCTGAAGCATTGGCAAAGTTATCAATAGACATCCAAGAAATCACATTTGAGATTCAACAATATATATATTATCATATGTATCTTTTTAATAGGAATAGGTCCAAGGGAAACTAATGTTGAATCATCAAATCAAGCAAATGTTGATCTTCTAATGTTGTTCTTTTACATGTGATTGGAATTGGACCTAAAGTTAGTTGCTGATATAGGAATAGTGGGTGCTCTAAATGCAGGAAAAAACATGTTTTTAAGTGTTATTAGTGTTGACATGTAGTGTTGTTTGACATATAATGTTAGGTAACTTGTTTGACATGTGATATTTTTTTGAAATGAATTATCATTCTTATGTATGGCATTTTAGTTTAGATTATGATAATTTCAATCTGTTGTTTAATTTGAAAATTAGTAATTCTATCAAAAATAAATTATTTTTAAAACATTTAAAATTATGACACGCAAATGCGTGTCGTATTCCTTGATGACAGGGACTTCCTTGATACGCATTGTGCGTATCATAAACATGTGCGTCATAAAGTTACGACACGCAAATGCGTGTCGTCTTTCTTTATAACATGGCCTTCCTTGATACGCATTGCGTGTCATAACTGTGCGTCATAAAAGCGTGTCATAAATGCGTGTCGTCTATAGATGACGCGTAAAAGCGTGCCGTCTATCATTATGACAGGGCCTTCCTTGACACGCATTTGCGCTTCGTCTGAACGGTTTACGACGCGCATTGTGCGTCATAAAAGGTTGTTTTTCTAGTAGTGATAATATCTTATATTCTTCAAGCAGAGACGCATAAGTTATAATTTATAATTTTGTTGTGCATTGATATTACATAAATGCAACCATAACTATATGTTATAAAATGTATATACATGTACAACACGATGAGTCAATTATGATTATGTAGCCAAAGTTTATTCGTTCATTTTTCCTAAATAGGAAAAGAGATATCTTGGGCTCCTTAGAGATTTGATGTTGACATTATAGTGTTGGCTCAACCTGGACTAAAATTGATTTGTTCAATTCTACAATCTAATAAGGTCATCATAAATAAAAAACCAGGAAACATAATCTTGAACCATGAGATAGATTCATATCCATGTCTTAGGTTCATATGATATCTTGTAAAAAGAATGAATAACTTATAACTTATCTAAGGGTTCTCTCTAAGAATATGATTCAGAGTTCGACAGTTGCTAAGGAAGCATGCTTCGCTGATTAGATAGGATCTTATGACTAATAGTAGTTGATGACTTATCCAAGTGGGAGAATATGAGAATAATGTCCAATAGCATAACTAATTGGTAAGACTTTAATAACAAGGTCCATTTGAGGTTAACCTCAATGGTCCAAATAGTATGTATATCTATATAACATATATATGTTTTAGGTTTGAGGCATATAATATGATCAGGAAGCAATAACGTTTAATTAAGGTTATTACCCATTTACTTCTCATGTTACCACAAGAACAATCGAGTGAGAGAATGAAAGAGAATGCATAAATGTTGTGAACTGATATGACGGTGCATAATCTTCGGTAACTGTGTTCTACATAATCCGACAACACCAAAGTTAACAAAAAGTGCAGTATTTTGTGAACATGTTAGAAACTTCGTTACATTTTTATGTCGTTTTTTCATTTACGTGAAGTAAATGATTACCACAAGGTTTTATTTAAACAAATGTATATTTCGTATGTATTCTGTGTAGAAATAGTATAATTTAATGATATTATTTGTACTAAAAAACAATAATGGTATTTTTTTTTGAGCATTTTGAAAACTTCATTACTTTTTAAGTCATAACACTAAAATTTAATAACTAGATAATCTGATGGTTACCTAAAAGAGCTGGTTCAATAGTATTTTGTGCATTAAAAAAACAACAGTTTTTTTTGTAAATTTTGAAAACTTTGTTGCCTTTTCAGATCATTTTCTATTGTGAAATTACATGTAATTGGTGCTAAATGACAATAGAAATAAAAAATGATTGTTTATAACCGACTAAATTGCAATAAAGTAGACTATATACATATGATATATAAATTATAAAATTGGGTAACATGCTATATTTCATTTCAAAATAAAATTTATACCAAAATACGGGTATAAGATTCATTGGTTGCACTTGCATCTATCTAATTAATTTGTAATTTGAGTTAGTGCAAAGTTCTTAGGCTTTGTGGTATGGATTGGGCTTGACTACGCGTAGTGCATACGTGGCAAGGCCACTTAGGCATGAACACCGCCCCAGGTGTGCATAGGTGGCATGTGGCGTGGGGCTGGCTATAGACGAAGACGATAGACATGATTGATGCAACATTTTTTACCGTTCCTTTTTCTTTCTTTTGGTATGTCGGAAGTTTGGAGCCTCTCCGATATTTAATGATATTTTGCAGGGTAAAGCACCAAACATGTCGTTCGTTGTGAATAAACATCAATATAATTATAGATATTACTTTGGTGATGAGATATATCCAGAGTACCCTACGTTTGTCAAGTTGTACTCATTTCCGACTGATGAAAAACGAAAATTGTTCAAGTTAGCACAACAATTGGCAAGGAATGATGTGGAAGGGGCGTTTGGGGTCCTTAAACAAAAGTGACACATTATCAAACATCCGGCACGGTCATGGGATAGGGCGAAAGTGACGAAGGTGTTGACTGCTTGTATTATTTTACATAACATGATAATTGAAGAAGAGGATAGGGCTATTTATATGTATAATCCGGAAGATATTCTTAACTCACCTGAAGTAATACAAGTCGGTGACCCTGCATACTTCACACGACTTTTAGAAATACAAAATAGTGAAACACATCATAGTTTACGCTATGATTTGACTGAGCATATATGGCAAAGACAATTCCAATAACATGGTAGCAATAACGACGACGGGGATGACGACAATGATGACGAGGAGGAGGACGACGAGTAATATTTTCTATGTTTTTTAGTAATTTAGGTTTTAAATGATTATGTTTTTTAAGTAATGTAGATTTTAAATTTCTGGTTTTTAAATTAATGTAAAATGCTTTTAATTAATATTTATGTTTTTAGTTTTGTTTAATAATTATTTTTTAACTTATTCTAATATAAAAAAAAATGATGTGGAGTGGTGACCATTTCCAAGAGTTAGTGGGTTGGTAATAGGTTGGTAGTAGAACTACATGGCGATGAGGTGACATCATTTTTTCGATAGGTTGAGTATGACCATACTCCTTAGCCTTATGATAATCTTACTATTTTATGACAGTTTGCTTTGGTTAGCAATATCTTATGTCGATTAGGTGACTAATATGATGATGCTATCATAATGTCAATACTTTTAAGTTTGGTATTTTGGACTAGTAAAGTGTTTAGGAGACACATTTATTTCTTAAGTATTTGAATTTAACTTTATTGACTTGTATTGTTTTTTACAAGTTAATAAATTACATAGTATATATATATATATATATATATATATATATATATATATATATATATATATATATATATATATATATATATATATATATATATATATATATATATATATATATATATATATATATAAATTTAGCATCATATTCATAAGTTGGGGTTTTTTAATGTTAACGAAGACGAGTGAGGGATATACCAAATTTCTAAATAGGATGAGATTCACTTCCTTGTATCTCAGTATCTATTATGCATGGGAACATGAACAAGGATTGCTACAAGAAAACAATTGAGATACATTGTCATCTCAATAAAGTAATTGTTAACATGGATACTCTAAACAATAAATTTTAAAAAATATTATAACAATGCAACTGTCAATTTTGCCTCCTTCAACCTCCCCCATGCTCGTCTCTACATATAGAAGGTTTTGTGTTCGAGTTCTGATGGTTTCAATTAGGAGTCGGTCATAAAATGGTATATGATGTACTTCGGTGAACTATGTATTGAAAAGAACACAAAAATCCATAATGAAAAAAGTTAATAGCTAAACCTTCAAAAAAAATTAAAAAAATAAAATAAAACAAAAGTAAAATTTGGTTACAGTAACCCTAAATAACAAATGAGAAATCAAATACTCTCTTATTTTTTTTGTCTTCTTACCATCTTACACACACTAAATAGCAAATAAGAAATCAAATACCTTTTTATTTTTTTCTTCTTATCATCTTTCTATATATTTAAGATCATGACATTTATTATATTTAATAAAATTAATAATATTTTTCATCGTTTAAAATTTTAAAAATTATAAGAGGAATGAATATATTTAACTTCTCATAGCAAATACAATCAAAGACATGTACATTTTGGATTTGGGGCTATATTTTATTTTAGACCCAAATTTGGTATCTTGGCCCAAATGCCGAAATCTTAATTAAGCATCTCGCCTTGAAGAAAGAAAGCAACACAGTTCGATCCACGGTGAAGAACCAGGTCCAGGTATCGATTGGGATTTGGGTGTCGTTAAACAAATCGGAGGGAATCTTGTTGCTAGGTTAGCCGTTAATTTCCGATTCCAATTTAGTTCAAATGACCACCCTAAACACCGACCCTGCCGCCGATCAAGAATCGCTAGTCCCGGCAGTTGTTAAAGACAACTTGGTAGCCATTGATGGTGAAGGAGACGATGGAGAAAAAGAGCTGCATGAGCTTTTGTTGCCTAACGTCAATGATCTCCCCCTCTCTCCTCCTTCTGCAATTGAATTCAATTTCGTCACTTACTTCGCTCCTGGTATGTAATTTCACCAACCAATGCCTTTAATTTCGTTAATTTGATTCACGGGTCCTTCTCCTTCCGCCCTAGAAATAACAACCTATGATTCTACAGAGTATAATCTAGTTTTATTTTCATATTCGAATTCAAGAGAAACTTTTTGATACATATAATTACTTCTATCAAATTTGAAGTTAAACGTTAGCTAATTTAATCTGAATGCTCAAATACTCAAATGCGCGTATCAAATTTGAAGTTTTTGACTATAAAGTGTCAAATGTTGATCAAATTACTCTTATCCCTTTTTCTAACATTGTGTTTGGTTACATTCTTGTGTTTTGATTAGATTTTATGAAGCCGGAGCATGATCAATATATTTATCGACATGCAAATGGGTATGAATCTTCAAAATAGATGATAAGATTTGAATTATTGATTCAGAAACTACAACTAACTGAAAGTTGTTTATACTTTATAACATTGACATCAACAGTTTCCCTTTCTTGTTTTCTGAAAAAAAGGTTATGTGTTATTGGATTAGCTTCTGGTCATGTGGCATTCAAGGATGAAGGAGGAATCACTTCAGTGGATTTCAATGTTGGAAAATCTAACAGAAGTGAGATCAAGGTCACTGGGAAACGCAAAAGGGTATATCCGTCATTCAACCTTTTCTCATTCCTTTTTCTAGCTAAGATTTTTCTTAAATCAACTATTTTGGTTTCTTCTTTACAGAATGCACAACATTTCGAGTCCAACACAGCCTTATGTAAAGTATGCACCAACAATGGTTTCTATATTGTGAGGTAACTTAGTTTTATTCATTAAAGATTTAATCTTTTGTGTTGAATCCTGAAATTATTTTTTGGGGATTTTAAAGTGGGAAATTATATTTGACAGATGTTGTATAAAAGGCTCTTTGTTGGAAGTAAATGAGAGGTTAATAAAGCAACCAGAGTTGCTGAATTCATCTGTAAGTTTACTCTATACATTGATAAATCTTTTACATACAAAAAATAAAAAGATAAAAACTTGATTTCAAGATTCTTATTTAAATTCAATCACCTTAATTTTGCTCAAATGCAGGCAGATAGAGAAGGATACATTGCTATTCTTATGCCAAAACCAACCGAATGGATCAAGGCTAAAGATTCATTCATAACCTTAGATGAATACAAGAAGCTTAGACAGTTTTAAGTTTTTAACATTTCCAAATCTTTAACTATTGTACCCTTATGATTCTTTAATAAAGATTAGAATTACAATAAATATGCTTTCTATATGTAACAAATTTGCTACCTTTTTCTTTTTTTATCACTTTTCTTTACAATTTCAAGATTCGTAGCATTTCAATTCTGTGATGTGGGCATTATTTTATCTACTAAGAGTCGCCTTGATCTATTAACATTAAGCAAACATAAGTAAATATGATCTTCAAGCTCTTCCTTTTGTTCCAAGAAGCAACTATCATGAACCCTAAATTCCCTCATCACTTCCTCCAACAAATCAAACTTTCTTCCAACACATTTTCGAGCAATCACCTTTCCAAATTCAACTTCATCATGTAATCTTCCAACAAGCCAACACATTGTATCAAGATCTTTAATCAATGTGTAAATACCTTTTGCTGCAACATCCATTTGTGATCCAACCCTTTTGAGCTCACTTGTTTTGAGCCCTTTTTTAGTCTTGAATAGGCCTAAGAAACACGCGATTAAACCCGGGGATGCTAATGTCACAACTAAACCATGGCATGCGAGAACTATCAGTGTGATGGCTAAAACCGTATATGAAGCTATGAGAGCAAAGCCTCCACATTTTTTCAAACATATGAGAACCTTTCTCTTTCTTGTAATCCTTGTGTGGTTTGTTGTTAACTTGTTTAATAAGAGTTTATGATTGATGTGTATTTTGGGAAACTTTTCTGGGGTGAAATCGGATAAAGGGTTCACCATGGATGAATATGAAGCGAGTTCTTCGTATACTTTTGTGCTACTTGGGACCCTTTGAGCTAGCTTGATGAGCCTTTTGACTTTATGATGGTTGGTGTTGACTTGATTGATGGATTCGAGAAGTTCTTCACATATGATCCATGCTTGTAATCCAGATTCAAAGAAATCAAGGAGTAGATGATGGAGATTGAAGGTTTTGGCAAGTTTGGCTATGGCTTCAGTTTGTGGTTCGAGAAAGATGTCACATAGATGGATGTAATGAGTGTGAATGGATGATGAAGAGGATCCATTATCGAATGTTATGTGGTTTTGAACTTTATCGCAAATATCTAGGTATGATTGTGTTCTAAATGCCTTCATGTATTCCTCGTTAACATCCAATATCTCTTTGCCAAAACTTCCTGGGGATTGTTTAATATTCATGTGTTTACCTGAAAGAAAAATGAAACGTGTCTACTTTAAATAAATGAGAGTTTTGGATCATATGGCGAATAGAACCATGGATTGTGTATTCTTGAAGTTTTATGAAATTAAACACTTGAAAAGAATTAAAGGTCACAAAAGAAAAATTAAAGATTGATGATGATGAAGACATGGAAATTAACATACCTCTGAACCTCATGAAAGAAAACTTAATCCCGGAAAACTTCATATTCTCCGATAGCCTGGGAACATATTTAATTTGGAAATTAAAAGAATTTAAAGCTTGCACTCGAAGGCCATCATTTGTATTTATAAGCTAACAACAAGAAACCAGTTCCTGAGGTGTTAGCTTAATCACACGTTTGCTTCTATCCCACGTTACCCACCACTGGGAGGAGAGAGAGAGAGAGAGAGAGAGAGAGAGAGAGAGAGAGAGAGAGAGAGATAACAAACCTTAACATCATGGGCAAAACGGAGTTTTTAGAAGTTGTCCAACTACAATATATATATATATATATATATATATATATATATATATATATATATATATATATATATATATATATATATAACCAATGCACAACTTTTTTCCAAGTGTTTTTATTGATTAGTATGAATTAACTATCAAGACAAGTTTGATATTCAAAGATTCACAGCATCACTATTCATGCTAAATTAGTTTAAAATGTCTAATGATTTGTTATTGTTATTCATTATACATATATGATGTATTAACATGACAAAAATCCATATTCAACTTTATGAATCATCATTGTATAACTTGCATATCTAATTGTGAATATTAGGGATAATTATCGAAGGAAACATGTCCGTTTGATTACAACCACTAATTTTTTTAGCATCTTCCCGAAAAAGTCTCAGTACCATACCAAGAAGAGGGGCACGTGGCTTAACTTGTTATTTTCTTGGATACATATGCAGGTTATTGTCCCTTGGAGAGTTTCTTTTTCTAGAAAAAAAATCTGTTTTTAAGGATAATCCTCTTACAAAAAGACATGTTTTAGTTATGTAATGTTAAAGTCTTACTTTTTTCCGTAAATCATGAATATGATGATGTTAAGGTTCGGTATAAGCATTAATTAAGCAAAGAAAATGAAGCTTGTCCAAAAGTAAACCAACATCTTGGAATGTTGCAAAAAAATATTATCGGATTGTTAAGTACAATGATTATCCTATCCTATCCAATAGGTATACTATAAAGCAATTCAATTAATATTGATTTAAACAAAATACAAGTTTTGGACCCTTTCTCAATAATGTATACAACTCTATCCGAGTTTTCCCACATGAAATAAACTTATACATATAAAATCGATTCACATGTATTTTATACGTGTACGTGAACGTATGTTTATATATAATTCTGTTCCTATGTTTCATCTTAGTGAGAGGTAGCGTAAGATGTAAGCAAACGTGTAAAAGAAACAAACAACTTTCCACCTGTTTTTTTGTTGGCAAGCCTATAAATGCACACGATGGCTTTCAAGTGCAAGCTTTATTAATTTTGTTGAAATCTGTTTGCATGCTCAGCTCCATGCTGAAGAACATGATTGTCCCCAAGTTCAAATTTCCCTTTAAATTCACAAGTAAGTTCCCATACGTAATATGTTTCATCACCATCGTCGACGATTTAATTTATGTGCATCTTGTGTTCGAAAATGCATGTGCATGGTAATTTATACATGTATTACAATTTTGTGTATAGGCTAAATCTACAATACTATAGCAATATTAATTCCTAAAAGTTAGCACTTTAAATAAGCGGAATTTGGTCACCTATTCTTTAATATTTAACATAAACACATACGGGTTTTGATCTACAATTACATAAAGTTTACCATGATTGGCTCTTTCAGGTAGAAACAAGAAACAATTTGCGAGTAGCTTTGTCAGTGAGACGGATGTTAGCAAAGAGTATCTGGAGGCATTTAGGACGAAATCATACATGGAGATTTGCGACAAACTGGAAAGCTACATAGGCTTCGAAAATGAATCATATTCATCTTCATCCTCTATTCGTGATCATTATATTCATCAATGTGACATATTAGCTGAACCACAAAAGGAAGCCATGGCTAACCTAGCCAATACCTATGATATCGATCACTGCCTACTCCTTGAGTACTTCTTCGATGCTGGTTCAGAATCATGGAAGATATGCGAAAAACTTCTGCACTCTATCCATCAAGAAAATGTTAATCGTCTTAGCATCGCAAGGATCATAAAGCTTGCCGAAAACGTTCCAAAAAGTGGTCAACGCACTAGAATATACAAAGAACTCGCTTTGTATTCGTCTTTGGAGAACCCTCTATCGGATTTCAGCCTAGAAATGTTCCCCAAAATCAACAACCACCTTAAACTCTTGCTGAAGAGGTTAACCACAAATCAGGTAAGGTTAAAAAGAAAGCGAGCACTCATCATGTGTATGAAAAAAGCCATGGGTTGTGCTCTTGTAGCTTCGTATACAGTGTTAGTAGTTGCACTGCTTGTTCTTGCATTTCATGGATTGATTGGGATCGTAGTATCTGCAGGGTTGATCTCTTGTTTTTTGGGTTTAACTAGGAAGGCAAACGCAACCAAGAAAGGTCTCAAAACGAGCGAGCTTAAGAGGGTTGGTTTGTTACTGGATGTGGCTGCGAAAGGGATTTACACATTGATCAAGGACTTTGATACAATAGGTTCGCTTGTACGAAAACTACACAATGAAGTCGAATTCGGGAGGACAATGGCTAGTAAATGTGTTGAAAACCTAAAGTCCGATGTGTTGGAGGAAGTACTGATGAGGGAGTTTGGAGTCCATGAGAGTCGCTTCATGGAACAAATGGAAGAACTTAAGGATCATATTTACTTGTGTTTGCTCAATGTTAATAGATCAAGAAGGCTCGTGGTGAAAGAGATAATGCCTGTATTTGCAAAGGTATTTGAAGATCTTTAATTAGAGGATGGTTGATGATGATCGTAATATATACCTGCTCCTCTTATATATAATAAAAAAGTTTGGATTATCTTTTTGATATTGGGCACATTTAATCCCTATAATTTTGAAATACATAGAAAAGGTCCCTGTGAGGGTTTTTTTGTACAGAAATAATCTCTATGTTTAAGATTTCTATATGTTGGTAAGTTTGTACTTTTGGTCCTCTATATAGAAAATAAATTACAAATATTTTCACCCTAACATATAGAAAAGGTTATTATAATGATTTTTTTATAGAAATTATCCAGACGTTTAAAAAAAATATACAATAATAGTCTTTACCTAATAGAAAATTTTCAAATTACTCCCCCCCACCCCGCAATATATTTCAATGTTTAGTCCCTATAATTTTTTGTTTTTGCACACCTTTAGCCACATGATGTTTTGTTTATATACAGGTTTTGTTCATCTAAAAAATATACGACTTTTGTTTATCCTTCAGATTCAAGTTTCATATTTCATCTACATACTGAAAATGTCTTTTTAAGGGTAAAGTTTCCAAATTTATCCGTTAATAGCCTTCCTTAATAGGTTTAACTCAAACCTTAGTTCTTTAAGACCTATATCTTGATAAATAAATTAAAAAAAAAAAAGCCATAATACTACAAACTAAATCATAAAAACTGAGATCTGGACCCTAGACACTATATAAACACGTAAAGTCTTTGACTTTCCTTCCATGCATGGTCTTTAGGGGCTTAAAAGGCCAAAATGACACCTTAAAGCTTGCATGGGGCCTCAATGGCCATAAAGTTTGCACCTTTATGCCATGAAGGCCCTCCATAATTCCAGATCTGATGATATATTCACTTGGGACGTCCATTTCCCAAGGGTCATGCACTTAGACCAAAAACTCGATAAAAGTGAAGATGAAGAGATCTAAGCATACTATAGACAAGATAGGAGCTTTATACCTCTAATGAACCAGAAATGAAACTAGACTTCTGGATCTAGTCTTCTCCAACACTTCCTTGCTCCTTCTTCAAGTTTCTTCTTCTTCAAAACCACAAGAATGCACCAAAAATGGCTCAAAGCTCTCAAAAGTGTATTAGGGTTCTATGGCTAGGGTTTGGGCTGATGGAGGTTGCAAATGAGGCCAACCTTTGGAGGTTAAGGTGTTTAAATAAGGTGTTAAACCCTGAAAATTAGGGTTTCATTCTGGCATCCCTACTCGTCGAGTTGAGTCCCTCAACTCATCGAGTAGAATTTAAGTTCCGCGTCCAAATTTCATTCCTACTCGACGAGTTTGGGGTCTCCAACTCATCAAGTTCATGTATAAAAATGAATAAATTGATTTAAAATACATACCAAGAACCGAGCGTGAAACATCCCAAAGAAATGACCCAATTTTTTTTTTTTTTAATAATTACTAAAAACACCATAATAAAATCATAAGGTAAACTCGTACGACAATATCTCACAACAATAATAAAGTGTTATAAGTGAACTGAATCAAAAATGTATTAGTCACATCTATGAAAAACATAACAACTCCCAGGACAAATGATATTGTGGTGTGTGTGTGCGATGCCATCAACTCGAGCTCTTCCCTTTGCTTGCGGAACTACCTGAAACCAAAACTGAAACTGTAAGCACGAAGCTTAGTGAGCTCCCCCAAACTACCACATACCAAATAATACATATAATCACATACTGGGCCTTGCCCACTGCATCGGACCGAAGTCCGGAAACTGCATCGAACCAAAGTCCGGAACTACCCAGGGCCTTGCCCTCTGCATCGGATCGGGATCTGGAACTATTGAGGCCTTGCCTCCTGCATCGGACCAAAGTCCGTAACTACTGCATCGGACCGAAGTCCGGAACTGACTGCATCGGACAGAAGTCCGGAACATACTGTACATAGCATCACATAAGCATATCAACTAACATGAGTACATATATAGCATACTACATCGGGATGTAACCCGGAACACATAACACCAAATACTGTCCGAGCCACGAAGGCATCAGACATACTAAAATCTGCATCGAACCGAAGTCCGGATACTACTGCTAGTTAAACGGGCCGGCATTGTGGCCTTAGACCCGTTCCTATTGAAGGGAAAACTCACCTCGTGATCTGGCTGCTGAGTGTGTGGCTCCGGGAACTATCTGTTGCTGCTCCGGTATCTCCCCGGCTACAAATCCACAATTACACTCAATCAAATTATTAATAATTGTATTGGGGTAAATGACTCCTTTACCCCTGGCTAAAGTCAACTCTCTTGGTCAAAGTCAACTTTACAGTTGACCTGACTCGCCGAGTTGGGCCGCCAACTCGCCGAGTCCCTACTCTCATTTCTCACCCTACTCGCTGCTACTCGTCGAGTATGGCATCAACTCGACGAGTTCCCTTTCGAATCTAAAACTTCAGGCAATCTGCTTCAGACTCGTCGAGCCGTATGAACAACTCGACGAGTTGTTCTTCGAGCTAAGAAGATTGCCATGGACTCGCCGAGTTGTATGAACAACTTGCCGAGTCCCTCCATTACTGAGTCTAACCACAACTCACTGAGTCCACTCCATCACTCACTGGTCTCACTCGACATCACTCAAAAAGGGAAAAATCGGGGACTCGCGGCTCGACTCGCCGAGTCGTTCTTCCGACTCGCCGAGTCGCTTGCATGCAGCAACTCAAAACTTGATTCTGCTTGATTCCAGTGCATAAAACTTATAGATCTGGACTCCCTTAACCCGATTAGCACGTAAAGATTCTATCTTTACGTGCCCATATGCATTCATGAAGATAAAATAGCTCAAAAAGCATAATAAAGGCTAGATCTAGGGTTTCCATGCAAAGTATCTTCATAAAGGCAATAGATCTGGGCTCTGAAACTTCTCAATGAATAGATCTAAGGATATCTCGACTTATTAGGGCATTCATACAATCATAAGGCTTGGGAAAAGCATCAACTAGATCTAGAAGAGTTCTAATGGAGGTTTAAAGCATAAAACAAGAGGGAAATCCGAAGAATACCTCAAATAACTCTGATTTGCCCTTGGATCTTTGCACTACACCTCTTTTCCTTGCTCCTTTCTTCTTCTCCTTCTTCAAGCCTTCACAAATCACACAAGAACACTTAGATCACTCAAGGATGGATTAGGGTTTTCTCACAGCGTTCTGAGGGTGAAGGAGGCGAGAATGGGGGCTATAAGGTGGATTAAATAGTGAGCAACCCGAAGATTTAGGGTTTCAACCTGGCAGGCCGACTCGCCGAGTCCCGAATATGGACTCGCCGAGTCGCCAATCTATACGCTGATCAACAACGCGACCCTACTCGACGAGTCGGGACATAGACTCGCCGAGTTCCTCCATTAACTTCAAAAATAAATACTAAAAACCACATACCAGGGACGGGTCGTTACAGAGCGTTACAAATCTTGCCCACTTATTTTAGACTTCATCCTCAAAGTCTGCTGCATCTGGAAAGAGCTCTGAGTAGTGCTCCCTCATCCCGTCCTCCGGCTCCCACGTCTATTCTAAGCACTTGTGGTGTCGTCATTGCACATTTACCAACTCTACCCTCTTGTTCCTCAAATCCTTCGTCTTCCCGTCGAGGATGGCTACCGGTCGCTCAATGTAGTTCAGTGTCACACCCCCCAAACCGATAAAACGGTGGAAACGTCTGGGGGCGGACGACGTCATGTACAATATCATAACAATTGAATAATATAGGTCAAAGAAAACACAACCATCATAATTATAATTGAAAATTTTACATGATTTGTATGTGTTACATGTTTCAAAAATCAATTACAATATGATGATATAAGACATGAATGACGTATTAGCATTTCATCTTCAAAAGCTAGTCGTTACCTGTCTTAGTGATTCCTGATAATACAAGTAGTTTTGAAAAAGTGTCAACAATTATGTTGGTGAGTTCATAAGCATTTTGTATGAGAAATATGTGTCTTTGTTCCTTGAAAATGGTAGTGTGTTCTTCCAGATCATCCAATATTTTCTTTTATATGTAATATAGTCTTAAAATGCTCCAAGACCAAAATGTACAAGTTTTTTCCATACTTAAAATAGTAATATTTGTTTTATACTTATCTAAAACCATTTGAATGTATGTTTCCGTAAATGTAAATTGTATTGTACTGGAAAATAATGTTATGTAGTTTTATCTGTGTAAAACCCTTTGAATGTATGTTTCCAGAATATAAATTGTATTGTACTTGAAAATCGTGTAATGTAGTTTTATCGTTAAGTAAGACCAGTTGAAGATATGTACATATTCGTAAACTAAATGTATTCTTAATACCCAATTGTGAGTTATTATAACCATACTTAATGACTAATGGCCTGTTACGACGTTCTTCAGGTGTCGGAATGGTACGACATTTGTCACCCCATACCTACCAGTCCAACTATAGCTAACAGTTTAGATGCGGGATTATCAGTCTTATATAGATCTATACTCAAGAGTCACGCTCTCCCTCCAAGAAACTCTGGGTATAATACAGGACTTTTGTTGGTACTTAGGTAAGTACTTTGAAGATAGTGTCTCACAAAGTTATATTAACAGTTTACGTATAACGGTTTACGTATAGTGTAGTGAAATCTTTTTTTTTGTAATATTTGTAAATATTACCTCTTCATAGTGTTTACAAATTGTGAAAAATAATTATTCTTTTAAATAATTATTTTCTATGCCCCCAACAAGGTAAAATAGCGTGTATGTTCCATTAACTATACACATTGAAGTTTAGATAAATGTTTCGTTGAAATAATGAACCCTTTGTATGCTATTATTAAATTTTCCATGATAATAAAATGAAATGACTTAATTATATATGTTCGTTTATATAATTATACCATTTTTGTTCGACATGTTACAAAAGAGTTAAAGTTTGATAGTAATGAAATGTGTATCCATATGTACAATTATTTTTTGTAAACATATAAATGTAACGGTTCATATTTTAACACAAGTTTTCTTGTGTTTTACTTGTATCCCCCCCCCCCCCCTCTTAAAAACATGGAAAAATCGTAAAAACTGTAGGGGTATGAACTCACATCGGGTGTGTTCCTGGTTGGATAACGAAATGAGTGGCGATGTTCTTCGAGTTAGAACACATGTATATAGTTGTATCCTAATTTGTTTTAACAATGATACCGTGTATAAATTAGATAACTATCAATAAAGTGTTATATAAATACTAAGTGATAGAAGGAAACTTACCAATTAATTCCTAAGAATTGATTTTCCTAGGAAAGTGTTAAAGATGTTCTAGGAAACTATTGAAGATATGAAGTTGTTCTTGAGTATGGTTTAAATATGCTCTTGAATATTGTAAGATGCAGTATGAGTTTTGAGAGAAAATGAGGAGTGTTTTGGGACGTAAATGAGAGAAGTGGGGGGGGGAGTTTTCGGTTGTACATATATATAAGAGGCGTAGGATGACGTGATAGGTTCATTGGGATGTGTATTTTATCCCTTTGGAAGGTGTATCACCGCTTAGAATTTGTGACTTCGGCTTATCTTCCACCCGAGAACCCTTGATTTCGGTCAAAAAGTCTAACCGAGAACTAGGGTCTTTGGCCTAGAGATTCTCGATCATGGAAGGGCTCTCGGTGGGATCGTTTTCGGTCAAGGCTTGGATCTCGATCAAGGCTTAAGGGATTTCGGTCCTTAATTGTTCCACAAAAAGGTGATTTCGGTTTTGATGGTTTTTGATTCCAAAAACCGAAAACCCTTAAAATAAGGTATAATTCATTATTTATTTTAAACTATTTAATTATTTGACTTATGTTTAACTTATTTGACTTTGATTTGACTCGTTTGACTTTTATTGACCCAAAATAACCGGTTGTTACATTATCACCCCGTTAAAGGGAATTTCGTCCCGAAATTATTTCTAAAGTGGTTACTTCATGAACGAGGGAAGAGATACGGGTATTTTTGTTTCATCCGGTCTTCTCGTTCCCAAGTGAATTCAGGCCCTCGCTTGACGTTCCAGCAAACCTTCACTGTTGGTATACGACTTTGTCTCGTTCTCTGGATTTCCCTGTCCATGATTTCCACCAGCTCCTCTACGAAGTATAGAATCTCGTTTATCTCGATTTCATCGAGTGGAATTACAAGAGTCTCATCGGGAAGACACTTCTTTAGATTAGACACTTGAAAAGTAGTGTGTATGTTGCTGAGTTCTTGTGGTAGTTTAAGTTTGTAAGCCACCGGGCCGATTCTAGCAAGAATCTCGAATGGTCTGATGTACCTTTGATTTAATTTTCCACGTTTTTCGAAACGTATCATTCATTTTCGGGGTGAGACCTTTAACAGAACGCGGTCGCCAACCTGGAACTCCAAGGGCGTTCATCGTCTATCCGCATAACTCTTTTGTCGGTTCCTAGATGCTTTTAGTGGTTCCCGAATCTGAATAATCTTCTTTGTAGTTTCTCGTATTATCTCAGGACCGGCGAGAGTGCTGTCAGGAAGTTGTCCTTTTGCTAGTTGTGTGTCACCCACTTCAGCCCAGCACAGAGGTATCACAACTAGCAATTTTTAAGCTAGGAAATTATGTTCTCATGTAAACATCAACTATTGTAAGGCTTGTATTAACACGTTAAAAAAATTTACATTATGGGTACTAATGAACCATGTATTGTTATAATACAAAGCATATATGTCTCTCTATCTCTCCCAAATCTCTCTATGTATCTCAAAACTCTCTCATATCTCTCTCAACTTTTTATAAACATTCGTACCATCCCAATGACGTCACTCGCCTCCGGACGTTTCCACTGTTCTGGTCTGGGGGTGTGATAGATTGATATCAGAGCAATGTTTATAGTGAACTAGTATATCAAACTATACAATATATACAACTATAAATACAATGGGACTAAAACCCTCTAGCTAAAAGTATACATACTTGCTAGGACCGTATCATAACAAGGACAAAACCAAAGAACTTAAAGGTTGAACGCTACAGTAAAACCTGTACAGTTATGTAATCATATATGGGATAAATATAGTCTGATTAACTTTATTTATTTGAGATATGACCAACATGTGTTTGGGAGTGATTGTGGTGTTGCAAAAAATCTAAAACTTCCCAAATCATTATCCAAAAGTTTTAAAGAGCCAAACGTAAACAATTAAAATACTATAGGGGTATTTTTGAACCTATTTACGCATACTCTCCTTACACGTTTCTCACCCTCATGCAGACAATGTGGTCGGATTTCATCATCCTGAAGATCCACTCATACAGGAAGGTAACTCAACTCAAATTTTATTAAATAGTTGAATTATCCTCGGTTCTGAAATTTGCCCCACTCAAACTCCTACACATAAAGATCTCCTTTAGTAACCCCTTTCATGCTCATAACCCTTTAAGGGTCAACTTTGGTCAAATTTAAAGTCAAGGTCAACACCCTGGTCAAAGTCAACGTCTTGGTCAAAGTCAATGTTCCGAGTTGACTCAACTTGCCAAGTTGAACAATTAACTCGTCGGGTTCCATAAATCATAAAATTCAGAACCCGCGATCCAACTCGTCGAGTTCCTCCTATCCATGGCATTGAGACTTTCCCATTCTACTTGATTCATCCTTTAACTCGTTGAGTTTTTCCCTTTATAGAATCGGGACATTTCGACCCAACTCGTCAAGTTCCTCTATGGAGTCAATGAGTTCTTCAGTCTGTTGAGCCATCTTAATAGATTAATTCCTATCCTTCAAATCCAAGTTCCATACTTCATCTACATACTGAAAATGTCCTTTTAAGGGTAAAATTTCCAACTTTACCCATTAACCACCTTCCTTAATGGGTTTAGCTCAAACACTAGTTCTTTAAGACCTAGATCTTGATCAAAAAGCCATAATACTACAAACTAAAGCATAAAAATTGAGATCTGGACCCTAGACATTATATGAACACGTAAAGTCCTTGACTTTCCTCCCATGCATGGCCTTTAGGGGCTTAAAAGGCCAAAATGAAACCTTACAGCTTTCATGTGGCCTCAATGGACATAAATTTTCACATTTATGCCATGAAGGCCCTCCATGGTTCCAGATCTGATGATATACTCACTTAGGACGTCCATTTCCCAAGGGTCATTCTTCTTGGACATAAAACTTAATAAAAGTGAAGATGAAGAGATCTAATCATACCTTAAACAAGATAGGAGCTTTATACCTCTAATGAACCAGAAATAAAACTAGACTTTTGGATCTAGTCTTCTCCAACACTTCCTTGCCCCTTCTTCAAGTTTGTTCTTCTTCAAAACCACAAGATTGCACCAAAATAGCTCAAAGCTCTCAAAAGTGCATTAGGGTTTCGTGTCTAGGGTTTGGGACGATGGAGGATGCAAATAAGGCCAACCTTTGGAGGTTAAGGTGTTTAAATAGGGTGCTAAACCCTAAAAATTAGGGCTTCATTCTAGCAGCCCTACTCGTCAAGTTGATTCCCTTAACTCGTCGAGTAGAATTTAAGTTCCACATCCAAATTCCATTCCTACTCGACGAGTTTAGGGCCTACAACTCGTCGATTTCCTATACAAAAATGAATAAATTTATTTAAAATACATACCAGGAACCGGGCGTTACAGGGTTCATCGGTGATAGTTGGTTTATGGTGGTTGTGAGTCAGTAGGTGGTGGTGATAGGTGGTGGTGAAGGGTGATATGTGGTCGAGGAGTGGTGGTTATGATGAGTGGTGGATAGGTCGGTGGTGGTGGTATTGATGGGTGGGTGATGTCGGGTAGTGGTGGCATATGGTGATGTTTGGTAGTTGTGGTAGAAATGGGTAGTGATGGTGGTAGTTGGTGATGATGTGGGTAAGTGGTAGTTGGTGGTTGTGGTGGTAGTGATGGCGGTGACGAGCAGTGGTGATGGATGGTGGAGGATGGTGGTGATGTGTGGTGGGTGGATGGGTGGTAGTGGGTAGTAGTAATGAGTGGTTGTGGTGATGGTTTTGGTGGATGATGGGTGGTAGCGAGTGGTGGTGATGGCGGATGGTGGTGATGGATAGTGGTGGGCAGGTGGTGGTGTTGGTTGTGGTTTTGGTTTTGCTAGATGATGGGTAGTGGAAGCGGGTGATGGTGATGGATGGTGGTGAGTGGTGGTTGGTAGTAGTGGTGGGTGCTGGTAATGATGATTGTGTTGGGTTATGAGCATTCTAACACTCCTAAGTGTACATGCAACCCTAAATACCTTGGATCTATGTTTTCTCTATTATACATGCAAATATATACATCCAAGGTATTATCCTAATCTAGCATACAATATATCAATATAACAAGATAGAATACATACCTTGTTGTTGCTTGTGTTCCTTGAAACCTTGTGAGCCTAGCACCTCAAGTGGTGATGCCTCAAATGGTTCACACAACACCAAATACACTTGGAATAACTTGAGAGAAACTAGAACACTTCATGAAATCGGTTAGCCCTCTCTAGTATAATCTAGTCACCGATTTTGGGAAGAATAATATCTTTATATAGTGTTACAATTAGGGTAAACCCTAATTGTCATGACTTTCCATTTCCTTGGATCCATGGGTTCAAATACACCATGGAGCATCCATGGAGCATCATATGAGTTTTGGCCCAACTAGATAATCCATGGAGCATTAGCCCACTATATAAGTATGGATGATTTACACAATCAACCCATATATTTAATTAGTCTTCTTTTGATCACTTAATTAATCCTAGATTAATTCTTGATCAATACTAATTAAATAATCTTATTATTCTTATTATTAATATACTAGAACTTATAATATATTAATAACCATAAGTGTCTTATTTCTCTCATTATAGTCTATCCAAGTGCATGATGCCATGCAACCCAAATGGACCATGCCGGGTCGGGTCAAGTCTTACCAATTATAGTTATGGACTTAGACATTAATCCAACAGTCTCCCACTTGGATAAGTCTAAAACTATTATTGCGTATGACTTCAGGAACCAACTAGCAATCGTAGCTCTCAAAAGCTTCTGTCGAACTCTGACCTTGTAGATGAACTCTGATCTTTGTCAACGACTTGTCCATTAGATAAGGGATCATATATTCCTCCATTCTAGATATCATATGGACTGAGACATGGATTATAATCATTCTCTCTGTCCATTAGTTGTTTCCCGATTTCCGATTTATGACGACTGACTAATTGAACAAATCAAATCAGTCCTGGCCCGGCCGAGCACTTCCATTTGTCATCATCAAATCATCGAGGGGCCCACAGATATCGCTTTCATCCCGAAGGTAAAAGGAATGGATAAACTTCGACTCATATGGCTTGTTCTACTACTTGTTGAATCATACACAAAGGCACGTTTTATAGCACCGAGTTACCAAATGCAGTTTCGTGCAATCAATGTACAACCAACTCATAGTAACAACTCATATCTCTAGGTTTGAAGAATATAAGATATTATCGTCTCATGATCACTCGTGATAAAATCCATGAAGTGATTCCAATGAGCGCGGGTTGAATCCAATACTCAGAACTTATGAGCACTCATGAGTGTTGTAGCCCTTTGTCCAACATCTTAGACCTCTACAAGCCAACCCATGACAGTCTTAATTCATATCTACTTCCAACATATGACCGACTGTGGATGGTTTGAATAACTTAGTCATTTCGGAAGAATAACCTAGTTTATTCGGGAAGTCAAAACATGCAAAGTGAAACACAATAATAATTGAATCCAATATGGTCTCAGAACTTATGAATATAAATAAAACTCCTTTTATTTATCACCATATGATTACACATTATTCATTGTATATTGTTTCAGCTATCAACATTATTCTTGAATTTAAAACAATAGTTGTCCCATGCTCCAAGCATGCACACTATGTTTTCTAAACAATAGTCATGCCATACACCAAGTATGCATAATATGTTTGTCTATGATCTTTATTTTGTGAACTAGATCAAATGAACATAACTTCAATGATTCTCTTTTCACACTTCCAAATCCTTACTGCAAATGCAAGAATTCCAAATTCATGTCATTTACTGAAATCTGTTAGATTCTAAACTTATATGCAACGATCCTCTTGTAATGATTATGCACAAAGTCAGAAAGACTTAACAACAATCATTACAGAGCATTCCAAAGGAGATCAAGTCCTTGGAACCATCCTTCTTGCATTAAGTTTCCTTAATCTTACACAGATTGAAAATTCTGACTTTGAAACATTTCCAGATTCCATTTCGACTATCACTTCTGAACAAAAGTTGCCTCCTTACAGATTATGTCAATATGGTCCTTCCAGAATTATCACTATACTTCCAATTGTCCTTGAGAAACCAATCTTTGGTAAACCTTAGATTGTCCTCGACAATTGTTTAATCCTTTTTAGTCATATCCAGTTCTAAACCTTTTCCATTCTTAACGCCCCAGGCATTTGGAAAATTTTAGAAAGGATGAATATAGCACATGTAGTTGGTCCTATATCCGAAGCATATGGGACACGATTCATGATGTCTCACATAAAGACTAAACCAGTCTTTTGCTATAACATTTCCATTTCAATTTGCCAAGTTCTCATAATTCAGATTATGAAAAGGGATGCCGTAATCATAATCGAATTTAAGAACGCAAATAATGGACCCATATACAGAATTTCCTTATGTTGAGCCATTCCAACATGAAATTCATATATATCCCTGACTAAATGATTAAAACCTCATGATCTAAGCTTATAGATTTGAGATGAAGTATAATTTCCTCTCCCTTAATTATAGCAAAACAACTTTTTTTTTCAATTGAAACCTTTTGTTTTCTATAATTAACATTGCTAGCTTGCAATACTTATCGTAATTATCATGCTCCCACTAACATAATGATTATTAGCATAACACTTATGCTCCCACTAGCTTTGACATGTACTCAGAAAGCTTGACTTCTAGAAATCAATACTTTATTGACTTTCTGACCAAAGTTCAGATTTCTGATACTAGATTGTTTTGATAAAACTTTATCAAAAAACATACACCTTCCCTTAGATAGCTCATGGGTGTGTCAAAACAATTTTAAGAACTATGAAAAGGGATGCCGTAATCATAGTCTTGATCGTTTTGACCTTTGCCATTTCTCACAAGTCCAAGTTAGTGTGCCGGTAAACCACACACGCTCCACTAACGACTTTGAGAATGCAAATATCACAATTGCTATCTAACTAAAATCTACTTAGTCAAAGTGTTTCCTCACCATCATTTTCATGAATCGGAGAGAAACCTTATGACACTTAGATTTAATGGTGTATGAGTTCCTACCCATATGAATTTGTCAAAACCATAATCACAAGACAAGGATAATGACAAATCCAAAACCATATGGATTGAACTCAATCTTAATTTCTTGCCACCTGGCAGCTCAAGGGCCTACCATTGCTTCCAAGTTGTTGTGCAACACATTGAGAACTCTAAGAACTCATATGCAAAGCCAACTTTAACTAGAATGGGCACAGAATATGTCAACACGATAGGTTATAAACCTTAAGTCGTGTGCTAGTGAAGAACTTCAGGTTTTATTCTTGATTAGTTCTTGAGAATTTCAAGACCTTTAAGACTCCCACTGTCCTCTTGACCTATAAGACTCCCTTGTCAAACATCCAAGAGATAGCGTGGATTCTAATCAAGACAAACACTTCACACAATTGGCCTAAGTTGGTCTTTGTTTTATCCAAAACATCACAACTTACCAATTTCGAATGTACAAGAGTAGAAAACTTTTACTCTTACATTTGTCAAGTGTTTTAAACCTTCTTTAAGACATGTCACTCAAATTACAATCTTGGAGTATGACTCTAAGACTTGTATTAGAACGAAGTATGACTCATCTTCTTGATTTAACCATTTCAACAATTTCAAGATCCCTTCTTCTTAGTCATAAGAATGAACTAAGACTTCCTTAGAGAACTAATTTTGATATGGTTTCTTAATCATTAAGATGATCACAAAAACGATACTAAAGTACTCTCCCATCTTTTCAGATTTGAGAAACTTTTATCCTTCTGCCTAATTTGATTCTTCTTATCCGCTCTGCTATGCATTGAAACCTTTTCCAATGTCTCAGAGTTACACTTAAGCTTGTAAGTATAATCATATTTACTGAGCTTTAGTAAACTATGACGAATAGCCTTATCAATCTTTTGTTATGGACTTGACCAGTGCACAAGAATGTGTACTCGATCCCTTAGTCCATTACTTTACTCACACATACATGTGAATAAGTAATTAGTCTTAATTTTTCCAATACTTGAAAGTTCTCATTCATCATGCTATACAACTTGCATGATTCCAAGTCCCGGTCCACTTGAGACTTGGGTGACGAGAATCTTTCCTTATTTGGTAAATTTAAACATTACCACAAATAAAAGAATCAATTTCATATTTCCACTCTTGCTATTAATGGAATCATATAAGCAACAATTTTTTTTCCTCAAATGCCATTGTAAGGATATTTTTTTAAAATAAATAAAATCAAAATTTTCTTTTATTTTAAAACTATGCGGAAAAACTTATCCTTACAACCCATATGAAAAACTTGTTATTATCTATTCCTTAGCAATATCTCATAACTCCTAAGAATTAGCTCAAGAATCCGATTTTTCAAACTACGCGATAAAAATCCATCTATGCGATCAGATTCAGCATATTCTTTCTTTAAGTTCCTTTACTTTTCTTTGATTCTTAAAACATTACCATGTGACCCAGTCACAACATGTATCAAGAATCTCAGAATAGAAACTTAACAGAGTTAGATTTGTGGACTTTTACCTGAAGTAGAGTCAATCTTATTGACTTTAACATCCTTAGGTAAATTAGGCAGCTTCGCAACTAATGACCCTTACTTTGGCAATATAAACATATGGACCCTTTGATAATGGTACACAGGACTATTACAGACTTAGCTTTTCTCTTTACCATTTGTTCAACCGAGTTGACTATGGCCGATCCCTTTCCATTGGGAAGAGAATGTTTTTTTTTTTTTTTGTATTTCCAGTGTCACCATTGTCAATGTCCATAAAGTTTCAGGAAGTTGATCTTAACAATAGATAAGATCATTAAGGGTCTTGTCATAGTCTATTTCATAGGTGTCCCAAAGGAACTCACTATGTGACTTAGAAAGTAGTTGAGCCACTAACTTTCTCAAGACTTTGACACCCAACTCTCCCGGCTTGTCAATATGTGACTACATCTCCAAGATGTGATCACACCTAGACCTTGTCTTTCCAATAGGGTTCGAGTGACCTTAAATTTTTCAAGAACTTGTGGGTTAGGGAGAATAATTGGAAGAGGAAAGAGAAGTATGATATCCATGGGACATCATCTTCATCTAGGAAAGCTTGTTTCAAGAGATTTGGGAAGATCATAAATGTCTAATCCAGACATGTTATGGGAGATATTCAAGATAGTTGATCTTTGAGTCCTTAATATGACACCCAATATGAAAATATTAAGGCTAGGACCCAACAAACTATTTTATAACTTAGAAGAGGTATGCCGTAATCCAAGCTATAAAACAATTTGAAGGTAGGTGAATGACGATTCACCAATTTCCACCAAGATAAACGAAATGTATTATTAGGTTTTAATTGGTTTTTGAAACTCCTAGATCTTTTGAGATTCATTGAACTGTTCAATGGCATGTTTCAATCTCGAGTGTGCCCTTCAGGTTTTGTGACTGGGATGCCGAGGATCACAAAACAAGGTGTGAAGTAACCATGCAAATTACTGGGTACCCTTAAGTGTTTATCCCTCAATCGATGTGCCGGTTAACCACACACGCTCCATCGATACTATGATAAACATTAAGTTACCCTTTGCCTACCTTGTTAAATACGAGTTAGTGTGCCGGTTAACTACACGCGCTCCACTAATCGACTTAAACAAAGTGCAAAGTGTAATTTCATGGATTAGCACCTTATTCACATTTTCCTAAGTAACTAAGATTGGGAATTATTAAGAGTTTAGTTACTTAGTATTTATCATTAATACTTTTAATGAAGGGAGAACTATAGTCCTGTCAAACCCGTTCGGCTAACGACCCTCCACCAGTCAAGCGAGCGGTGGGTGAGAGTGAACACCCATTAAGTTGCCATTTTATAGGCAACAACCTTATACCCACCTTATAGACCGGCTTCGTGAATGAGGCGTACTAGCGGTAAGACCGACTTTACTCTTATACATATAAATATTATTAACTTATATATAAAGTATAAGGGTTGAATTTTAACTTTTAAAATTCTAAGGGCTAACTTGGAATTAAAGTATTCATAAGAGAAAACTTTACAAATTCCAAAACTTGAGGGCAAGTTTTGAAACTATTCAAAACTAATTAATTCCATAACTTATGTATTTAAAGTAGTTTTAATCCAAAAACTCTTCAAGTTCCATAACTTGTGGACAAATTATGGAAGACTTTAAACTAATAAAGAATTAATCTTTTTCTTTATTTTATAACTTATAGAATTAATTAAGGTTACATATTTTATTTATTTATTTATTAATGAAGTGACTCTTGAACCTCCATAACTTAAGGACAAGACTCTTCATCTTTTTGTAACCTTTGCCAACTTTATGAGTTTTATGAGTCTTTAATGTGACTCTTCATGTAACTTAAGGATAAGTTACACAAACACATTTTATACTCAACTCTTAGATTAATTTGGATTGAAAACAACTTTTTCACTCAACTTTTCTATTAATCTAAGCAACTCATAAGAACAAGATAATTCAAATCAAACTTTTTCATGTAATTAGTCTAACCTTTAAACTAATACAAAAACATGAATCTATTGACAATTATCTTGAAAATGGATTAGCATGAACATTACCACATTTAAAAACAAGTTTATAAGTTCAAAACACTTAGGGTAATGTTCCTAGTCCATTTCTAGCCAAAAACCTCGAAGATATGCTGTCTGGGGTCCGACTCGTCGAGTGCATGAACACAACTCGGCGAGTTGGATGCATTTTGCCTTGGACTCGTCGAGTCCCTTTATGGACTCGGCGAGTCAGCTGGGCTGACAGCATCAAAACTCGATTTTTCAGCTTCTATTGCAGGTATAACAAGAAAACAAGCCTAGGCTCTGATACCACTGTTGGGTTATGAGCATTCTAACACTCCTAAGTGTACATGCAACCCTAAATACCTTGGATCTATGTTTTCTCTATTATACATGCAAATATATACATCCAAGGTATTATCCTAATCTAGCATACAATATATCAATATAACAAGATAGAATACATACCTTGTTGTTGCTTGTGTTCCTTGAAACCTTGTGAGCCTAGCACCTCAAGTGGTGATGCCTCAAATGGTTCACACAACACCAAATACACTTGGAATAACTTGAGAGAAACTAGAACACTTCATGAAATCGGTTAGCCCTCTCTAGTATAATCTAGTCACCGATTTTGGGAAGAATAATATCTTTATATAGTGTTACAATTAGGGTAAACCCTAATTGTCATGACTTTCCATTTCCTTGGATCCATGGGTTCAAATACACCATGGAGCATCCATGGAGCATCATATGAGTTTTGGCCCAACTAGATAATCCATGGAGCATTAGCCCACTATATAAGTATGGATGATTTACACAATCAACCCATATATTTAATTAGTCTTCTTTTGATCACTTAATTAATCCTAGATTAATTCTTGATCAATACTAATTAAATAATCTTATTATTCTTATTATTAATATACTAGAACTTATAATATATTAATAACCATAAGTGTCTTATTTCTCTCATTATAGTCTATCCAAGTGCATGATGCCATGCAACCCAAATGGACCATGCCGGGTCGGGTCAAGTCTTACCAATTATAGTTATGGACTTAGACATTAATCCAACAGATTGGTGGTAGAGGTGGGTGGTGGTGGGTGGTAGTGATTGTGGTGGGTGGGTAATGGTTGTTGTTGGTGGTGGTGGTTTTGGTAAGTGATCGGTGGGGCGATGATAGTGGTGAGTGGTGGGTGGTGGCAAGTGGTTTTTGGTGGAGGTGACGGTGTGTGATGGTGGGGAGGGGGGTTAGAGATGGCAAAAAAACCCGTACCCGATGGGTACCTAAAACCCTAACCCGAGTTGACCGGGGATGGGTATTACCCGAATGCAAAAAGCGGGGATGGGGATGGGGATGGTTCTACCTGTCGAGTACTCATACTCGTATCCGAAACTGAACCTGATGGGTACCCGATATATATATATATATATATATATATATATATATATATATATATATATATATATATATATATATATATATATATATATAGTATTATTTATGCTTTTATTTTTAATAATGGATAAGAAAAAGTTTGGTAGACAAAGTAAGGGTTTTTAACAATCAAACGTATAATTTTGGGAAGAATTTTTATGTCTTTTTTTGCAAAAAAAAATGTTTTAATTTGTAAATTTGATTGTTATTGTTTGTGTTTGAAGAAATTCAATGATTATAGTGCTTTATATTAATTCTATTAGTTTTTTGTTTGTTGGTTAATATATAATTCTTAGTTATTTTTCATAAGAGGTTAAAACTTTTTAACGGGGAAAAATGTCCGGTTACCCATTGGGGATCTCCGTTCCCCATTGGGGATGAGGCTGTGGATAGATTTTTAATCCCTGATGGGGATAGGGTCGGTATGGGGATGAGGATAGGGATTCAGGTATAAGGATGGGGAACACGAAACCCGATATACTTGTACCCATTACCATCCCTAGTGGGGGTGGTGATTGTGGGTGATGGTGGTGGGTGGTGGTAATGGGTTGTTGGTTGTGGTGATGGTTGACTAGTAGTGGTGATGAGTGGTGGTGGTTGGTGAGTTATAGGTAATGGTGGTGGGTAGTCGGTGGATGGTTGGTAGAGGTTGTGGGTAGTGAGTGGTGTAGGTTAGTGGATTTTTTTTAATTTTTTAACTATTTTTTATTTATATGAATATTATTTTATGTTTTTGATTTAATTAAAAAGTGTCACATTATAAATTAAAGAACACTTTTTTTCTCAAATATTCTCGATTGAACGCCCCTGTGTATGTGTGTGTCTATATATATATATATATATATATATATATATATATATATATATATATATATATATGTGTGTGTGTGTGTGTGTGTGTATATAATTTTATTTTTTTAAAACGTCCAAATTATTAAGCTAAGACTACAAGTAACCAACAATAAAATAATATTAAATGTTAATCCACGATTTCAATACTAATATTTCTCACCAAAATCTGATCTCCTTTATTTCGGGTTCATTAAAAATTTCAAACTTTTTTATCCAAATACGCTTCATCAAATATCCTTAAATGTTGCATGTTGATTCAAATATCTCTCCCATGTGTGATGCGTCTTTGGTCCCTCTCGTGCTATAAAGTCCACCGTCAAGTCTCGTAACTCGTAACTTATATATCCTCTCTTATTCTCCTGCCAGACCACGAAGATACTCAAGGCTTCCACCTTCTTCTTATCTCATGTCATGGTCTGAGCCACCAACCACTACCATATATATGCCAATGTGTGTGTTTTTTATATTTTATAGATCTTTGTACTTATGTTTTTTATATTTTTGTGGGTGTGCGAGTGAGTATTTCTTTGATGTTTTTTATATTCAAATCTCTAATTTTCCTGTTCGTCACATTATCACAGTTCAAATCCATTTACCCTTGAAGTTTTCATCGCGGTTGAAATCCATTTACCCTTGAAGTTTTAATCGCAATCCCGCATCTCCCTTTTGGATTTATGTGCTCTTCTTTCTTACTAATCTGATTAATCGAAATTCATCTCAAGATAAATCTGTGTAATTGGGATTGTTAGTTTTAGCTTATACATTTGCATTTTCTTCATGTCTGCTCATTTGACAATGTTTTTTTCCTGCTGTGATTTTAGTAGACACGTCTGTTATTTACATTACTATACTTGGGTGTTTATTATCTAGTTTTGCATTTATGTGTCGATTAAGTTTCCCCATTGCCCCACCCCCAAATTTCTGATGTCATCAATTAGGTTTCCTCTAGAATAATTTTATATTGTGCAGTGACTAAAATCACAGTTCTTTATAGATATCAAGTTAATGGTTACAAATCTTGTTTTTTTATGATAAAATATGATAATCGTTTTGTATGAATTTTGGTCAGGGATGATGATGGTAGCATCTGAAGGTTCTAATGACAACTCTCTCATTGTTAATAAAAAAGAAATGACTGCATATATATAGCATTAGATTCTGGGATTGCAAATTTTGTTTATGAAGAAGCCAATAAGGTAAACTACCTTTTAGTTCTTTTGCCGTACATACACAATACACATAACCTTGATTTTTGCTCATGCATTGCATTGCAAAATTTTGGTTTATGAGTTCATGTCTAATGGAATTCTGAAAGAGCACTTATCAGGTAGATATGTCTCAATAAATACCTGATTTGTTTTGTCATAAATATCGTATTTTATTTACTTTTCGTTTGTTTTGGTTGATTTTTGTTCTGGTTGATGTTTGTGAGAAGGTTCAAGTTAATTAACACTCAAACCCAAATCATCCTTCTTGATCACTGTTTTGATGGTTTTTAGCCATAAGAACTTTCCTATGTGCGCATGCAAAACCCTAATGCTTGGATCTAGGCTTTCTAATTAAACATGCTTTGAATCCAAGACTTCTAATGGCTAATTAGGTTAAATAACAACATTGAAATAGATCTAGAATCATACCTTTGAGTTCCTTGTTGATCTTGTTGTCTCGGAGCTTCTAGAGTCACAAATGTCACTCCTCTAATGGCTTACAAACACCAATAGCAATCAAGATGATTTAGGAGAGAGGGGAGGGGAGGAATTCGGCCAGAGTATCTCTACTTTAGATGGTGTGTCGAATTCCCTCACCCCTAGGGTCTATTTATACTTGTAGACTCCTTAAGGGTTACAACCTAAACCCTAATTGGATAATCTTCTCTTAAGGCTATCCAAATCCATTCCATAGATAAGCCTTTGGACGATTTTAGCTATCCTATATCTTATAGAATTCGTCCAAAGCATATCCCAATGGATTTATAGTCTAAAGTTTAACTATCAAACAATTGACAGTTTATACCCCTTTATTTAATTAATCTCTTTAAGTTACCAAATTAATTCCAATTAATTTATGACTCATATATTAATCAAATAACCATATATTATTCCTTATAATATTTACTCTCTCTTAACAAATCATCCATCAAGTTGCTATGGTGAAGGCAACCCAAAAGGACCATGCACAACCGGATCAAATACTTGCATAATATAGTTGCAGCCTTAGACACTATTCCAACAGTCTCCCACTTGGATAAGTCTAGTAACTATACAAGTACAATTCGGTTTGCAATCGTAGCTCTCAAAGACGCTGTCAACTCTGATCTAATCAATCTTGTCCTTTAGATAAGGGATCGTACAGTCCTCTGTTAGATATCATGCCGACAATCCTATGGAATGGTTAGTCAAGCATTTAATTTCTCGATCTCCGATTTATTTGACATAGAACTTAATCAAACACATCAATTCAGTTCTGACCGGGCCCGGCACATAAGTCAAATCAAATCATCGAGTGGCCAAGATATCTCTTCTACCCTCTTAGGATAAAATTTACAGATAAACTTCGACTTATATGCATTTACTTATTCATTAACCAATTATACACAACAATGCGTTTTATAACACCAAGTTACTGATGCGTTTTCGCATCATCAATGCACAATCAATTAACAAATAATAAATCATATATCTAGGTTTTAAAACTATATGATATTATCGTCTTGCGATCACCTTTTATATCGTATTCCATAAGGTGATTCCAGCAAGCGCGGGTTTATTCCAATGCTCAAAACCAGTTCATAAGCACTCATGAACGTTGCAGCAACCCTTGCTATGTCTAACACCATTTAGACATTCTACACACCAATTCATGACAATCTTCATTCATATCTACTCCCAACATATGAACGATTGTGGACCATTTGAACAATTTCTATTATTCTTAATAACCTTAATTATTCTGGAAGTCAAAACATGCAAAGTGAAACAATAGTTAAACAATTAACATGTGACAGTAACTTTACTCATAAATAAAACTCCTTTATTTAATCATCAAATGTTAATTACATTTATCTATTATACGTTTCTAACACTATCTAATCTATACTAATATCATCCTTCAGCCCAATACTCCTAGCATGCTGCAAGTGCTTAACCCTACTCAGTCCCTTCGTAAGCGGATCTGCTGGGTTATCTTCTGATGATATCCTCTTCACTACGAGTTGTCCTTCTTCTACACGATGTCTAATGAAGTGATATTTTCTATCGATATGTCGAGATCTACCATGATCCCTCGGTTCCTTGGTCAAGGCAACCGCACCTTCGTTATCACAGAAAATCTCCATGGGCTCCTTTATGGCCAGCACAACTCCAAGATCACCAATGAAGTTCTTTAGCCATATTGCCTCCTTCGACGCTTCGCTCGCTGCGATGTACTCTGATTCGCACGTTGAATCGGCTACGGTTTCCTGCTTGGAACTCTTCCATGTCACTGCTCCTCCATTTAGGGTAAAGACCCAGCCCGACTGCGAACGGTAGTTGTCCCTGTCGGTCTGAAAGCTGGCGTCACTATACCCTCGCACCTTCAAGTCATCACTCCCTCCAAGGACTAAGAACCATTCCTTCGTCCTCCGAAGGTACTTAAGGATGTTTTTCACCGCAATCCAATGTGCTTTGCCAGGGTTCCCTTGGTATCTGCTAACCATGCTCAAAGCGAAGGCTACATCAGGGCGAGTACAAGTCATAGCGTACATGATTGAGCCAACTGCGGAAGCGTATGGTACTCGGCTCATTTCTGCTATCTCAGCTTCGGTACTCGGACTTTGAGTCTTACTCAACTTGGCATTTCCTTGTATCGGTAATTCTCCCTTCTTTGAGGTTTCCATACTAAAACGTTTTAGTACCTTCTCTAAGTAAGTATTCTGACTAAGTCCAATTAGTCTCTTACTTCTTTCTCTTACTATCCTTATTCCCAAAATGTAAGAAGCCTCTCCGAGGTCCTTCATAGCGAAACACTTCCCGAGCCAGGTCTTGACTTCCTGCAGAGTCGGGACGTCGTTTCCTATGAGTAATAGGTCATCGACATATAGAACGAGGAAGCTTACTATACTCCCACTGGCTTTGACATATACACAAGATTCGTCTTCGCTTCGTACAAATCCAAACTCTTTGACTTTCTCATCGAAGCAAAGATTCCATCTGCGAGACGCTTGCTTAAGTCCATAAATGGACTTCTCAAGCTTACACACTTTATTCGGATGCTTCGGATCCACAAACCCCTCTAGCTGAGCCATGTAAACATCCTCAGCCAACTTTCCGTTAAGGAAAGCGGTCTTGACATCCATTTGCCAAATCTCATAATCATGAAATGCGGCAATTGCTAGCATCACTCTAATAGATTTAATCTTCGCAACTGGTGAGAAGGTCTCATCATAGTCAACTGCGGGAGTTTGAGTAAAGCCCTTCGCGACCAATCGCGCCTTATATGTGTGTACGTTCCCATCCACGTCGGTCTTCTTTTTGAAGATCCATTTGCACCCAACGGTCTTACGTTCGGGCACATAATCAACCAAATTCCAAACTTGGTTATCGTACATGGATTGGATCTCTCTATCCATTGCCTCTTTCCATTTCGCAGACTCCGGTCCTGCCATGGCTTCCTTATAGCTATTAGGTTCATCAAGATTTACTAGTGTACCATCACTAACATACGTGTCCCCTTTGGTAGTAATATGAAAACCATAAAACTGGGGTTGAACTCTAACTCTATCGGAACGTCTGAGAGGTAAGGATTCGTCAATCGGTTCAACCAGAGTTTCCTCCTCAGGTTGAATGCCAGCGGTAGAGGTTCCTTCATCTATCGACTCTTGAATTTCTTCAAGTTCGATTTGCCTCCCACTGTCTCCTTGGCTTATGAGTTCTCGCTCTCGGAAAACTCCTCTCCTCGCAACAAAGACAACATTGTCTTTCGGTCTATAGAAGAGATATCCAAAGGATGTTTGCGGGTAGCCGATGAAAATACATCGCTCACTTCGAGGTTCAAGCTTGTCGTGAGTATCTCGTCTTACGAAAGCCTCGCAACCCCAAACCTTGATATGTGCCAACGAGGGAGCTTTCCCTGTCCACATCTCGTGAGGTGTTTTGGCAACCTTCTTAGTAGGGACTCGGTTAAGGATATGGGCGGCAGTCTCTAAGGCATACCCCCAAAAGAAGATAGGTAGTGAAGCACGACTCATCATAGAGCGAACCATATCCAATAAGGTTCGATTACGCCTTTCTGCCACACCATTCAACTGCGGTGTCCTAGGAGGCGTCAATTGCGAAACTATTCCACACTCCTTGAGATAATCGTGGAATTCAAGACTTAGGTACTCTCCTCCTCGATCGGATCGAAGCATCTTGATTTTCCTACCCAATTGATTCTCCACTTCATTCTTGAACTCTTTGAACTTTTCAAAGGTGTCTGACTTTTGCTTGATTAAGTAGATATACCCATATCTATTATAGTCATCGGTAAAAGTCACATAGAAGCGGTTCCCATCCTTCGTGGTTGATCTAAAGGGTCCACATACATCGGTATGTATTAGGTCCAATAGCCCCTCACCCCTTTCACAAGTACTCGTGAAGGGTGACTTAGTCATCTTTCCAAGTAAACAAGACTCGCATGTGTCATCTTCCCTAAGGTCGAATGACTCCAACACTCCATCCTTTTGGAGTTGTGCTATGCGTTTCTTTTTGACATGTCCAAGACGACAATGCCACAAGGATTCTTTATCCATACTAGTGGAAGAATCAATATTCAAAACATCATTTCCTAAGTTATCAAAAATCATAACAGTTTCATATATTCCATTACATGGTATAGCTTCAAAGTAAAAGACACCATTTAGATAAGCCAAAATAGAACCATTCTCATTATTAAAAGAAAATCTAAATCCCTGTCTATATAAACCATGAAATGAAATGATGTTTCTAGCCATTTCTGGCGAATAGCAACAATTGTTCAAATCTAAAACCAAACTATTCCTAAGCACTAAAGAATACACTCCAATCTTGGTCACAGGCGACGATCTTCTGTTCCCCATGATTAGATTGATCCTTCCTTGCTCTACATCCCTACTTCTTCTTAGTCCCTGCACATTAGAAAAAATGTGATAACCACAACCGATATCAAGAACCCAAGAAATAGAATGATTAGAATCGTTAGATTTGATTGTGTATATACCTGCGAAAGATGGCTTGATCTTTCCTTCTTTGATCGCTTGCAGGTAATCCGGGCAGCTTCTCTTCCAATGTCCTATCTTGTGGCAGTGGTGGCACTCTGCCTCCTTTGGGTTGGAGCAGGGCTTAGCGGGATCAACTTTGGTCCCACTAGAAGAGGTACCATCTCGGGCTTTCACCTTGCGATAGTTATTCGATGAAGCTTTCCTCTTCTTTCCCTTCCCTTGACCAATAGCCAAGACAGGAGCAGCGGACGGATTGGGAGTAGGTGCAACAGACTTGTCCTTGAAGTTGCTCTCAGCGACCCTCAAGAGACCTTGGAGTTTGCTTAGGGTGACCTCTTCTTTGTTCATGTGGTAGGTCATCCTAAATTGGTTGTACATCGGAGGCAAAGAGTGAAGCACCATATCGATCGCCAAGTCTTCACCGAAGTCAACATTTAACTTGCGAAGGCGGTCGACATACCTTTGCATCTTTTGCAGGTGCACGGTAAGAGATTCTCCATGACCCATCTTAGCGGAGATCATGTTAGTGAAAATCTCGTAACGCTCTTGTCTCGCGTTTTGGTGGTATCTCTCCAACAAGTCTTGATGCATCTCGTATGGATACATATCCTCGTAGGACTTTTGGAATTCGGAGTTCATGGTGGCGATCATGATGCAATTTACCTTCGTTGCATCTCGCTCATGAGTTTCAAAGGCGGTGATTTCTTCGGGAGTAGCAACTTCGGGGTTGATTTTCTCGAGCTTCTCATCGAGGACATACTCTTTATCCTCATAGCGAGCAATGGTGCGAATGTATCTTATCCATTCGCTAAAGTTCGTTCCATCGAAGGTGACCTTTTGGCAAAGGCTCATCAACGTGAAAGAACTAGCAGCAGCGTTGTTTGCGTTCGACATCTCTAGAAAGGACAAAGATAGATTAGAATAAGAATCCCTAATTATCACCCAATAAGAAAATTAGGGCTAGGATCCAACAATAACATTTACATACTAGAAAAGGGATGTCGTAATCTAACATGCAAATAAATTGAAGGTAAGTGAATGACGATTCACTAATTCTCCATCACAAAACTTAAACTATTAGTCCTAAGTGTTTTTGAGAATTCCTAGGTTCGGATGAGATTCATTGAACTATTCAATGGCATGTTTAAATCTCGATATGCCCCTCTTGTTTGTGACTGGGATGTCGAGGATCACAAAGCGGGTGTGAATTACCATGCAAATTCACATGGTGCCTTCATTGTAACGACCACCTATTCGATGTGCCGGTAAACCACACACGCTCCATCGAACTACGATAAACAATGAATCACCCTTTGCCACCTTCGCTTAGAACCAATTAGTGTGCCGGTAAACCACACACGCTCCACTAACTTCTTAGCAAGGTGCAAAGTGTAATTCCATGGGATTGCATCAATTCACTTTTCCTAAAGTAACTAAGATTGGGAAATTTTTAAAACGTGTAGTTACTTTGTATTTCTTATTATACTTTTAATGAGAAGATGAGGTTGCCCTATCCTACCCGTTCGGCTAACGACCCTCCACCAATCAAGCAAGCGGTGGGTGTGAGTGTACACCCATTAAGCGCCATTTTATAGGCCGCAACCTTATACCCACCTTATAGATCGGCTTCGTGAATGAGGCCTACTAACGGTAAGACTAGCATTTAGTTTTACATATATATATTATTCTAGTAATATCATATTAGTATAGGGTTGTATTTTAAAACCTTTTAAAATCTAGCGTTTTAAATTTAAGTTGTCTAAATTAAAACTTTTAATCACAAATATAAATTTCAAAACTTTAGGGTAGGTTTTAAACATTTAAAAAATATGGAGGATCAAATAACAAATAATTCCAATTAACAATTAATATCCTAATTATCTTTATTTGATTTATCCAAGATTTCTTTTAAGATAATTATCAAAATAATTAATCATTTATCACATAAGGAAATTAAATATTTTATTAGATGATAAATATCTTTAATTAGATCAAGATAATAGTCATATATATCAAAAAATCGGATTAGGGTTGATCTAATATGATTAAGGTAAGTTTCCATAAGATAAACATGAAAAAATCTCGGATTTGCCTAATCCAGACGCTCGGACTCGCCGAGTACAGGCCTACTCGCCGAGTACATGACTCATAAACCCCAAAATCGAATTTTGCAGGTTTGTTTCAATTAATCAAGCAACAATTTAAAGAAAACCAAGCTAGGCTCTAATACCACTGATGGTTTTTAGCCATAAGAACTTTCCTATGTGCGCATGCAAAACCCTAATGCTTGGATCTAGGCTTTCTAATTAAACATGATTTGAATCCAAGACTTCTAATGGCTAATTAGGTTAAATAACAACATTGAAATAGATCTAGAATCATACCTTTGAGTTCCTTGTTGATCTTGTTGTCTTGGAGCTTCTAGAGTCACAAATGTCACTCCTCTAATGGCTTACAAACACCAATAGCAATCAAGATGATTTAGGAGAGAGGAGAGGGGAGGAATTCGGCCAGAGTATCTCTACTTTAGATGGTGTGTCGAATTCCCTCACCCCTAGGGTCTATTTATACTTGTAGACTCCTTAAGGGTTACAACCTAAACCCTAATTGGATAATCTTCTCTTAAGGCTATCCAAATCCATTCCATAGATAAGCCTTTGGACGATTTTAGCTATCCTATATCTCATAGAATTCATCCAAAGCATATCCCAATGGATTTATAGTCTAAAGTTTAACTATCAAACAATTGACAGTTTATACCCCTTTATTTAATTAATCTCTTTAAGTTACCAAATTAATTCCAATTAATTTATGACTCATATATTAATCAAATAACCATATATTATTCCTTATAATATTTACTCTCTCTTAACAAATCATCCATCAAGTTGCTATGGTGAAGGCAACCCAAAAGGACCATGCACAACCGGATCAAATACTTGCATAATATAGTTGCAGCCTTAGATACTATTCCAATATGTTTATCGTACAATTATTTCATATATTATATCTATGGATATATATTTATTCAATCTTGAAAGTATTTTTTATGGTAAATGGTTGATAAACAACAAAAAATGTTCATAATGCCACAAATTCTTGGTTTATGTTTCTGTTTATAGAGGATTTTGTTTCTAGTAAATGATGATCGGTAAGTAGTGATCTAAAAGAATCGTGAAATATCACTCATTTTATTTTTCTATGTGCATTTTCATATTAATTGTATTATTTATGTTAAAACATTGATGTGAATGTAGAGAGCAAGGTGGTAGATAAAACTTCAAAGCTCAATCATGAAATTTGAAGTACTAAAAAGGTTAGAAATAAGTACACTTTGTGTCTTTCAAGTGTCAAATTTATGTTTGTTTATATAATGCTTTTTTTTGTGGATGAAACACATATGAAGCATTATAATTTGGTTTGAAATGGTCATTGTGAGTCCTTGGCTTTTTCAGCTTATTATTACAAGTTACCAAAATATTTTGTTTAACAAGGAGCACTCTAATAAGTACTGATTATTTTTTTTTACAGATCATTACATTTTTAAATGGTTTTGCTGGAGTACACACAAAGAAAAAAATGTATATTGTTGTGAAAAGTCAACAAACCACTAGTATGTAAAATGTAGAGTATTCATGATCACATTTTTTATTCAATAACTTGCATACATATACACATACACGTCCACACACTGTGTGCAGTATGTGTGTGTGAAAATGGCATCCTACTTTCATTTATGTATGTTACAACACTTTACTGTCATGTTCTACATTTGTTAAAAGCATTATACTTAGTACAATGTATAATTTGGTGTGTTGAAAATGGTTTTTTTAATGTTCTTTTTTATAATATATATATATATATATATATATATATATATATATATATATATATATATATATATATATATATATAAATGATAGTAGGATGAAAGTATATATGGAGATAAGAAATGAACGAACCCCCTGATTGTGTATTAGGTTATCAAGAATCTTGAATGAACATTTGGAATTAAGGATGCTTCAAAAGCTTGAATCTTATTGATTTTATATATTATTTTGTAGGGGTTTTGATCACTTATCTATAAAATTTTGGTAACTGTTGAATTTGGCTTTGGTGTATAAGAATGTTGTAACATTCCGGATTTTAAGTATTCTTCGAATCTTTCCTTGGTATTTTAATAAGTCAATTTTGTCCCCTGATATTGGTTTGGACCTAGCCCTAGGGGCAAATTGGTAATTTCTAGGAAGTGAAGTAGTACGATGGGGTGTACATTTGGTGTAACACCCGGTTCCTGGAAGGTATTTTTAAAAGCAATTCATTCGTTATTGAAGAGGGATTCAACGAGTTAGAGGCCCCAAACTCGTCGAGTAGGAATTATTTTGGGGGACACATGTTAAGAAACCTACTTGATGAGTTGGGGAGTGTCACACCCCCAAACCAAGGATAACGGAAACGTCCGGGGGTGGAGGACTTCATGTAGAGTATCACAACAATGAGTATAATAGTGCTCAAAGTAAATACAACCATCACAAATATAATTGAAAACGTTACATCAAAGCACATGTTTACATGATTCACATCAATTACATTATGATACAAAATGAACTGTTTGACGATTTATCGTCCCATCCTCAAAAACGTTGTTGATTTCCTGTTTTCACTGAATTTCTGAGAATACAAGTAGTTTTGAAAAAGTGTCAACACAAAGGTTGGTGAGTTCATAAGAGATTTCATTAGAAAAGTAAACCGTTTTCCTTGTAAAAGCATTAAAATATGTATCCAAAAAATCCGATATTTTCTTTAAAATCTGTGTAATGTAGTCTTATGACCGAAGACCAAAATGTATAACTAACCTCTCTTACTAATAGAAAATGATATGTGTTTAAATGGACATGAACTCGTTTGAATTAAATGAAATTTCCGTATATTCTTATGTTTGTTAACACTTTATGTATATGTAGTCCTAAATCCGAGGACCGAGAAATAACAAGTATTGGCCATACTTAAAGATATAAATGTGGTTTCAAATGATGTGTAGGCATAATTTACCAAAATCGAAAGTGTACAGTAATATCTGTACTCATTGAGATAAAAAGTGATTTTAAATCAACATAAAACCCATTTAGGTTTTATAAATAAAATCCCGTAAACTTTATGGATTGTTATATCCCTATGTGAGTCGCTATAATCATACTATGACTATGTGAACCTGCCACGACGTTTCTCAGGCGTCGCAAAACTAAAATGACATTTGTCACCCGTAGACCTGCAGGTCCCACTGTAGCTAGCAGCAAGGTGTGGGGTGTCAAACCCAATATAGATCTATATACAAGTATCACGTTCTCCCTCCAGGAAATTCTGATTATAACTACTAGGAATTATATCCCGCACTCGGACGTACGGGAAGAGAATGTCTCACAATTTAGGTTAACAAGTTTACGTGAAATGTGTGTGAATGTAAATCTTTTCTGTATGAACGTACCCTTTTTGTACGAGTGTGTTGTGTGATGTATCATAAACTATACCTATTATAGTTTATCTAAAACATTTGTAATATGTAAGAACTCTTTTATGGAAATGCATTAATGTTATGAATCCATTAAACTATATTTTTATAGTTTATTATACGTGTTCTAAAATGAATGTATAATATTTATTATGAGTGACTTAGTTTCAGTTCATGATGATAAACTAACAAAGAAACACATTCAATAATTAGAACTTATGATTATACACTTTGTTCAACATAATACAAAGTGTTATGATATTTATATGCTGTTAGCTAACTTTAACCATTCTACATTGTTTTGGAAAAATCATAGAAAAATCATACGAAGTCGAAAACTAGATCCGTAAATTCTGAGAGTTCCCAAAATGTGTCTAGTTTACTCATAATTTTTATTACGATTTTTAATGACCTCCAACTTGGGTGAATAAGTCCAAAATCACAGACTGGTCCGGATTGTTGTTTGAAATAATACGCAATTTTGTAAAAATCACCATAAATTGTAGAAAAATCGTATGGAGATGTGCGACTATTCATTTTAAAGCTAAGAACTTGAAATATTTTCACCTTATACAGTTTTGAAAACAAAAATGTTTAAAACAGTCTGTGAATGGAGTTGAACTTTTCTGATGAAGGCTGTTAGAAAAACTTAGTTATGTTCTTGGTGTTTTAACTTCTATTCCCCCCCCCCCCCCCCTAAAAACTTGAGAAAACATGAAAATGTAGGGTATGAACTCACCTTAAGTGATTTTAGTAGATGATTGTTGAAGAATGGAAGTGTTTAACTCAAGAACACTTGGAGATGCCTTGAAGATTTTCGAGAATCTAACATCATAGTTATGGAGTTTGTGTAAGCAATCAATGATTTGAGTATAATGAAGTGAAATACTCATAAGGAGGATGAATTATACTTACTAAGAGTGGAAGAACACTTGAAAATCAGCCTTGAATCTCGAATTTGGAGGAGAAAAAGTTTGAGAGAAAAGTGGTGTTTGATAGTTGGTGAAATGAGAGCAAATGAGAGAAATGAGGAGAGAGGATGTTTTTTCCAGCTCTAAAAACGTGGGAATGAGTGGAAATTGAGTGTAAGGGACATTGAAGTGACCTAGGTAAGGTGGGGAGGTGTGGCTGGTCATAGAGTGGGTGTGGGGTGGTTGCTTGTGATATAAGTTAAGGCAAGGTCAACACTCCACCTTAAATAAATCCCCCATTAGATTTTTATCATTTAGATAATGATTTTCATAAAAATATGATTAAATTATGAATATTTAGGGTTTATTATGTTAAAATATAATTTCTGGAGAAAATCCCGCTTTAAAATCACGAAAAACGGGCTTAAAATGTTAAAAATATCAAAAAGGGGCTAAAAGTGACAAATTTCTGAAATCTGGCCGAGTTTCGGTCTTCTGATGCTGAAACCAAGAGGAGAGAGGGCAGAAACTGAGAGGGGAGGAGAAACCGAGAGAAGAGAAGAGAGGGAGCAGAGACCGAGAGGTGGGAGAAGAGAGAATAGAGACCGAGAGGGGAAGAGAGAACAGAGACCGAGAAGGGAAGAGAGAACAGAGAGGCGGGAGGAAGACAGAGACCGAGAGGACGAGGAGATAGAGACCGAGACTCGGTCTCTCTACAGTGATTCGGTTCTCCGGGTTCGGCCAAGCAGAGACTCGGTTCGGTCCAGGGTACTTTCAGTTCCTAGTCTCGGCCTTAAGGAGCTTCGGCTCCTTGAGAAGGGTTTCGGTTCCTAAGGTCCATTTTTCTCGTTTTTACCCCGTTTTAAGCCATTTTTGACCCGGTTAAGGTTCGGAATGACCCGAATGATTCTAAAAAGTTACGGGAAACTTTTGAGAGAGATTTGGGAGAGATTTCTCATACTTGGAGAGATTTGACATTCTTGGAGAGATTTCTCATACAAAGAGATATTTGAGAGAGGTTTCACATACTTGGAGAGATTTGACATTATTGGAGAGATTTCTCATACAGAGAGATGTTTGAGAGAGATTTGGGAGAGACTTCACATACTTGGAGAGATTTGGGAGAGGTTTGACATTCTTGGAGAGACTTCTCATACAGAGAGATATTTGAGAAAGGTCTCACATACTTGGAGAGATTTGGGAGAGATTTGACATTCTTAGAGAGATTTCTCATACAGAGAGATATTTGAGAGAGATTTCACATACTTGGAGAGATTTGGGAGAGATTTGACATAGAGAGAGAGAGAGATATAGAGTGAAAACGATTGAGAGAGGTTTCATGTGTGGCATTTGTGAGTGTTCGACTTCGCAATGCAAGGTTCGTAAACCCTGTTAAGCCTTGTTTAAGGATCTTACACACTCCCGATGAGTATGCAACATTGTTTTATCGGTTTGGCTCGCCGCGTACCACAGTTTTAGGTTAAGGAGATCTAGATGTTCGCACTTTTTGATTTATGATCTCTCATTAGAATAGCGAGTTGTTTAGTATTTACCTAACATAAACTCTAGTACCCACGTGAAAAATGAGTCGAACGGTTTGACTTGTTGACTTCGGTTGACTTTGACTTGACCGGAAATTGATGGTTGTCACAGGGAGCCCCAACTCGACGAGTAGGTTGGCATAAATGAAACCCTAATTTCAAGGTTTTATACCTTATATAAGGACCTTAATGCCTCATTGTGGCCTCCCTTATTTCCCCCCTCAATCCAGTAAACCCTAATTCATGAGCTTGAGCTCTCTTGAGTGTGTAGGAGTGAAAAGAGAGAGATTATTTGGTAATTTATTGAAGGAGTTGAAGTGGGAGGTGCTTGATTGAAGGAAGAAGCTTTAGATCCAGGGGTTTCTCTGTTAAGGCAGCCATATTGAGGTATAAAGTCTATACCTTGTCTATTCAATTACTAGATCAATTCATGGAGTAGTTTAGGGCTTTAAGTAGCTTGTTTTAGAACCATTCATGGATGCAAGCATGTTTTGGAGTCATGACTTTAGATCCAGAGCCTTTGAGGGACTCCATGGTAAAAAGGTGCCAACTTTATGGCCATAGGAGTCCCATGCAACTTGTGAACCATTTTTGGGCCTTTTGAGCTAAATAACTCATGAATGGACATAAAGTTAGTAACTTTACGTGATATATCAACTCTAGGGGACCTAATCTATAAATTAGATGCCTTGAGCCCAACAGAAAGCGACTTAATGGATATAGGATATGGGGGACTCGACGAGTTGCTCATACAACTCGACGAGTTGGGTCATGGTCCCCCAACCTTTTTTGTTACTAAGTAAACTCGTTGAGTCTAGGAAATGACTCAGCGAGTTGGCCATAGTTTTGAGTTATGAAGATTGAGGAACTCGACAAGTTCGAGGAGAGACTCGGCAAGTTATGAGTGAAATGTCCCGACTATGTTTGAAGGGCAACTCGACGAGTTCATGAAAGAACTCAACGAGTAGGATCAATATTTCCAGAGTTTCATGGATCAAGAACTTGACGATTTGATGGACTAACTCGACGAGTTGAGTCAACTAGGATGTTGACTTTGACCAGAATGTTGACTTTGATGTTAACTTCGACCAAGGTTGACCCTTCGAGGGCTGTGAAGTATGGAATGGATGCTAGAGGGTAGTCCCATGTAATGTTTTGGGCCTAATTTGGAAAATTGGGCCATTATTAGGCATTCATAGATTGTATAGTATGGACCTCGACGGGTCGAGGGTAAAATGGTCATTTTACCCCAAGTAAGGATTTTGGATCATGGTTTGAGACCTAATTGCTAATTGGGTGATGTTTTGGGTATTAATAACTTGAGGAGTTGCAGTGGACTTCGGCAGTATGAGGACATCAACTAAGGAACTCTTTCACTGGACTTCGGCAGTATGAGGTGTGTTACCTTCCAGTAGAATTGGGTCGAAGGCACCAATGTCAGCCTACTAGTAAGAGCTAGAGTAGAGATGAGTCTCTTTTTAATAATTATCTAGTATGCCATTATCTGTTATGCTTTATGTGCTATGATGTTATGATGTTAATTGTTATCTGATAGTGGTAGGAGCGGTAGGATAGACCCCAGTACCGGTCGATAGGGCCGAAGGGGTATACCAACACCCGGATAAGCTAGGCAGTATATGATTTATATGTTATACACTAGGATGCTATGTGGTAGAAGTGGGGGGTAAAATAGTCCTCGATACCAGTCGAAAGGACCGAAGTGGTAGGCCAGCACCCTGGTATGCTAGGCGAGGTACCGGTTGACAGGACCGAAGGGGTAGGCCAGCACCCTGATATTCTAGGCAAGTTACCGGTCGATAGGACCAAAGGGGTAGACTAACACCCTGATACGATAGGCAAGTTACCGGTTGAAAGAGACCGAATGGGTAGCTAATACCCAGATATGTTAGACAATATGTGTTATGTATGGTATGTGGTAAGATAGGGGGACTCACTAAGGTTCGTGCTTACGGTTTTCAGTTTTGGTTTCAGGTACTTCGTTTTCAAAGGAAATGAGTCGGCGATCGTAGTGCATCACACTATGTTTTCCGCACATGAGATCTTTTAGATTACACTCTGATATTGTTTTATGATAACATGTTTTGATTATTGACACTTTGGGTTTTTACATGGGATGTTATTATGGATGTTTTTATATTTTTGGTTTTATAATAACTTAATTAAAAATGAAAGTTTTGGTCTTGAATTTTGGGATGTTACATTTGGAAACGCCCCGCATATTAGGGCACGCCCTAGTATGTTGTGCGTACACTCATATATGTCGGGCGTACGTATGTTCAGATAAAACCCTAATTTTTAGGGTTTGTGTGGTATTTAAGCATCATTATGGGACATTGTGGCTCACTCTTTCAACCTACAAACCTCCATTAGCCGTCTTGAGAGAACCCTAGCCTCATAGTGAGCATTTTGAGCTTATAAGTGTGTTTTGTGTGCCTTCAAAGAGAAACTTGTGCATCAAGGAGTCAAGGAGGGGAGATTGGCTAAAGACATAAGAGTTTTTCGGCGGAAGCCGCTTATAACATATTTTTCTAAATAGGTATCTGTGTTACGATACAATCGTCAGTTTGAAAAAAAAAAAACAATGAGATTTTGTGATACAATTTTTATGAATAGACAACTTTATTCTTTTTTCTATTTTATCAAATTTTACACTTTACCCCTTGAATTTATAAATATATTTATGTATATCATATAAAATATTTTTTTCGCAAAATTTCAATTTTATAATTTTACATATTTTATCAAACTTTACACTTTACCGTTACCACTAAAAAAATACACTTTGGCCCTAGATTTTTTTGTCACGTATAAACTTAATATATATATATATATATATATATATATATATATATATATATATATATATATATATATATATATATATATATATAGAGAGAGAGAGAGAGGATATAGATCCGGTAAGAAAAAATTTTTAGTAGGAAGGTAAGAAGTTTTTTTTTTCTACATATTTTTTTGACGAACAAAATAAATGAATCACTAGATTATTCATTTGTAAGATGATTCACAAGAAAAAATGAATCACTAGATTTTTCTTATAAATCATCTTACAAATAAATCATCTAATGATTCATTTTGTTTGTTCGCGAAAAAAATATGTAGAAAAAAAACTTCTTACCTTCCTACAAAAAATTTCTTTCTTATTTGATCTTGACTATATATATATATATATATATATATATATATATATATATATATATATATATATATATATAAACATGTGTATATATTTTATTTGAGAATAACATTTAAAATCAACAACTTAGTTATATCATTAATTTTTTACCAAAAAAATATTGATCAAACAATCGTCTAAATAGAAATCCGAACAACTATCGAAATCAAAATATAAAGAACTAGTCGTTCAAAAAAACTATTACGAGCTCAAAAAGGATCATCCAACTCAAACATATCTAATGGGTATACGTTTAAATTGATTAAGTTGTTTTCACCATCCACTTTATTGCGTGTCTGTGATGATTACATCAACTCAAATTTTGAAGGATCTCGTGTTGTGGAAGTTATTTATTTTTTTCTTTTTTGATTTTAAAGGTCTTCTTTTTGGTCGTTGAATTGCAAGCTCAAAAATAATATTAGAGTGGTTCACAAGTTTAGTGATCACTAAAAATACATGTTCTTTCTTGTTTATGGGCCACCTTTGATACGCCAAACACAATTCATTAAGCAACTCATTAAATCTATCGGTGTCTTTATCATGTAAATCATTTTGTAAATTTAGCAATAATATGTGAATCCTTCAATGAGGATGGACCAAATCTAACAAAAAAGTAGTTCATTGCCAAAATTTTATCGTGTGGGCACATTAAAGGCACATAATTTTCATAAAGTGACCGGTATAAGGAGTTATACTACCTAAAAAGTATATCAAATAGTTAATAAAGGTTAGTAAATAAAAAAAGGTTAATACACAATAATAAAGGTAATAATAAATGTAAATCATCTTTTTTTATATTGCTTATAAAACTCCTTTTAGAGCAAAGTGAGATACATGATAATAAAGCTCTTTAAAAAAATAATATATTGCAATTATGAGGAAACGGAAGTTTCTTACTTGAGAGTTTCACTTTAATTTCATTAAATTCAAGTAAATTCAAGGTTAATTGCATGACAAATTTTCTATTTCACTTCCTTCAAATTTCCTGTAGAAACTTGCAAATATTGTTTAAGTTTGGCATGAACACCTTTAACTATTGGTGAAGATCGATTGTCAAAATGCAAGAACTTATCGGTCTAAGTACTAACAAACTTTTCTTTCTAAAGCAACCATATTTTCTTTATGTACTTAAGTGCATCTTTTTTCTTTTTATACATTAACTCAAATTCACCCAAATTTTTCTCAAAGAGAGCTTCCGTTGTTAAGTATACAACATTATTCCAATCAGATATAAAAATATCAAACTTCTCGGAACGTCCAAAATACTTCTTGCAATTTGCAAATACATTTTTTTTCAATATGCCAAACACAAAAGATTTGTTGTCATCGAAAAATATTGTGTATGCCATTCATTAACGTCAATTTCCTATCTGATATAATTACACACGGTTAATTATCTTGTCCAATAATCTCCTTAATTGCGCGTAATGCCCAAGAATAGTTTTCTTAATCTTCTCTTTCCGTGAAAACAAACCCGGAATAAATGGATGTATTGAAACTTGAAACACCAATGATATCAAGGAGTGTCATGTTATATTTATTGGTTTTGTACGTTCAATCCATCACAAAGATATTGGAAAAGGCTTTGACCAATTTAACTGACAAAGAGTGTGTAATGAACAAGTGAGATATATGCATCTCCACATTATGTGAAACATCATATTTAAAACCACCTTCTTCAAGCTCCTCAAATAATGCATTGATCATGGGTCGATTCCTTAAATTTTCTCTTCGAATTTTTTTCTTCACATTGTATATAGTTCTAGAGATTGCTGGTAGATATTGTGTTTGTTGACGTAAAGATGAAAGAATTTGTCTCGGTGGAATTCCAACCATGGTCATCTCTTTAACACTTTTGATGCTCTCATGTGGTAATTGACGAAACGATGGATGCCCATAGATGTCCATAAATGGCTCATGGTTATGTGACAAGTCCTTTACATTACATATCCAAAAACCATCGGGTCCATCGCTAGTTTTTTTGCCTACAATCTTGAAAGGACAATTGATCAAACAAGATCCAGTAGTTTTTTTTTTTCATTTACTTGAAATACCTCGTATATCTCAATATAAATCACCCCCGTCACATTGCAAAATCACATTTGTCTTGTCTTGAATCACGAATAGAAATCTCATATCCTTTGGAATAATAAAATTCCCGAACACTCTTTACTAAATCATCACAATAATCAAATTTTAAACTAGTTAAATACAAAATTTCCTCTTCTTGCATTGAAGTATTTGACTATGTTGTACTCATCTTTAGATAATCACACATACATTCACAAATTTAATAATATTCAAATGAAATTATAATAGAACAAAAAAGGTATCAAATGAAATCAAAAGTTATGTTCATGTGAAGCCAAATATATGCACAGTACATGATGTAGAATTAAAACTGCATTCAAAATCAATTCATTTGAAGACTCGATAGACACATTAAAAACATACACAAATTTAATAACATTCAAATGGAATTATAATAAAACCAAAAAGGTATCAAATAGAACAAAATGTTATGTTCCTGTGAAGCTGAACATATGCACAATACACGATGTAGATATTAAAACTCCATTCAAAATCACCTTCCAAGTCAATTCACTTTAGGGTTTGGATTCGAAGACTTGATAAATACATTAATAACACACACGATTGTTACTAAAAAGCTAATACACTATATACAGAAAACATCAAAAAATTGAATTATAATTAAACAACTCTAACGGTATCCGGTGTTATCCTCCCTAATTGAGGTCGAGTGTTCAAGTCTCTGTTAACATAGGTGAACTAATTTAGAAGTAGTTTAGTATATATTTGTATTTGCCGTTAAAAAAATTAAAAAACACATCGGGTATTAGTTGTAGTGGAAACAATTCAAAATTAGTTCATGATTCAAATTAAGTGATTTTGCAAACAAGTTAATACACACATTCATACATGGCTGAACAGGAAAAAGAACTATAAACAAAATTGAAATTGTACAAGATTTTAGGGTGTACTTGCGATGATACTTGGTAGGCGACAATGGTGGAATCTGCCTAGCCGGCGACGAGGGTGGAGCAAGCATGATGGGCAATGGTCGAAGAAGGCAATATCTTTTTTTGGGCGACGTAACTGATCATTGATCATATGTGGGAAGGATTTTAGAGTAGGAGGGGATAAAATGTAAAAAAAAAATTATATAATTGTCTATTTCTATAAAATTGTTCTGTATAGTAAAATATTATTGTGTACGGAATATATATTATACGTAGTAAGGGATAAGAAAGTCTTAAGACCTGAGAGTTATCTTTAATGCACAAATGGTTCAAATTGAGATAGTTGAGTGATTTAAGGTCGAAGTAGGTAAAAATCTCTTCATATCATTATCACTTTCTAAAATTATGACAAATTAACAATTTTACATGATATTTTATATCTTCAATTTAATTTTTGGTTGAATAATATAAATACGAATGAAATCATAACCTAAAAAGATTATCAAAGTATCTACAAGTTTTAGTAATAATGAGTTAATAACGTACTAAATCAAATTGATCCTCTTTTAATAACATAACAAATATATCTAAACTTAAAAAAATTTCTTATCTAATAAGATTTATTTCCATATAAATTTGGGCTTCGAATACGCCCTAAAGAAGAGAATATAATGGGCCTATGCTTATAAAGTATATATAACACAGAGCCCTGAGGCCTGAGTTGTTACTTGTTTTTATTGTTACTGCCTTCTGTTTCATTCCCCACCTTCTCTCTTAACTTCTCCGTTCCCCTTCTCAGTGAAAGACGGAGGAATACAAGTAAGCATTTGGTGGCTGTTGTCGTTGACGATGCCTCCATTATTCACCTTCAAAAACCCTAATCCTTTTCTTCTAATCTGTATTATATTCTACATTAGCTCTTCTGTTCTGTTCTGATCACTTTACCTTTAATTTATGAAAATTTTTCAAACCATTGATATGATGTTTCTGATTCTATATTGAATCAAACCCTACGTCCGGAAAAGAGTTATTTTTCTTTGCCCTAATTTACCAATCCAATGATGGCCGATTCATCTACTGGTAGTGGGAGTACCATTACTCACTCCGGCGACGGCGGTGCGAGTGGTGTTAATAGCCCTTCCAGCCGGAGAAGTTTGCCTTCTCCGTGGGCGCAAGTTGTTCGAGGAATAATAGAGCCGGATTCGGTGCCTTCGTCTCATTCGCCGGGGGTTTCGGAACAGAATCCTGTTGTTACTGATCCGTTGACGGTGGTGGAGGTTTCGGCGGAGACTCCGCCGGAAAGCTCTAATGATATTAATACTTGCAATGCTGGTGGTGTAAAGAAGTCGGCATGGAACAAGCCCTCGGTTAATGGCGTTGTGGAAGGAACTACTACTCCTGTCATGGGCGCCGCTTCTTGGCCCGCTTTATCCGAGTCGACTCGTCCCGGAATGAGATCATTCTCTGCTTCTTCTTCTTCAGAGTCTTCGTCTACACCGACCTCCGATGGATCGCTCGCTGTTTCTCAGGTTAGTTCTTACGGCTGCGATCAATATACATGATAATAATAACAAAAAATGTGGCGTCAATATTTTGGCGTATTAGGTTTTCGTTTCTTATTACTAAATCCGTAAAATTTTGCCATCTTCTCAGGCACCTGTAGCTTCGCAACCGCGCCCAAATCAAATTAAACCTAACCCCAACAATGTGCATCCCGTCCGACAGCGACCATTTAGACGTGGCGGCGGTGCATCTACAGGCTACAACGGACGGCAGCCACTTCCACCACCGTTCCCTCTTTATGACGTGTTTGGTAATTTAGTACCGGCGGTTCCTAACCCCACTCCGGCGAGAGAACAACCTCTTTTCAAGGAGAATAACTGGTCCCCTAGGGCCGTTGGTGGTGTTGGGCAGCAGAACCGGAGGAATAATAATAACTTTGGTCCTAGACCCCGTGGTGGTGGAGGACCTTACGTTAACAATGGCTATGGTGGCAGACGTGATCACCATGATCGTGATTGGCGTGGTCCTCGAAATCATGGACCTAGAGATGTTCGTATGCAACATCAAATCGCTCCTCCGCCTCTCCCTAGAGGATATATTCCACCACCACATCCAACTCTTTCTCCGTTTATTCCCCCTCCATATGGAGCTCCCATGGCTTATGGTAAGTGACATTATGTTTCCTCTTTCTCCCATAAATTCTCTGTGACTGAATACTTCAAACTTTCTACAGATATGGCTGCATCATATGTATATCTCCCTACACTACCTTCTGAACAATACAGGGGCCCACCTGTTCTTCCTCCTCAGACACCTCCACCAGTTCCCATGTTTGTGCCAGTTATAAACCCTCCTTTGAATGTTAAGATAGTTAAACAGATCGAATATTATTTCAGGTGAGTTTTTACTTTTTTTTTAATTATACTATATTTGTGGGTGACACAATTGTTTTTGTGAAATCACAGTGATGATAATTTGGTGAAAGATGACTTTTTGAGGTCAAACATGGATGATGAGGGATGGGTTCCTATCACATTAATAGCTGGTTTTCCTCGAGTAAGTAAACTCTCACTGCATGTGTCTTTTTTCAAGTTTCAAGATCTTTATTTGACTTTTTATGGTATCTTTTTTTCAGGTTCAAAGCTTAACAAATGACATCCACATGATTTTGAATTCCTTGAGAGATTCAAGTATTGTTGAAATTCAGGTATATATATAAAAAGTTTATAACTTGTAATGTAGTAATATATTAATGTTTAATTATTGTTTTTATGTAAAAAGGGTGAGAAGATAAGGAGTAGGGATTGGAGAAGATGGATGAATGTTCCAAACAGGTTTCAATCAACAATGATTGAAGAAGGTATTTCAATACAGAATCTGACAATGGAAGATGACAGGAGTATTAGTGCTTCAAGTTCTTGAAGTCAAACGGTTGACTATGCAGTCAAAGGTCAACATCATCTTTGAGAGTGTAGCAAGATTTTGCAGTGTTGGAGTAAATAGGTAATGTTACTTTGTATAGTTATGCCATATATACATATATGCTACTTTGTAACATATATATATATATATATATATATATATATATATATATATATATATATATATATATATATATATATATATATATATATATATATATATATATATATATATATGTATGGCTAGTTTTCTGTTGAAGGTGTGAATGATGATGAAAGTTGAAACCTGAAAGTGGTTTTGGGAGTTGTTGCTGCTTACTGAGGATTGAGGATTGAGGAAGATGAGTAACTATTATTTTGGAGGGTATAAATCTTTATATGGAATGGATTTTTATTTTTTTATTTTTATTTTAAGGTCTTAGGTTTTTAAGCATGATCCCATAAAGGGTGCATACATTTTATGGTACTTTAACTTGTTTGACTGATCGTATCTACCTTTTGTTAAGAATGGTTATGCGATGAATTTGGGTTTGTTTTAGTGTTTTGTAGATATAATTTAATGGTTTGATGACACTTTTGGGATTTTATTGAGTGTATTAGCACTTTTGAACATGTGTTTGACAAACATAATGTCCCCTAACAACCTCAAAATTTTGGTAGTAGTCATCAATCAAGCTCTAAGGATATGCTTTCATTTGGTGGGACCACGTAAAGAAGCATTATTGATGGGTTCGGCTTGTACTACTTTTAAAAATCACTAAATTTTGTTTCGACTAAACTGCATAGTTGTTTAAAATTGTTATTTTTGTCTAAAAATGTTCGCACTACCACCAGACATCTAAAGTTTTCATTTTATTGCTTGTTTGGTCATTTGTTTTGATTTTTTTCGAATTGATGGATTTGTTCCTGTGAATATGATTTTCTTCTTATTTGTTTTTTTAATTTTAAATTGAAAAAAATAAAAAATAAAAATAAATCTGTGTGTGTTTACTGTGTCAACACAAATCCATGACAATCATCCTGCCCAAAATCCACAACAATGTCTTGAACTTGAAACCCACATTCAATCTCACTTGCCAGAGCATTCATTGGAGCTGAAGGAGACGACATCAGACCAAGATCCGGCGAGGTCACCTGTCGACTTTCTGAGAGATAGGAGATAGAGACAATCATCGTATGGTTTTAGGGTTTCAGATGCTTGTATCTCTAAAACTACTTGAAGATAACCGTTTTTCAATAGATCAAGTTCTTAAAACTGTTAAACCTAAACATACACATGTATGAGGTGTGGTAAGAGGGCTATAAGCACAGCCACGGTTGAATACCACTACGAGCCACCCTTTATTTCTTGTTCTCACCAGCATATGTCGTACATATGCAACTTGGCTTCCTCCCGACAAACCAACCTGCAAAATTAGTACACAATGAATGGTGGGTTTGAAAGTTAAATTTCAAGAGGGGGAAATGTAGACCGACAAGTAAGAGTAGGATAGGGGAGGTTTCCAGCAAGTTGCGGGCATCGCCGGAGAACCAATCGAGGGTGACAGAAGGAGTCACGAGCTCCGCCCAGAACTTCCAACAACGGGTGATGGTCTTTGAATTGACTCGCTATCGTTCCTATAACAACGACGGGGGTCATAATGGTCGGAATGGAGATAGAGAAAGGTGACGTTAGGTGGTGATAAATGATGAAAGGTTTAGCTGAGGTTGAAGGTTGGTGAAATTGATAAGTGGAGAGAGAGAGAGAGAGAGAGAGAGAGAGAGAGAGAGAGAGAGAGAGATTTATTTTTATTTTTATATTTATTTTTTTTATAAATCTGATTTCAAAATAAAAAAGACAAATAAGAGAGAGAGAGAGAGAGATTTTATTTTTATTTTTATTTTTTATTTTTGTAAATCTAAAATCAAAAAAACAAATAAAAACAAATGAGAGAGAGAGTGTGTGTGACTTATTTTTATTTTTTAATTTTGTAAATCTAAAATCAAAAAAACAAATAAAAACAAATGATAGAGAGTGTGTGTGAGACTTATTTTTATTTTATTTTTATTTTTTTAAATGTAAAATCAGAAAAACAAATAAGAAAAAAAATCATATTAACAGGGACAAATCCGTCATTTTGAAAAAAAAAATCAAAACATATTAGACCAAACAAGCAACAAAATGAAAACTTTGGACCTCTGGTGCTACTCCAAACTTTTTTGGATCAAAGTAGCAATTTTGAGCAAACCACAGGGACAATTTGTGCAGTTTATTCTTTTGTTTTTCATAATTTTTTAACTTTGATATTTTTTTTAAAACACCTACATATTCATCCTCACTAACACCTTACACTGATGCCATATACTCATCACCATCTAAAACATACACGCACATCCTCGCTCACACTATGCGACTGGGTGTTGGTGGAGATTGTGGTTGGGTAGGTTCGGTTAAGTTGTTCGAGGTGATGTGTGTACGAGTATAAATGAGATGTAGGTGCGTGTGTTTTGTACTGTATTATTTAGAATAAGAAAGAACTAGAAAATAAAAACAAAAAAAAAAGTACACATCCAAACAAATTTTCATTTTTGAAAATAAACAATGAAAACATAAAATCAATTTTAACAAAACGTGTTTTCTTTTTGTTAATTTCTATTAAAAGCGAGAAAGAAAAACTCATTTCAATTTTCTAAAAAATAAAAATAAATGGTCTTCTGTAACTAAACTCTAATCATTTTGTTTGGAGAGCTTTGTTAGAACCCCAACTAGATTTAATTTGTCTAAACAGGGATTGGAGTTTCATTCTATTGATTGTCTGATGTATGGAAACAATGAGTCACATTTTATCACGACTTCCATGGCTTATGATTTATGGTCAAAGTTGGGAGGTGGTGTCAAATTGGTTTATTAGTGTCCACGTTTATTCGGGAATGATTGTCTAGGGTTAATGACTTGCATGCATCCACTAGCACGAAGAAAACATTGGAGGTAGTAATTCTTACGATTCTTTGATTGATTTAGGTGTTGTTTATTTTTTCTATGGCAAAATGTTTATATTCCGCAGACCATATTTGCAGACCTTTGCAATAGAAGATGCTGATCAAATATCTGCAATTTGAAAGATTTTTTTTAACGTTTGTAGACTGCTAAAATGAACTAAAATACAAATAAAATGATTTTATAAACTTAAAATAGTTTTTCAATACTTCTTATGACTTTATGATAAATAGTAAATAAATCTAGATCAAATTTATGTATTATTGTATAAAAAAAATAGTATGAATTAATCTATATATTTGGTAAATACCAATAAGATTTGGTTCAAAATTATATATAAAGATTGCAATTAGGGATTAAAAAATTTAACGCATAAAATTAACAAAAATAACTTTGATTATAAAATGAAAGTTTTCGAAAGCTATATTTTATTTTTATTCGGTTAAATCAACTAAAATCTAACCATTAAATATGTTTCCAAAGAAATTGACAATGTTGCATTAATATATATATATATATATATATATATATATATATATATATATATATATATATATATATATATATATATATATATTAATTTAACAAAATAATATTAGACAATATTAAGATTAGTTTCATACCTATATACACTTCAATGATAATTATTTTAATTAATTTTTATTTGTAAATTTTTCACAAATGTTATGATTGTCTCGTTGAACCTTTTTTTCTTTAAATATTATAACTTTTTTTTTTCTAAATTGTTTATCAGAGATAAAATTAAAATAAATCTAAATTTTAATTAAATAAAACAACAAACAAAACAAATATATATGCGCTTTTAGTGTAGAAGATGTCTAAAGATATTAAAAGACTATAATCCACATCTGCGCCAAGAAGGGACACGGGCACGCAAACATTTTTTGGTCTGCGATCTTTTATAAAACAAAACGGTCTACAAAGATTAATGTTTTGTTTGTTTTTTCGAAGCAGAAATTCATGAAGTTTGTGGACCACCTACGCAACCCAGCAAAAGAGTTGGACCAAACGACTACAGTCCGTAATAAGAAACATGTTTGTTTTTTAACATCTGCAGACTGTTGCATAAACTGAAATTTAAATAAACTAATTTTATAAACTGACAACACCAAAATTTTAATAATTATAGTCTTAAAACAAACATTGAAAAAATACTAAAAAATGCATTATATATATATATATATATATATATATATATATATATATATATATATATATATATATATATATATAATTCATAAAAAAAAAAAAGTAAAATAAGCTATCAGTTTTATTCTTAAAAAAACTTAATTTTAAAAAACATAAAAAGGAAAAATATAAAAAGAATTAAGAAAATATTGCAAACAATATCTACAAATTTCATAGAAGAATTACACATGTTAAAAAGATGCAACAGAAACTGAAAATATTATTAAAAGATACGATAAAAATTAAAAAAATTAAAGGTTTTTTTTTTTAAAAAAAATCAATTTATAAAAAATTATGGAAACTAAAAAAAAAAATGTATCTAATCCGTAAATCAAAGCTAAAAAAAATATGAAAGTTGAAAAATAAAAATAAACTATACCATATTTCTATAAAGAAATTACTTGAAAAAAATAAAAACCGAAAATGTTTGAATTTGCAAATCAAGTATTACGCCATACAGAGGTTTTGTAGTTTGAAGGAATTTCTTTTTTTTTTAAAACAAAAAATATCTAATGTGTGTGGTCTATGCATCGTTGACAAAAGAAACCAAAATATCAACAGACAAAAAACCAAACATCACCTTACTAATATAGAAACTAGGTGGTGTTTGATTTCAAATTGGGCGAGAAAAGATTTAAAAAATGTATCAGTAATTGGTGTACTTGGCTTAAAAACCTATGAAATTGTTGTTTTCTTTTCCATTGGCTCATTGCTAGTGTGCGCTTTAACGAAATATTCGGTTGTTAAAGAAAAAATAAATAGCATACAACCAAGCTCATGTGTGAAAAGTTTACGCCTAATTCCTTATCAGGCCCGAATCACAATAACAATGAATATTCATCTACCACGTTTTTTTAAATGTCACGATTGGGCTACTATGAACGTGATTACCAAAATCACGCTATTATATTTAAACATTTTCGTGTGAAAATTTTTATAGGTAAAAATCATTATTTATTATTTTTCTATATAAAAATCATTATGTCAAATGTTACACATTGCTTATGGTTTCTTTTTCAGATTCGATACTTTGTCACCAATTAGGATGGATTAATTGTTTGTCTAGAATAATGTTAGTTACTAAAAATGATACAAAACCAAAAAAAAAAAAAAAAAAGGATCATAGATATCTATAAACACCACCTAACCACATGGACAAAATGTATAATATACCTAAAAAAATGTCATTTTCAACAATGAATGCAACTTACATAGAGTCTGAACTATAATCAAAAAGACCAACTAGACTTCATCATCAATGCTGGAAACTTAGTCGAACCATCTACCACAAACACAAGCGATGGCTGCAACAAATATTTCTCTCCCAAATTCATCTTCGAAAACACTTCAACCTCAAACCGCTCAAAAGCAGACCCACCCACCCTCAACCCCCACCCAAAATCATCGTCAGGTAGATCAGATACTGACACACCCCATCTTGTACCACACGGTACAATGTCAGTGTCAGTAGTGTCAGTATCTAATCTATTCATTTCAACCCACCCTCCCACTCTGGTACTTGAGTCAAGTTCTGACTCAAGTACCAGAGCAACACATCTTCCCCCCTCCCTACGAATTCCATCACGTCTAAAAACACCAATAGGTAGACACATTGGACCAAGAGAACCATCCTGACCTAAAAATTTGGGCACTTGGTTTATACCCAAAAGTAACACCTTTGTGCTGCCCGAAAGTTGATACACAACCTGCCCGAAAGTGGTTAACCAATGGGTAGTCCCTACAAATTGAGCTAACGTACCAATAACATTAGATTTTGTCATTGTTAAACTTATACCGCTACCAAGCTCTTGATTTAACAATGGAGGTCCACTAGTAACTCCATGTTTCTGCAAATCACTACATCTACCTCCCAACAATACACTAGTTAAAGAACACCACTCATTGATCTTTGCATTGAAAACCACCTTTGCTAATGAAAGTGGAGTATTTGAGCCATTAACTTGCCCTCTTTCACTTGCTACAAACTCTGCTTTTAGTGTATCCTTTTCTCCAATGGTGGTTTCGAATGTAAACTTCGAAGTTATACCAGTTTTGATTCCAGTTCTGCTAATGGCATCTTGATTATCTTCATGAATTCTATCGATCATCAATAGAAGACCTAATATTTCTATTTCTCCTTTTACAAGAGTGCTGGCTTCAGCTAGTGGACTTACCTTTGATGACTTGAAGGAAAGTAATCGCTCCACTTTGTCCTGTCGATCCCTGAGCTTCATGATATCTGAAAACGCGTCCCTTTGCAACCGCTTCAAGATCTCAATCTGATTTAAAAAAAAAAAGAAGAAGAAGAACATGTTACTGAAGAGGTTTAACTCCCAATCGTATATAGAATTTTTGGAAATTTGAAGTTATTGTTATGAAGCAAGATTTCAAGCAATCTGGTTACATGATTTACTTTAATTCTGATGTTAACTAAGTTTCAAATCACGAATGAGAAAAGTTAACCTAGTTTTAGAATTAAAGGGGCCGATTCATGGTACTACTCTAGCGGAATATGCGCAATTAAGATATGACGAGATAACACGATGAGGATTGAACATAACATGAGTCTCGTGAGATTGATTAAGAAAAAAAGCAAGCAATCTGCAATTGAATTGAGTACCGGATGGCGACGCCTGGATAATCCAATGTTGTGAAGGACGCCATTGGCAAAGTCTTGTGTGGATTTTGTGAAACCTTTGAACTTATCAACAACAAAACCTAGAGGTTCGATCTTTTCAGAAACCATTTGATGAGAGTTACGATTGCAATGGTAGCGTTTACAGTGAAGGAAGGAATGGTTTGGGATGGGAATTGGCAAGAGTTAAGAGTGAAAGACACAGAATTGGGGAGTCTGGTTGCAGAATAGGGAAATTAGGGTCAAAAGGCATGATATCTTTTTCTTTTCCTTTTCCTTTTTCTTTTTTTAATGAGTCAATTTATACCTTTTTTATCCAAAATTTTGTTTTGACAAAACTGTAAAAATGGTCCCGTGGTTTTCTCAAAATTGTCATTTTCGTTCAAAAAAGTTTGAATTAGCATCATACCTCCAATGTTTTCATTTTGTTGCGTCTTTGGTCCAAAGTGTTAGCCTCAGTCTATTTCCTTCTGTTAATATAGGTTCGACTTGTCAAATTGGGGTATTTTGGTCATTCCCTATTTATTCCCCTGATTTAACATTAATAAAAGAGAGTATGTATGTAATTATCACCATACGGATATTATTGAGCCTAATTCGCATTTGTGGTCCTTAAAAACTGTGAGACAATTCAATTTCTCTCCTCATTGACTAAGGATCAAGAACCCTAATCTGATTACCAAGGTTGTTAGCTTCGATCAAGCGACTTTCATAGTGAATGCATATACCAATGTGGCAGTTAAGGTTGTCAAGCACGTCATTCGACCCAAGGATGGTTTATGGTATGTAATTTTGTTTTTTGATCATTTATTTGATTTGCTTACAATAAATCATCCCTTCTGAAGCTTGTTTTTTGCTCTTGTGTTGAAGATGACATGTTACACTGTTTACCATCAAGCTACATCATGGAGGCGAATTCACAAAGTTTCCAGATGTCAACTACATTGAGGGTAGTGTGATGTATATTGATATGGTGGATATAGAAGAGTTTTCTATTCACGAGATGGATGTGATTATGAAAGGGTTAAGATACTCAGTTCCTCCAGTTATCTACTATCATTTTCGAGTGCCAAAGGGAGACATGCATTTTGGATTACGTGCCCTAGGAAACGATGATGATGCCCTCAATCTTGTCCAGTATGTGAATGATCATAAACTAATAAGGGTTTACACTGAACATGGTATGAATAACTTGCTTACTTACTTTATGGCTCCTAAACGTGTAAGAAAAGTTATTATTGAGCAATTAGAGGTGATTGAGGAATATGAAACCCCCTAACTGATAACCAACCTAATGGCATGCTACAAACAAGCATACAACCTGTTATAATAAATAATGTTGCTTTAGCCTTGTCGATATCCCCTGAGTATAATAAGAAAAGGGAATTTATTAAGGACAAACCATTGCCATCATGTGACAATCGTCAAATTTCGATTAGTCAAAGTCAAATAAAATCAATAGGTCAAACTGGTCAACTCATCTAACCCTTGTATATTAAGGTTTACATTATGTTACTATTGTACAACTCACTATTTTAATAAGAAGTTATCACTTGTAAAGTTCATTCGTTCATAAATTCTAAACCCTAATTGGGGTAAGTGATGAAACTAATCGATAAAACATTATTCCATACCCCTCGGGGGCATGTAACCATCATAACGAAGCTTAACGGGGTGTAAAAACCTTGCGTTGCGAAGCTAAACATCCAAAAAGGTCGCAAACAAAGTCTCTCTCAATATCTCTTTATCAATCTCTCTCTCTCTCTATCTCCCAAATCTCTCTCATAATCTCCCTCAACTTTTTATAGTCATCCGGGTCATCCCGACCCATAACTTGGCCAAAAATCACTCAAAACGGGAAGAAAACTTGAAAAAAAATCCTTAAGGAACGAAACCCTAATTAGAACTGAAGCCCCCTATAGGAACTGAAACTAGGTTAAGAACCGAGCCATAGGGACCGAACCTGCCAAGGCCGAAACTACCTTCAGGACTGAGCCTCGATCCATTTCGCTTCCTTCCTACTTTCAGATCTGAGCCTTGCTTCCTTCCCGAGTTCGCATGAGAGCCTCACCTTCGGTTCCTCCTCCCCACTTTCGTTCCTCAACTTCTAAAGGACCGAAGCTCGGTCCTTGATCTGGATTTTTGCAGATTCGCAACTTTTACCCGGTTTTCGACCACTTTCGCATTTTAAGCCCGTTTTTCATTATTTTAACGTGGGATTTTCACGCAAACTCATATTTTGACATATAAGACCCTAAATATTCACAATTTAAACACATTTTTAGGGAAATCTTTATTTAATAATAAAATCTAGTGGGTAAGATATTGAGGTGGAGTGTTGACTTTACCATTAAGTTATGACACAAGCAATCCCCCACACCCACTTCATGGCCATGCCCAGTCACTATTCATCACTACTCAGTCAATCATTTGTCCTTTCACCCTCTTTCTCCAGCACATGAGGGTGATCAAGGCTAAAATCTTTACTTCATCTTCCACATTCCACACACTTTCATCAAGGATCAAACCCATTTCTCCCTCACCCTCTCTCTTACTTTCTCTCTCTAAAAAAACTCGAACTTGAAGGATATTCTTGAGCCATTCCCTCCAAGTTTGGTAAGTAACTTCATCCTACATTTGATTATCTTTCATCCTTTCACTCAAATCATAGATTCCTTACACAAGTATCACCATGTTTGCTACTAGATCTTCGAATCCTCAAGTAAGTCCTAAGTGTTTTTGACTTGGAAACTCCTTTTCTTCATCATCCATATACTAAAATCACTCAAGGTGAGTTCATACCCCCACATTTTCATGTCTTCTTCAAGTTTTAGGGAGAGAATACAAGTTAAAACACCAACAACGTAACTAAACTCAAACATCAGCTTTCAACAGAAAAGTTAATGTTCATTCACGAACTGTTTTAGGCAACTTAAACTTTTTAGTTTTCAAAACTATATTAAGTGAAAATATTTCAGGTTTATACCTTTAAAATGAATACTTGCACATGTCCATACGATTTTTATACAATTTATGGTGATTTTTACAAAACAGCCTATCACTGTAGCTACGAATTCAGACCTGTCTGTGAATATGAACATTTTCACACAAGTTAGGGGCTTCTAAAAACCATAATAAATTTTTTGAACAATATAGACACATTTTATAAACTCTCAAAGCTTATGGATCTAGTTTTTGATCTCGTATAATTTTTCTGTGATTTTTCTAAATTAGTGCAGAAATGGTAAAAACAAACTTACAGATTACAATTTTATTAATACTTTATCACATGTTGAGCAAAGTGTAAATCTTGGACGGCTTCATATTTTTCATGTGTTTTCTGTTGGGATATAATTATATTACAGAAAAATGTTCACTAAATTGTAAGAACTCCTTTTTATTACAATTAAAGCATTATGAGGCACGATAAACATAGTATTGTTTTGCTATATATTCTACTTACAAAGAAAATGAATACTACACATTACAAACATTTGAATAAACTATAATTGGTATAGTTTATGTTGCATATACATTAAGAAAGAATACATTTCTACAAAAACGGGTTTTCATTTTCACACTACGTAAATCTGTTGATGAATAAATTTGTGAGACATTCGCTTCACGTTACTTCTAAAGTAGCGCAACAAAAGTCCTGTAATTATAAGCAAAATATCTTGTAGGGAGATCGTGATAGTTGTGTATAGATATATATTGGGTCTGACAAACCCACACCTTATCTGCATGCAACAGCTAGACCGACAGGTCTGGGGTAACAAATGTCATTAATATTCTGACGTCTGAAGGACGTCGTATACAAGGCCGACTAAGTTATAGTATGATTATAATAACTCAGATGGGGTATTAACAAAATATAAGATTTACGGGATTTCCATTTAAACTAACAAGTTTATGTCGGTTTAAACTTGCATAATTTACAATTTTATATGGAAAAGTACTAGTACATTATTAGTCTTGGCATTTAAGACAACAATACATTATAAAAAGGGAAAATATTGGATTTTTTCTACAACAAAAATTACTTTTACAAGAAAGGATTTCAACATTTCATTCAAAAGCTTATGAACTCACCAAATTAATTTTTGACACTTTTTCAAAACTACTTGTATTCTCAGGGAATTAGTAAAACAGGTAATCAGTTACTTTTGAGGATGGAACGTTAAGGCGTCAAACATTGTATGTTTGTCAACATAATGTACTTGATTTAGAAACATGTAAACTTATACTATGATGTAACCTTTTCAATTATATTTATGTTGGTTGTTTGTACTTTGAGCACTATGATACTCGTTGTTGTGATACTATACATGAAGTCGTCCAACCCCGGATATTTCCGCCATTGTTGGTTTGGGGGTGTGACAGATTGGCATGAGAGCATTGTTTATAGTGAACTTAGTATATCAAACCACGTAAGATATACAAACTATAAATGCATTGGGACTAAAAGTCTCTGATTAAATATTTTTCAAATAACTATACTTTTGGAAATGAAATAGTCTTTATAAAAAGTATAAGCACGTACATGCATGCCGGTATAGTGGCACGTCTAGGATAAATCACGAAAAGTAATATAAAAATGGATGAGTTGTACACTAACATTATGCATCAGGGTATGTAATCAAGTCTAGGAGGAATATATCCTGATCAACTATATTCATCCGAGAAGTGACTAGCATATGTCGGGGGATAGTTGTAGTGGCAACCAGTCCATTAACCTACCAACCCTCATACAAGAACCACAATTAGAAACAAACAAATATTTAAAATACTATAGGAGTATTTTATGTTACTAAGAGTATGATTTTTTTTTACTACGAGCCTCTTACACCCCTATTCTCGTACAGACAGCATGGCTGGATTCCATCTATCTGGAGACTCGTACTTTCCTAATGAGGGAAACATTGGGTGGCTCTAGGTAGAATCCGGGGAGATGATCGAGGAGGATCCTGAAGAAGACCCTAAAGAGGACCCGGAGGAAGAAGAAGAGGAGGACGAAGTAGAAGAAGAAGAAATGGAGGAAGACGAAGAGGAGGGTCCCGAAGTATATGACCCTCCCCCTGCACATGCTCCTGCACGGGACAATCCAGGACCGACTCCCCAATGGGGAACGAGCTTGGGATTGTGGAGCCAGGAACAAGGCCAAACCTTCCCGTACAGCAACAACAGAGGTTTCTACAACCTCGACAGGGGAGGCTCGGTCGACAGGTCCCTCCCTGTCATTATTTACCGCATCGCTCGACACGATCAGCAGATCCGGGCATCCGCCCACCAGATTTTGGAGGTGGGTGCGACAACGGAAGTCACAGCAGCCGCTTTCGGCGCCTGGACCAGGATCACGACCACACCAGGAATCGCACCGAGGTCCTGCAACGGGAAGCTACCCTCACTCGGAGTGAAGTTTGAGAGTACCAAGAATGTCAGGCTGCGATGGAGAGACGACTGACGACAATGGAGAGTTGGGCAGCCGAGGATAGGGAGGAAATCAGAGCAATGCGGGCACTCATAGCCTCCTTGCATGGACCACCGGATGCCACCTGCCACGAGTAGTGCTTACATTACTCACTTTTTGTTATAAACTAGGTTTACGAATATGCGTTAGTGCTACTCTTTCTTGCAAGTAGGTTCGACCCTGCGTCTAAGTGATTACACTATTCAAGGGGTTGTTATGCTGTCAAAAAATTCTTCTGCATTGATGTAATGTAGACCTCCTATGAGGTCAAATTTTCTTAAGCAACATGTACTAAACTTATATCAATGAAATTGACTTGCATTTTATTTTGTTGGATATTTGGCATGGGAACTCATAACTTGATGATACAAACAAATTGCAAATGATGACTCGAAAATTCTTAAGGGGCGATCGACTTAGAAATGGTGGGTTCGCCTTAGGACATGTTCCTTGTTTGGTTGTGGACTTGGGACAGACTCATTATGTTCAACGGTTTATCAGAACTTAATTACATGTAACTGGCGTACGTCGAGTGAAATTTTAGGAGTGGATAAAGCACAAAGTAGAACACAAGTGTTCGGTTGAGTCACTATTACTAAATTCATAAGTTATTTGTGTAGACTTTATTTATAAATTTCTTGCAAATACCATGAAGTTGGGACATAATACTGATAATGTAGCTCAATTAACACCCGACTCACCCCTATTGTTAAAGACTTACCAAGGTTTTTGTTAATTATTGGCAGAATTATGCCACGGAAAAATCCAAGACCTAATCGCAATGATCCACCCTCTCCGCCCTTCATCTCCACCACCACCTCCGCAATTCGACCCTGCCATGTTTCAAGCTGTCGTAATAGCAACAGTAGCGGCTGCAATGTCGCAAATAGGTACGAACGGTGTTGGTGGTCATGGATCTGGTGCTACGCACTCTAATCACAGGGACAGTGCAGGGCTTACGAAAGAATGATCCTACAAAGATTTCACGAATGGCAAACCCGATTCTTTCAATGAAAGCGGGGGCGACGTCACCCTAATGCAATGGTTTGAGAGGACCGAAACAGTCTTCGAAATCTGTGCTTGCCCCGAAACGAGCAAAGTCAAGTATGCGGCATTCACTTTCATCGGTAGAGCTCTTACTTGGTAGAATGGCCTAGTTAAGTCACTTACTCCCGCAGTGGCTAACTCAATAAGCTGGGAAGACTTGAAAGCTTTGATGCTAAAGGAGTATTGCCCGAGGGGTGAGGTGCAAAAACTTGAAGAGGAACTCTTGAATCTCAAGATGATGGGCACCGACCTTGAAACTTATACTGCCCGATTCAATGACCTAGCGCTCCTTTGTCCGAAGATGGTCACTCCAGAAGATAAGAAAGTCGAATGATACCTCTGGGGATTATCATCCCAGATTCATGATATTGTGCTGGCCTCAAGACCCACTACTTTTGACGGTTCCAAGGAATTGGCACAACAACTTATCGACCATAGGGCCAACCATGGTACTCTGATCACCGCCCCTGATCAAACAAGTGGGGGAAGCAATAAAAGGAAATTTTGGAGTAACAAAAAGAAGCAGTCGGGACCAGACACTGCCAAGAAGCAACAGACAGTTGTTGTTCGTGATGTTACTACTCCTGCCACCCAACACCATTAAAGCAATACGCTGGAACCCTTCTCAAGTGTAACAAGTGCAGCTTCCACCACATCGGTGCTTGTCGAGAAATGCGCTGCAACAACTGCAACAAGAAGGGTAATACTGCTCGATTCTGTAAAGCGCCAGCCCAACACATCACTCAAGTCACCAACACCGACGCAAGTCGAGCCTGCTATGGCTGTGGATAAACGGGGCACTTCAAACTAGATTCCTCAATGGTGCGAAATGCCAATGCTGGGGGTGTAGGAAGAGTCCTAGCTATAGGACATAGAGAAGCAGTCAAGGATCCAACGGTGGTTACCGGTACGTTCCTCCTTAATAACTCATGTGCATGTATACTTTTAGATAGTGAGGCAGAGAGGAGTTTCATGAGCCACCAATACAAACATATACTTAAATAAAATCCCAAATCACTAAAATATTCATACGTCGTAGAAATGGAAAATGGGAAAGCAGAGCGCACTAGTGATATATACTCAGGGTATACTCTCCCTCTAGACAACCATTCGTTCAAAATCGACCTAATGTCGGTCACAATAAAAAGTTTCGACGTCATCATTGGTATGGATTGGTTAAGTTCTAATCGTGCCGACATTTTATGTTACGAAAGGGTCGTTCGCCTTAATCTGCCAAATGGTGAAACCCTTCTCATCTACGGCGGTAAACCCGGTGCTAACTTACAAATCATTTCTTGCCTCAAGGCTCAAAAGTATCTCCGAAAGGAGTACCACGCCTTTTTAGCCAATTTGGTAGATAATAAACAAGAAACGAAGGACATTAAAGACATTCCGGAGGTCTGCAACTTTCCCGACGTGTTACCATAAGACCTTTTAGGTGTACCACTTGCACGACAAGTCGAATTCCGAATCGATTTGGTCCTAGGAGCTACCCCGTAGCCAAAGCTCTATACCGTCTAACACCGGCGTAAATGCAAGAACTGTCAAGTCAACTGAATGAGCTGTTGAGCAAAGGGTTTATCAGACCGAGCTTTTCACCTTGGAGAGATCTAGTCCTCTTTATGAAGGAGAAGGATGGCTCCTTTCGCATGTGCATCAGCTATCAAGAATTAAACAAACTTACCATCAAAAATTGATATCCTCTACCCCGAATCAACGACCTCTTCGACCAACTACAAGGAGCAACTTACTTTTCAAAATTTGACTTGAGGTCGGGTTACCATCAACTGCGAGTACAAGAGGATGATATTCCCAAGACAACTTTCAGAACGCGCTACGGTCATTATGAATTTCTGGTGATTCCCTTCGGGCTAACAAACGCACCTGCGGTGTTCTTGGACCTAATGAACTAAGTGTGCCGACCTTTCTTAGACAAATTCGTAATTGTATTCATCGACGATATCTTCGTCTATTCACGAAGCGAAGAAAAGTACATCCAACATCTAAGACTAGTATTAGAGACTCTAAGAACTGAGAAGCTTTATGCTAAACGCTCTAAGTGTGAATTTTGGCTCAGAGAAGTAGGATTTCTTGGCCATGTGGTTATCGAGAAAGGGATACACGTAGATCCCTCAAAAATTAAGGCAATCGAAAGTTGGGCTACACCGACAACACCAACGGAAATTCGAAAATTCCTAGGGCTTGCGGGATATTACCGGAGATTCATTCACAACTTCTCCAAGATCGCAAAACCACTCGCCACCCTGACTCATAAGGGTGTGACGTTTAATTGGGAGACTAAACAAGAAGCTGCCTTCCAAACATTGAAGCAAGCCCTGTGTAGTGCACCAATCTTGCCTCTCCCAGAAGGGACCGAAGATTTCATGGTCTATTGTGATTCTTTGAATCAAGGCCTTGGATGCAATGTTTTAAAACCTGGGTTTTTAGTTGACCCGGTGTGATGACCGGTTCACAGGTCAACCGGTTGAACCGCCGGATCAACCCGATTTATGGTCTTTTTCTATTTTATATATTTTTACTTTCCTTCATAATTCATAAACATATACAACCAATAATTTGATATCCACAAAGTTTAAACAATGAAAAACATTGAAAAAACCGCAAAAGACTCCTTCTTTTTGCGTTCGCTACTTGTATCCAACTATCAAATCCTTATTAAAACGGGTCAATCCGGTTTTAACCGGTTCAACATAAGCGGTTGAACCGCGGTTTAGGAGAAACCCGTCCGGTTCGATCCGGTCCATATTTTTACAAAAAAACCGCTCTCAATTGACCTGCTTTCTATCCCGGGTCACGATCCAACCTGTTGAACCGGTTGGGTCTACCCAGGTTTTAAAACATTGCTTGGATGTGTGCTCATGCAAAGAGGAAATGTCATCACCTATGCCTCAAGACAACTTAAAACGCACAAAGTTAACTACACTACCAATGATCTCGAGTTAGGAGCGGTAGTGTTTGCCCTAAAGACCAGGAGACACTACCTTTATGGCACGCACTGCACTATCTACATTTATCATAAGAGTCTCCAACATATCCTCAATCAAAAAGAAATCAACATGAGACAGAGACGATGGGTAGAACTACTAAACGACTATGAGTGCGAGATTCGCTATCATCCAGGCAAGGACAATGTAGTAGCAGATGCCTTAAGCAGAAAGGAATACTCAGGACGCTGAGTAAAGTCACAAACCGGATTTGGAGCTCGTTATCACAAATCAAAGAGGCCCAACTAGAGGCCTTGAAACCAAAAAATGTGACGACTGAGGCATTGCGGGGAATGGATAAGGACCTTGAAGTAAAAAAAGATGGAGCTCGTTATCTCATGAACTAGATTTGGTCCCCGAAGTATGGTGGGTCCGAGACGTTGTCATGAACGAAGCCCAAAAAACTCGATACTCCATACATCCTGGTTCAGATAAGATGTATCTGGATCTTAAGAAATTATACTAGTGGCCGAACATGAAAGCGGAGATTGCTACTTACGTGGGCAAGTGTCAGACTTGCGCCAAGGTAAAAATAGAATACTAAAAACCGTCAGGCTTACTGCCACAACCAGAAGTGCCCGAGTGGAAGTGGGAATGGATAACCATGGATTTCATAACCAAGTTACCCAAGACTACGGGCAGATTGGATACCATTTCGGTAATCGTTGACAAACTAACCAAATCTGCGTACTTCCTGCCAATCAAGGAGACCGGCAAGATGGAGAAACTGACCAGGACTTACATTAAAGAGATTGTATGACTGCATGGAGTGCCAATATCCATTATCTCCAATAGAGGTAGTAGATTCACTTCATGATTTTGGCAGACTTTACAAAAATCTCAGGGGACTAGGCTAGACATGAGTACAGCTTACCACCCACAAACCGACGGACAGAGCGAAAGACCCATTCAGACACTTGAGGACATGCTGAGAGTTTGTGTAATAGACTTTGGTAAAGCATGGGATACCCACTTACCACTCATCTAATTATCTTACAATAATAGCTATCCTACCAGCATCAAAGTCGATCCGTTCGAAGCTCTATATGGTCGTAAATGTAGATCACCCTTGTGTTGGACTGAAGTGGGGGACACTCAATTAGAAAAGAGACAAGTCCCATATAGCACCCTCACTGGTCCTGAAATCATAAGGGAAACCACAGAGAAGATCGTTCAAATATGAGAAAGGCTAAAAGCATCTCGTGACCGATAAAAGAGTTACGCCGATAAATGATGCAAACCTTTGGATTTCCAGGTTGGAGACCATGTGCTCTTGAAGGTCTCATCCTGGAAGGGTATGGTACGTATTGGTAAATGTGGGAAACTAAACCCTAGGTACATCGGGCCATTCGAAATCCTTGCCAGGATTGGCCCAGTAGCGTACAAACTCCGACTACCACAGGAACTTAATAATGTACACCCTACCTTCCAGGTATCAAACTTAAAGAAGTTCCTATCCGACGAGACCCTCGTAATACCACTCGATGAAATTGATGTTAATGAGAGTCTCCACTTCATGGTGGAACCGATTGAAATCATGGATCTGGATATCAAAAGAACCAAGAAAAGTCATATTCCTATCGTAAAGGTCCGTTGGAACGCTAAACGAGGACCCGAATTCACTTGGGAACGCGAGGATTAAATGAAACAAAAGTATCCACATCTTTTCCCAAATTCTTGAAGTCCCATTCAAAACGCTAATTTCGTGACGAAATTCCTTCTAATGAGAGGATGATGTGACAATCGTCAAATTTCGATCAAGTCAAAGTCAAATAAAGTTAGCAGGTCAAACCGGTCAACTCATCTAACCCTTGTATATTAGGGTTTACGTTATGTTACTATTGTACAACTCACTATTTTAATGAGAAGTCATCACTTGGAAAGTTCATTTGTTTAGAAATTATAAACCGTAATCGGGGTAAGTGATGAAACCATTCGATAAAACATTATTCCATACCCCTCGGGGCATGTAACCATCATAACAAAGCTTAACGGGGTGTACGAAGCCCACTATAGGAACCGAAACTAGGATAAGAACCGAGCCATATGGACCAAACCTGCCAAGGCTGAAACTTCCTTCAGGACCGAGCCTCGGTCCATTTCACTTCCTCCTACTTTCGGATCCGAGCCTCGCTTCCTTCCTGAGTTCGCATGCGAGCCTCACTTTCAGTTCTTCCTCCCCACTTTCGGTCCTCACCTTCTAAAGGAGCGAACCTCGGTCCTTCATCCATATTTTCGCAGATTCGCAACTTTTACTTGGTTTTCGACCACTTTCGCATTTTAAGCCCGTTTTTCATTATTTTAACGCGGGATTTTCACCCAAATTCATATTTTGACATATAAGACCCTAAATATTCATAATTTAAACACATTTTTAGGGAAATATTTATTTGAGAATAAAATCTAGTCGATAAGATATTGAGGTGGAGTGTTGACTTTACCTTTAAGTTATGACACAAGCAATCCCCCACACCTACTCCATAGCCATGTCCAGTCACTATTCGGTCAATCATTTGTCCTTTCACCCTCTATCTCCAGCACATAAGGGTGATCAAGGCTAAAATCTTTACTTCATCTTCCACATTCCACACACTTTCATCAACTCTTACATAACGAGTTGGGCCAACCAACTCGTTGAGTAGGCCCTTTAAGTTGCACAAAATCCTCAAGTCCCATATCTAGGAATGGGGGTGTTACACAATAAATAACTTAAAATCAATTTGGTGTTCTTAAATTGCTTGATCATTGTAATTAAAGTCCGTAAATTGGTATATGTTAGGTATTCAGATCATGATAACTATTAAACTATAATTGATAAACAACAAAATAAATCCATTAACTTGAAATCGGCCATAGGAAAAAAGGGGATTCGAAGCTACACAAAAGTATCTTTCAATTTTTATTAAAAACTGTTTTCTAGTTGTTTGCTTTTGTTTGAAATGATTAGTTAAGTCTTTTAATTTAAGTTTTCCTGAGCTTCAAAATCAAATAAAAACCCCATTTAAAGTTATTTCTTTTAGTTTAATTACTAGCAATTAGTTTCTTGTTTAAAAATCATTGTTCCCAGTGATCGACCCCTTACTTACTCTACTATACTATTACACAACTCGGTACACTACATAGCATATTTTAATTAGTAAAATTGGTTAGGGTTGTAAATTTAAAACTTTAATGAGTTTAAAACATATCAATGATCAACAGAACAAATAAGTTGTAAACCCATACGATCATAAATGTTGTACTTTCATACCATAGATGTAACATGTCGCTTATTAGTCATCTATATAATTCAAATCACACCTACATTGAAGTCATATAAATCATGATGTATAATTTGAACATATTGGGTATAATTATGGTGTTTTTGGTAAAGGATTTGCTCAAAGTTAATGGTAAGAATCTCCCATTGATCAACAACTCCATGCGATATCATTCCTTTGCAGATGCTTCTATTGTCGTGTTTGTCCCTCTTAGACGTGATTCCACCAATCTCATGCTCCAACATGAAGTTTTTAGGAAACAATTTTTAACTAATGATCTCATGGAATGTCTAAAATGTTAAAAAAAACATCTCAACCTCATATAGTCATTCAAAAATACCTTTAAGGTCCATATTCATGTTGAAATTGGGGATCTTAGCCTTGATATGTTTTCCATCTCGTTAGTCTTCTTGTACGAATTTACTACGTCTATCATTAAGCCACTCCTCATTGTCGTTAGAAAAGGTATCATCATGTACCGACATTTTATTAACAATAAGGGGTCTTGAACTTATGTAGTTTTAATATCAATTGGATGCATGTAACGTCGTGGTTTTTACCAATTGTATACTTATTTTTTATATTTTGAACATAAACATAAGTACCAAAATAAACGTATCCAAGTGTTATCGGATAATGTAACACCCGTAGATCCGGGCTAGTCAATTTAGAGACGTTAAGCATCAAATATGACTTTTTGATAGAAGATTATTTAGAATGAATAATCTTAACTAATTTGTAGTAGATGTTACAAGGATTCCGTACATATAAAGAACGTTGAAATCCGAGTTATAACGAAGAAGTTATGACATGTCGAAGTTTTGCGACAAACCAGCACGACACAGCGTGACGTAAATAATGAATTTACGATAAAGTGCTTTTTATCCTTAGTGATCTAAACGAAATTTGTAGAGTTCGTTAAACTGAGAGCATGCATAAAAAGAACACCTAAATCTGACTTCGTTTGAGGAAGCTATGATTTTTCTAAGTTTCAGCTTAGCAGTATGCAGTCCGAAACCCGAATTTGAGATCGAGTGATTTTTGGTCGAAACAATCTAAATGAGAATTGAAGATCTTGTTATTAGTAGTGCAACGGTGAAAAGACAGTCGAAAACAGACGGCAGATGAAGGGGTTATGAATTTCTAACGGAGTTTTCCTATCCCAACCTACTAAAAATAATATATTATTAATATATTAAAAATAAAGTCAAAATTAGCCGACAACGTCTAAATGAAATTCGTAGATCTTGTTTTTACCTACGCGTGGATATAAAGAACATCAGAAACGGAGTTTGTATGCGAAAGTTATGAATTTCTGAAGTCCGGGCCACGAAACCCCAAAACTGTCAGAGTTCACGACGTGAATACAATGTTCACGACGTGAACTCAGTATTTATGACTTCCAAATCCTGATAGACGCAACTTGCGATGACGCATGCAGTGACGACTGAATTCACGATGTGAATATTTGAGATTCACGACGTGAATCCAGAAAATTCACCCTATAAATATAATTCAAGGGGCAACCGAGTTTGGTTGCTCATCTCTTACTCTCCCAATCCCGATACCCTCTTTAGGCCCTCTTTTAACCCCAGAAGCCCCGGTATCATCCCAAGACCCAAAGTAAGTCCCGAAGTTCCGAAGATCCCGATAAGAGAGATTCCCGAGCCGAATCTCTGCCCACGTGAAGCCCGATTTTGGAGGAAAACATCCCGGTTTCGTCGCAAATGATTATTTTAAGAGACGAGGCGCTGCCCGATCATCTTCTGATCAAGTGAGTGTGTAGTTACTTTCTTCTAACACATAAATATTAAGTATTTGGTATGAAATACGTGTTATGTGTATAATATATTGTTGCTTATTTGAGATGGTTGTGGAATGGATGAATTATATGAGTTTTAATGAGTTAAACTGTGTATGTGTTTTTGTATCTATGAATATGTTGGGTAGAACATGGGTAGATGAGGTTGTTGGTAGGTGATAAAAGATGAGTTGGACAATGAGATAAAAGGGTGAAGAGGTTAGGTTTAGATCCGAGAGTATGGATCAGATCAAGAGGTTAGTTTTAGATCCGAGAGTATGGATCAGATCAAGAGGTTAGTTTTAGATCCAAGAGTTTGGGTAAGATCAAGAGGCTAGTTTTAGATCCGAGATTATGGATTAGGTAGTGAGGAAAATTTAAGATCCGGGAGTACGGATTATGTACTTTTGAACTATGTGTTCATTCGATAAGGTATCATGTGTATAGTCCCTTTAGGAACTTGATTTTAATACGAGTATTGATTAAAGTATGATATATATATATATATGTGTGTGTGTGTGAATTATTCGCTATTGCTCAAAACGTATGTTATATATATAATTGATGATATACAACGTACGAACCAGTTACGGTCCAATATGTGTTAAGATGTGTATATATGATATTATTACTTAAAAACTTTGTGTTAAGTATACTCATAGTTAGCGTTTCCAAACGGAGATAGTATCGAAAATTGATTATAGGCATTGTAGGCTTGCCTAGTGATGGGTTAAGAATTAAATAGGGATGTTTAGTTCCGTTAAGTTTGGACATTGGGTAGCCTCTTATTAAGAGTACGTGTGTTGTGAGATTGATGATCGGTGGAGTACATCTTACGTACAGAAGTAAATTTTATGTACGAAGTCCTTTTCAAAGCTCTATGTCTTGGGTGCAAATTTTTGGTTCACAAAACTCCACTTAGCTCCACAATCAAATAGTATGCATGCATAAGAGTTATCATGGAGAAACGTACAAGTGACCACTATAGGGGCTGCCACTTCTTCCTCATGGCCTATCGCCAAGACTCTTCCCACCCCACTGACATTCCCTGCTTTCGAGCAGTTTCTCTTGTAGTGACCAACCTCACCAAACCCATAACAGGCCTGACCCACTCCAACGCCAGGGACTTGGGTGATTGGTGTAGCCGGAGCTTTATAGAAACGAGCGGTATGCCCTTTCCTGTTGCAGTTCACACACTGCATTACCCGACATGGTCCATTGTGGTGGAAGTTGCACTTGTTGCACTTTAGCAAATTCTCAGCATATTGTTTTGTCTGCGTAGTGGCAACAGGTGTTGTTGCGGAATGAACAACCACGATCTGATGCTTTATGGCAGAGTTCTGCGCCACGTTGTTCTTCTTCTTGTCCCAAAACTTACGTTTGTTTTTAGCGGTTTTGGCTTGTTATGGGACAACAGGGGTTGTTGTTGGTGTGCAGACTCTGTGATCAATGAGTCGTTGTGCCAATCGTTTGGCACTATCGAAGGTAGTGGGGTTCGAAGCTAGCACATTCCCCTAAAATGGAGGTACCAACCCCCAAATATACCTCTCGATCTTCTTCCCCTTAACGGGGACCATCCCTGGACATAGAGCCAACAGATCGTTGAATTTGGAAGTGTAGGCTACTATGTCAGAGCCCTTCATGGTTAGGCTCCAAAGTTCCTGTTCAAGTTTCTGAACTTCACCCCTTGGGCAGTATTCCTCAATCATCAACTCCTTCAGAGTTTCTCAGCCCATCGCATTAGCCACTACGAGAGTAAGTGACTCAACACGGCTATTCCACCATGTGAGGGCTCTGTCCGAGAAGGTGCATGCATCAAATTTTACTTTGCTTCCTTCCAGGCAGGAGCAGATCTTAAAGATCGACTCATTTTTCTCAAGCCATTGCGATAGGGAAATGATTCCTCCAGTCCCGATAAAGGTTATGGGTTTGCAGTTGGTGAAGTCTTTGTACGAACTCTCCCTAGGGTGTCCATGACCGTCACCTTGGGTTGAGTTAACACCAGACCCACCTCCGCTAGTACCGCTAACATTTATTTGAGTTAAGGATGCCATTACAGCCGCAGTCACCGCAACTTAGAAGACTGCAAGATCATATTTAGGAGGTGATGGTTGAGTTGGAGTTATCGGAGGGTTGTGCCTTGTTATTCTACATGGAGGCATCCTTTAACTGTAAGTTTACAAAGGTGAAGATAATAGTAGAGTTCAATAGTGAGAATAATGAGAGTGATCCATGAACAAGATCGCCATAGTTCAACAAGTAAATAAGAACGTGTTTGTAATAGAGATCTAACAATAGATAGACGAAAGCAATTGGACAAAGATTTCCCCAGGGGATTAGATGCTTGCCAATATCATTGGTATTAGAGATGCAATAAGTTCGGGAAAATTGACCTTGGAGTAGGTCTTACATCATACCAGAAATGAGAAAATTTTGACAACGCAATGTCCTAACAGACTGAAAGTTCAAGGTCTTAACATAAGTAGGAAATTAATACTATAGTCTATACATAGACCTAATTTATCCAAAAGAGGGAGTAGAGTAGACTCTACTCGCGATGAGGGTTGTTTTAGTTGGTACTTGATTCAGCCCTGGACTCAACCAACTATTATTCTACTTCCCACACACGCCTTTGCAGTGCCACTTGGTTCTGACGAAGATCCCTAGCTTCAGATACAGACATTGAGTTCCACCTGTATGGCATCATTGCGAGACCTTTCAAAGTTTTGGTTATCAGTTAGATGATAAAGACGAACAGTGTTGACTAGATATTTCGAGACAATGAAATGTAACACCAGTCAAATATAGGTAAAAATTTAACTTTCCTAAAATCTTATTTGGGTTAAATAAAGTGGTAGGAATCGAATCAAGGTTTTCGTGCACATAAAGAGCACTAAAATTCAAGTTATAACGAAGAAGTTATGACCAATCTAAAATTCGCAGCAAAAACCGGCAACACTGATAGACGTAAAACGTGAAGTTTCAATACAATAGGTTTAGCCTTAGGTATCTAAATGAAAGTTTTAGATACCCCAAAACCGTAAGCATACATAAAAAGAATGCCCAAATCTGACTTCATATGAGGAAGTTATGATTTTTCGAAGTTTCAGACATAGCAGTAGATAGCTACAAACTTGAAATCGAGATCGAGCGGCTTTTTGCCAACATGACCTAAACGAGAATCGAAGATCTCATCAATGGTATTACAACGGTAAAAAGTCTGGCGAAAACGGACATCGGATGAAGGAGTTATGGATTTTTAACGGACTTTTCCTGTCCCGACCTATTAAAAATATAATATTAAAAATAAATTCAAATTTAGCCGACGGAGTCTAAACGAAAGTTGTAGAACGTAGTCTCACCTACGCGTGGATATAAAGAACATCGAAAACAGAGTTCGTATGAGGAAGATATAAATTTTTGAAGTTTATTAAATTTAATTATAAATACCCGATATTATCCGTTGGAGGTGGAGTCACCGGTCTGATCCGGATTACGCCCTGCGTAATACCTCGGTACGCCCAGCGTAATCCGAGGATGACCCTATATAAAGGGTGCGAGGGTTCCGGGGTTATTTGCTCATTTCTTCTCTTTCTCGTGCCGAAGCTCTATGTTTAAACCCTCGGAGAAATCCCGAAGTCCCGGTTTTCATATCCAAGTTTGGAAGGAAGTTTTAAGCTCCTAAGATTCCCAAGAATCCTGAGAAATCCGCTTTCTCGAGTAGAAGTTCTGCTCGGTTTTTGTCTCGCTTTCTTCAATCTATCAAGTGAGTTCATACACCTACAACTATATTTTCAAATACTTTATAAATGATTTTATACACTTTTAAGGGGGGAATACAAGTAAACATACGATTATCCTCGTGCGAAAAACATCAATCTTTTGCTATACTTGCTGTTAATTAATCAATCATATGGGATTTATAACTAGTGTACAAATGGATTTACTACACGTTTAGTTGTTTTACCAAACATATTACTTCAAATGACTTTCTCAAGCATTTATACATGTTAAAACTCTTTATCAAACTGTCTTACATATTGTCTGTTTCCTTTCAAACGTTGTTAGGATTGTGTTTCAAACAAAGGTCTTCTTATACTTAAGACTGTGCTTATCAAACAAACTGCTTTCAAATCGTTTTATAAACTGACATCAAGTCATCATTTCTTATTTATTAAAGTTTTCAAAGGTTTTACAAAAAAAAAATTATATATTTTTATATTGTCAAATGCATGTATATATATATATATATATATATATATATATATATATATATATATATGTATAGTTATATAAGTAATGTTTAAAGGACTTAGGACGGCTAGCTCGCTTTATTTCCTTTTCCTCGTTGGGATATGGCCTTAGGTCATCGGTTATTCGTCCGAATGTCATCTAAAAATTAGTTATATATATATATATATATATATATCATGTATACATATATAGACATAAGAGTTTCCATAAGTTGGTTCAGTACCTTTGAGTAGCAAAGACATACTTCGGTTATACACGTACAATACTAGTAACTATAATAGGTATAGTTAGGAGATACTACTTACCATTCCAAGTACAAAGAATCACACAAGAGTCAGTTTATTCATGAGTCTATACTAATACATTACATAGTATATGAAGAGATACAATTGCATACAATTACAAGGCATACAATTTCAAGACATACAATTACAAGAGATACGATTACATAAGATAGTTTACTAGATATTCATGAAATTTTACATACTACAAGTACTATATCAAGAAAATACTTTCATATACAAAAAAAGATGGACTTTCATACTTAAATCTATTTAATACTAAGAATTGTGAGACATTTCAGCTTCACGTACTTTCGAGTATGTAGTTAAAGTCCTGTATTATATACCATAATCTCTTGTAGGGAGAGTGTGATACTTGTGTATAGATCTATACGGGATTGACAATCCCGCACCTATACTGTTAGGTACAGTTAGACTGGCAGGTCTGGGGTGACAAATGTCATAACATTTCAACGCCTGAAGAACGTTGTTACAGGCAGTCTGGGTCATTAGTATGGTTATAAAACTCACATGGAGTATTAAGAACACGTTGATTTACAAGGTTATCAATTGCCTTAACGATTTATTACATATACAAATCTACTATTTTAGGCATGAAAATACTATTGCGTTTTAGTTTTAGGACTTTTAGACTACCACCCACTTATAGACAAATATTGGATTTCTAAAAGCAAAGATTCAAAACAGTCGGGTCTTGGTAGAAGTCTACTTTTTATACTAGTAGGAAATATGGTATTTTCTAGGGTTTTCAAACGCTTACAATTACTTACAAACATGTTCATTGATACAAACTTTCCTTCAAACATTTACAGGTCTTTCTTTACAGTTTTTACAAATCAAAGTCACATAAATACTTATGAATTCACCAGCTTTATTGCTGATACTCGCCTTCAAAATAACTTGTATTCTCATGTCACAAATAAGACAGGTACGACGACCAGGTTTTGTGAAGACGGAGCAGTCAAGACTCGTCTTTTATTTTGAATATTCATTATGTAGATTTATACTATGAAAGAACTCACATGTACTTAAAATTATACTATTAATGCAATGGATGATTGTTGCTTGTTTACTACTTTGCATTGTTGTGATACATTACATGACATCCTCCGCCCCAGAACATTTCCGCCGTTCTCGGTTTTGGGGTGTGACACATATACACGAAAATGAGGGTGTAAGTGGAAGGATCTTAGCGTAAACATGAAGTAAAATACTTTGAGTTTAACATAGAACTTACCAAGAAGCCTAAAATCCGGTTTTTGTGGTGAACTCGAATTTTTTTTTAGAGAACAATGGAGGATTTTCTTGAGAGTATTGTGAGGAAATTGAAGTTGTGAAGTGTATGTGTGTGTATGTTTCGGCTGAGAGATAAGAGGGAAGAGGGAGAAAGAAGTTGACCTTGTTGCTAGATGATGTGAGGGTTGCACGGATATACGGAGGGTTATACTTAGGTGCATGGGGGGTAATAAGGAGGTGGCACCCTTATTATCCACCTTTTATTTAAACTTAACCGAACCCTAGGGTCCTCGGCCCAAAAGGGTAGCCCAACAAGAGTGGTGTTCGGTTTTGACTTGGCCTAATAGGAGTTTTCGGTCCAATAGAGGTTTTCGGCCTAACAGGGACCATTGGAGTGTGTCCGGCCCAATGGGAGGGTTAATAGTGGTTTTCGGTTCATTAAAGCCTAAGGAAAAGGTTTTCGGTCCAAAGAGCCCAAGGATAGGGGTTCTCGGCCCATTAAGGCCTAAGGAAGGGTTTTCGGCCCAATGGAAAACCCAATAGGTGTTTTCGGCCCAATAGGGCCTAAAGAAAGGTTTTCGGTCCAATGAGACCAATTGAAGAAGTTATCAGCCCAATAGGGCCTAATGAAGAAGTCTTGGTCCAACAGGGGTTTTGGGCTGAGAATTCTTGGGCTAAGGCCCAAAATTGATCGGACTTAGCTATTGGATCGATTTTTGGACTTGTTGAGGCTGTTTCGACTTGAATCACAATGTATGAATATATGAAATTAAATAGCATTGTAGTTTGGATTTCATTATCTTGATGAAATAGGGTTACATAAAAGGAATGGTTTTGTACAAGAAGTATAAATCTCAACCCTAATTTGTTGGGTGTGACATCATGTCCCAAACAATAGAGCAATGAGAAAAAAAACCAAGTTCACACCAAAGCTACTAACCACCCTAAACACCAAACAAAGACCCTATGAGGAAATGAACACCAAAAAACAAACATGACTTGGACAAGGGAATACACATAACATTCCTGAGTTGGGTGTATAAATCCAGTCGCCTTTTAGCAACCCAACATGTCACATTTTTAGGGCATACATTTTAATTCTCAATAACTACTTGAGGGTTGGGGTTTCAAACCTTAATCGATCTAGATCTCTTCCATATCCATTTTGGGGTGTTTCTAAGCACAAGAGGCATGTCTTTACTACCTAGGCCCAACATACATAAAGTGTGGATCTTTCCATCACTAAAGCATCATAGATTGCACAAGTTTACGATCTATTCACTTCTATCGAGTCAAGAACAAAGAATGAGGTTAGAGAGGAACTACTAACATTTTAGGAATTCATAAAGCACAATGATACAAGATAGAAAGAGTAGGAATCAGATACTTCAAACCACCGATCATAAAAAATCACAACCAACCAGCTTTCAAGAATAGAAAACCTAGTTTAGAAAAAGAGTTATCGTGACGAAGGAAAGCTGAAAAATCAAATAAAATCCATCACTTTGGCTTGGGGTTCAATATATAGACTAATTTTTCATTTTAGACCTCTAGACTGGCCAAAGCGTCGCGTTCACCCATTAATAGGTTCAAGGTTCATGATTTCACACTTTGGCCCCTAAAAGTTACATTTGAAGATCATGAAAGATTGAAACAAGAAAAGTAACATAACGAAAGACTAACCAAGTTAATGTAAGGGGAATTTAGATCGTTACAACGTCATACATCCTTAACCGTATGACCCATATCATTCGGGTTCAATTATGGAGTATCTTCAATGTCATTCTTCATCGGGATGCAAACACGATTTTATACCAACCGACATATAACGAAATAAAAACAAAAAACTGTTCAAGAAATCTAAAAGATAAAGATTTTTTTTTTGTTAATTTCAAGGAGCTTCTAACTATTACATTCAACTTCTTTATAGGAGTGGTCAAAATTCGACAAATATTGCCAAAATTTTGGAAATTAAAATGGGTGTATATAACTAAAGTTAAATAGGATAATTAGTCACACAATTTACGTAAATCAAAGTAACCACTTGATTTTACAAACAAAATTGTCTAATATAAACCAGTAAGCGAAAATGTGAGAACACTAGATTTGAGGATCTAAATGGTCGTTTTTGTTGTCGGCAGGTTGGCAAGACGTTTTATGAAAATTTTTAGGAGTTCCACTCGAAAAGAATTTTTTGGTGATATAAAACATGTCTCCAAACTTTTGATGGTTCAACGATCATGTTCTTTTTAAAACTATGTTTGGTACCTCAAAAATAGTTTATCAATATGTTATAAGTTATAAGAAATATCATGTTTAATCAACTTGCATCTAACTTTTAAGTTGTAAGCTAGTTTTATATCTAAAAGTACTTTTTAGTTCTAGTCCGTAAAAAATGACACTAATTGTTTTTTTTTTTTTTTTCATCCATACTTCATGCTCCCATTTATCTATATGGTTCTGCAAAATCTTTAATTCACTATGCCCGTATCCATTTTTGGGTGTTAATCTTCACTAACATGTATTGTCTTGATTAACAATGCTTTTTACAATATGTATAAAATTTTAAATTTTAATAATGTCAAAACATGTTTGGCTATTGAAAAGATGGCAAAGGGAAAACGCGTGATTTTTTATTCAACTTTTCTCAAAATATATTGCGGTTTCTATACGACGGAACTAGAAATTGTTACAATATTTACAGAAACAGACAAAGTATCCTATTGAAGACTAATATTTATATGAAGCTACAAAAAATATATATTTGTGATAAAAACAACGTTTTACACCTAAACATGCAAAACCATTTTTGTCAATGAGGAGAGCAAACATAGTTTAGAATAGAAACATAAATATTAATATAAATTTTCTTTTTCATGAATAGATTCTTATGCAAAATGATATATTTTAGTCGTTAACAATTATATTCAAAACGAGATTAGTTGTACTCCGTAAGTTTTTTAAATCTTCTCTTAATTAAATATATGTGGGATATTTGATCATAAATTAAGAAATATATATTAAATACTTGTGAAGTTTATAGTAATCGTTTTAGATACAACATGTATAAATTAAGACAATGTATATTAATAGAATGCATGGAGTTTGGATGCACGTGGCTAGAAAGAAGAGATATTACGTATTAAAGAAACATACATTTAAAAAACTCGAAAAGAATCAAAATAGAGAAAAACCAAATTACATAAATGTTGTTTTTATAGTAAACTGTGACAACAATAACAAGAAAAGCATAACCATGTTGGACCAAAATACATATGAAAGACAAACGAAACACACATATGGAATACACGTGGTTTAAAGTAGAAGATTGTAGCTACGAAAATTTATGCTACATACGCCATCGACCGAAATCATGTTTGAAAAACGAGGATGCATTATTAATGACAGATGACTATACATGTGTTATTAAACAAAAATAGTAACAAGTTGAAACACGAAATTGGATAAACAAAACAAGTTGAAGGGTCAATCCGTAAGGTGAATGCTTAAATTTGGCACAAAGGACCCCTATAAAGTTTGAAGGGTCGATTGAAGCCCATATTTTAAATCAAATGAGCTATTAATAGTAAGATGGAAAAAAAATTGGAACATGGGTGACGAAGATAATGGTGAATTGGAGATTGAAAGAGGGCATATTATTATTTACAAATTATAGTGTTACATATATCAATATGTTTATATAGGGCATTCATGATTTATAGTTTAATAGAAAGTGAGTCTAATTAATATTTTCATATATGAAATTCATTTATGTAATGGACATAGGGTTCAATGACTATAACATAAAGGTCAATATTGAACTTGTTGGAAAAAAATTAACATATATATATATATATATATATATATATATATATATATATATATATATATATATATATATATTAAATATGTTCAATTTAACTTTTGTAGTATTCAAATGCAATATAGAGAAAACTATAATAAGGTTGCATGAAAAAAGTTAGAATAATCAATAATATAAAAATCTATTAAACCATATAAAATTCAATATGTTGTAATGCAATTGAGACCATCTTCAATACTATATTTTTCACTTTATTTTTATAGTAACAAGTGACAATAATAGTGATTAATCATCAACTACAAATGAAGTGAGTCTAATTAATATTTGATAAATTAAATTCATTTATAATGTATATAGAGTCAATGGCTATTGAACTTGTGGGAAAATAATAAGAAATGAAAAACTATTTGTTTAAATATGTTCAATTTAACTTTTATAGTGAAAAATGCGGAATATTGAGAAAACTATAATAAGGTTGCTTAAAAAAAGTTATGATAATATGAGAATCTATTAAACTATATAAAATTCAATATATTATAATAAATATATTACAATACAGTGTAGATCATCTCCAACACTATATCGTCTTATTTGCTTCAGTTTTACAAGGAAAAGTAATGATAATAGTGATTAATCTTCAAATATGTTCTGTGTTTTTATATTAGTTTTTACACCAAAATAATATACCAAATATGTTTGATTTCCTCAACTTTTTATATATTTTCGTTAATACCTCTTTAATTTATCAGGTTTTATAATCCTTCTAAAATCTTTTTATTTTAATAACTTTAATTAGATAAATATAATCAAACATACAATTCCCATGAAATAATTTAAATCAATTGTAATATTAGTAAAACAAACATTTTATTAAATAAATTATTTCATTCATCACACAATAAAATAATTATACACTCATTTTTAGAAATATATGCATGTGTGTATGTCAATTTTTTTTTATATATAAAAGATGTAATCATATTATAAATTATTAAAAAGTGTTTAAATTTTAAATATATTTGAAAATTTTATCACATTTAAAATGTAACAATAATAAGTATCAAAAAAACTATATTTAAAATTATAACAAGTTAGATTTATATATATATATATATATATATATATATATATATATATATATATATATATATATATATATATATATATATATTGTAACAGCCCAGATTTCCAGGTATCTTTTATTCATATATTTTTGGTGTTTTGTGAGGGGACTCGGCGAGTTGGAGCTCAAACTCGCCGAGTAGGATCGCGGTTTTGGACGCGGGTTCGCACCTGGACTCGGCGAGTCCAAGGAATGGACTCGGCGAGTCCGCGCTGTTTAATGAAACCCTAATTTCCCGGTCCTAAGCCCTATTTAAAGGACCTTATGGCCCTTCATTGCGGCTACCTTGACCTTGAGAGCACCAAAGCAGGGTTCCTGTGAGTGAGATAAGAGGTCATTGTTCACCAAATTTGTGTGTATTTGCAAGAAAGGAAGGGGATAGTGAAGCTAGAAGAGTTGGGGAGCTTGGATCTACTTCCATTTCGCCAGGGGAACCTTCTTGAGGTATCATTCAGAGCTTATTTCCGTATTTTTGTTGATATGGTCAAATCTAGGGTTTCTTCTTGCCTTGTTTGCTTTGTAATTGAAGTATGAGAGGTCCCAAGGGGATATGGTACCTAGATCTGGACCTTAGTAGGTCCAGAAAGTCCCTAATGCTATGCTTTATGTCCTTCCTTTTGGGTTGGAGACTAGGGTTGCCATCTTAGAGATCATTTCTCCAAAAAGAGCCTTGTAGGTGTTGCATGGTAGCCAAGACTGTGACTTTACGTGATGAATGAGCTTAGGAGGGCCAGATCTATGAGTGGATGGAGCGGATCTGACCTCAGAAGCGAGATTGAGTTGATGCATGGCATGGACTCGCCGAGTCTGAAGAACAGACTCAGCGAGTAGCATGAAGATTGTCCTTAACCACTCAGTGAGTGGTCCTGCCGAGTTATGGCTGACTCAATGAGTCATGGAGAGTTAGAGAGGGTTGACAGGTGGACTGGGTCGAGTTGGAACTCACCGAGTTGTGCTTGTGACTCGGCGAGTTGAGTCGTGGTGGCCCCGCGATTCATGCCAGGTGGAACTCGTCGAGTCAGGGGAGTACTCGACGTGTCAAAAGAGAATCCTAAAGGGTTGGTAAAAACGTTTAGACTCGTTGAGTCGCTCTAGTGCACTCGCCGAGTCCGGTCAAGTTGACCGTTGACCAGAGTTTACCAGTGTTGACTTGATAGAGGTAGTCAACCTTAATGGTAAAAGTATTAATTAGAGATATATGATGTTATAGGAGGATTATAGCTAGGGGGATCGAGCACGAGTGATTTCCAGGATTCGCGAGTTATCGAGATATACGAGGTGAGTCTTCTCACTATAGTGTACCCGGAGGGGTTTGACTGTGTGACCGTAAGGTCGAATATGATATGAGATATATGCATTATGTGTGATAAGTTAATCGTTATATGAGCCATTTATGATATGCTCGATATGGGCCGGAAGGCGAATATGTTATGGGCCGGAAGGCGTTGCAATGTGGACCGTAAGGTCAACGTGGGTAGGACCGGAAGGTTTACCCAGCCGGGACGGAAGTCCCCTAAGACACATGGACCGGAAGGTCAGGGCCTGGAAAGGCATATGTGTGTAGGTTGTATTTTGGGGAACTCACTAAGCAATTATGTTTACAGTTGTTGTGTTATGTGTTTCAGGTAATATCGAGGACCGTGGGAAGGCGCCGGCGTGATCGTACATATTATCGGGGAAAACTATTTTTATGATCTTTGTGATGTATTCGGTTGTGACAATATTGTTTACGTTTGAATTTAAAATATTAATCGAGGTTTTGATGTTTGCAAAAATGAAAAATTGGTTTTAAAATTTACATCGTTACATATATATATATATATATATATATATATATATATATATATATATATATATATATATATATATATATATATATATGACAAGTGATATTTCAACTTTAATTACAACATTTTAATATTGTAACTCCAAATTTAAATTTGAATATCCATAATTCTATATTTGATGTAAAAATTAAAGTAAAGTCGGAAAACAACAACAATGAATCTGTGATTCAAAATTAAGTGTATCCAACTTAACTGATATTACAAAATTAATCCATTTAAAAAGTTTGATTATTGGGTTAGATTATCAATAATATTATAAAAGCCAATTATTATATTAATTTTCGGGGGTGTTTGAGATTACTTTTATCAAAGGTTTTTTTTTTTTTTTTGAGTAAAACAAAAGCCAAAAGTGGGTATTTCGGATAATAACTTGAAAGGGTAACGAATTTTAGATTTTGGTTCACATTTAGTCACTAATTTTTTTTTTCATTATCTAATTTGTCAGTGAACTATTGAAACTGTTCATATATTTACCCTTATGAGCGGTTGTTACCGGTTATAAGTGTAAAATGTGAACAATTTCAATAATTCAGTGACAAATACATAACGAAAAAAAGTTTAGTGACTAAATTTGAACAAAGTCGAAAGTTCGTTCCCTCTAAAAAAGTTCAATGACTAAATGTGAACAAACTTCCTATTGTATTATGTTTTAGTAAATTATTTTTTTTTTTTTAAATTCTTGCAACATTTGTTGATGAAGAAAATCTATGAAATAAAAATATAAAATAAAAAACCTGAAAAATATATTAAAAAAAATGAAAAACCGAAAATGAAAAAAAAAAACAAATGGTTTGGTATTTTCTAAAATAAAAAAATCTAAATTTTCAATTTGATTTTGGTTTTACAATAAAATAAACCATTCTCATTGACATGCAGAATTAAATAACATAGAAAGAACATGGTGATTTGAATGTTTAAGATATGCATTCGATTATGAAAGGTGTTTACAAAAAAAGATCTAGATCTTGATCTACATCTACATACTCTCATTCTCCAAAATTTAAGCATTCATGCAAACTCCAAAAAATCTTCAATAAGTCCAAACCCATCATGAACCGAAATCACTTACGAATCTCCAACCAAATCATTTCATAAACTTCAAATACTCGGGGTCACTTTGGTCTTCAAGTCCGCATAATATGAAAAATTCAACTTTCAAATTTTCATATCTAAATCTCTCTCCCTTTTTATAATCGAAAATGATTATAAAACCAAAAAAGGAATGGAAAAACGTCCAATTCATAATTTTTCTATCCAAAATCCCTCTTTAACACATGGCATAAACATTTTGCTTCAATCCGGAAAATCCAAAAAAATCTTCAATTTTTAGCTTCGAAAGGGACCACCTTTGACAAAAAATTGAAATTAACAACTTCTACCCAAATTTTTGTCAAAAGTGGTCCGTAAACGAAGCTAAAAATTGAGGATTTTTTGGAATTTTCGGATTGAAACAAAATGGTTATGCCATGTGTTAAAGGGGAGTTTTGGGTAGAAAATTTCCGAACTCAGTGCTTTCTCATTCCCTTTTTAGTTTTATAATCATTTTTCGATTATAAAAAGGGGGAGAGATTTAGATATTAAAATTCCAAAGTTGAATTTTTATAAAACAAAAATCAGATTGAAATTGTTGATTTTTATTTTGGAAAATACCAAACCATTTGTTTTTTATTTCGGTTTCAGTTTTTTTTAATACATTTTTTGGGGTTTTTTTTTTTTTTTTTTTTTATTTCATAGATTTCTTCATCAACAAATATTGCTAGAATTTAACAAAAATAAATAATTTGCTAAAACATAATACAAGAGGAAGTTTGTTCGCATTTAGTCATTGAACTTTTTTAAAGGGAAACAAACTTTCGATTTTGTTGACATTTAGTCACTAAACTTGTTTTTATTATCTATTTGCCACTGAACTATTGAAATTGTTCACGTTTTACCCTTATGACCGGGAACAACCGGTCATAAGGGTAAAATCTGAACAATTTCAATAGTTCAGTGGCAAATAGATAACGAAAAAAAGTTTAGTGACTAAATGTGAACAAAGTTAAATGTTCGTTACCATTTCAAGTCATTATCCCTTTTAAAGAGTGTTTGGGTAGTATTTTTTTGACTTTTGAGTGTGATTTTGTTTTAAAAGTCCAAAAGTTACAAAAAATCACACTTTCTTGACTTTTGAAAATCCACTATATTCTTCTTTACAAAAAATTATTTTGAAAAGAACTTTTGCATCTTCCAAACATCTTTATAGCTTTTTAAAAAAGTTAAAAGACAAAAATCATTTAAAATGTATTCCGAAACACCCTCTTAATACAAAAGAATAAACATACTTTAAGCAAAAAAATCAATTTTCTATAAGAGTTAACCAGTAATTTTTATTTTTAAAAAACAATTAATCTATACACATCAACTGCTAATACTATATAACAATATATACACAAACAATAGAAACAATTAACATATATATAATTAAGCAGTAAATAAATACATAATTAACTTTTTTTGATAAGAAAAATATATAAATTGACATCATCTTTAAGTTATTTTATGAATCTACTCTAATAAATTACTCTAATAAATGAAGATTTTTTTGTCACTTGTCATACTCTCATTCAATTTGTCAAATGTAATTTTGTGGTTATTTTGAATTAATTTTTATTTCACATGTCATTTTATGATTTTTTTTTTCTATTTTATTAATCCATATAGTATTTAAATACAATAATAAATCCATATTAATTTCTTTAATAAACTTTCATTTTAATTTCAAAATTACTATATTAAAGTTTTGTTAATTTCCTTTATTTATTTATCTAAATTATTTGTTCAAACTTAAAGTGAAAAACACTTTAATTTTTATAATTTAATATTTTTGTCATTTTTCTAATAAATTTAAATTCTCAAATGTTACAATTTTATATTTAGTTTTTTTTTTTTTTTTTTTTTTAAATAAACTTATGTAATACATGTGTCACATACCTAATTTAAAATATAAGATTATAGTCATTTTAGAATATATAGCGATATCTACATAATGTTGTTAGAAGTCTATTTGTTTTTTTTTTTTTTTTGTTGACAACAATTTTATGTTTTACGAGTAAAATCTATAAATAGAATGAGGATGAACATGTTTTTATTTACATATAAAATACCACGTAAGCAAATTTAATAGCTTGCGTATTCAACACGGTTGAAAGTCTTTCGGTTTCATTTTATTTTCTTTATAAGACTGGGTTCTTTTTATATTCACTAAATTACAATAAATTCATGGGTCATAAATCAAAATGCACATTGATGCTCAACAACACACATATTGACAATTTTATTTCGGTGTTTACCTAAAATAGAACAAAATACTAAAAAATACGTCAGCAATTTTTATATAAATAATAAATTGAAAAGACTATTTGATATCATGGTTGTAATCTATATATAAATGGATAAAAAACTTTGAGTAAATTACACGAATGGTCCTTATGGTTTGAGGTAATTTGCGTGTTTGGTCCCTAACTTATTTTTTTAACTTGGAAGATCCCTATTGTTTGTTTTTGTCATGCGCTTGGTCCCTACTATTTGTTTTTGTTACGCGTTTGGTCCCTAGCTTACCTAAAAATACTATTATTTAAATAGGAAAAAATAATGGGGTATGTAAGGTAAGGTGAGATGGATGAGGTTGAGGGTGTGTTTATTTAAATAAATTAAGAACTCAAGGCCAAAATAGTCTTTTTAGGTAAGACAGGGACCAAACATGTAACAAAAACAAACAGTAGGAACCTTCCGAGTTAAAAAAATAAGTTAGAGACCAAACACGTAATTTACCCTAAACCATAGGGACCATTCGTGTAATTTACTCAAAAACTTTATAAACAAATAAATGAATGTTTCAATGGTTCTACACAACAATGTTTTGGTAATGCTCAATCAAGTATCATTTGTCGTTTTAAAATTTGACAAATTATTAAATATTTTTATTAAATTATGTGATATGTCAACAGATCGTATTTGTAACATAAAGGGAATGCTTATTTGATGGATGCATTTTGAATGCATATCGCAAAGATGAACAACGTGAATTCTCAAATGGGTGTACCCATTTTTTACCTTTCATTTTTTCTATTTTATCAAGGCCACTTTATTTTTCATGCACTCTCATTTCATTTTTAAAAAATCCAAAAAATTGCTACCTTTTATTTCATCTCACTTCTTTATTTTATATTTAAAATACTATATGTTATACAAATATTATATTTTTATTAGGGAATTTCAAAACTATAAATCCTAATATATTTTGATAAATTTTTAGTATATAATTTAATAAAAAATTAAAAAAAAAAGTAAAGAAAACAAATTGTTAAACAATCACAGAAAAAAAAAGAGTGAGAAAAAGCTACTTCTCATGGAGAAATCTTTCACGTAAATAGTATCGAAAGAATGGTATTCTTATATACAATTTCTTATCCTAATCAATAAACCACAGTAAAAGATAAATATACCGTACGGCCTCATAGGTTTATACAACCATACACCTAGATTTAATAATAATAATAATAATAATAATAATAATAATAATAATAATAATAATAATAAATCGTTTTGTTTTATGTCATATGCACGTATACTATTATTATACACAAACAATTGATACTCTTTATAGTTTCCAATACAGGCCAAGGATAGTTACAAAATGGTCCTTGTAAAATTTTAAGTTACTGTGTTTAGTCCAATTTATGAAATATAGTCCAATGTTGATCCTTGTAAAATTTGAAACAAGACCAAAGTTGATATGAAGCCTACTTTACATACAAAAATAGGTTGCCCCAAGAACCAAAGATGATATGGAACTTTGAAAAAAAAGTCATTTATTTGGTTAATTTTGAAGTATATATGATAAAAAAATAATAAAAAAAATAATATCAACAATTTTGTAATCTAAACCTAATAATTCATCTAAAATATTCATAATTTTCCTATATTTTGAATTTATTTATTATACATCATTTGTTTAAAAATATAATATTAAAGTAAAGATGCATTTCACATGAGTATTGACTAGTCATCTATTAAGCAAATGCATAATTATTATTTATTATTACTATATTAAATTAAGATAGATAATAATAACAATAATATAAAATCATAATAACAAGAAAACGTAACATGAATGGATGGTATCTAACTGAATGATACCCGAAAAATATTCTTCCTTTCCTATAAATTATGTCAAATGTTAACAGATCATATTACTTTTAAAACATATATTTTTAAACAAAAGGAATGTATATTTTAAGGATGTATATAAATGGATATTGCAACATGAACAATGTGAATTTCAAATAACGTAATGTATATTAAGGATGCATTTTACAAACATGAACAATGTGAATTCTTTTGCAAATAGTCACGGGTTTACCTTTTACAACCTCACACTTAGCACAAAAAACCAAAAACATTTTGTTTTATGTCATATATACGTATGCACAAAACAACAAATATTCTTTTTAGTCCCCTAAATAAAACCTAATATTGCAATTAAAAATTTGTTTAATAGTTGATGAGTGAATCAAATCTAATCAAATTCATTTAAAACTTGATTGAATCAAACAACTAGTAAATGTTTTACAATTCTCCTATATTAATCAATTGAATACTTTTGAAGTTTTGTGTACAATTACTAGATTAAATTCATAACTAAAAATTTATTTAACAAGAAACCTAACAAGAATAGATGGTGTGTAACTAAATGATACCCGAAAGATCTCTTGAATTGAATAAGAAGTTAAGTTAAGCTATTGATTATGACCACTTCACATTTCCCAAGTTGATTGAATGAAACTAATTTTTCCTTTCTTTCTGTCACAAAATCTGCATGACTTCTCCCCCCTTCCCCTTTCCCCCCTCAGACTTTTTCTCTCCTTGACAATTGAACCATTAACAACAAAAGACTCTCTCTCTTCCCCCCCCCCCCCCCCCCCCCACCCTACCCTCAACCCCACTATTTTTAGTCCATTTGATTACCTAAGCATAATCCACTCTTCACCAAATCTCCTTTTGACCCCTTTTTATCCATCTATCTATATATATACACACATTATATACATACACATGTCTTGTAACTATACCTTTCACCTTCTTTTTTTTCTCTCTCATCACACAAAAGATCCTTTCAACTTATTACTCTCTCATTCATCCTCTTTCGGTTTTCAACTTTTAAACCACATCTACCAATGCAAGAAGAAAGAAACTTAATTGCCCATTTAAGAGGGAACTAAACCACTGCCACTTAGAAAGCCTTTTTAGAGAGAGAGAGACAGAAAAAAGAGGATTCTAGAGAGAGAAAGTCATGCTTCTGTTCTGATGTTACAAACAAACAAAAGAGCGTGACCCTTCTACCTTCGTAGCTTTTCTAACCTACCTTTTTTTTTCTCTCTTCCATTCCCTCAGAAAAATTAAAGAAACACCAGATTCAAACAGTCAAAGATTGGATCTTTTTTGGAGGTTTTTTGTAATTATGGCTGTCCATGCACAGTGCTACTCTGATCTTTATCAGAATAATAACATGGGGTTCGCTAATTTACCCCAGGATTGGGTTCTCATGACTGGTTCCTCTGTTTTTGGAATTGGGGATGAAAACAGAGCTTTCTCTTCTTACGAACAACAACAAGATCAAAGGTTTCTTGAGCCTCAAAAAATTATGAATTCCGCTTCCGTTTCCGCTTCTGATTATCATAATCATGTTCTATCTTCATCAAATTCGAGAAGAAACGGGATGATTGGGTTTCAAAATTTGTCTTCTGAGCTTGAGAGACAAAGGTTAGAGATGGACTGTTTTCTTCATTTTCAGGTGAAATTCCTTTCTCTCTCTCTCTTTTTTTTTTTGTTATCTCTTCATTTTCGGAGCATTTCGTTTTGTTGTTGGTTTTGTTGAAAGTTTTTAATGTTGTTCTTTTCGAAATAAATGATATGCGTTTTTAACTTTGTCTTTTTGGTGATTTCTTCAAGCAGAATGAGAAATTAAAAGCCGTGTTGAACGAGGAGACAAGAAGAAGAGAGGTGATCATGATGCAGGGTTACGAATCAAAGATGAAGGCGATAATGGAGGCGAAAGAACAAATTTTAAACACTGCAACAAACAGAACAATAGAGCTTCAAAACTGTTTACTAATGGCGGAAAAAGAAGCGAAAGATTGGGAGAAAAAAGCCATTGAAAACGAAGCCATGGTTACAGACCTCAACAGAAAGCTATACCAAGCTAGAGAAAGAAACTATGAAGATGCAGAATCAGTCTGTAATGGAGGTGATGATCATGATCACGATCACGATCACGATGATGAAGATGATGATGACGACGATGAGAGAGAAACAAGAGAGAGGAAAATGATATGCAAGGTGTGTCACGTGAGAAGCTCGTGCATCCTATTGTTACCTTGCAGGCATCTGTGTTGTTGCAGGGGTTGTGAAGGTCTACTGATGTTTTGTCCTGTTTGTGAAACTGTTAAAAATGGAAGATTGGAGGTTTACTTTGGTCTAAATTGAGGGGGGTAAAATGGTCAGAAAAAAAAAGTTAAAAAAATAGGGTTGGGTGTGTTTCTTTTTATGGGGTCTTTGTTATGAAAAAGATTTTTTTGGTAGTAGTATTAGTGGCAAAGATCCAAAAAGTGTTGTGGGTATGATGGGAAACGTAAAAAAAGGTGGCCTTTGTAAAGAATCTTTATTGTTTCAGTTTCACCCCCTTTACTTTTATGATATTTACATTTAAGTCCATTGTGTTTTAACTTATACTAGTATGTTTTTATGTTTATATCGGTATTAGAACAAAATGTTATGTGGCAACAATTATTGTATAATTTAGTGTAAGGTCTTTGTCAAAAAAACTGAAGATAAGTTTTTTTTTTTTTTTTTTTTTGGCATGTTTAAAGCATTCACAAAAGGATAAAAAAAATTCAAACAAAAATATTCGTAATGATTATTTATTTTTATCTAATAAGATAAATTAATAAAGTGTAATTAATATGACCAGAAATTTCTAGTAGAGAGCAAAAAGTTTTGAAATGAAAAGCCTTTTATAATAGTTTTTTTTACTATGTATTATTTATTTGAATAAAAAAGCTTTCTAATTGGTTTACTCTAGCTACATCTGATTTCTATGATAAAAAATCTTAAGAAACACCAAAAAAAATTGAACTTTCTAATACATTACACGATTTAATTATATAAAAAAGATGAAAAGGTATTTGTAAAAAGTTTGAAGTTAAAAAATCTTTCTAGCAGACCTTCCTGGTATTAAGTAAAAATATAGATTTAGTTATAATATGATAATGAAGCAAAATGTTATGCATAAAAGACATGATTATTGGGAAATATATACATATACAATCCTTAATAAAAAAAAAAAAAAAAAAAAAAATGAGTCATAAGGAAAGGTGTTGATTTCATATAATGATATTAAATGACAAAAAAACAAAAGGAAAGAAATCTCATAATTTTATAAAACAATCTTTTTAATAACATAATAAGATAAAATATATGTAAACCGAGAAAAAAAAATGTTATCTTCGTTTCCTCAAACAGAATTGAGAAGTTATTTGGAATGTATTTTATACAAAAGTGATTTTATAACTTTATATCTAAAACTTGTTATGATTAAATATAAATATTTTTGATTGTGCTGGATTATAACAGCAAAGTTTCGATCTTAGTTTGGTCAAAAGTTAAATCGTAAAAGGGAGAACTAACCCATTGGATCAAAAAGGTAATTTGTGTGTGTGTGTTTTTTTTTTTAAATTACGTGAGAGGAAAAGATAGGGTGTGTGTAAAATGGGGGTAGCGTAGATTTGAATAGTTTTTCCTGAAATGGTTTTGATGGTGTTTTTTTAAAGAGAAGTTGATATTTGATTTGATGGTTGTGGGTATGGGAAAATGGGGATTTGATTTGTACAGGAAAAAGGTCCCCAAAATACTGGCTTTTAACTGACAATTATAATAATATAAATTTTCTTTTTCATTGCAATGTTCTGCATGAGAAGACAAATACTATTCTATACTTTACTTTCTTTCTTCTGTTGAGATTTTTTTCATTGCTAGCCCTCTGCTTCTGCCGCACTCATCACTCGTACTCTTCACTGCACCAAAAAGTTGTACTTATCCTTACACCTTACACTCCCCCAGTCCCCTCTCAACATACTTTCCATGTCTCATTCATGTTATCCAAAAGCATCTTCACACTAACAACACTAAGTTTTTTTTGTCGTATCTTTTTGAGTAAATTAGTTGGTTGCAACAAATTTGTACATAGTTCAATTTTTAAAAAATGGTATGTGATCATATTTAGAAATGGTATGGGTTTATCTACTATATATTATTAAATCTAATTATTATGGTAAGAATATAAATTGTTGATGGACCGATTTATAAAATATTAATTTATCTTGTGGGTTGAATTTCAGGTTTGATTCAAGATCTTCAAAATCCATTTCATCTCTCACATTAAGGTATTTAAAAAACTTTGGATATGATCCAAAAAGTTTTCAACTTACATGGATCGTCCAAAATCAATAATTTATTGTAATTATGGTCCAAAAAAACTTAAAAATACGGTTTTGCTATTTTATTTTCTTTTTTGTATTTTTTATAATCATTCTAATATTCTTTTATTAAAAAAAATATATCCTCTACTCCACCTACCCCCACCGTTCTCTCTCTCTCTCTCTCTCTCTCTCTCTCTCTCTCGTCCTTTTTCTCAATTTGTTATGATTCACGTCAATATGAGCTTTCAAACAAGAACCAGTTGTGAAATGATTATTAAAATCTGGAAGAAGTAAGAAAATCAAACCCAATTGCATGTCTTTGTTCGATTGTGATATGTTGTATGTGAAAAGTGTGATATTTCTGGAAAAATGTGTGGGTCGGACTAGAGTCTGTGGGCAAAAAAATTGAAGAACAAGAAGTTCAAAAGTGAAACCTACCCCCAAGATGAAGCATCTCACCATCTCCTATTTCTTTCCCCCCACCATTTTTCAAAAACCCATATCTATAAGCTTTTCTTTCAATTTGAATCTGCATTTGGATCGAGATTAGCAGGGGTGTGAGTTTTTCATCATCAATTTATGGGTTTTGCATCATTGTGTGTGTGTGTTTATTGTGTTATATGTGTATGAATGTGTTGAAGAAGATAAAGTGATTATTACAGCAACCCATGAACGATTATTACATCAACAGGGGTGAAGAAGGCTCTGTATCCAAAGACAGTTTTCTTTAGAAATAGGTGAGAGAAGGAACCCATAGCATATGGTCGTCGATGACTACTTCATGAGTGTGTTCAGGTATACGGTAGTATGCGTGAGAGATAGAAGGGAGGATGACTAGAAGCTTTGATTGTGATGACGGGATTATTCTGATGATGCTTAAGGTGTGATTAGGGCTTGGAAACCCTCAATTGGACCTTAATTCCTTACATTCGATGTCATACCCGTTATTACTAAATGTGGAAGGTAATATTATCCTTTCCTGAATCTCCCTTCTCTTTTTATGCTTGGTTGATTGCTCATGTACGACATCCTCCTCTAACTACTTTTTTGGTTCTGAAGATGATGTTCCTGGGAAGAAAAGACAGGTGAATGAAGAAAATATTAATAAAATGTTGAATTTCATTTTCACCACCACCAGTGATGATAAGCAGTAGGTATGAACAAGTCTGATGCCCCCAAAGTCTACTTGTTCGTGTCAGTTATCTCAAATCAAGATGACAGGTGGTGTTTATGAAACTCATATGCAGCCGTAGGGATGGCAAAAAAACCCGAACCCGACGGGGAAACCCGAAACCCGATCATTTCGGGTCAGGTAACGGGTCGTTATCGGGTTTTTTATCGGGTTCGGGGCAGGGAGTGGGTTATCCTCTCCCCGACCCGCCCCGCCCCGATTATATATATATATATATATATATATATATATATATATATATATATATATATATATATATAATATGTTCAAAAAATTTTGCTGTTAATTGTACACGTTCAAATATAAAATACTTATCGTAGACAATTTTTTTAGTTATTAACAATCTGGTGTTAATGATCATTTTTATGTGTTTTGACGTATTAAACAAAACTTAAATCAAATAATTTTTTATATAACGTCCAATTTATTTTATTAAAGAGATGCATCATGTTTTTAATTTAAAAGAGTTGCTAGAACATGTATATTTTATAAGACATTAGGGTACCCTAAAAGAGAATAAAGATTTCGTTATCAGTTGTTGTAAACCCGATAAGATACCCGAAACCCGACGGGGAAACCCGAAACCCAATGGGGCGCCCCGATAAGATACCCGAAAGTTATCGGGGCGGGTTTGGGAATCCATGCCCCGTCCCGAACCCGCCCCATTGCCATTCCTATATGCAGGTAAACCAAGGAGGTGTCGATATTTTTGATTCTAATTATATTCTGATGATTCATGGTGCCATGGAAGCTTCAATGTTTCGTAAACAATGTGTGTAGTTCAAATTGCAGGTGAAGTGAGGTGAGGTGAGGAAGAGAGAGAGAGAGAGAGAGAGAGAGAGAGAGAGAGAGAGAATGGTGGGGGTGGGGGATAATTCTTTTTTTTCTTTTTTTTTAAAATAAAAAAGTATTAAAATGATTATAAAAAATACAAAAAATAGAATAAACGGATAAAACCGTCTTTTTAAGTTTTTTTGGATCAAAATCACAGTAAATTTTTTATTTTGGATGGTTCATGCAAGTTGAAAACTTTTTTGGACTCTATCCAAAGTTTTTTGAATACCATATGGACTAAATTTGTAGTTTTGTCAAATACAAATATAAATTCGTTTAGGGTTTGCTGAGGAATTTTAGAGAGAGCTCTTGAGATCAACCGGAAAACTTAACCCTAGTTCTTCAAATCCGAAGATTATAATGAAATCAGGTATGTAATCGTTCTTTAATGTTCAAGTTTTCTTTTAATCAGATTCGAGATTAAAGATCAAATATTATGCTTCCGCGTTTTATGTTTAGGTTATCACAATAACCAACAATTGGTATCAGAGCCTTCTCGAATCTGATATTATAAATCTTTTAGTTTGTTATAAGATAATTGTTTTAAAAGTTTCAAGATCTCTAAATGTTTTTTTCAAGCTTTCATAAGCTATCTCAAGATCTTTTCGTTTGTTACTGAAGCAGAATAAACAAGTTTGGAATTTATTTTGATAAATTTCGGTTGCTTTTCTTTTGATTACGTTGAAACTAAAACAAATTCAACCATAATCGTATGTCCGTGTGTATGCATTGATATTATTTGTCAAAGTACAACCAATCTTCTTATCTTCATGACTTCATGAAAGTATTAGCTCTATTAATAAAGAAATCCCAATCCATAGAAAATATATAGTTGTTTATTGTTTGGGTTAATCGTGTTGTGAAAAAGAAAGAAAGGCGTAAGTATCATAGTATGTATTATCAATTAAAATAAATAAATTACTTCATGAAGTTTAGCCACTCAACCATCATGATTAATATTATCTAATTTAATATTTATTTTTCAGGAATATTCATATCAAATTTTGGTGTACTAATTTATGACAATATGTGTATATAGTTTGTCTGTCGATTAATCTACAATACATAATTACATAGCTACATAAATTGGATTTTGATATGCAATGTTAATAATATATTGTTTGTGTTTATGTATTTCACTTGATGTGTTTATATGGACAATATTGTATTTCTTTTGATCTTGCCATAGAATAGATAAAAGGATACTATTGTGGATTTTCTGCTCCATAAATTTTGAAAAGACAATATTTTAGATTCATGTGGGCTTGTTTAAGTGGCTAGGTGTGGTAATACACCATTTAAGTTACTACGCACATTAAAAAAAAAACTAATAGAGATTATAATTGGTTTATCTAAGGAATTGATCAAATAGACTTTGTGATTTTTATTTTATTCGTGAGTTCATTCGGTACATTTAAAAAAAATGTGGGGATTTTTTTTGCGTTGACATTTGAAGGACTTATGCAATCCATTTTATTTATTTAATATATATTTTCGGCGGGGGCGGATCTAGGGGTAATCCATAGTGGTACCGGTAACCCCTAACTTTTCAGGCGGCAGAGGAAAAATTTTAGAAAATTTTATTTTTTCTACTAACGTGCAACCTCTAACTCTCCCGTGCAACCCCTACTGTAAAATCCTATGTCCGCCCCTGATTTTCGGGATTTCATATGGATAATTTTTTTAGCATATACAATTATATTAATGGTATGAGGATTATATTATTATATATTTTGATTTTATTTTATTGTTGTCTTTTTTTTTTAATACAATTATAAGCATGTTATTATTTTCATATTCTAATTGGCCTAAAGTGTTTTTTTTTTGGGAATTTAAGAAAATTATTTGGTAACATCTTTTATTATATTAATTTGACACCATTTCATGTATGGTTGTCTTTTATTTTTTGGTTGTCAATAAATTAAAGATATGACATTTTATTTATTTTAAGGGTAAATTAACTGACACAATATATCACGAAAATGATCTTATTTGTGAAAATTAATTTACAAAGAACTTAAATTTTATGGTTTGTGTTTATTAATTAGGATATTAATCGACCCAAATGTAGGTTAATATTTGGTTGGATAAATACATGTTTGATGATAATTTTTAGGTTACATGTCATTAATAAGTCAATCCAAAAAGAGACTTATTAATTGACATGATTTATTGCCAATTCTTATTATCAAATTTTATAGTTTATATGTTTATTAATGCGGGTATTAGCCGACCCAAAGGTAGACTGATATTTGGTCGAATAAACATATATGTACCGATAAACATGTGACGATTTTTCGGTTCCACGTGATTAATAAGTCAATCAAAAGAGTGACTTGCTAATTGACATAATTTATCGTCAATATTTATTTTTAAAACAATGATATCTCTTGCAAGTTAATATTACAGTCCAAAGAATTGATATTAATGATGTGTTGATACCTTTTAAAGATATCATAAATTGAATTTATTGATACGGTTTATGGATTAATGAGCATAAAAATATATTTGCTCATGTTTGAATTATGGTATTATATCTACTAACATTGATCACATTTATGTTTCATGTAATCAATGAGATTAACTTTAAGGAATGGAATGAGGGCATTATGTTAGTTCTCAATTGCATGAATATTGACCTTGCATTTTGGATAAAGAAACATTCTTTGAGGATGTTGAGTTTGGGGGAGAAACAAGGTTAAAACATTATCCTTAAGGAGGAATCAATCTTGATTCCTATTATTGCTTTCGATAGTATACAGATTATGAATTAGTGATAGATAATGTTATTCAATCTCCTATTTTGAATACACAAACTTAACAACCTCAACTTTGGATATCCTACGCGTGATACCACATTTTTCATCAATTTATTATCTCTTTTGGTTTTGAGGTAAATACAATAGATGATTTTGTGTATCACAGATTAAGTGGGAGTAAATTTATCTTTCTGGTTTTGGGTAGATATCTACGCAAACTAAGTTTGGATCATAAGAAAGTAGCCAAATAGATTTTAAGATATCTATATATAACAAAAGGATATATGCTCAACTATAGGAAACCAGATGTTTTGGAGATCATTTTTATTAAGAATCTAATTTTATTAGATGTCAAAATGGTTATCGATCCATATCGGGATACTTTTACATTTTAGCATGATGAGCCATTTCATGGAATAGACTTCGGTAGCTTCTTCCATAATGGCATCATAATTTGTAGCATGGAATATGGTTGTGGAAATTTATCAGGAGGCTACACATTATTGGTATTGAAAGACCACTAGAGTTGTGATAATAAGTCAGCAATATTATATTTCAACAACAGAAGTTTTATTCAGTCAAAGCATATTAACATCAAGTTTCCTTCTGTTAACACAATAGTGCAAAATGGAAATATATATAGCACATATGAACAGACTCCATGAAAGCGGATCCGCTCATAAATGGATTACCTCCTTAGGTCTTTCATGAGCATACTACACACGTTGGTGTGATATTTGGCTTTAGTGGGAGTTTATGGTGCTTTAAGTTTTGTTTAAGAACAATTATGTTTTTCTGTACAAAATTTAGAATTCGGTTAACCCTATTATTAGTTGTAGTTATTTGAAGTTTGATCTCACTTCAATCTAAAGAGGAACTCGTCGGAAATCTATTTAGATTTTAAAACCACACATGTTTAATCTATGTCGTTAGTTATATATGTATATGTGACCATTGATAGGTTTAGTTACGTAAATTGTAAAGAAGGCCGCTTTGATCCTATACTATTATGATTAGTGGACGAGATTGTTTAAGGGTACCAATGTTGTAATAACATTCGTTAAAGCGCTTATATAATTATATGTACATTTATATATTCGTGGTCCATTGTGAGATTGTTAGATAATTATGGGACCACTTCATAAATATGTACGCTATATTATTAAATCCAATTATTATGGTAAGAATATAAATTGTTGATGGACTGATTTATAGAATATTAACTTACCTTGTGGGTTGAGTTCCCGGTTTGACTCAAGATCCACAAAATCCCTTCCATCTCTCACATTAGGGTATATCTCCATCTATATATACATGTGATAGGAGCAATCAAAACACACAAAATACAAATATAAATTCGTTTAGGGTTTGCTGAGGATTTTACAGAGAGCTCTTGAGATCAACTGGAAAACCCAACCCTAGTTCTTCAGATCTGAATATTATAATGAAATCAGGTATGTAATCGTTCTTTAGTGTTCAAGTTTTCTTTTAATCAAATTTGAGATTAAAGATCCAAGATTATGCTTCCGCGTTTTATGTTTTAGTTATCAAAATAACCAACACTTCACACTAATAACACTAAGTTTTTTTTGTCATATCTTTTAGAGTAAATTAGGTGGTTGCAATAAATTTGTACATAGTCCAATTTTTAAAAAATGGTATGTGATCATATTTAGACATGGTAAAAAAACCGGTTAAGCTGGTCCTTAAAATAGATCGTCAACCTTAAGATCCAGCCAAGATTTGACTTATTTTAGACAGAACTGCAAAATGGTTCATGTGGTATATATTTTTTTTCCAAAAACAGATCCTAACCTTTCAAAACTTAGATTAATGGTCGTTTTAATCATCTTTCTATATGAATATGGTCCCCATAGTTAACTTGCATTATTTTGTTATGGTTAACTCCTTTATGTGCCCCCCGTGTAAGACAAATATGTCATTTTCTCTATGGGGACCATTTTTGCAAAGTAAAAAACTTGCTTCATCCTTTAAATACTTGCCCCTAATCACCTCGGTGATGATCATTCCTAATTTCATTATTCTCCTCTTTCTACCTCTTGATCTCTACAATATGCAATGATGATTTGTTTTTGTGGAAAGTCTGTAGTTGTGGAAACATCATGGGCATCAGTGAATCATGTTACCCTATGAAGGAATATGTTTGTGGGTTGAGTCCGCCTATGTTTGTTATGGCTAAAGCCATCATACATAAACTGCTAAAAAGTATGAATACATTGGAGGCACAGTACAATGAACTGGTAATAAGTATCAACACATTAGAGGCATAGTGCAATGCATTAGAGGATGTGATGAGTTTTGAACATAACAAAAAATCTTATGTATGCATGCAACCCGAAATTTGATCTACATTTTCTCTAATTGAACATACAATATGAACAACAATGTAGAAACCCCAAAACACTAGTATATAATCAAAATACAGAATTAGGGTTATAAAACATACATTTGATTGTTATATAGCAAGAACAATGCAAATCCTTTGTGTTGTTGAGACTTTGAGAGCAAGTGTCACTGCTCTAATGGCCCACACCCAACACTAGCAATGGAAGAAGATTATGGAGAAGGAGGGAGGCTTCATATTTTCGGCTGGATCTCTCTTGGGAACAAGTGGCCGAAAATTGTAGGCTTATGTCCCTATTTATAGTGTAGATAGGAAACCCTAGATAAGGCCAAGTCCAAGATTATCTTAAACCGGTTAATTAGAGACCATTCTAGAAACCCTAAGGCACAAGAAAAATCGTTCATAGCCTATTGAGGATTCTAGATTTCCTCTTGCTCAACTATTGAACAATTACAATTCAATTCATACACTTTTAGTTAATTCTTTTAATTCCAAAATTAATTCTAATCAGTTCGTGATTAAATATTAGTATTTCTAATTAATATAGTATTCTCATAATATATTAACAAATTATTTATTTCAATTTATTAATCAAATAATAAATAAACCTCTTTCTCCAAAATCATCATGTCTAGTAAAATCATTATGTCTAGTTGCTAGTCTTGAGGGTAACCCAAAAGAACAATGTTATTATCAATTTAAGTATATACTAATTATAGTTATGGGCTTAGACACCTAATCCAACAGTCCGCCACTTGGATAAGTCTAATAACTATAGTTGTCAGTATAAATTCTAAATCGATAACCAAATTTAGCTCTCAAAGCCGTTACCGAACTCTGACCTAGTAAGTTACGTGTCCTAAGATAAGTGACCAAATAATCATCCTTTCTGCAATATATCATGTGGACATGAGACATGGAACATAATCATTCTCATTGTCCAAAACTTTGTTTCCTGATTTATGATTTGTAATGTCAAAGAACTACTAATCGAACACATCAATTCAGTCCTGACCATGACCAGCACTATAAGTTGTCACACCCTAAACCCGGAACGGTGGAAATGTTCGGGGGTGGAGTGTAAGACCGTAAAATTTAAAACAAAATTTTCACATTTTTAAACACATTTATCAATAAAACCCCATTGTATCATAACTTTGTTTCACAAAATATTTCCTAATATCAAAATACATAAAAACCCATGCGTGTGTACGAATCATGTCGGCGCCTTCCCGCGATCATCACTAGTACCTGAAACACATAACACATAACACTGTAAGCATAAAGCTTAATGAGTTCCCCAAAATACCATACATAACACATACTAGCCACTCGAGACTATAACTTTGTGGGCCCGTGGGCCCTAACTCTGTGGACCCTCTGGTCCTAACTCTGTGAACATTCCGTGTAAAGCCTGGTTTATTTATTAAATCAATAAATAAATAAATAAAAAGAGCAAATAGTAGCCCTAAAATAAATAATTATATATGCGGGGTGTTGGGTTCGAGGAGTAATTGCCATATTTTTAGAAGTTGGGGGCTAAAAACGTGAGTTTGGGACTCATTTTATAATATTTATGAAGACAGGGGCTCCGTGGTAATTATTTGAACTTAATTTAAAAGGAAATGAGGTGGAAGGGTTGATTATGTCATAATTAAGATATTGAGGGTTGTTTGGTAGTTTATGAGACTTAATTTGTAAGGGAATTTCCACGGACTGGGTTAAAAAGGTAATTATCATATTAAATTGAAGAAGATTTTCAAATCCAGGGTAAAAGGGTAAATATTAGATTAAATGTGAAGAAATCTTATGGGGAGGGACCAATTCTGCCATTATGGCAACTTGGTTATGGAGTCGGGTATATAAGTGTAAGGAACCCTAACCCTAAAGAAAATATTCAGCCGTCACCCTCCTTATTCCTTCCTTGACCGGCTGCCGTTCCCTTCACCGAGCAACCACCACGACTACTCTTTTACCGATGATGACATGCTTGAAGACCGAGACCGTGACTGCTATTGTTGATTTTGAATCGTTGCCCACTTCTTCTTCCGAGTCGATCGACGCTGGGATGCGTCGTCGCCGCTAATCGCCACCTGTTGGCGCCGTTGTGCGTTCCACAGCACCGCCGTCGCCATTCTCCTCCTCCCATCTTCTTGAAAGCATTTTGGGTCGTCACTACCGTGAAACAGAGGTTGGATCGTGGGTTGTGATGTAGTTGCGTGGGTGTGTGTGACTTTCTGTCGATTGGAGCCCATGAAGAACCTCCATGGCCGCCGGCCATGGTGGCTGACGCAGACAACGATGTTGTTGCCGTGTATGGTCGCTGCTGTCGCCCGTTTCCTGTGCTGTCGCCGTCGCCACCCACTACAGGTGGGTGTTGGGTTCGTTTTCTGAGCAAGGGTTGCTGGTTGGTGTGTGTGTGCTTGTTTGGAAACCACAAGAAATCACTGCCGGTAGCTGCTATCTTCTACCACCACCGGCCACCATAGGGTGGTTGTGTGTGTGTTTATGTTGTTTAGTGTTTGTGTTTATTTCGAGTTTTAGCATTGTAACATGTAATTGGAAATGGAATAATGTGAAAGAAACTCAAACCACCACCTTAGGGTGGTAGCTGCCGCCACCGGCCGCCGTGTCGGGTGCCGGTGTGTCTTGCCTCGTCAAGTGTGATTTGTTTGAGGTGCTTGAAACCCTAATGGGCCTTGTTAGGCTAATGGGCCCAATGTATCCAAATGGGGTTAGTGAAAACCCTAATGAGTCTAATGGACTCTAATTGACCCAATAAAACCCTAGTGGGCTTAATGACATTCTAGTAGGCCTAGTAGGCCCAATAAATCCCTAATGGACCTAAAAGCCCAAAAAGTTGATAAAGGGACTAATATTTGGTTGGGAAAACCATAATGCAAATAAAACCCTAATTTGTGGAAATTGTTTGGGACACACACGAGAATTAATTGTTAAATCTTAAATAATAATTAATAATCATTGGCAAACTAGCGTAAGGCATAATGGACTTAATGGATTAAGTTCTTAATGGGTTATGAAAGAAACATTGAACCTTAATCATCATTTCATGTGAAAACTCTAATTTGGGATTATGGGCTTTGACTTGTTGGGGCCCACATTTAGGCCATTGGAATGGAATTGTGTGATTAAGTCCAATCACACCATATGACTTATTTAGAATAATGGACTTAATGGATTAAGTCCTTAAAGGAATAATTCCTTAATGGGTTAAGTAGGAAACTTAACCCTAATCGGCATTTTATGTGAAACCCTAACTTCACTTGGGTTTATTGTTGGGCCTTTCTATTGGGCCTTGATGATTGGATTATTAATGGGCCACCCAAGAATAATTATATGGACTAAAATAATTTAATAGGCCTAGGGTAAGTCCCATGTAAGGGGTTGGGCCCAATTTGGAAAATTGGGCCATGCGTTGGGCTTTGTTTCCTAGTTGGCTTTGGGATTATGGATTGGGCCTTGTTAGGCTTAAATAAGCCAAGCCTGGGGTAATGTAGTAATTATCCAAGTATGTATTATGGTTATGTGTTGGGACCCAATTATTAATTGGATGTTATTTTGGTGTTGACAGTTCGGGAATTTGTCAACCAATAGCTGGGGTTCAGCCTGCGGGACTTCAGCAGTGTGAGGTGAGTTACCTTCTAGTAGCGGTGGGTCTACGGCCACAATGCCGGCCCACCAGTAGGAGTTGTTGTTAGATGATTGTCTTTGTGATAATTGTCTATGTTTGCTACTACCTATTATGTTTATGTGCTAGCGTGATATGATGTTATGTGATAGTGGTAGTAGGGGGTGAAATAGTCCCCGGTTACCGGTCGATAGGGCCGAAGGGGTAGATTAGTACCCAACTATGCTAGTCAGATTATGATATATATATCTATATGATATTATGTGGTAGTAGTAGGGGGTGAAATAGTCCCCACTTACCGGTCGATAGGACCGAAGGGGTAGGCCAGCACCCAGATATGCTAGGTAATATATGACTCATGTGTTTATGCTATGCTTTTATGTGGTAGTGTTAGGGGGTGAAATAGTCCCCGGTTACCGGTCGAGAGGACCAAAGGGGAGCCCAGCACCCAGGTATGCTAGGCAGTATCCGGTCGAGAGGACCGAAGGGGAGGCTAGCACCCAGATATGCTAGGCAGTGTCCGGTCCAGAGGACCGAAGGGGTAGGTCGGGCACCCAGATATGCCTGACAGTATATGTATGTTATATGATTGTATGGTGCGTGGTATGATGGGGGAACTCACTAAGCTTCGTGCTTACGGTTTTCAGTTTTGGTTTCAGGTACTTCGTGTTTAAATGAAAGGAGTCGGCTTGATTGCAACGCATCACACTATGGTTTTCCGCACATGAGATCTTTGGGATTACACTCTGATATTGTTTTATGATAACATGTTTGATTATTTCTACTTTGGTTTTGACATGACATGATATCACAAATGTTTTATTACACTGTTGGTTTTATAATGACGTATTTAAAAATGAAATTTTTGGCCTATATTTTTGGGATGTTACATTCCGGTTCTAACTCTGATACACTCTGATATACACATGACACAAACCACATAGAAATAATGCAGTACAACACATCACATAATAGCATACAATAACTTGTCACATAACTCTAATTACCACTCAAGGTAAAGTATAGTGAGAAGACTCACCTCAAATGTCTCGGTAAATCTCAGACTCGGTAGGAATACGATCTAGCCTCCACCTAATCACATAAAGTAATACTCTCATAAATATAACTCTCATAACCAGACTTGCCCTCTTTAGGCACCCTCAGAAGGGTAAAATACCATTTTACCCCTCCTTTGGCTCAGAGGCCCTCGTTGTTGACCAAACCCTAAAAGTCAACCAAAGTCAACGGTCAAACTTTGACCCGACTCGTCGAGTGCACCTGGGCAACTCGGCGAGTCCACACGTGTCCACTAACTCCTAGTCTCGATTTGCATGTCGAGTCCCTCCCCATGCCCATTACGACTTGAGGACTTTTGGGCTGATTGGAGGGTTTCTAGAAGATGATTTTTAGCAGAGGAGAAGTTTCGGAAAAAAGGCTTTCAACACCAAAGGAGTAGAGGTTCATAATTTAGTTTACTTATTTGATACTTATGAACATGCTTGCCTATTTAGTTTGTGTTTGTTTGTTAGTTGCTATTATGAACAACTGAATCTAGCTACTCTGGTTTAGCTAGATGAAGCTTCTAACTTATGAACAACTTAATTTTACATGGGTTTATTTAGTTGGTAAATTGCTTGTGTTTGATTTATCGTTATCTAGCTTGCTTATGTTTGTTTCTTTAGTAGCTTAAATTCATGTTATGTGTAGCATTAGTGACCATTAACTGCATGAACTTGTTTACCTATTGATTTAGTGAACATCAAATTGTTAAAGCTAGGATTGACCAATCTTAGTTAGTAATTAAAGTAAATAAATTTAGCTATGCTAAAGAAGGTAGATTATGACTATAATTGCGTTTGCATGATAAATCTTACATAGCATATTCATAATCATAACTGGTTCTGTGTTTTATTGTGTGTGACCATACATAGTTTTACATGAATTAATTACTTATTGGTATAGTTAGACTTAAATTACTAATATAATAATAACCAACTTGATAATCCATAATTATTAGCTAGCCATAAGGACGAAGTGGTTCGAACTAAACAAGAGTGTTTTTACTTATTGATTGAATTTGAGTTAAGTACGTCTGATCTTGTAAAATCAGATAAAACCCTTTTTTAACTTGTTAGTAATTAGGTTAATTTGATAGCAAGTAGATTAATTAGTAACACCATTCCCTGTGATCGATACCTGACTTACCCAAACTATACTATAGTCTGACTAGGTACACTATCTATAGGTGCATAGTTAGTATAAGTTTGTTAGGTTATAAATATTAAAATTAGTGGGTACTTTTGTGCACATCATCTTCCATCATAGAAAACACAAGCCAAATACAAGGAGAATGAGACCACATTGAATATACTCACCCCCATTTAACATTGCTTTTCACAATCTGACTATCCAATTGCAAAACCACATAAGGATCACTTGTTCCCTGAAAGCAGAAACTAGGCAACACATGAAAACACTTAAAACATGGATTTTCTAATCCCTAAAAAGTGACCAAATGGTGCTATATATATATATATATATATATATATATATATATATATATATATATATATATATATATATATATATATATATATATATATGCAAATGTATAAACATTTCATCTAAAGGAAATATATGCAGAAGAGAGGTTACCCATGGATCCATGGCAGGAAAATCATAACCCTTCTTGAGCTTTATAAACACCTGCCCATCATAAATCTCACGAAGAAATAACCTGACAAAAGAAGTGAAGACCCCAATTAAATTAAAGCACCGGATGTAAAAATCGTTACTAATTAATTTTACTTTTTACCTTGTCTTTAACCAAACCACCCGATGAAAAATCCCAACATTTTCAAGAATTAGATTAAAAAATGTCCAAAACACCCTTGCAAAAGTAAGAATTTTATGAGTCCCTTATAAAGAATTAGATTAAAAACTGCAATATATAGTTTTCAAGAATCACCTGTACAAATCCTCCTCTAACCAAATCCTCCATAACTCTCCCTCCAACACCAGTTCCATGAAAACCAAGGGTAAATTTGCCACTTTCAGCCCTCTTCCGAAGCTCCTCTGTCTCATTTTGGGACCTTTCTAGATTCTCTCTGAGCTTTCGGATCTCATCATTTGATTTCATTTGAGCAGCAAAAGCCAACTCTCCAGCCTTCAACCTTACAATCTGTTATTCTACCAATTATTGTTCAAGTCTGGAAGTTGTTTCCTTCAGCCTTGACTCAATCTTTAAAGAAATAAAAACACCATTTACAATTTTAAATTAATATTAAACATAAATTAGCAATAAGAAAACCATTTCAATGATTCACTTAAGCTGTTCTTCATATGATTTATGCATTTGCTCTATGAGCTCAAATATTTCCTGTTTACTATACCCCTGCAAAGATTGAATTTCTTCTGTTTGTTCATGAAGCTTCCTAGTACTTTTCTATCAAGTGCAAATATATACATATATAGTTAACAAGTGGAGTTAGAATTATAGTAATGCAAAGATATCATTGTAAAAAAGAATAATGAGTTTCACCTTTAGTTCATTGGAAATCTCATCAGCATATGGCTTTCCGTTGTTCTTGGTCAACACCATGTTGAGTAGAGAGAGAAGTTTGTTTACTTGATCTAATTTCTTCTTTTGATCTTTTGTCTTATTATTGAAAAGGACACATCTATTGCCACACAGGCTAAAGGTTTCGTGAACAAAATAGTCGAATAATAATTAGTTAACCATTTCAATTAGAAAATTTTAGAAAGTAATAAAGTGTTAACAGGTGTGTGGTGGCTCAATGAAAGGTCATTTATTATTAGGAGAGGGTCGCTCGTGGTGTGACTGGTGGTAGGTGGTGGTATGTTGTTGTAAATTTTACCTTTGTGATAAAAAATCATCAAAATTATATGGTTTTACTGGAATAAATAGATTCACAGAGTTCATCCAGAAAAGTGGACAAAATATAGTGGCTTTTTGTAATTGGCCCAATAGATAATATCTTGAAAAGGAAAAGAACAAAGATATATATATATATATATATATATATATATATATATATATATATATATATATATATATATATATATGTTCTTTTCCTTTTCAAGATATTATCTATTGGGCCAATTACAAAAAGCCAATATATATATGGCATCACTCATCTTAATTCCAAGAACTGCACTAATAAGATATCAAATGATTTAATATGAAGAGTCAAGAGGCTCATAAAGTTAGGATGAGAATTGACCTGCGATCAACCGAGACAGACACCAATTTTGTTCCATCCAAAGAACATGTAATAAGGAATATTGAACCTTCATGCCCGTCCAATCTACATACCGGGACAGCTTTGTACTCAACGCTCTTTGATTTTGATCACCTACTTTATACAGATTAGACAACATTACCTTATGGTGGATGGAAGCAAGAAATAAACCATGGAAAGTTTATAGAAGTTAGGACTTAGGAAAGTTGTTTAGTGAATTAAAAGGGTAAAATGGTCATTTAGCATTTTATCCAGACTAGACAACATCACCCATTTAGTCATGTCCATGTTAAGTCAATTAAGTAAATGAATAAATAGCACCTTTGCTTTAAGAGTTTCATAAATGGTAATATAGTTTGATTAATTACAAAACTAACCTTCCTATCTTCTGTAGGCTCAATGAGTCTATTTAATTCTTCTATAAGAGCACCCATAGCATTTGTATCATATAGAGGCTTTCCAGGGGCATCTAAAGAAGAGATGCCTGTTTTTGGTAATTCCTCCATCGTGGTTCGCATCAATGACACCTGTACACAAATGAGGGTATTTTTGTCTCAAAGAAATTTATCAAAGGCTTTACATTTCTACTCCACTACCTAATGATCATACTTTATATCCTTGTTTCTTTTTGATTTAGTAAGAAAAGTCAAGAAAACAAGGCTTTCACATTAACTACCGACTATTTACAAAAATGCCACTGAGATAGATAGATAGATACTTGTTCATTGTGTTCATATATATTCCTCTATTGAAAATTCATAGGTATGGTGTTCTTAGCACCAAAGTTCACCATATCTAAAGCTCCTACACTCAAAACAAAAAGTAAGAATTTTATAAGCCCCTTAGTAGTTCCAATCTAGAATTTAAAATGTAATATAAAGTTTTTCAAGAATCACTTGTATAAATCCTTTTATAAGGTAATGAGTTAGTGCTTTATTCATGATTGCTAGGGCTTTGGATCTGGATTCTGGAATTTCAACAAACAACTTTTATAAGTGCTAAATGTAGGATTCGGTGTATCCACTACTTTATAGACAATTATGGAATGAAAAGTAGTATATAGTGGTCTTTTTTTATAATGTTGGATATTTAGGGCTAATTTCATTAATCATGACCAACACCAACTGATATGTTATGTCTTGACAGAAAACCATTTGCATCATCAAAAAATAGCCCTTGAAAGCAAGAAACTCAAAAAGAGACTAAATACTAGATAGTAGTAGTAGGAACATATATTCATGCACAATGGATTATCATGGTTTATTTCTTTCATGTGATCTCCAAGGAAGAAATCAACAAGCTCTGGGGTATGAGCAAGACACTGGAGAGAACTATTCATAAAACAAGTGTTTCCCAAGTTTTGTAAACTCGTTAACCCCAACGAACCCTTCTCACCGGTGGGAGGTACATGTTTTCCCTAAATCCTGAACTCCCATCGGATTTCTTCCCAGACTTCTTGCTCTTCTGTGCATCGGATTTCTTCCCTGTTCCAATCTGATAACATAGACGTACCTGCGAGAGTCGGTCCTCAAAAATTTCAGTCTCGGGTGATTTGGAGGTGGGACCACCGGTAGAGGAAGAATGATCGAGCGTTGCTTTCTTTGAAGGAGAAGGTTAGGGGCAGCGGTGCGTGGGATCTGAGTGGGGACAGAGGGAGTGGTGATGAGAAGAGAGGGTTGGAGGACGTCATTGCTGATAGAAGTACAACCTCTCCTTCGGGACCTGCATCGATCGAATAATCCTAATTATAGGTCATTTTCATTTTCGTTTTTTGTGAGGGTTAGCGAGTCGGTTTCCTTAAGGCCGGTACATCGTCGTCGTGCAGTCTTGAAGAGTCGGTGTGGTTTGGAGGTAGTGGAGGTGGGTGAGGGGTGGAGACGAAGGAGAGGAGATGTTAGAGAACAAATCGAAACGAATGTAGGAGAATAAAGAGGGGTTTAAAATTTTTGGGGATTTCATTTTCCCCCTAAGAAGAGAGACACGTATTTCTTTAAAAAAATATAAAACGATATTCACAAAGGATGCACATAAACAAGAAACACATAGCCCAAATCCAAAAGGATGCAATGTTGGAATCATTTGATATTTAACAGATGATGAATGCGAATGTTGTCTCTTGGGCAAGATCACAAAATCACCATTTACTGGAACATGTGAAAGAGGTGAAAGATTGAATTGTAACATCCCAGAATCGCAAGAGTAGAGTTGAAGGGCTAAAAGTGTAAGTTTTGGAGGGCAACTCGGCGAGTCAGGTCGCGACTTTGGTCGCGTGTCAAGTGGCCTACTCGGCGAGTCCAAAGATGGACTCGGCGAGTAGGTGCTGAATGGAGAAAACCCTAATTCTCGGGGTTGAGCCCTATATAAAGAGCATTATGTTTACTCCCCAGCCTCTTTATCACCCCCTTGAGTCCTAGAAACCCTAAAATCGTGGAGAAGCACCATTGTTGAGTGGATTGGAGCTTGGAGAAGTAATTGTTGAAGAAAGTTTGGGAGTTTGAAGGTGTGGAGTAAGGGGCTTTGCTTGGTTTCGAGTTCCTTGCAGATTGGGGCATCCTTTGAAGGTAAAATCTTGTTCTTGAGCTGTTATTGTCTAGATTCTTCACTTTTGGGGATGTTGAGATCACATCTTTTGGTGTTTTGGAGTCTAGAGGTTAGATCTGAGGTTGCTACCTCAGATCTGGAATGGAGAAGGGTTGGAATGCCTGAAAGTCCCTATGATTGAGTATGTAGTGAAGCTATCTTGTCCCAAACTTTAGCCCTAATGTGTATAATGCCTAGATCTTCATGGATTCACGTAAAGTTTGCCACTTTACGTGATGGATGGGTTGTATGAGGCTAGATCTATGTTTTGGATCAATTGCATGGCCTGGGATGTTTCTGTATGGATTCAGACCGGTGGTACTCGGCGAGTCACAAGGGTGGACTCGACGAGTTACTTGAAGATGAGCTGGAACTCGACGAGTTGGATGAACAACTCGGCGAGTAGGTTGAAGATAGCCTTAGACTCGGCGAGTCTTGTCGAAGAGTCCCAATAATTTCTGGTTGAGTCGAGAATCGGTAAGTCAAGGGATGACTCGGTGAGTTGGGTGCGAGTAGACTCAGAGTGGTTGGACTCGGCGAGTCAGGTCGCGGATTGAGGGAAGTTCTGAACTTGGGGACTTAGCGAGTCATGGGGTTGACTCGGCGAGTAGAGTCAGTCAGGGGTTGACTTTAACCTTGTCCAAGGGTTGACCAGTTGTCTTCCAAGGGTATTTTGGTAAATAAGGGTATATATTGAATTGAGTGTTTTGGTGTTCAGTGGAGGAGTTCGTGTCGAAGTTCGGAGCAGCGGGATCTTATCCTTACAGCCGGCAGTTTCGAGGTGAGTTATCCTCACTATATCAACAGGGTCTAAGGCACCAAGGCCGACCCTTTATTGGATTGAGATTCGGATATGGTTATTATGTTATTGTTTGATATGTCTGCATCCTGGTAGCTAGGATGGTATATGTTGGAGACCTAGTTAAGGTCCGTTTCCCAATATGTAGAGTGATGTTATGCTAGTGACCGGTTAGGTCGGTAACCTGGTTAGGGTGATGATATGCTATGTGATCTGCTTGCTCGGTTGTTGACTATGACTGTTATATGATTGTATGTTATGTGCACATGGTTGTTTGGACTGGAGATGGGTTGAGGCAGGTCCTGCTGTGTGCTGTAGGCCAAGATACCCAGGGCGGACCGGTTATTCCGTAGGCCCAGCGAGCGGTCCGGATAGGCTGTAGGCCCCACAAGGGCGGACCAGACGTGCCGAGGCTCGGAGAGTGGACCAGACCGACTGAAGGCCCGATGCGGGTGGACCAGTCACGTTGTAGACTAAGAGAGTGGAGCAGGTGGGTTGAAGGCCCGGTGCGGGCGGACCAACCACACTGTAGACTCGAAGGACATGATTAGATTCGGAGGATAGATTCGATGGACTGAAGGCCGGATACGGCGGATCAGTCACACAGTAATCCCGATATGCATGGCTGTTCTATGTTCTGTTATGTTATGTATGTTTTATATGTTATGGGCCGGAAGACAATATGTTTGGGACCGGAAGGTCTTAGCCTGGAAGGGCGTATATGTGGTTGGTATTTTGGGGGTATCTCACTAAGCTTTCGGGCTTACAGTTGTTTAATGTTTTTCAGGTTCTTCAGGAGACTGTGGCAAAGCGAAGGCGTGATCGTACCGCTCGTCATGATTTTGTAGCAATGTGATTCTGGGAATACTCTAAATGATTTGTATTGAAAACCTTTTTGTAAACAATTTAATGAAATCGGGTTGTTTTCGAAAAATTTAAATTGGTTGCATTTTTCGGTCGTTACATTGGACCTAATCCATACGAATGTGTATGACCTATTTAGATCCTCCACAAGAGATGCTAATCGACACTACGTGATGTTTACAGATGATTATAGCATATATATGATGATATCTACTTAATCAAACATAAATCAGAAACATTTAAAAAAGTTCAGAGAGTTTAAGCACGAGGTCGAGAATCAATTAGGCAGGAAGATAAAGATGCTCAAATCTGACAGAGGTGGTTAATATTTTAGTATTGAGTTCCACGACTATCTTAAGGAACGTGAAATTATTTCACAATTGAATCCTCCTAGAACACTACAACTTAATGGTGTGGTTGAGAGGCGTAATCAACATTACTGGATATGATTCGTTCCATGATAAGTCGAGCTTCTCTTTCTATTCATTTATGGGGGTATGCCTTAGAGATAACCGCCCATTTCGTGAATCTTGTTCTAACAAAGAATATTGCCAAAACACCTCATGAGATGCGGACAAGGTAAGATCCCTCGCTCGCATATATCAATGTATGAGGTTGTGAAGCACTCGTAAGATGAGAGACGCATGCCAAACTTGAACCCAAAGCCGAGAAGTGTTATTTCATCGACTACCCACATTAGTTATTTGGATACTTGTTTTACAAACCTAGTGATATCGTGTGGTTTTAAGAAACCTTGTGCTATTGCTCGAATCCGTAGTCTATCTTATTTTCATTAATGACAGTTGACACCTCAGAAGGTTACCTGCTGAAAAGGTAAAAATGACAAAAATACGAAATTTTTCTGGTTTTTAGTATTTTTTATTTATTTATAAAAAAGTAATAATTTGGGACTAAATTATAAATTGTGTCAAATTTTTGAGATTTTTTTTGAAGATTTTACGGTTTTTTATAAATATAGTTTTGTATTTTTATTTTTAAATTTTATGAAAATGGAATTATCTTTTCTTGAAGTTACATTGAGGAAAAATAATTTTATAAATATACAAACAATTTTTAACGAAACATGCGATTGTTATAGAATTATTCAAATGACTAAAAATACAATTTTATTAAAAAATAACATATGCTCATCACTATAACTTCATCTTGACATATAAAACATCCGGTCCCGATCCAAATGGAAGGGGCAATTTGGACGATGGTGCCGGTCTCGTTAGGGTTTGTGACCTCAAAATTATATATATATATATATATATATATATATATATATATATATATATATATATATATATATATATATATATATATATATATATATATATATATATATATATATATATATATATAACCTGTGTAAATTATTTTCTTTCACCATGCTTCTATGGCTAAGCTGTATAGAAGCCTTGGTAAAAAATCTTTTCAATCTCAGTGAATTGGCCTGAGTTCGAGGCCCGTTATATCGATTATTTAAAATGCATAACAAGAAGTTATAATCTTCAATTTTTTTTTTTGGTTACTTTACTCAGCGCCCTTTTCTTTACTACCTTTTCTTTATCTTATAACCAAACGAGGTTTGTATACTCATTGAATTACTATAGGAAATACTCTTCAAATTATTGTTCACTTTGATTTTTTAAATATTTTTTATTCAACTTTAACCTTAAATAATTTATTTTTTGTTACATATAATTTTTTACGCAAGATATATAAGAATAGATTGTTTTAAATATATTTTCATTGTTGTAAGTTTGATCTAAAGATATATAACACAAATAAAATTATTTATGGTCAAATTGACATGGACAAACTTCAGAATTCAAATGTAAACAGTAATTTTGGGCCGAACAGAATAACATTTTATTATAAATATTTTTTCGTGTATTTTTAATTACATTTGAATTCCACATTTAATTTTATTGCACTGGAATCCAATTTACAGAAATAACCTCATTATTCTTTTGATTATTCGCAAATCATGCATGTTATAGAAATAGTCCCTATATATTTTATCCGTTTCTTTCAACAATTAATCCACCATTTATTTTATTTTAAATTTTGGTGCTTTTGTGGCCCATTATCACGCATAATTCTCATGTTTATCTTAGATCGTCGTTGAATGTATGATAGCTATCGTTTTTAGGTTTGTTAACAAAAATATACCAATCTACGTTCAAGTTTATTATTATTAGTATAGTTTTCACCAAAATATAGAATTTTTTTGTTTATTTACAAACACCAAAACGACGGTTCACCAAAAGGGTCCGGTTGTTCGATTGTTCGGTTTTACTTAAAATGATTTATTTTTCTATTTTTTGTAAATTATTATCAACATATTGTTTTCAAGGTTGAAGACGAAGATTTTTAAAGTTAATCCCTATTTTTTTTTAGTATTTAAACTTCTATTGATCTTAGAATTAGAATGAAAAAAAATCACATCTCTATACCTTTTCTTTCTTTTCAATTGATTTCCTTTTTTTGTTCACAATTTAATCACGCTGCATGTGAATTACATCCAAAATTGAATTTTGCTCTCGAAGAATAATATGTTATTATATATGCAAATACCATAGTGTATAATATATTTAGTGTGATCATTATATTTTCTTTATTTCTTTAGTTAGTTTATACTATGATAAAATTTAATTTACTTTGATAATGCTATAAAAAATTAAAAATTATATGCATTTGTGTTATAAGGACATTTTGGTAATTATCAACCAAACAACCAGTGGCGGAGCCAGGGTAAAAACATAGGGGTATCCCAATTTTTTTTTAAAATATCTAAAACGGAACCCAAACATTATAACTAGGGGCTGAAATTAAAAGTTCAAAACAAAACATATATATTAAATAAATTGGTTCAAAATTATGACTTCAAAACCTAGATACAAAATTAAACTAATAATAAATATTTTATGACATTTCAAAATATGACACGTCATTTAGTGTGAAGCTCACATGCACAGTATATAATTCCATTATATACTAATATACAAGTATATTTATTTTAGTGTTTAATTGCTTACATATGTCTATTGCACAGTACATTACTACAAGTCTAAAAATAAATAAATAATATCAATAGGAGGTTGTGAAGTGCAATCTAGTCTTTAGGGTTATGGTTTACAAACAAAAAAGTAAAACCGTAAAATACGAATATTTTTTTTCTTCTGATTTAGTTAAAATGTATCAATTAGATTATCATAACTTTTATAATCGTCAATATAAATTGTATTTCTGTTTTTTATTTTAATATCATTGGTAATCTATTAGAAAAAAATAGTTTTCTTTTCATTTTCTTTCTTCATAGAAATGAAGTTACTTTTAAATATATACAAATGTTATCATTGATAAAGTAACTTGTCAGCATCTATATGACTATATCTAATCTTACACTCTATCAAACATAAAAGAAAGAGATAGACAGTAAAAAGAAAGAGAAACATAGTAAAGAGAGAGAAACGAAACAAGAAAAACAATACCAGACTATTATTAATTTTTTGTGGAGACCGAAGGGTGAAGAGGATATCAGATTATCGGTAAGGGCTGGCGAACACGAAGAAAACAGAGTCACGCGGAAAAACCACGGTCCGACCACGGAGTGATACGGCGATTGGTGACAGTGACCGGTGGGGAAGACACAGTTGGACGACAGGCGGCAACGTTACTTCGATGAGACACAGTAAACCATAGGTTTTTCTCTAATAACCGTCTTGGGATTAATAAGCTTAATTGAAGCCTTAATTGAAGCTTTCATCCATCTTTGGGTTAAGAAATTTGCATCTCTAATTAGATTTTTGGTTTACTTTTTAGAATTTAAGAGATAGTTTCTTAACTTAATTAGTTTCCAAATGTCATGCGGTTTTGATTTTGTCAATGATTCTTTCGATTTTATCCATGATTTTCAGATTATTTTATCGCTTAACATGTAAAGCAAAATTTTCCAAAAAAAAATTACATTACTGGATAAAAATTGAGGGGTATCCCGGGATACCCCGGGCTCTACATTAGATCCGCCACTCCAAACAACACAGATTAATGATTCATTCCATTACAACAAGGTAAACAAAACGAAGGAATGACAATGATACATTCCATTATTTTTTGCAAATCCATTACTTGGTCAATTTCATGATTATTTCATCTCGTTCAACCATACAGACCATAAAGTACACTTATAACATTTCTGAACACTAATAAATAAATAAACATGTTTTTTCATTCATTTTGACATATTATTAATTTCTAAAAGTTACATCATATTATACAAATTTTATTAAACTTGAAAATAAGATGGTAATAATTGATTTTAAGTTTAACATTGCGTACATATTACACAAAGAAAGTGGGCCCTCAAAATAATCAGGCCCACAAAAGAAGGCCCAAGGTGGAAATTACGCGTCTAAGCCTCTAAAAGGTCGGTGGATCTGCCCATATAAATAGCGCCTCACCCTTTAGAACAATCCCATTACGCAAACTTTCAATCTCCAGATCCCCTCTGGAAGCTCTCGCCGTCGAAACCCTAACCCTAGTTTCAAAATACAATTGGGGCGCGAGAGATCTCTCCACTCGGGTTCTTTAGATCGTTACTACGTCTAATAAACCCATCGATTTGATCTCTATTCTTGGTTTTAGGAGGATTTTTGTGTCTTATATCCTTTCGATTCGATCTTTGAGGAATCAATCGAGGATGTCTCGGTGCTTTCCGTACCCTCCTCCTGGTTATAGTAGGAACGGAGCTACATATGAGGCCTTGATCGAATCGATTAAGGTTTGTTCAGAATGAACTTTTGAGATCTGTTGTATTTCTATGATATACATGCGAAAAAAAAGGGTCGTGTCTCTTTATGTACATCTGAACTGAGTCGATGTGTATGTTGTACATGTTATTACTCTATGAGGAACCAGAAGAGTATGTGTTTTAGGATGTGAATATGTGTTTATCAAAAGTTGATTGAATCATTTCGTCGGTTGAGGAAGATGATAATAGGTTATCTAATAGAATAGTATCATGGTTTAATTGATGGATTATTGTCGGTTAGTTTTAGTGATTTCTTAGAGGAGTTAAGGTTCTGCCTACGGTGAAAACGGGGTACTTATTGATTTTGTAAGTGAATTTGGTAATTGAACTAGGTTTTGACCCAAGTATTGTACACAGTCTAGTATCCCTTTGTCGGCGTTGACATGATGTTGCCTTACAATAGGAGTGAGAGTTCGCCCTTTAAGGTTATGATTAAGAAAGATTGGATACCAGATGTTAGAACTGAGTAATGTAAGCAACCCTTGAATTCTTTCTGGGAAATGAAATTGCAAGTCTTAAGGATACTGGGGATGTTTATATTCCCCAATTGTGAGTGAGTAGCATTGATTACATTGTTAATTACTAGTGGTCTTTAGGCTATATTTGTTATAATACAGCTTTAAGGGTTTGTTTTAGGACACTTTGAAAAACAAAATCTGTATTCCAGTGGTATGTAGCACTACCCGTGTTAATAGCTTGTAGAACATTTACCAAAGAAGCATTTAACTAAATGGTTTCAAGCATGCTGTTAATTTTACTAAGAAAACATAATAATTGCATGTTCTCTTTTGTCTGTAAAACTCCATCTGGTTTGCTGAGCATTTCATTTCTTACCAATTGTCTTATTTACTACACACTGTAGTGGGGTTAGCTTTCTATGTTAAAGTCACTTTGACTTCTGAGAAGCTTTAAAAGATAATTTATATTCAGATTGATTTTGTTTGTGAAATTGAAATGTCAACAAATGAAAAGTATTTCTTCTTTCTAGTTTCTAGGCGAATTGTGGGTATGTCTTGTAAAGATTTTGGTCTTGTATGTAGAAAAGCATCGTCACAAGTTTTGTTTGTACAACATATTATGTTGCTATCGAGGTCTCTTTTTGTTCCAATGTTGTCCCTTGTTAGCAATGGTTCTAAACTTGTTGCTCTGGTGCTTTAATTAAAGCTCCAGAAGGAAACCGATAAGGCCAAATCAGAAAGGAAGAAGGAGAAGAGGGCAAAGAAAGAGAAGAAAGAAAAAAAAGAAAAAAGAAAAGACTCAGAGAAGTCAAAGCTACAAAAGAACCCAAATGAAAGTCAACAAGATTCCTATTCTAAACAGTTCCCACCATTAAACATCAAGAGAAAAGAGGATACAATTGAGCAGTTGGAAAAGAGTGATTTAACTGAAGAACATAGTCAACCCGTTGACTCTCACAAGCCAAGTTACTCATCAGACAGCACTCAGAACAGTAACAAAAGGAAAAGAGATGATCCTGTTGTTCCCGATGACTCTAATCATGGTTAGTTTGATTCTCTTTGACGAAAATACCCTTTTGTGTTCTCTTTTGACTAATCTTGAAAGGCGTCTTTCAATAGTGAAACCAATCAAGATTCGATTATTCAAGAAGCAGAAAGGACCTGATTCCATCAAAGAAACTTCATGTTCTATTTCTGGGAGATTTGATCAACAATCTAATTCCAATTCCGTTAATGGGCAAAGAACATCAATTCCAATTCCAGTTCCAGTTTCAAGTAACCGAAAGTCTGGAATCCCTGCTACATCAACAAGCTATGATAGAAAACAATCCGCACCCCTTTCATTACATTCAAGAAAGGGTGACGTGGCAGTGCTTCATTCATCTAGACAACAGCAACCAATTCCAATTCCAGGTTACAGAAAACCATCGGAAAATGTGATTCCAACTCCATCTCCATCTCCAATTCCACCTTCTGCTCCATCTGTTTCAAGAAAGCTTGATGCATCAATGGTGTCTAGTTCAGGAAGAATGTCAACTGATGAAATCAAATTGCAGAAGAAAAAAGATCCAATCAGTGAGATTCCATTGAATGTGGGCCCTACTACAAGATTTGAGAAGAAGTTGCAGAAGAAGCATTTGAAGTATGAAAAGTTGATAGGGAGTTGGGTCCCACCTGTTCTTGAAGCTCAGGTGGTTGCTGATGATGGTGGTGATGATTGGTTGTTGGGGAGGAGGGAGACAAGAGTTGCCAGGTCAACGATGAAGGATGATGTGGAGACATGTCGGGAGATGACGTGGCAGCCATGTGCGAGGTTCTTAGTGGAGGCAGATTTATATGCATTGCCGTATACTGTTCCTTTCTAATATAGTTAATTAGTTATAGTGAAGTTGTGTATAGTTTTTGGTAGTGGCAAAAAAAAAAAAAAGAAATTTTTTGTAATTTGTTAAAGTGGAAGAAACCTCTTTTATAAAAGAAAAGAAGTTAAAAAGGTAATCTTTATGTAATTTATTGTTTGGTAGGTATGCTTTGTGGTGAAATATTTGTTTGTAGTTTTTGACTTCATTTTTATAATTGATGGATATGATTTTTAGATTAAATGTGTTGAATATAGTTGGATGCATTATCTTGTGTGTATAAATTGTAAAACAAAGTTTGTGCTCTTGATTTATATGTTGTATTTATGAGCAAGTGGTATAATTTCTAAGTTCCCTCTTGAAATTAAGATTCACACTTTCTGAATATTTGTATAAAAGTTGTAAATTGTTTGCAAAGAACAATTGGATGCACTTATTTTTATTGTTTTTGAGTTATGGAATATAAAAACATGAAATCAGTTAAATAGGTGTTTCTTTGAAGGGAAATTCTAGCATATATAAAAGAGAGTTTTTTAGAAAAAATGAACATTTTTTTTGTTCTTGAAAAATGACTACAATCTCTAAAATATTTCATTCCAGACTAATCTTCACAATTCAAACTTTTTTTTTTTCTAAATAAAATGCTCCGTTCTTGGTTTGATTTTTAAATTTCGGAATTACTGTTTTTTAATAAAATGTGTGATTTTATACACTAATATCATATATGTTTATATTTACTATATTTGTTTGGAAAATTTAGGATAAAATCCCAATATTGTAGGTTAATTTATGGTTTAATCCTAACATTGATTTTTAAACAAAAACCACTTGATTATCTAATTTTATATAACAATATGTCATTTTATGTTGAAAAAAATAAAGACTGTTTCGTTAATTATTTAGACGTTTCAATTAAAAAAAATAAAAACTGAGATTAAACCATAAATTGATCTAAAATATTTGGGCATTTCCATATTTGTTTTATCTTTTTGGTAAATTTAAGTTAAAAAAGAATTTTTTTTCTTGAAATTCGGGGATTGTTTTTCGGTTTAAATAATCGCAACAAAAAGATAAATTCTGAAAAATATTAGAAATCAATTTTGTGAATTTCGAGCGAATTGTATTTAAATAATCGCAACAAGCCGAACTTAACCAAACCCTTACCCCTTAGTGGGCTTCAAATAAGACCAAATGGAAGCCAACTTGTTCACATCTACGCTCTACTTAAGGTTGGTGTGAAGGTTATGCACTTATGCTATATGCTATGTATTTTCGCATGAGAAAAACATATTTTATAGCATGAAATATATTTTATCGTATAAGACCGTTTTATGAAAAATTATTTTGTTGGCTGCAAATTTTTTACTTTTAGCTTGGAACTGGTTGGTTGACTGGATAATGCTAAAATACATATTTTCAATATAAGTTGGGCATTTTGTAAATATTTTTCATATTGGTAAAATTGTAAAAGATAGTGACAGTATATTTTAGATAACATTTCATACACGACACTAAACATGATTGTATTTGCCATAATAAGATTGAACTGGGCATTGTATTTGACAAAATAAAAAATGTTTGCCTCTACATGCGACGACTTAATACTAAAAGCTTTTTTAATTTTCAAATAACATAAATAGATACATAAAAATGGGCCCCGGAAATTTGGAGGCACTGAACTATCGTCTATGCTGTCGTACCATCTGATACGGCCCTGGCTATGGTTATATTGCATGACTATGTTTTATGGTTAGTAGAAACCAATATTCTAAATAACGTAATACGTGAATTATTACAGAGTCGGCCCTAAGGGTGTCTGTGTGCAAGATGTGCAACTTTACAGTGCTTCCGAAAAAAATAGGGTCCGAGCCAATTATATATTTAATTTGTTAATATATAATATATTACGTAAAAAATTACAAAATTGAGTTTTAGTTAGCTGGAGAAAGTTTTTTTTTGAACTATAGAATTTTTTTTAAAAGAAAACCTAACAATAAACTAGAAAAAGAAAATTACAACAAATTAAAGTAACAACAAATTACAAGCAATGACAAGATTATGTAGCCAAGAAGTTGCCCTCCCTTTACAAGACCCTTCAAGACAACCAATGTTTGATTCCTTTCAAGTTCTCGATTTTATTTATTTATTATTAATTTGTTTATATATGATTTTGTTTTATCAAAAAATATGCAAAATTAGTGCGCACTTCGCTTGGCCAATGGTTGTTTCCGTTGGTTTTTTCTTTTTTCTTTCTAAGGATCTAGGTTGAATTCCTGATAGTCTTATTTTTAAGGGAAAATACCTTACCAGTATAATTATTTTTATCGTTTTGTTTATATTTAGATAACTTCTTTATTTTTGTATACATTTGACCATTTAACTTGTTATATGTGTTCACATATTGTCATTATCATCGGATATAACAAATGGCAATGATAATATGTGAGTAAATTAATAAGTTAAATGGTTAAATGTGTACAAAAAAAAGTTAGTAAAATGTGAACAAAACAAAAAGTTAATTACTCGGATAAGTCATTTTCTTCATTTTTAATAGCGGTTTTATTTATTATATTTGTTTATATTATTTTTTTCAAACATTATTTTTAAAATATCCATAATTTCATAAAATATTAATTAAATATTGATCAATTTTAAACTTTACTTTTTAATTAATAAATATGTTTTTGTTTTGTGAAATACTTTATATAGCCGCTTACAAATATTTTCTTTTGTTTTTAAGCATATATAACAATAAGTAAGGATGATCTTTTAATAAAAATTAAGAGAAAATATTACCTATCAAATAAAAAACAAACAAAAATCGATATTATGTAAATGTTTTAAAATTATTCAAACTTTTTGATACTTTTTAATTAGAAGTTTATGAACTATTAACTTTTTTAATACAACATTTTAAACTAATATTTAACTGAAGTATTTTAAAATGTTATGAAAAATATTAAATTGTCATACAAAATCTTTAAAACACTTTAAAAATGTTGTAAAAGAAAGTTTAGAAATAAATGTATGAAAGCTATAAAAAAACTGTATGAAAATGTAAAAAAAAAAGTTAAAAACCTATAAGATTTTTTTTAATATTTATAAAATATTTGATTTAAAAGCACTTGTATTAAAATTATATAAAAGTATAAAAAAGTTAAAAAAAAAATGATAATTAAGTTTAAAAAATTGTATTAGAAATACCTATAGGAAAAAATATCATAAAAATGTTGTAAGAAATTATAAAATATTTAAGAAATTTGTAAAAGAAAAAAAAATTGTTCACATTTAGGCAACTTTTTTTATACACATTTGACCATTTAACTTGTTAAATGTATTCACATATTATCATTGTCAGGTGACAATAGTAATATGTGAACACATTTAATAAGTTAAATAGTCAAATATGTAAAAAAAATGAAGTTACCTAACATGAACAAAACCAAAAGATAATTATCTTTGCAAATCATTTTCCCTATTTTTAATATATTTTCTTACTCCTTTCCATCTAATGCACCAAGGTTCAATTAGCATCCCCATTTTTAACATATTAATCAGTTTCTACTTTTTTCTTTTTCTTCTTCTCACTTTTTTTCTTATATCTCATCTTAACCCACCTTAATTTCTATTAATAAATTTCGCTCATACATATAAATATATATATATATATATATATATATATATATATATATATATATATATATATATATATATATTTCTATTAATGTAGGTCTACTTTTATTTTTCGCACATGGTTCTCAAAATGAACGGACTAACTCTATGACTTAAAGTGACAATTTTGTATATAATTAATAATTTCATATATATTTTCTATTATTATTGATTTTTATATTCATATGTAGACCTGACAATAGGCGGGTTTGGAGCGAATCGAACTTGATCCAAACCCTTTTAACAAATTTCAAAATCCGATCCAAACCCGCTTCGTAACCCGCACGGTTTTGAGTAATCAAACCCATACCCTTATCCACCGAATCAACAAATATCCAAACCCGCCCCGTAACCTGTAGGTTTTTTGAATAATTAAACACATTTTACTTAAATCATAAAATCACATTTATTAAATAAAACTAAGTTTTTATTTAGAAAACACATTATGTACTCGAGAACTTTCTATTGGAATTAAAATAATTATTTTAGTTTCTTCCGATTGGTTTTTGACCGTCGATTGCATTGATAGAAAATAGCAATTACAAACTTTCTTCCGGTTGATAAATGACCTTATTGATTTATAAATGAAATTGGTGATGACATGATGAAATATAAATGAAATGAAATCAAGACTCTTAGGAGAATACTGGAAGTCTAGAAGTTGAGTCCTCGAGTCCTATGTAAAAATCATTTAGTCTTTGGGCTTTTCTCTTTGAACTTCTGATTGGAATTTAATGTAAACTTTAGGCAATATAAAATATAAATTTATATTTCTAAATCTTATATGGGGCGGGTTATAAACGGAGCGGATCGGTGATGATCCATACCCGATCCTTTTAATAAAAGGTTAGCGAGTACGGGTCGTTAATGGGTAAATAGATCAAAAACTACGCTTTAAACCCATATAATTGTTAAGGGTATGGATCGGATCAGGGTCAAAACCCGCTTCATTGTCAGACCTATTCATATGTGAGTTAAGACGACATTTTGTCAAAGTTTGGCGGCAAATACAAGTTTTAGAGCTATAACGTGTCATGGCAGACCCATGACGTGTTTTTTAGAACATTGATAGAAACTAATAACCGAGCTTGCGTTTTACATGTTTTGATTACACCAATGACATTTTACAAAGTTATAATTTGAGGGGGGTCAAAGTAACATTTAAAAAAATAGAAGGTGTGAAAAATGCATTTTACGAAGTGGAGGGATAAAATCATAATACCACGGGACGAAGGATAAACACGAAAGTTTAGAAAACGGAAGGGTAAAAATGATATTTTATAAAGTTCAAGGCGAAGGGGGTGAAAATGATATTTACAAAAATAATGGGATGGAAAAGATGATTTTACAAAAAGAAGGTTGCAAGTGATGGATAATACAAATTAGAGGGATTAAAATTTGAAATTAACGCATTAATATACTTGTACATTATGCGTATGGACATGTAACTTTAGCTATAATGAATAATACTCACAAACCAAGAGTTAGGTATAATTGTAATTAATTGACAAAAACTTTAGAAAAATACTTAATTTTTTTTATAGAAAGTAAACAATATAAAAGTGTATTTATCTAATTATGTAGTTATAGAGTTAGGAAAATTGAACCAATTGATAACTAATTTTTTTTTTATTTTCGTGATTTTCTCCGACAAAGTGAATTATGAAAAATCAAAAAACATCTGGTCAATCTACTGTATTGCCTTATAAATCTTTGTATGAAACACTTTTTGACTTGATTCGGTACCGGAAACACCACTCCACCCACTCAGTATTGCATCTGTTCTTGAGTTTTTATTTAGATGGAGGGGAAAGGAAACTCAATTGGCCCGAAATTTCGACAGAATCCGAGACTAGAAAATCTTTTTTACAAAATTAGTATTGATGTCATCAAATTTTCAATCCCACACATCTTGACTTGGGCCCCCTGTATCACATGATTGTTTTAATGTAATTGAAATTTATATGAATACATATCGAAGCAATTAAAAGTGTAATCTAATACAAGTTCGGTTGGCACAAAGCACATATTTAGTAAGATACACGGGGGAGAGGGTGTCAAACCCTCTCTCCCTACTCGATCAAGGGCTAGCGCCTCTTTCGGAGTTAGAAACAGAATGAAAAAATGCCTAAAAATGGCTTATTTATGTAGAACTAACTAATTCGACTTATGAAATTATTTTTTACTTTATTTTTGGGAAAAATGTTTTCGATCTTTTACACTTTGTTATCGAGTTTTCTTAAGAAATAAAATGGAAGGAAAGAGGAAGAAATGGAAAGAAATGTTTGTTATTGAGTTTTTTTTAGGGGAAGGGAAAGAAATGAGAGGAAATGGTGTTTTTGAGTTTTCTTTAAGAAAGAGAGGAAAAGAAATATGTTTTTCGGTTTCATTTAAGGAAGCAAAGGAAAAGGAACAAAGGATTGACAAAAAACTTATTTTTCATCAAATATTTCCTTCTTATTTTGGGATGATTTGAAGGGAAAAGAGTAGAAGAAAAAAGAAGGAAAGGAAATTTATATTTCCTTTTTTTGTTCCTTCTCATTCGTCTTCTTTGCTTTCCTTAAAAAAAAAACTTGAGAAATAAGAATAACAGAAACAATTATATTATTTACAGAAGCTTTTGGTCTTTATATTATACTCTTTCCCAAACATTACAAAAATTCCTTACATAAACTTCTATTATCCTCTAAAATTATTTATGTGTGAAATTATGTATGAATTCTTATCAGGACCGTTCCAAACATATTTTATGTCTAGAGCGAAAAAAAAAATTAGGCTTTTAAAATACATAAATGTATCAAGTTTTTTATAATAACTCAATAATCGAAAGAAAATTACTTTGTACTCTCTTATAAATATATCAATTTCCATAAAAAAATCCAACCCCTTAAAAAAATGACCATGTACGGTTGTTCCTATCGTTCACCTTCTCGGACGGGTGTGATTTCCATACATATAAAACAAATAGATTTGTAAGAAGGTAATTACACGATCATGTATACAACTATCCAAGCTTAAATCTCACCTTAACACTTCTTTTTTCACCCAAGTATTACAACACTACGTACGTGACCTTATATATAAAATAATTATTAAACGACATATATCATATATGACCTGTAGGCAAGGGTACATGTATGGACACCCACGGAAACGTGGGTAAGCCAAACATAGGACCACATATAATTTTTTGATATTTTTTTTTTCCTGTCATTAAAAAAAAGGATATATGTTATGCATTAATTGCTTGCTACTTGTTAGGTTCCAATTTGTTTGGAAACATATGTGCATCATATACTCCCCTATGTTTTATGGCTTATTGATGTGACGAACATTTAATTCTGGGCACAATATATTATGATATGTGGACCTTTCTTTTGGGATTCGGTTCTAGTAATGTATATATGGATTGTATTTTATTAATAATTTAATATGAGCTCACAATAGTTTATATACAATACTCGACACCAAACAACCCATCAAAACTGAAACATGAACAACTGTTGATAAGGACTCGAAGTTGTTATATATTTTTAGGATAATGTATACAAATTTAATTATAGTGTACAATGATGTTAGAAAATGAGTTAATGAATATCAATATGAAGTTGGAATTGTGTATAAATAATTTCAAAATCTGTAATTTCAAACATATTGTCTTTGGTTATACAAAATCAGATTAATGATAATGTAAGAAATCAATATCACAAATTCATGCAATCGGAGATACAAAATATATAATCATATATTACCTATGTGGCACTCTTATATATTTTCCTAAGGAAAAATGTATTTTCTACAAAACTACAATTGTGTATGTATAAATATTTTACAGTTCATTTTTGTTGGTCTCTGAGAAAAAACTAAAAAATGATAGGTCTGTTACAATGGATACCGTTACCGATAAAACTAGAAATATATTTCAAATTAATGATTTATTCAGCTATAGCCAAAGACCTCCTACGTGCTTATTACTTATGTGGTTGATCTATGGCTAGGAGGAAGATGTCCATCGAGTTTGACAAAATTTGTTGTCTCCGCTCCTCTTATGTATTTCTTAAAACTTGAAAAGGAATACGACCTATTTGTAACGTCTGCAGATTCATACTAGTCAATTTAGAAACAATAAGTATCAAAAATGACTTTTTAATAGAAGAATATTTATAATAAATAATCTTAACCAAGTTATATTATATGTCACAAGGGTTCCGTACATATAAATAACGCCGAAATCCGAGTTTTAACGAAGATGTTATGACTCATCGAAGTTTTACGGCAAAACGGGCACGACACCAAAAATCGTAAAAAGTGAATTTACGATAAAATACTTTCTAGCTTTAGCGATCTAAACAAAAGTCGTAGTATATGTTAAATTGAGAGCGTGAATAAAAAGAACATCCAAATCTGTCTTCATATGAGGAAGTTACGTTTTTTTCTAAGATTTAGCATAACAGTGCACAACCCGGAAATTCGAATTTTAGATCGGTCGATTTTTAGCCAAAATAATCTAAATGAGAAATGAAGATATTGTTAATAGGAGTTAAACGATAAAAAGACAGTCGAAAACGGAGCTCGTACGCGAAAAATATGGACGAAGCTTAGTCTGTACTCTTCAAGCGTGGCGAATTCGATGCAGATTTGTAAATATGAGATAGAATAAGAATTGGCCAACGAGGTCTAAATGAAAGTTATAGTACTTGTAAATACCAACGCATCGATGTAAACAACGTAGAAAACAGAGCTCGTACGCGGAAGATACAGACGAAGCTTAGAGATTACTCTACGATAAAACCCCTATAAATAAAGGGTAAATCATTCATATTTCTCACACCTTTCACCATCTCTTTCTCTCTCTAATTTCTGTCTCTAACCCTCCTAACCCCCAATAAGCCTATGTAAACCTCTAACACCCGAAGGACGCCACGAGGCTCCCGGAGTCCCGAGAAAAATGGTCTTTCGGTTCGAAAACGCTGCTCCAAGCGAAGCCCGGTTTTTGAGAAAATCCACTGTAAGTGAGCTACGCTTACGCTATTTTTAATATATCTTTTAATTAATTATAGTAACGTTATTAGGACCTTATGTTAATTATATTATGGGTTAGATAAGTGTTGTTGTAATATCTTTTTAACCACTCGTGGTACGGGGAATCTGGTTTGGAGGGCCGCTTGGGTTGCTGGATTTAGAAGTGCTATATGCCAAAATGATCATGCCCTCTGGTGTTTCATGTCCGGCTTCTATCTATACATAGTGGGCGAAGAGTATTGTTTAACGCTTATATAATAGTAGTAATAGCTAGACTACTAATTAGTCTCGGTAAAACGTTAGACTAAACTCTAGTGGTAATGGTACTAGGTTTTGTCGAAGGAAATTGTTTTAAAGTAAACGAAGTGTTGTCCGAGAACCGCGTCACCACCTTATCAGGTGAGTGCATAGTTTCTTTCATATTACACATAGATACGGAGTGTTTTATATAAATTACGTGATATGTGTGCATATTATCTGAATACTTGTTGTCTATGCTGGATGAACGATTTTATACATGCTTTAAATGAAGTAAACTATATATGTATTTTATATCTACAAAATATGTTGGGTAAAACATTGGTAGATGAAATATGAGTTAGATGATGAGATAAGAGGTGATATAGACCATGAGATAAGGGTGAGATGTGAACAATGAGAGAAGCCTTTTACCCAAATGATGGACCCGTCATCTAGCAGAGTATGGATGACAACCACAAACTACTCTAGACAGTCCAGTGGAACACTAGCAGGATCACAACATGTAGGTGTTGTGATCGACGTGTTCACCCGGTGTACTCTATACCTTGACGATTATGCAGACTTAGTTCCTAAACCTTGGCGATCATGCAGACTTGATGCCTAAACCCTGGTGACTATGCAGACTTAGTGCCTAAACCCTGGAAACTATGCGGACTTAGTGTCTGTTGTATAAACCCTGGCGATTATGTAGACTTAGTGCCTAAACGCGGTGACGATGGAATTCGTTCCAATTCCTTAGGATAATCCTTAGGAATAAATTAATGAGGAATAACTGATTTTTAGGGTAGATCCTTAAGAGTAAAGAAGATAATGGGGATGGGTAATTGGGTTGATTAATTGTTTGAAGATTAAAAATAATAATTATATTATTTTGAGTTGAAAACCCTATGTACTCACCAAGTTTCCCAACCTGACCCACTCAGTTTATTTATATAACAGGTGTTGATATGAAGTCACATTACACTGAGAGATTAAGGAGATATAAATCACTAGTGATAATGAATGTAGCGCTGAGGCCATATTACATAGCTCCAACATGGTGTCGTGTGAGTGTCACGATGATGAGTCTCTTTCCATGATTATCGTGGACTTATTCAATGCCTTTAAACTTATCAACAGATCCACATTACTTCATGAGGTCATGTTGAGGTGTCCTTATATCTCCTTGTGGGTAGAGTTCATATATGGTCAAACAACAAAGGTTATATCTAAGAGACACTCATATTTGGTCTACTATCGGGGTTCAACAAAGAGATCCCTTGGGACCACTTCTCTTTGCCCTTGTGTTGCTCTCGCTTTTGCATAATATTAGAGAAAATTGAGAGCTTCTTCTCCATGCATGATACATTGATGAGGCACACTTATTGGAGATTCGGAGGAGGTGGCCAAAGCGTTGGACATCGTTAAGGTGATTGGCCCAAAATTAGGCCTTCAGTGAATATCCAGAAAATCAAGCTCTTTTGGTCCTCGTGCGAAGGTAGGAAGCTGCATGAGGGGCTATTCCTAATTGGCATCGGGAGGCCGCCATTGGAAGTGAAACCTCTTGGGTGAGTTGTTAGTAGAGAAAGTCAGATTTACCATTAGTAGGCCTCATTCACAATGTTGATCTATAAGGGGAGTTTAGGGAAGTGACATATAAAATGACCGCCATTAGGTATCCACTCTTATCCACCACTCTCTTGACTAGTGGAGGGTCGTTAGCCGAACGGGTTTGATGGATACTTAAATCTCTTTAATAAGTATAATGGAATATATAAAGTAAATAAATGTTTTTTATACAATTCCCAATCTTAGTTACTTTAAGAAAATGTGAATTTGATGCTAATCCATCAAATTGCACATTGCACTTTATAAAAGTCGTTAGTGGAGTGTGTGTGGTTAACCGATACACTAATATGGACTAATAAAGGGTGGCAATGGGAAGCTCGTAAATTATCATTGATTAATTGAGCGTGTGTGGTTAACCGACACATTAATTAGATGATAAATAACATCGAGAGTACCAAGCTAATTTGTATGGTTATTCACACATTGTTTGTGATCCTTGGTATCCCAATCACAAATGGTAAGTGAATAATCAAGATTAGATATGCCATTAAATAGTTCAATGAATCTTCAAAGATCTAGGAACTTCATTTAAAACTTAATTCACTTAAAATTTCGTTTTCGTGGTGGTGAAACTGGTAAATCGTCATTTACCTACATTTAAATAATTTGCAATTAGATTAAGGCATCCCTCTTATAAATTGTGAATTATTTAGTTGGATCCTAGTCTTAATTTTTCATTTGGGTGTTATATTAAGGATTTTCTTATCTAATCAAATCTTATTCTTTTTCTTTTTCAGATGTCAACTTCAAACAATGCTTCTGGCTCCTCCAACGACAACTCCAACCACTTCTCGCTCTTGAGCATCTGCTCGAAGGTCACCTTTGATGGTTCTAACTTTAATGATTGGATAGTAACATCAGAATGACCTTGAGGTTTGAGGACAAGGAATATGTTGAAACTAAATCTACCCCCGAAGAAATTGTTGAATATAGGAGACACTGCAACGATGCTACCAAGGTCTCATGCATCATGGTGGCTACTATGACTTCCGAGCTGCAAAGGTTCTATGAGGACTATTGAACTTATGATATGTGCAAGGACTTGATGGAGAAGTACCATCAACGAGCCCGTCAAGAAAGGTATGGAATAGTCAAGTCACTTATAACAAGCAAGATGAAGGATGGAGAGTCTGTCACGACCCACTTGCAACGTATGCAACGTTATGTGGATCGTCTGTTAAAGCTTAATGTTAACTTTGACGAGGAATTGGCTATTGACATAGTATTGCACTCATTTCCTATCTGTTATGATTAGTTTGTTATGACTTATCATTTGTGGAGCGGTGCTTGACTTGCAGGAAAGTCAAGGCCGAGCACCAATGACCTCATGGCAAGATGCAACCATTGGAGATTCCTTTATGGAAATGGGAAGACATCATCATGGATTTTATCACAAAGCTTCCGAGGATTGTGCGCGGAGTGGATTTTATCTTGGATCCTCGTGGATCTATTGACCAAGAGTGCACATTTCATCCCGATCCAGGAGAGTATCTCTGCAGAGAAGTTAGACGAGATTTATTTTCGGGAGGTGGTGGCACGTCATGGGGTTCCCATGGGGTGCCGGTATTAGTGGTTTCAGACCGGGATGTTCACTTTACTTCCAGATTTTGGAAAGCGGTTTCATGACGAGATGGGCACTCATCTCGATTTCAGTACGACATTTCATCCGTAGACTGATGGTTAGAGTGAGTGGACTATTCAGACTCTTGAGGACATGTTGCGAGCGTGCGTGTTGGATTTCGGTGGGAGTTGTGGTACGTTTCCTCCGTTGGCGGAATTTTCATATAACAACAGTTATCATGTCAACATCGATCGACCTCCTTTTGAGATGCTCTACGGGAGGAAATGTAGGACCTGATTTTTTGGTACGTGTTCGGTCAGCGAGTTAAGGGAGTACCAAGGTAGTGCTCAAGATCACTGAGTTGATTCAGCAGGTTCGGAGCAGGCTTCAGACAACTGAAAGTCGGCAGAAGAGCTATGCCGATAAGCGCCGGTCAGACTTGGCATTCCAGGTGGGAGATATGGTTCCCCTACACGTGTCACCTTGGAAAGATGTCATCCGGTTCAGGAAGCAGGGCAAGTTAGTCCCCATGTATATTTGTCCCTTCAGGGTTTTGGCTCGGGTGGGCCGGGTAGCTTATCGTCTTGATCTTCCATCCGAGCACAGTCAGATTCACAACACTTTTGATGTCTCTCAGCTACGGAAGTATTTAGTGGATGATTCCACATTTGTACCTTTGGAGGATATTCAGGTGGATGACCGCCTGAATTACATTGTGAGACCGATGACAATTTCATATCGAAAGACAAAAACCTTGAGGAACAAGGTTGTGGAGCTAGTAAAGGTGCAGTGGTTGCACCACAAGGGGTCTGAGTGGACGTGGGAGCCTAAGGAAGATATGAGGGAGCATTATCTCGAGTTGTTTGAGATGGAGGACTTCGAGAATGAAGTCTGATCCAAGTGGGGGAGAATTGTAACGCTCGATTCCTAAGGTATTTATTTTAAATTTTTGGTTACTTAAATATTTTGTTTGAGCTTTGAAGTCTTTTTTTTGGAAGTCTTTGGGCTTTATATTTCATTTTGGGCTTAGGGGGTTTCGTACGCTGGGCATACCACCCTACGTACGGTGGGCGTACTAATGAAGGTTGGACGCGAGTGCCATGCACGTATGCGCAACATAAAAAGGAGTACGCGCATCGTACATGTCCAGACCCAAAACCACAAATTTTAGGGTTTGAGCAATATTTAAAGAACATTATGCCTTAAGGACCTCCTTTATCAGCGTCCTTCTTGTCCTTTATCAGCCTCCACAAAACCCTAACTCCATTGTTGTGTGTTCTTGAGCTTGGAAGGTCCCTTGAGTGTATTTTTGGTGATTTTATTGCATTTTCAATGAAGAAGTTTAGAGCAAGGTGGCGGTTCACGGAAAAGCTTATAGATCTGATTTGTTTGCTTCATTTCAAGCTTGTGCAAGGTACAAAGTCTTGAACTTGATACTTCATATCCCAGATCTCGTTTGGTTGAGTTTTGGACCCTTTTGGTCCCATTAATGAGACCTGGTTAGTCCATGCTGTTTCTGAAGCTTAGAGTTCCCACTCTTGGTAATATTTGGGTAATAGGGTCATAAAGTTGCCATATTTGAGGCTTTATATTATCCATACGTCAGTATTGGTCATTTTTATGGAATTTGATTGTCATATTTCATTTTTGGGTTCATTTGGGGGCATGCAAGCTGCCAAGTTGTCGACTTTATGGTTTAAGACACTTCATACGACTCAGATCTGTGATTGGAACCCTAGGTATTAAGTGATTTAAGGGATTATGACTTAATGAGTAAGTATGCTAGGCATACAAGCTCGTACACGTAGCGTACAAGCCATGCAACATGTACGCTTAGCATATAGTTGAATACACCCTGTGTACTCATTGGATTTGGGCTTTGCATCATTTAGGCCTCGGATTGGTCCACATTCATGGACTTTGTGTATTGGGCCTTAATGGACCATTTGTAATTGAACATTTAGGATAGGGAAGCATTATTGGGCCTTAGGCTAAGGCACATGCGAAGGGATTGGGCCCAATTGGAAATCGGGCCATATGTCGTGCCATGATGGATTGTTTAACTTTTGGGCCTTTGGATTGTGAATTAGGTTTTCAATCTTGGACCAAGTTATGTTAGGGGTAAAATAGTTTTTTTACCCCAAGTAGGTATTTTTGGTTAATGATGTATATCCCAATGGGAACTAGCTTTTATTTGGTAATTGATAGCTTGGGGAGCTGTAGGACCAGCAGTCAGGGATCATTCGTTTCATTCAACTTTTCAAGATAAGTTTTCATCATCGGGTTTAGTGGGTCTATGGCGCCAAGGCCGACCTTTGTTGATTATGTTGATATACTCGTTGTCTGTGTGATACTTGTATGTGCTTGTATTGTATGCTTATTGGGCAGGGCCCATATTACGAGTGTGGGCGGGGGTCGTATCTCATTAAGTGGGGCCAGTTATGCAAGTGTGGGTGGGGTCCGTATCTCAATGGACGGTGCCCGTTACGCGAGTGTGGGCGGGGCCTGTATCTCTTTGGGCATGGAGTATTATTTGATATGTTGGCATGTGGTATCTTGGGGAACTCACTAAGCTTTGTGTTTACGGTTTCAGTTTATGTTTCAGGTACTTCCGATTCCAAGGGGAAGAGCTCGAGCTAACTGTATCATACAGACCATGGGGATTCTGCATCTAATATTTACTCTGATTTTGATACATTGATTTTGTTGAGATGTATGGATGATATTTGAAAATACTATTTTATCTATTATAAGAACGAAATTTTTAGGACCATATTTTTGGATGTTTCAATAACGATGAGTAGACACAAACTCGTGGATGTTCGTCTTGAGCATGCTTGAAAACCGGGTCATCTAGGCTATCTCAAAAGCAACAAACTTAAGACAAAATAGTGCTCTCTCAGTAAACATCGTACTGATCTTTGTCACCAACTCAGTCCCCTACCTTAAGTCCAGATACTTCTGGGCCAACCTTTCATTCTCAACTAATGGAACATATCTTGTGTGAAACATCTTAGAGATCTGCTCCCATGAAACAACATCACTCTGCTCTGGAGTGTAGGAGCTAATAACCACCCCCACCAATCCTTTGCCCCCATCCGGAGAAGGTTTAGGGCACACTTGATCTTCTGTACAGCTGGGCAGGAGCAAGTAAAGAACATACCTCAACATTGGACAATCACCTCATTACAATGATCGGATCCTGAACCCCATCAAACATCAGGGACTTTGTATTGTTAAAGTACCGGTACTGGAAGGCTCTCTCTCCACGAACCCTAGCGGCCGAAACGACAGTGGTAGCTGTAGAAACAATAGCCCCAAAAAGTGCAGCATAACGATCATGAAAGTACTCAATCATGGCAGTCTTGATAGACCCGAACAACTTCGGTATCTTCCCACCAGATGACAGTGACAACCTTAGTAGATATCAATGCCCTAATATCGTCCTCAGTCAACCATGGCTCATCCAGGCCACTCGCTTAAGCTCCCGATCCGTATCCCCTCGTGAACACCATACTGAAAACAAACCAAAAAATATCAGATAAAGCGCATTTCATACCATATTTGCTATTCTAAATAACGAAACCTTAGGGGTTGTGACTTTCCTGTTGTACGTACTGGTCATATGTTTCCATTAGTACGGACCCATACTACCTTTCACAAAAACCCTAACACCACACACTAGAATACGCATACATCCTATTATCACTCCTAGAGAAAGGCTAGACATTTCTCAACTGGTCGGCTGTTTACATATAACTTCCATTGAGCTTCCAACACTTGCTAAAAAGTGCTTCATGAGTACTACATACTCCCTAGGATTTCCTAGGATCCACACCTCACCTTACCAGCAACTGCCAAACGACCCCCATTGGTGCCAGTTAACTACTGTATGAATACAATCACATGCAACATAACTTAAATATTTTTTTCATTAAAAGATTCAACTCTACAATGGTTGGACCCAAAAAAGAGTTGCACCATAGGATCAAATCATTCACTTTAAAATTATTTAACCCATGTAACATGTGACTTAACGTATTCAGTTAATAATTAATTCAAACCCAAAAGAGTCCTACAACAATAAGCAAGAAAACTCTGTAGGAAATAAGGTATCATACAACAGGCAATCCTATCATGCAATGCCTAAAGATCCCTATCCAAAAAATAACATTCCGTTCTACCGTATCATAACAAATAATATTGTGGGTAACTTGAGGCATACTTTCTTGCTCCGGTTGATCGTACACATCACATCCTTCCTTGGTTGTTTTTGAAACAATTTTGAAAACCATTTAAAAACTTTTGCAGTTCCTTAGTTTGAGTCTGGATTCACATGAATGATCATCCAATTCTCTCAAACCAAGGCTCCGATATCAACTTGTAACACCCTAAAAATCAAACAAATTTAAATGTAACACCCTGTTTTGAAAATATACGTTTATGGGTTTCAGATGCCAAGGCTAGGGGCATTTCGCTCTTTTATGGGTTTTGAGTTTTATTCAAAAGGTTCCGGGCCGGGGTGTGTCGCTAGAAGCATAGGGCTTCTCGCCACCTTTTTGTGGATATAAAGTTCGTCGGAAACAGACTTGGAATGCAGGAGTCATGACACTTTGAAGTTATTGACAGAAATGGCCCCTAATGGAAATAAATGACTAGAAAAACCATGCATGCAAGGTGGTAATCGTGCGAGTATGCCCAACGTAAGGCTGGGGTGCGGTCAGCGTATAAGGGTACAAGGAGTGCGGGTACTTAAGGCGTACGCCCAGTGTCTAGGAACCCTAATTTTAGGACCAAGCCACTATATAAAGAACATAACACCCAGGTTATCAGCCTACATCTCATCTTCATACAGCCACCACGAAACCCTGAATCTCTCTTGAGTGTTCTTGAAACCTTGGGAGTCATTAGAGAGCATTTTTTGTGTTGTAAAGCCATTTCCAAGCAAGTGAAGAGATTAGCAAGGTTGTGGATCAAAGGGGAAGTAGTAGACCCAAGATTGTGGTTCCATTTCAGACCATTTTGAGGTATAAAGTCTGAAACTTTCCTTAAGTATGCTTAAGTCTAGGTTTATGGAGCTTTGGACCTTTTTGGGTCCAAAGGATGGACCTTTATGATGCAACTTCGTCTTTAAGCTTAGGGTTGCTACTCTCAGAGTTAAAAGTGTCCCATAAGCAGTAAAGTCTCAATCTTGATGGTCCTAATGAGCTCATGCATGAGATTTAGCCCTTGTTATGGAAGTTTGTTGTCACCTTTTGAGTTTGGGCTTAATTGGTGGGTTGCAAGCCACCAAGTTAGCAACTTTATGGATTAAGATGTGGAAAAGGACCTGGGTCTGAGTTTGTAGCCTTTGAAGTTGTGTATTAAGCACTTAATGGAAAAGTGGCTTAACAGGGTTGTACGTTGGGCGTACAATGGGGTACGCACGGTGTACAAGCCATCAGCGAGTACGTCTAGCGTACATAGGAGTACGTCCCGCGTACTCTGCCAGTTTGGGCTTTGTGTTTTTGGGCCTCAGCTTGGGCTGTGTTTTGGGCTTTGGGCCTCTAGGCCATAGTGGGTCAGTAGGAGTCAGTTGATATGGGCCAAAAAAATATGTTATGGGCTTAAGGTAAGGCCCATAAAAGGGATTGGGCCCAATATAGAAAACTAGGCCATTAGTGGGCCACTAATGGGCTTGAGAAGCTGTGACAACCATCAAATTCTGGTCAAGTCAAAGTCAGATAAAGTCAACAAGTCAAACCGGTCAACTCAGTTAACCCTTGTATACTAGGGTTTACGTTATGTAATTACTAAACAACTCGCTATATTAATGAGAAAACATCAATTGGAAAATCCGTATGTTTGAATTTCCATAGTCGTGAATATGCTAAACATCGAACCAAAGCGATAAAACACTATTGCACACTCATCGGGAGTGTGTAGGACCTTAAAACATGGCTTAACAGGGTTGACGGACCTTGCATTGCGAAGCCAAACACTCAAAAAGGTTACAAAAGAAATCTCTCCTAAATCTCTCTAAGTATGTGAAATCTCTCTTTGTATGAGAAATCTCTCCAAGTATGTGAAATCTCTCCCAAATCTCTCTCCGTATAAGAAATCTCTGCAAGAATGTGGAATCTCTCCCAAATCTCTCTCCGTATGAGAAATCTCTCCAAGTATGTCAAATCTCTCCCAAATCTCTCACAAAACCTCTTTTGGCCTTTTCGTAATCAATTAGGGCATCCCGACACTTGACTTGGTGAAAAACCACTCGATACGGGAAGAATTCTTGGAAATTAGCCTCTTAGGGCCGAAGCCTCTCTATAGGGGCGAACCCCTTCTTGGAACCGAGGCTACATAGACCAAGTCTGAGGTCCTTGACTAGCCGCAGCCAGCGAGCCAAGGCAAGGTAGTCGTAGCCAGCGAGCTGCAGCCACCCACCGCAGCAGCCTCGCCTTCGGTTCCGTGCTGATGAAGCCACCGCGGTAGCTGCTCGGACTGCATCGGAACTCACCTTCGGGCCGCAGTCATGCGACCAAGCCACTTAAAATTTAGGCTGCTGATGACCGAGCCTTAGCACCTCCGGTGCTGAACTTCGGATTTCAACACTTTCTACCTGGTTTTCAACATTTTTAACATTTTAAGCCCGTTTTTAATTATTTTAACGTGGGATATTCTCTAAAAATCATATTCTAACATATAAGACGCTAAATATTCATAATTTAAACATATTTTTATGGAAATATATATTTAAGAATAAAATCTATTAAGTGAGATCTTAAGGTGGAGTGTGGATCTTGCTATAATATTTGACACAAACATCCACCCATGCCCATTCCTTTCACCAACTATTTTACTCCCCACCACTCCTAGTCACCTCATGGTACTTTCCTACTCTTTTCCCCAGCAAATCCATATCCAAATAGTTAGGAAAATCTCCTCTCACTCTTCATTTCTCTCATTTCCACCTAAGGAACAAACACCTTTTCTCTCAAACTTTCTCCCTCAAATTCGAGATTCAAGGCTGATCATCAAGTTTTCTTACACTCTTGGTAAGTATAATTCATTCCCCTTATGTTAATTACACTTCCCTTTACTCATATCATAGAATGCTTATATAAATTCCGTCAATTTGGTGTTAGATTCTCGTAAATCTCTTGGCATCTTCAAGTGTTACACTTACACATCTCCACACAACGTTTCTACAATTTATGGTGATTTTTACTCATATCATAGAATGCTTATATAAATTCCGGACTAATATGTGATTATGACCGTTTCACACAAGTTGGAGGTCATTAAAATTCAAAATAAAAATTATGAACTAACTAGACTCATTTCCCAAACTCTCAGAATTTACGGATTCTGATTTGGACTTTTGATAAATTTTCTATAAATTTTCTAAGATCAGTAAAAGAAAATGTTAACAATAGAAAAAATGCTATCAATTTCATTTCACCTTGTAACATGTTGAGCAAGGTGTATATCTTTATGTGAATATATGTTTTTGCAAATAGATGACATTTTGTCTTAGTATATAGTCATACATCATAAAACAAATGGATTTTTACCTACAAATGTATGGTAATTAATTAGTTGTTATATTGCATGTTGTTTCACTTTAGTAAAAGGTATATATACATATCGGTAAACAAAAGGGTTTTTACCTTCACAAATATAGTAGTTAACCATAATAAACAAAGTTATAACTATTACATTTAAACGTTTTGATAAACTATAATAGGTATGGTTTATGTTTCCATTAATACAACAAACACATTTCGGAAGGTTTTATTCCCATAGAAAAAGGTTTTACACTCACGCACACCACACATAAACTTGTTAACTTAAATTGTGAGACATTCTTCTCAATTATTCATAGAGTACGGGTTAAAATTCCTGGTAGTTATAACCAGTGTCTCTTGTAGGGAGAACGTGATAGTTGTGTATAGATCTATATTGGGTTAGACACCCCACACCTGAGCTGCGTGCAACAGCTAAACCAGCAGGTTTGTGGTGACAAGTGTCATATCAGTTTCGCGATGCCTGAGAAACGTCGTGGCAGGTTCATTCAGTCATAGTATGGTTATAGCGACTCAAATAGGAAGTTAAAAACTCATAAAGTTTATAGAAAGTTTTATAAATCAAAAGGGGTTTTATGTCAATTTAAAATCACTTTCTATATAAATAAGTACAGATATTACTGTACACTTTCGGTCTTGGTATTTAAGACTACACGTCATTCATTACGGGATTTTTCCTCAAATCTAAAAGGGTTTCATGCCAATTTAAAACCACAGTTATATCATTAAGTATGGAAAATACTTGTTTATTCTTGGTCCTGGGATTTAGGACCACATAACTTTTATAAGGAAAATATTGGATTTTTCTTGGTGACACACAACACATTACAAATAACGGTTTCCAAACTCTTTATCTCAAAAACTTATGAACTCACCAACTTAATTGTTGACACTTTTTCAAAACTACTTGTATTCTCAGGAATTTAGTGAAACAGGAAATCAACAGCGTTTTGAGGATGGGACGATAAATCATCAAACAATTCATTTTGTCATTATAATGTAATTGATTCGAATCATGTAAACATATACTTAGGTGTAATTTTTTCAATTATATTTATGATGATTGTATTTACTTTGAACACTATTATACTCGTTGTTGTGATACTATACATGAAGTCTGCCACCCCCGGACGTTTCCGCCATCCTTGGTTTGGGGGTGTGACAGAAGCTTACCTAGTATTGGGCCTTGTGAATCATGGTAACGGACCTTGGATATGTATCAAGTTGGGCTAGGATGGGTAGAATGGTCATTTTAGCCTATGAAGAATTATTGTATTGGACTAAGTGATGTTTTGGTATTGATAGCTCGGGGAGCTGAAGAAGCAGCGGTTCGGGAATTGTCACATAGCAGCCAGAGGGATATCAGTAAGGGTTCAGCAGTGCAAGGTGAGTCTCCTCATTGTGTGAATGGGTCTAAGGCCACAATGCCGACCCATGTAGTTTATGAGTAGGAAGACCCAGGGGTTAGCCCTAGGCACTGTATGCTAGTATGTTATTCCGAACCAAGGTCTGATGTCGGGCGGGTGCCCGGAGAATGTTTGTATGTTAGTTTATACTTGTTGTTTGTGTGATACTCGTATGTCCCTAGCAGGGAGGTGAGTGTGGGTGAGGTCCTGCATCTCACCATTAGTAGAATATGGACGGGGTTCCGTATCTCATTAGTAACAAAGCAAGGGCGAGGCCCGAGATAGGAGTAGAATATGTTAGCTACTTGTTATGCGTTATGTTATATGTTGTATGTGTTTAGTGGGCGAGGCCTAGTGATAGGCGGGGCCTAAGAGAAACATATATGTATAACTGAGCGGGTGGGGCCCGATATAGAGCACGAGGCCCGAAGTAGCGGGCAAGGCCCAGTGCTTGCAGTATTTGATTATGCATGGTATGTGGTAGGTTGGGGAACTCACTAAGCTTTGTGCTTACGACTTATAGTTTTGGTTTCAGGTACTTCCGGTAGCGGAGGGAAGAGCTCAGGGTGATCGTATGGCACACACCATTGTTTATTCAGCATGGGATGTTTACTTTGATAGAATAAAATAATGTTTTGGACATGATTCTCTGATGTGATATGTTTTGAATGAATTGTTGGCACTTGTGTTATTATTATTATATTAAAATGAATTTTTTTGGGTCGTGTTTTTTGGACGTTACATTAAAATTCTCAAAATCAACCATTAATCAACGTTGTTTACAAAAGGAGTCATCGTTTCAAAAAACATTATTTCAAAATCAAAGTTTCCCAAGACCTAGTGACATAAAACAGGTAGATGTGCACGATCACACCTTTGCTTTCCCACGGTCCTCAGAAGTACATGAAACGATAAACTAAAACTGTAAGCCAAAGCTTATTGAGTTCCTCCAAATTTCCAACACACACATATATATAACAACATATACTGGGTCCACAACTAAAAGACTTGATTACCCTTGAGCCCACAGTATGAGTCTCGGATGCCTATCGGACGCTCAACTCATATCTGGATTACTCCTAAGCCCACAACATAAGTGTGGCTTGCCCTCGGGGTCCAAAAATTTTGTCTGGATTGCTTCGGGTTTGTTGGCTATCGCAAAAAGTAGGACAACTTCAACCCAACCATGCTCTATTGACATATGCATAATAGATAAACATATACCAGAAAATAGATAAACATGTAGAGCTTAATAGATCACTACAGCATAGCAACATCCTAAAATGGTTACATAATCTATTGGGTCGATATTGGTGCCTTCGACCCACAAGTACAGTGAGGAAAACTCACCTCTCATTCGAATGCAAGCTGAATAAATCTCGGTCCCGAAAAATCGACTTAACGATCACCGAATGAAAATCAAAGACCTAATCTCAGTTAATAGTTCAAAATACCCAAAATACCCTAGGTCTAAATAGGTCAAAACTCTGGTTAAAGGTCAAGGTTAACGAGTCAACTAGGTCAACTCAGTTGAGTACGTAGGGCGTACTCAACTCCTACGTTGGGCGTACACAAGCCTTGACCAAGATCGGGCGGTTGACCCCATACGCACAGAGTGCGCCAGGTTACGAACGACGTACACACCGAATTCTTTTTCTTTAATAAGAGCTTAATGCATTAAGTTCTCATGTTCTAGACCTTCTAGAACATGCATGGGGAAGATCTAAGGTGTTGTTTGGTTCACAGAATGTTGCTGAAGGTATTGCAATTAGAATTGGCAAATGAATCTGTCAGGTATTTGAATCCAATTCCATATCCTGTTTGGTTGGCGGGAAATGGAATTGAAATTAATTCCTGATTGTGCTTGGTGTGCACGAATTGGAATTGGAATCCATGTAAAATGACAAATTTGCCCTTTTATCCATTTTATTTCATTTTACTTTGTTTTTTTAACATATATGTAATGATGCATTATATAAATTATAAAAATAGTAAAATTTTATTTAATGGATTATTAAGTTCGATTTCAACAGCTAGATGGTATAATTTGATTACAACATATTTCTTAAATATCATGCTATACTTATAAAGGAAGATTTTTCCTTTCATCACATCAATTTGAAACTCCAAACTATTCATATTTCCATATAATATATTCTCTAACTCAAACATGTTATTAATTATAAATTTTATCATAAGTGGAGACTTCTTGAATTATCAATAACTTCAATATAGTGTTAAAATACAATAAACGTAAAAGAATATAAATCTAAAAGTAAAATTAACTAAAAGATCTCCAAAAAATATTTTATGTAATAACTGAAATTCAGTTATATTGTTTTTAAATTAGTTTATAATAATACTAGTTAAAATAACATAACGTTATAAGTTAAATTATGTTACATCACGAACAATGATTGATAATTTAAATAATTATCATGATGAAATTAAAATGTTGTCAATTTTTTCAATGTTAAGAAATCATGACATTAGTTAATTAAAATAGATGAGAAATATAATCAATTTTATAAATTTGTAAAACGTGAGTAGATATCATTAAATGATTCTATTTTAATAAGTGTTATATTATCTATTGTTCAAATTAATTTTAATGTTACATTAACTAAATAACTAAATGTGAGAATAATTATTTTTTAGTTAATATAAATGATATAAATATTTTCATTGACATATGATTACTAAAATGTTAACTATATAATTTTATTCCGCGCAACGCGCAGATATTCGCATTATATTTCTATATTGAGCAACAAGTTATTTTCACATAAGCAAAATGAAAAACGTTTACCACAATAGGTTTTCTGTTGAGTAGAGATTAAAGAGAAAAAAAGGATTTTTTTTCCAGATCCTCATAACAATTTCAGAAAAATGTTATTAGCAGCGACTGAAGATAAAAAAAAGTTTTTTTTTTTTTTTTTTTTTTTCATTTTCAGATTCTCAGTAGTAGCGATTGTCACAGTAGCCCTGTTTGTGGTCAACTTCCAGGAGCTGTTTGGTTCAATTGAAGAGAGAGAGAGAGAGAGAGAGAGAGAGAGAAATCACCTGCAATAAAGGTCATCAGATGTCCTATGTGACGAAGTGGGGAAGATGCCCAAAAGTAGCTGTTGGCTGAATGAATAAGAGGAATACGATGTTAGATTTACTGATGAAACCATGAAGCGTATTGTTTACTGATGAAGCTAGGGCAATATTGTAATCTGCTACTTCCCATGTTGTGAATGAATTAATTTCATGGAGATTGTGAAGGAATGGACTTTTCTTCATTTGAAGGAAAAATATTTCATTTAGGATTCCTTTTCATTCCCTTAACGGTGTACCAAACACAAGAATTTGAGGGAATTGGAATCCTTTTCCCTCAAAATCCATTCCATTCCTGCCAAACAAACAACCCCGTAAGCATCAAGATCTCATTTTATGACTCAAGACCCCTCATTGGGTCTGAAAGGACGACTTATTGAGTTAAGAGCATGCCATGCTCAAGAATCACAAAGGTTGGGATCAAAAATGCCCTAAATGAAGAAACAACTAGATCCATAAGAAAAGATGATCAATCTAAGAGCTTTTTACCTACAAAAGGTTGCTAGCAAGGTGAGAATCTCAGATCCAAACTTCTTCCAAGCTCCAATGTCCTACGGTCGTCGTCTTCTTTAAGAACAACACAGAATAGACAAATGAGCTCAAAGTGCACTCTTCTAACTTACGGTTAAGTAGAGGGATGATTTTTAGGTGGAGGCTGATGATGGTGAAGGTCTTGGGGCCATAATAAGGATTATATCGGGTGCAAACCCTCAAACTAGGGTTTTGGTCTGAACATCGTACGCGCTGCGTACCTGAATAGTACGCTAGACGTATACGTGCGAGACCCGCCTCCTCATGCATGAGTACGCCATCCGTACACCCCTAGTACACACGACGTGTGGACCAAAATGTCAATCTTATATATATTTTAGGGTTAAAAATGAACCTTTCTCGGAATAGGTGTTACATTTGGGCAACATATGTCTTCTGTGGAGTATCATACTATCCTCAAATATCGGCTCATGATCCCAATATTCTTAGCTGACGATATATGTCTGGTGTGTCGCAATGAATGTCTGGACTCATTTGGAGGACATACAGTTCATTGTAAAGAACTCACTCGGTTCAAATACATGCATGATATGGTTAGATACGTTGTGTTTGACATATTTAAACGTGTCAGGATTTCCACCAAGAAAGAAGCTCCTATGAATTTCTTGGCTGAACCGACAAAAAGAATGTGAACCCTTAGAGCGGCTGATGTTTTGATTTTTGGATGTGTTGGAGGGAAACACACATGTGTGGACTTTACCGGGGTATTTCCTCTCGTGGACTTGATACATTTGGTTTCTTCACGCATGATGCGGTGAAACTTCTTAATAAAGTACAAAAGATAATGCATAATAATGTTATATCTGATGTGTTTTTATAAAGAATTGGTTTTACCATACAAAAAGATTTAACAGAGTAACTTGTGTGATTGTCATCTCACTCGGTGTGATAGATAACTAAAATAGAATAAAATAGATCTATCCTTTATTGACTTTTACACTTTTTATTTCTTAGACTTGATAAAACTAGTACCACATTTACCTTGAAATAATAGATGATCATCATCTTCATCCTCAAAATTTAGTATTTAATAATAAATAATTAAAAAATATATAAAATATACACAATTTATTTCTCGAGAAAATGAGTGATATACGAACATCGTCATTGAATTTGAAAAATAAAAACAATTAATCTTTAAAGTAATTTACTAATAAGAGTTAAATTAAATGAAAACTATACATAATTAATTCATGTACATCTTGTGGTGGTGGTATTATAAAACACTGTAACTCTTTAGTTTTTAAATTCTTTTTGGCAAATTTATAATCTTAATTATTTGCAACACACTCGATGCGTATTGATTTCCATATTAAAATGTTAATTCTTTTCTAAACTAAATTGTTATGAATTTCAACAAATATTCATCGGTTTATCAACTTATAAAAAACTTTTTATTCGGATATTACAAAAAACTATTTTCAGATGATTGACATTAAAAATTAATAATAAAAATCAAGTTACTTTATTTTATTTGAAATTTTAATTGAATGATTTGTTGATTTGTTCAACAATATATCTTTCATTAAATGGAGCTTGTACTTCTGGTTTATCATATTGAATTATTGATTGTATCATTGTATGAATAAAAATAACCCCATATCATTTTTAATTTGAACCTCAAAAAGGAAACATTCATAAATTTGAGATCATTACAAGATTAACAGAAGAAGAAAATATTAAAACACCATTTCATTACAAATTGAAAATTAATCTTGTGCACTGCCAAGAAAAAAACTCAGGCAGATAACACAGATTACAGGAAATTACACAAGAGTCACAAGAACCCTAATAAGTAATAATCATACAGTTTCATTTTTAATTTAGAAAAAGGGTAGAAGAAGATCAGAAAAAGCATCAAAATATAGCCTTTCCTTTTTCTTCTTTTATACCTTCTAATTATGTACTACAGTGGCATGCATAAAGGAACAGCAGCAACAAAAGTACACAGCTTAAACAAATTACCGGAGTCGGAGAAGGCGTCGGAGGCTATCAGTAGCTCCGGCATCGACACCGGATCCTGCTGCGGCCGCCTCCGCTTTGCAACTGAGCTTTGGCCGGAGTGAAAAAGTAGGCAAAGGCAAGCTGCTTGGAGGTGGAGAAGGAGTAAACACAACAGAACCTGAAAACTTATCATCAGGAAGAGAAACAATTTCACAGGAGTTGTTAAGCGAGGATGAGAAAACCCTAGAAATAACATCTTTCGGAAGTTCCTTCGGATCTGGTCCCATCATCTCGTCAATCGAGGATTCAGTTGAACACTTTTCCGCCGGTGGCGCTTCCTTCTTCTCGGTCGTGGCCGGTGGAAGCAGATCCCCATCCCTTTCATCTCTCTTGATATCCTTCTTTTGATTTTTTGATTTTTTTGGTGTGAGAGAATGATCTCGCCCTCGGTTTTTGACACTTTTGTTGATTCGAGGAGGTGATAACCGGATGTTATTGTTAGAAGAACTATTGCTACGAGAGATATTCATATTCAGATGATTTAGCGGCAGTGGGATTGGAAGAGGAAGAAGAGGCGGCTGTTGACGGTGGTACTGGAGATTCTGCCGTCCACCAAAAACCGGCGGATACGAATGAGAGAGAGACGACGGAGGCATAGACATTAAACCGCCTCCGCCACAGTATCCGGCGGAGAGAAAGCTCGTCAGAAGCTGATTATCAGATGGATACGAAACCAAAGCACGGTTACTACCAAAATTCCTTTTCGGATTTCCGATCCGGTGCTTGTAATCGCCGGATGAGTTCCTCATAACTGCCTCCATTTCCAAAATCTGATTAATAAAAAACTTAGTAGATTAAGATAGAAAGAGATTTTTTGGAAAAACAGTCGAAGAAGCTTTGATTGATCTCAAATAAACACGGATCAAAAGCTGAGATAATACTTATGAAACTTCACAACCAACTAAGAAGCTAATATACACGGATTTCACTAAAAAGTTATATAAAGGAAACAAATTCTAACATAAGATTAATGAACTACTGAATTCAAATTGAATCTCTTGTTAAATTATGAAGAAATTTGACATAGAAAAGGGGATCTGGAGATGAAGAACACCCAAAATGGGGTTTTGTCTGTTTTTATAAAAGACAGCTCGTTTTGCTGAATGAATCATTCATACACCAACTCAAGGGATCTTTAAATAGAGGAAAAATCTCCAACGGCTACTTATTTATTTATTTATTTATTAAACAAAATACTATGACTATTTTAATTATTTATTTATTTACCTCTAGAATAATCATAATGCATGTAACACGATACTTTTTTTTTTTTTTTTCTTTCTCTATAATTTTTATAACTATATTAGTTTTGTATGTTTTAATTACTAATAATGGGTATGATTGTTCAAGTTTTACTACTAAAGTGTTTATTATAGGAGTCATGGATTTATAATAAATTTTTAAAGGCTCGATACCAAAATTAAAATGTTTATTAAAGCCTTAATACTAATTAAACGATAAAAATATTACATTTCAGTTAAAAAATTCCACGTAAACCTATAACATCACATCATTCACATTTAACTTGCTATTATATGAAAAAGTTTAGTAATATAAATTGAACAAATAGAAAATAATATTGTTATTTATGACTTCAAATCTTTTTTACACTTCACATAGTTTTAACAATGATTTTTATGAGGGTCCATAAAACTATGTTTATGACCTTATGTATATTATTAAATATTAAATAATATAAGTATGTGGAGTCATTAAACATTTAAATAGTAACTTAAAATGTTGATATAGAGTCAAAAATAATAGTAATGACAGAATACCTTTACTTAACAAGGAAAGTGGGCCAGATTGAGCAGAGTCGACGAAACATGGAGGTATTTTATGTCAAATGTGTTTTCAACTTTTTCTTTTTTGTTTAAATTGAATATAAAAATAAAGACTTTGATCTCGTGAATTTAAAGACAAAAAAAGGAAATATAATTATAAAAGATGATGATACATGTTATATGACATCAAAGAACTAGGAGAGATCATTGGAAATTTCTTGATTCACTAGGAGAGATACCTGTTATAATTATAAAAGATGATCATACATGTTATATATATGGTTGCAAATTAAAGAAAATAGTAATAAAATAAAAATCCAAGATACGTTTTATAGAAAGTTTAAGATATCTCAAATAATTTTTATTGAAAAGTGTTTATAATATATGAAATACAAAATCACATACCTTTTCAGATTTATCAGTTTATTTTTACTTTTATTAAAGTACAAGTATAATTATACATATTGTAATTTGTTAGCATTTTACTAATTTTATGTTTATTTATTTACGTTTAAAAGGAAATGATTTTAATATAATATATACTTTTCACTAATTTTTTTTTTTAATAATTCAACTATGTGGAGTTAACTTTAATAATGTCATTATGGTTTTTAAGTTAGGAAGATGTGATATTTGTTCTTGTTAATATCATTGATATCTTACAATTCTTTGAACTTTGATTATCGTATGTAGATACTGCTCATTAAATTATTAGGCATTCAAAAGCGAACTTATGGTATAAAATAATATTAAATACGTAGAAAATACCGATTAAAGCTTTGTTTCCATTGACATGGTCGCTTTTGAGGCCAATAACATCAAACAATATATTCTTAATCATATTTAATGGTTTGATAATCCCAATTTATATAGACTTGTTACCTGTTACGTATATTTGATTAACACTTGTAACAGTAATGAGTGGAAATATGATTTTATGTGATTTTGGCCTTAGAGAATGACAGTTATAATCAGGCCAGAACTTATTTGTGGTATTTATTTGGTTTATCCATATATTGTATAAACAAGAGTGAACAAATACAAGGAAATTATATGGGTTTTCATGTGAATTGGCCTATGCTAGCGACATGTAGATTGAGATTAGAGATTTGAATCACCACCACATATACGAACTAATTAAGCAAGAAACTAGTTCATACAGGGAGTTATGTAATCAAAAGTCAAGTCACAATGGTAGAAATTGTATCTAGTCTCGTGAATTTGACTAAATTCTATAAGAATAACCGAATTTTTTGAAAAACCGATTCGTTGAATTATATTTTTATTTTTATTTTTTAGTCATATTTAATTTTTATTTTCAGAAAAAATCATTGATAACTATAAGAAGTTTCCAAAAAATCTTTACTTTTAGAAAAATTATTTTCACAAAGTGTAACATGATTTCTAACTATTAAAAATAGCTTTTAACGACTAATATATATTTTCTCGTCTACAAGGCGTCTAACCGAACTCATACTTATTTTTCTATAAAGTTCTAAGGTTATAATGTTTTGCATTCATATACAAAGCACACTAAGATCAGTTGCCACTTTGTATGTTCGTATTTACTTCATCTTATTAGGTAATTATCAGTTGTTATTGTATTTTTTTACATCCGTTTCCTTTTATCACCTTTTAGTACATTCCAATAGCTTCACTACCTCAATCAACTCGAATCTTGATCAATTGGATTCCTCACATAAATCCGAACATAGATTATGATTTAAACGTGTTTTAATCCATCTTTTTCATTGTTTAAACATATTAACATGTTTATTGGTTTGGTAAGTTAACGAGCTCTAGTTTTTTAAAAGATATAAACATATGGAGCATGAAATAAAGGATAGAATGACGAGAACTAACTTTGAGTCAAGTTTTTATATCATGGTAACGTTAGTTTTGATCGTTTCAAACTTTCAATAAACAATATTTAAGTAAAATAACTTTTCCTATAAACGAGATAAATCTTTTTTCTCAAGATAGATTTGACCTGAATTGTATATGTATTCCTCTTTAAGATTAATAACGTGAACAATACAAAATCAATTATATTGAATAATTGAAAAATATAGATTCTTTGATTTACCATGGGGACAAAAGTCTAAAAAATAGCCCATAAAGTAGTCGTCCTGGATTTTAGCAACGACCATTTGACGTCAGAATTAACTGTAGGCCGGCAGCCGCCAATTCAATCTTCGCCGTAGATCACCCATGGCCGTTGATGGAATTGTGGCCGTTGATTTATTTCGTAAGTTCCTCGAAAGTTATTGTGGTCGGAAAGCAACATATGAACGGATCCCAGCCATACACGTGGCATAATGACGTTTCCCTCACGTGGAGGGAATTGCATTGCCTACACAATCTCCAATTTCCTTCTTTAAAAAAGCAGGAAAAAAAAAAAAAGATTCATCAACTTTATGAAATCATATCTTTAACTACAATCTAAAATGTATTGGATCCTATTAATGTATGTCTCTAAGTTAGTTAATAATACATTTTTTTATTAAAATCATGTTATGTGCAATTGTGCATTATTTCAATTATTATATGTTAATTTTTTTTTTCCGTGGTTTGCATTAAAATAGCTTCAAAACATTGCTAATATATGCATTATGCATTTAACTATTTAATCGAAGTGAAACACGGTTTTAAACTAACGACTTCCCAATTGTAAGGATACTAACAAAACTAATCGTGATGAATAAAATATTTAATAAAAACAACCAAAATCTTCTCGCTTTCGTAGAATGACCCGTTGTTTTGGAGCTCCACATTCCAAACTATTGATGTTGTTTTGGAATTTTAGAAAGGTTGATGAGATGTGAGATAAAACTTATCTTGAATATGACATTGTATGGAAAATGTATACTTTACATTGACATAATACATTCCGAAACATGGTACGTTCCAAAGTGAAATCCGAGCTTGAAAATTTTCTATGTTATGATGTTTTTCGTATTTGTTTAGAAGCTCACTTCCCTTTGACATCTCAATATGTCTTTGTATTAGGCCTTGTGGTATACATACCACGAATGGAATCGTGATCTAGTTGGCCACGAGCACGGATCGTGCACACCACCTCGACGTTCCGTGGTCGGGTGTGGTTGTGCTTCTTCGTGTTCCCGACAACGGATTCAAACGAGAAATTTGATTGGGTGTTCGATTTTTTGGCCTTTGAACGGCTATTTTGGCCCTTTTTTTTTTCAAACTCAATTGACTAATTATAAATAAAACTTCTATTATACCAAAATTTACACCCCATTCTAGTCTCTAAAATCACAAAACACATACACATGGATTCCACAATACATATGGAATTTTTAAAAAGTGTTGATTCGGATGACGACGTAGAATTCGTTGAGACATTCTTCAATGTTGTGCAACACATTCACGACGAAGAAAGTTCGAATGTAGCTCGTACAAGGGCGGCCGTCAATCGTGATCGTCAAGCCACACACGACTTATTGGTACGTGATTACTTTGTCAATAATTGTCTTTATGATGACGACTCCTTCGAACGTCGTTTCCGTTTGAATAAGGCTATATTTTTACGTATTAGTAATGCTTTAGAATTTCGTTATGATTTTTTTCAAACAAAAACCCGACGCTAGAGGAAGAATGAGTTTTAGTGGTATACAAAAATGTGCGGCTGCGCTTAGGTATTTGGGATACGGTATAGCATTCGATGCATCTGATGAATACTTGAAAGTATCCGAGAGGACCGCAGTTGAATGTGTAGATTGGTTTTCTGCATGTGTTTATGAGGTTTTTCACGAAGAATATTTGTGCAAACCTACTCACCGTGATATCGAGAGATTATATTCGGCTCATGAGGAGAGACATGGATTTCTGGGTATGCTTGGCAGTCTAGATTGTACGCATGTGGCTTGGGAAAAATGTCCAAATGCATGGCGTTGTCAGTTCACTCGAGGAGATATAGGTGAACCAACTATCATCCTAAAAGTTGTTGCATCTCAACATTTTGGTGGATATGGCATGCCTTTTTTGGAGTAGCGGGGTCTAACAACGACCTTAATGTTCTTGGCCAGTCTCCACTTTTCAACGATATTTTGACTGGCAAAGCACCTGATATGACGTTCACGGTGAACGAGCACACGTACAAATACGGTTACTACCTTGGTGATGGGATATACCCGGATTATTCTACATTGATGAAGGGATACTCGGTTCCTCGAAGTGAAAAGGCAAAGTTGTTTACAAAAAAAAGGAATCGGCGAGAAAGGATATCGAGAGGGCATTTGGAGTCCTTAAAACATGACATGTAATGAAATATGCTACACGACTCTGGGATAAAGAAAGAATTAAACGAATGCTCCTAGCATGTATTATAATGCATAATATGATTATTGAAGATGAAGGTCGAGCAATTTGCACATATAATCTGAACGACGTTGTCGTTCCAATTGATGAGTTCGTACCCGGAACGAACGCGTTTTTAGAGCGAGTTGTTGAAATTCATAACAGTGAAATGTGTTTCAATCTTCGAGATGATGTCGCGAAACATTTGTATCAACGTAGCATGAACGACGATTAGGTTTTTTATATGTATGTTTGTTTGTTTTTTTTAATTAATGTAATGTTTTTTTCTAGATTAACTAAGTAATGTAGTTTGAAGTTGTAGTTTGAAGTTGTAATTTTATTTTTATAATTAAGGAAAAACTAGTTTTAAAAAAATGAATGATTTTTAATTATAAAAATGTAAATTTTATTGTATTTTTGAATTAAAAAAAAGTAATTTTATTGTATTTTTGAATTAAAAAAAATAAAAATAATGATGTGGAGTGGTGTGTTAGTGGTAGGTATCCCATGTTAGTGGTAGTGTAATGTAGTGCTGATGTGGTACCCACCACATATGTGGTATGTGGTGGGTATAACGAATGGTCTTATGGAAATTGAGTTCTTGTAATCATTACTTTAGAGTCTCTATTTGAGCAGAGAATGGTGAAAGCGAATACATGGCGCAATGTAATATGTGGTTCTAGATTACACACATTATTGTGTGAATTTAACAAATAATATTGTAAGAACCTGAAATTTAGAGATAAATGACTTTTAGTCGAATATTAACAAAGTTTGCAAAAATGTCATTTATGAGAAAAATATGAGAATATGAAGTTGTGACTTCATGAAAATGGCCAAGAATAATTTAAGTCACTAAAATGATATTAAATGAGTAAGTTCAAAAGAAAGAATGCATGAGAAAATACATTTTGGCCAAAACGGTAAAATCGTTATTTTTATGCTTTTTGGGCTAAGTTTGTGACTTAATAGATTAAGACCCATATTAAGTCATTGAGAAGTGAACTAATAGATATATTATGTTCCCACCTCCGCATGGTTATAAAGATCATAGAAAACGGATGAAAAACTAAAAAGTTATGTACGTTAGAAGTTGGGGAAAAATTTGTCCCCAAAGTTGGAATGAAATCAACAATGCACTTTGCCAATTCCCAGTTACGATGGCGCAATATACAACTCACCACAACACATTGAGTGGGGAAAAGGATTTAGACTTAATTCTTCTTCGTAAGAGAGAATTAGTAATGTACTTTTCCCCGCGACGCCACGGTGCGGTGCCCAAAGTAGGATGTCATTAAGAAAGAGCCCCCATTGCATAACAAGTAGAACTCCATGACGTGACAAACAAGTGGTTATCATTGACCACGGGTCAACTGGTCACCACATCACGATGTCACAACGTAAAGGTTGTGAAGCCATCATTCTTGTCACTACACAAGGTTTCAATACCCCTAATCAACTTACAATTCAATTTTTCTGCCTGCATAATATCTTTACAATTCATGGTATAACTAAATATTGCTTTAACTTAATTTGAACTAAATATCATTGGCAAACCTTAGTTTGTAACTAGACCAATTCACTTTTTATTATTAATAAAGTCTTCACGATGCTATCGCGATAAAGAGTATGACTATACTATTATCCAACTTCTAAATATCATTTATACTTCTTAGTTTAAAAACTTAAACAATATTACAATCTTTGTAATCAACTTTCAATATTAACTCTGTTTAGACAACACTACTATAATTTAACACAGAGTATTATGTATTTAATATACATTAATCTTTTAAGTAATAATACTTTTATTAAAATTTTCATGTAACATATCATATATACCTTAACATATTTATAATCATGTATGTTATCAAATATATACATTTAACAGCTACTCAAGATAATAATCATTTAATTCATATATAAACATTCATCAGATATTTAATACTTAAAAAAAATCCTTTGTATTAAAATTTTGTTCATGAGAGTAACTATGCATTCACATGACTGAAGTGAAAGACTCATGGAAAAGTTAGATCATTGACTCACGCTTTAGTTTTCCTTTCTAAACAACATAAATACGAATATTCCTAAGCCTTAGTATTTCGTTTGTATTTATAAAAGTTATTCTTTATAATTGTTTTTATCATATTTATCAATAATCCTAAAAAAACACTGACTTTAAAAAAAAATATACATAGAGATCTTTTTATGTATCATTTATAATGCAGAATCCTTCTACAACTTTTTATCGAATCAATAAAAAATTATTAATGATGGTAAATACATTAATAACAATGAAACAAATCAAGAAAAGAATAATAAAACAAAACAAAATAAAATTGACTTTATTTTGCCTATGATTATAAAAAGGGATTTTGATAATCTTAGAAATAGTAAACGGAAGTCATATATTTATTTTTTGTATCTTACTTGTCACAAAAATATGTATTTTTTAAATTGTCACAAACGCAAATTATTAACTTCAATAAATTAAGATATATTCTTCAATATAATGGATCATATGTTTCTTAAGACTGAAATAAAAGAATTTTTTGGAACACAAGACATATTTCATTCTGAATTAATACATAGCAAACTTCCAAATTATGGAATGAATCCATGAAAAAAATGGTTAAGAGGTCATTATCAATACGATTTATCTCAGATTACATCACCATGTAAGATTGTATAATAAACGGAGGTAAATCAACCATCTCAATCCCTGTCTAACTAGACGACTGACACAAAATAACCCTCTCCTACGAAGTAGGCTCTAGACTCGTGATCGGACATCCCTATCTAGTGGGTACCACATTCCAAAAAGTAATGTATAAAATAGGGAATAATAGATTTGTGCTCGACCTGTATCATCCCGCAAAATGATCCATTTCGGATAACTTAGTTAGTTTAACAAAATGTATATTGTTTCTTGTAATCTATATCTATATCTATATATACTTATAAAGTAAGCATTTTTCCTTTCATCACATTCATTTAAAACTTCCATGACTTTTCAATTTCTTTCTAATAATAGTTATAGTTGGTTAATAAGGTTAGATAAATGTCAAACCTAAAGTGTAATCATATATAAACTAAATTTCAATATTAAAATATCTTTACTTCTACTTATAAATTTATATTTTTTAACTTTAAACATATTTTACTTAATTTATTAGTTTTAATATATTCTTTGATGTAAACCACTATTATTTTTAATATACAATTTTGGAACAATTTGTATTATATCATCATTTCATTTCATTTCATTATCATTATCATATCATACTCTATTATAAAGGAAACATTTTTCCTTACACCACATTCATTTGAAACTCCCATGCATTTTTCTTTCACCACATTCATTTGAAACTCTCATAACTTTTCAATTTATTTCTAATAATAATAATTATATGTTGGTTAATAAGGTAAATAAATATCAAAACTAAAGTGTAATCATATGTAAACTAAATTTCAATATTAAAATAATATCTTGACTTCTACTTATAAAGTTATGTTTTTTAACTTTTGATATATTATACTTAATTTTTTAGTTTTAATATATTGTTTGATGTAAACCATTATCATTTTAAACATACAATTTTGGAACAATTTATATAAAATACTTAAATTATTAATTTAAGCATAATATTACATGATCAACTTAAATATAAATTTTAATTTAACTTATACAACCCAAAAGATATTTTGTAAATAGTTTAAAGTGATAAATTATAGTATGTCTTTCTAATAATGATTATAATTTGGTTAATAAGGTTAAATAAATATCAAACCTAAAGTGTAATCATAAATAAACTAAATTTCAATTTTAAAATAATATAATTACTTCCATTTTTAAAGTTACGTCTTTAACTTTTAACATTTTATACTTAATTTATTAGATTTAAAATGTTGTTGTATGTAAACAATTTTCAGTTTAAAGCTACAACTATTGAACAATTTGGACAAAATACTTAAATTATTAATTTAAATATAACATTACAGTGAAATTTAAATATAAATTTCAGTTCCACTTAGAAAACTAAATAATATTTTGTAATAGTTAAAAGTAATAAATTATAGTCATAAATGCAAAAACTAAATTGTAATATCAATTTAACTAAAATATTTCCTAAAGATATTTTTATAATCGTTAAAACTTTTTAAATAAGTAGTTTAAAATAACTTATAATAACAATAATTAAAAAATAACTCTATATAAATGATTATATTGTTACATTTAAAATCAAAAAAAATAATATTTGATGTTTTAAATAATTATAATGATAGAAATTAAAAAATTAAGCAAATAAATTTAAAAAAATTAATTAACAATAACATCAACTATAAATAACATTAAACCATATATTATATTTAATTTTATAATTCAAAATTTTCAATATATTATATCAATTTAATATACGAATTATTATATCAAATTTAACAACAATGTTATTGTTATATTTAAAAAAAAACAAATATTTGTAAAAACTTCAACTATACAGGTGTTCCTGCGCAACGCGCGGGCATTCGCCTAGTATTAATATATTTGTGGCCATGTTTATTGGTATTCTAGTTTCAATTCTATTACCTATTTTATTCCAAAGTATAACAACTTAATGGTACTTGTATTGAAAATTTTATTTCAATATTATACTAATGATCAGTAATAACTTATTGAAATAACCAAGTTTCTAATAATATTAGGCATGACTTAACAACAATATTAAGTGTAACGTCCCAAATTTCAAATACCAAAATAACTTAACATAGTCCCAAAACTTCCAAAAATCAAGATTCAAATACTAATGTAATTATTATTAATAATAGCGGAAGCAAATAGAAATTTAAGTAAACACTTGGTGCGCTACGTCTTCCTCAAAACTTGTCGCCTTCTTCAAGTCTGAACTTTATCCTTTCCATTCCCGCTGCCACTTGCTACGTTATTTCCTAGGTTGCGTGCATTTAAAGATTCTAATGGGTAAGCCTAGGGCCTAGTAAGTTCATGGTTTTCATGCATATTGACGTTAATAAAAAAATAATGCAACAATTTATCAAATATATTTCTTTTCATTTCTTTCCAACCTTGGTGACACACTAGAGAACTACTGTCATTTTCAGGGAACATGTCCCTCCGCCGGGCACAACAAATATGCTTACAGCTATATAAACAGAGCGTAAGCTCTCCGCCGCGTACTAACACCCTGTATGACGACTAATAATAAGACCGTGTAAATACACATGTTCCCTATATATATGTCACCCACCATTTTCACCCTTTTATATGAAATAATTCATAAAATTCACATAAATAATCATAACAATAACAACAATAACATGTAATTGCAAATAATTTGAAATCAACTTTTCATGCAAGCAACCATAAAATTCACACGAAACTCACCTTGTTGGTGTTTGGTCTTAACCAAAGCTTGTCACGCTACACACTCCCTACATTTAACTAACATATTTTCTAAGGCTCCCTTCTAGAAACACTCTCTATGTGCTCGTTTGATTCCACTATTCACTTATCTCGTTAGGCTAACCAATAACTATACAATTTTATTATTCATATGATTGATATTAATTTTTGATCCAAATAGTATATTGCATCATTATCGAACTACGAAAGCCTTCTCCTTTAAATTATCATTTTATAAAACATTAATATAAATATATGAAAAAAATTGTGTGTTTAAATTTATCAAACATTTGAAAACAATTTAGGAACTTAAATATCTTAAAGTTAAGTTCTTGTTATGATACCAAAAAAAAACAAGTCGCCAAACTACAGGACCCAACCAGCAACATCAGATTTCAATTTAAATTAAACACATGCACGTCATATAGTCTAATTTCAAAATCAAACAAATTAGAAAAATAGAAGGATTGAATATGTATTTTTTTTTTTTCATTTTGAAAGAATATATATACTGCTAATAATATGGACCAACTTTTAACCCGCCCCCCCCCCCCCCCCCCCCCCCAAAAAAAAAAAAAAAAAAGAAAAAAGAAAAAAAAAGAAAAGACCTGGTAAGATGTCTTCCTGACCCATTTTTTTTTTTTTCTGCCATTTTCATAAGTACAACGACTTCGAATTTTCTCAAAAAAAATAATTACCAAGTATAGATATAAAATAACCATATCTCCATTTCTTATCAATCATATATCCACAATTAAGCATAAAAAACAAAATCAAATTAAGATAAATAAAATCTTTTATTGCATCCAATTTGTTTCATTTAAAATCCTTATCAATTTATAGTATTATCAGCCAAATCGAGACCCTAAGTGGAACCAAAACACGTAGCACAACCATATAAGCCTACTATAGCAACTATAACAAGTTGAAACTGATGAATCATACCTTAATTTCAAGAGGCACTCCGAAAATCTTCAAAAACTTGAACACCCCGTTTCTCTCTCGATTCCTCGTCTTTTTTGTAATTCCCGTGGGTTTCTCACTCGATTTCACAAGCTATATATAATGCCTAATTCAAAAACTGAATGAGTCCTCTTGTTTGCTCGAATTTACAACCATATTGAAGAATGACGGTTTTTGCCATTAATCCTCATAATTCTCTACTAATTACTTCATTATTCCCTGATTTAATCATATTATTATAATGATGTAGTCTAATTACACATATATTTTTATATCTTAAATTTAAGTTATCACATTAAGCCTCAAACTTTTACGAATCATATCGTTTGTAAGTGATGACTTATATATATTTTACTATAATTCATATTTATATATACATATATGATTTGTAAGGCATTACGGCGAAACCACGATGAACTTAGAGCCATAACTCATATGTCATATGACAATGGATCCTTCTTATTTATTTCATTAATATTTTTAAGTTTAAAAATTTACAATTTAAAGTCTCATGACGAGCTACATCAAGATGATGAGACTTTAAACTAGTTTATAGATATTATCTTCATTATAGGTTTTTTTCAACGAATTATGATTAATTAATGCCTAATGCATTCTTCAACAAATCAAAAGCCATCACTGCATGGGATTATTATTATTAACGAAGATATATCAGTTATCATAGAATCAGTCAAATATATTTTCTTTGCAAAAAAATCTTAAAGAAAAATATTTTATACGTGTGTAAATGAATATAATCTTCTAATAAAAATATTTTATGAATTATGATGAGTAAACGTAACTACCGTATGATTCGTAGGTTTGGTCGGTTCATTATTTTATGATCTGCACATTTGTATCCAATTAATCAAACATACAACTTGTTACTTCTTTATTTCTTTATATCATCATCCTCCCGTTCACAGGAGACAGTATTTTTAATGATCTGTCCATTCTATGATTATAACATTTAATTTGATATATTCTATTTATATAAAATAATACAATATCTTTGGCTTTGCATTGTTTAAAAGTTAAACTCTTCAACTCTCAATTCTTTAATTGAAAAAATATATGAATGTGGAAGGTTTTCTCTTTAAATATCCGTCCTATATGTTAAAGACTGAAATCATAAAATAATGATTTCTTTTATTTATTTGTTTTACATAGATCATCAGATTGTTTTTCATAGCAAGATAATAAAATTGAAACTAGTAACATTGAAAAATGAGAAAAGTTGCTGGTTATTTTACTTTCTCAAGGTCTCACTATTGATTTGGAATTTATCGGAATAGGTTGAATTTTGAAGAGATATTTTGTAAAAAACCCTTTAAAATTTAAACATATAAAATATAAATATATATTAAATATTTGATAAAACTAAATAGTTATTTATTTATTTATTTTGGGAACGCCAAATAAAAATATATATTAAATTACTCAAAAATTATTACATCTATGTCTAGAGTGGACTTGAACCCTCGACCTCAAGAAATGATGACAACACCGGATACCGTTAAATTAGAAGCGCTTTAGTAAAAACTAAATAGTTTTTAAAAATTTAAATGTCAAAAGTTTATATCAAACTAATATAAGTTATACTGGACTTATATTATGAAACCAAAACTGAAATATATTTTTGGCTTTACTTATGTTAAATTTTATAGTGGTTCGATATAAACTTTTTATATTTAAACTTTAAAAAAGTTATCTAGTTTTATCAAAATTTAAATATATTCCTTAATTAATACTTAAACTTTTCAAAATAAAATTAAAAAAACGTTTGTTAGCTAATAATTAACTATACTAAAATAGTTAAACATATAAATAATATGATAATTAAATTCAATTAATTTTTTTTAAAGGAAAATAAAAATATTTATATGTTTAAAAGGTTTGTATTGTAGAAATAATAATGTATCATATTTTCTGGATTCATTGTATATATCAATCGCTCGTAAAGGAATTTTGAGGTGATCATAGTCACTATATGCTGATATTATTTCCATGCAATTTTTTTTAAAGGAGAATGAAAATATTTTATTTGATTAAAAGTTTTGTATTTCAGAAATAATAATATTATCATGTATATTTTTTAATATATATATATATATATATATATATATATATATATATATATATATATATATATATATATATATATATATATATATTTGTATAAGTTATTATATCTAAAACACAAACATAAACATTTTAAACATTTTAAATATAAATGTATTTGTCTAATTTATTATATAAATATATTTATTTTCATGAAAAATATGATACATTATTATTTCTGAAATACAAACCTTTTAAACATATAAAATATTATTGTTTTCCTTTTATAAAATTTAATTGAATTTAATTAATGTCATATTATTCATCTGTTTAACTATTTTAGAATAATTAACTATTAGCTAACAGATGTTTTTTAATTTTGCTTTGAAAATTTTAAGTATTAATTATGGAATATATTCAAATTTTGATAAAACTAGGTAACTTTTTTAAAATTTAAATAAAAAAAGTTTATATCGAACAAATATAAATTTTACCATACCTAAAGCTAAAAACATGTTTTAGTTTTGGTTTCATAATATAAATACCGTAAAACTTATATTAGTTTGATATAAACTTTTGACAATTAAATTTTTAAAAACCCTTTTGTTTAATCAAATTTTGAATATGTATTTATATTTTATACTTTTATAATCTTAAGGGTTTTTTGAAAAATGTAACGCCCCGTTCTTAAAGTATTTAATTATGAGTCCCTGAGATTTAAGAGAAAGGGTAGTGTTGGTCCTTTTATGGGAAATGAGTTTTATCCGAGAAGGTTTCGGACTGGTGTATGTTGTTAGAAGCATAGGGCTTGTCGCCACCCTCGTGTGAATGTAAAGTCTATTGGGAGCGGGTTTAGAGTAGAGGAGTTGCGGCGTTTTGAAGATGATAATTGATTATAGCTCTTAATGGAAAAGTGGAAAAAGGGGTTCCATGCAAGCCATGCATGTGTATTGGAGTTTGGCTGGGTACGCCCAACGTAAGCTGGACGTACGCCCAACGTAGTAAAGGAAAAACGCGGGGGGCAAAGGTGAGTACGCCCAGCATACTCTCAGAAACCCCAAAACCCTAATTTTAGGGTCAACCACTATATAAGGAACGTGTTGGTTCATACCCTAGCCTCCATAGACACTCTTTTACCCCCAGAAACCCTAGTAATCCGTATTCCCTCCATTGTTGGGTGTGTTTGGCCTTGGAAAGCTCATTTTGGCAAAAGAAAAGCTAGAAGAAGAAAGGAGAAGTTGTCAAAGAAGGATAAGAACGATTGGAGCTTGTAGATCTGGAGAGATATCATCATTTGGAGCTTATTTGAGGTATAAAGCTTCTTGCTTGTCAATTATTTTGCATAGATCTAAGTGTTGTGAAGTTTTAGCATCTTTCTTGTCCCAAAAGTCCTCATCTTGATTCATGCTTTGTGTTGGCCGAGATTATTTGTCCTTTCAGACCTTTGGAGAGGTCTTGAGTGAGAAAAATGAGGTCCCAAGGGTTGTAGTTGTTCCATGTGTGAGATATATAGGTCTTAATGGATTAAGAGCTTTTTGGACGTCCCAAGTGATAAAGTTTGAGACTTTATGAATCTTAGGCATATTTGGCCTAAGGATCTGAAGTTTGGGCTTAAGAACCTAAGTCATTAAGAAGTTATGTGGACTTAATGAGTGGCAGGGTTACGCCCCGCGTAACACATGAGTACGCCCCGCGTAGCAGGCCAGTGCCCCGATCCTCAACTGCGATTCAGCGTGTACGCCCCGCATACCAAGGAGGGTATGCCCAACGTACTCCCCCTGATTGGACTTTAATGTTGGGCCTTAGAGTTTGGGCCGTTTGTGGGTTGTTGGTTTATGGGCCATCAATGGAAATTATGGATAGAGTATTTTGGGCCCAATTATTTTTATGGACCTTGGATCTAGGCCTATTTGGTGAGGTGGGCCCAATTTGGTAAATTGGGCTAATATTGGACTTTGTATAAGATTTGGACTTTGGCCTTGGCCCGATAAGTGGATGTATGCTTGGCCTAATGTGTATTTGTGCTATGTTGGCTAGTTCGGGATTTGCGGTGAGTTGGTAATTCGAGAATCTGCTTCGTCAGTCCAGAGTATCGGAAATCGCGAGGTGAGTTATCCTCACTATATCAACAAGGTCTAAGGCACCAAGGCCGGCCCTTTATCGGATTGAGATCCGGGTATTTGTTGTTATGTTATTGCTTTGATATGTTTGCATCCTGGTAGCTAGGATGGTATATGTTAGAGATCTGGTTAAGATCGGTATCCTGATATGTAGGGTGATGCTATGCTAGTGACCGGTTAGGTCGGTATCCTGGTTAGGATGATGATATGTTATGTGACCTGTTCGATCGGCTTGTTGACTGTGAACTGTTATATGATTGTATGTTTATGTGCACATGGTTGTTTGGACTGGAGTTGGGTTGAAGCAGGTCCTGCTTTGTGCTGTTGGCCAAGATACCCAGGGCGGACCGGTTGTTTCGAAGGCCCAGCGAGCGGTCCGGATAGGCTGTAGGCCCCACGAGGGCGGACCAGACGTGCCGAGGCTCGGAGAGTGGACCAGGCCGACTGAAGGCCCGATGCGGGCGGACCAACCACACTGCAGACTCGAGGGACATGACTAGACTTGGAGGGTGGACCCGGTGGACTGAAGGCCCGATACGGCGGACCAGTCACACAGTAGACCCGATATGCATGGCTGTTTTGTGATCGGTTATGATATGACATGTTATACGTGTATGGTATATGTGGTTGGTATTTTGGGGGTATCTCACTAAGCTTTCGGGCTTACAGTTGTGGTTTAATGTTTTTCAGGTTCTTCAGGAGACCGTGGCAAGGCGAATGCGTGATCGTACCGCTCCTCGTGTTTATGTTTTATGACATGGTTCTGGGAATACTCTAATAATAAGTGTATTGAAAACCTTTTTGTAATAACATTATTAAAATGTGTTGTTTTTGAAAAGTTTAAATTTTGTTGAAATTTTTGGTCGTTACAAAAAATATTTGTAAACTTAAGGGTTTTTTCGCAAAAAAATAATTTATGGTAACCTAGAAACATGCTATAACAGGTAAAAATGGTAAAACCAACATAAACGAACAAAAAATCTGTCAAATGGTAAAACCGACATTTTCTGTCAAACTTAAGGTTTTTTATGACATTATCCCTTAATACTATTTCATTTTTGTAATAATTTTTTTGGTAACATCTTGTTAGTCGTTATAAATTATATGATAATTTTCCATAAAAGAAATAAGAAAGTTCGTCCTCTTTCACATCATATGGAGTTTTGTGATGTCTATAGCTTAAAAACCAATCAAAAGCTCCATTTGGTGGTCCATACATTTTAGCAAACATGTACCACAGATTTGTTTTTTGGTCTAGTTGTGTAATCATTCTAAAACCTTGAATTTCTATGGCTTTATGTCCCTAGTGTAATTTGTAAAGGACTAAAGGTAATATGAGGAAGCCTACGTTGTCCCTACGTATTAGCAAAACGGGTTTTCGGTACGAGTTCTTTTTCGTCCTTGATCAAATGATTATTGTAGCGTTTTTAATTTATTCACATTTAAATGAAGTATATTTGTGTGGTTATGTTTTTAATGAAAGAAAAAAATGTGTATTTCCTTTCTTCTTATTTTATTTTCTTTAGAATCTCTAAACACGTATCTAAACACATATCTATTATTCTACTTTTAAATTTATACATTTCATTCCTAATATGATTTGAACCTTCAACAGAAGAACACCTAAAAACCCTTTAGTTGAATTCCTTTTAACATGTAGCGTTTGTAATTAAGAAATACAATAATGAAAAAATAAAATTTGTATTATCTTGTTTATATTTCTATTAAGAAAATATGATAAATTTAGATATAGTCGTATAACCATAAAGTTATCCATTTTATATTTCAACGTAATAGATAAATAAAATTTGGAGGCGAATTGTACCGACTCTTTTTTGACCTAGGAGCAGCCCACAATGATTTTCTTGTTCTTGTCACCAAAATTTGACAATAAACCCATTTAAATTATTATTATTATCATCATCATTATATACATATAAATATTAAAAATAAAATAAATGTTTTTTTAATTCAATTAAACAACAAGATGTTTATATGTTGTTTTTAGTACAACTTTCTGTGTGAACGTTTTCACTGATTTAAGAAACAAATACATGATGTTTTCAAATATAATATGTATACCCGTATCACACAAGTTTTAAAATTTAATGTACGTAAGTTGGGTGCATACATACATACAACGCTATTTTTTTAAAACATAAATGTTTGTGGACTCAGTTTTTTTATATGATAATAATTAAATTTGAAACTCTTAGAACTTAATTGGACTAAAAGAATTTAAAAAATAAAAAAATAAAACAACGCAATATGTTCCAACCCTTGAGTTTGATTTAAAGCATTTATGAAGGGCTTTAAGGCCCAAGTCATAAAATCCATTCGGGCTATGTGGCCAGTGGCCTTGTTATAAAATAACAAAATAAGTAGGAACTAATAATTCAATATATGTGAACTGCGATCATTATACAAAGTTTTATAAAATTGTTATAACTTTTTTTTTTTAATACAAGCATTACATTCCCAAAATTCTAAATTAGGCCTCTTTAACTTATCTTAAATATTTCCATTCTAACAACTTCTACTTTATCTCATTTAGGGATGAGCATATGGACCGGTCGGAACCGATCCCGAAACTGGAACCGGTACCGGCACCGGAACCGGAACCCGATGGAACCGGTTGAACAGGGATCGATACTATAATTTCATCAAATTTTGGAACCCGGACCCGGTAAGAACCGGTCGTTGGAACCGGCCCAAAACCGGAAACCGAACCGGATAACTCGTTCAAATTTTGAAAGTTGCATAACTCATTCAATTTAACTTTTTTTTTTTACCTGAATCTTTTTCCTACATGTAGATTATGATTTGTAGTTAAGTTTAGACTATAAAAACGTTTGATTTTGTTAAAAAAATTGAATGAGTTACAAGTCCCGCAATGAATTGTGTCAAATCAGAATTTTTTTTAATGTTTTAGCAAATAAATGTAATATGACTTTGTTGTTCAAATGTGCATAACTCACTAAATTTTTACTTGTTTTGTCCAGAATATTTTTCCTACATGTAGATTAGGATTTGTAGTTAAGTTTAGACTATAAAAACGCTTGATTTGGTAAAAAAAAATGAATGAATTACAACTCCTGCTATGAAGGGTGTCAAATCAGAATTTTTTTTTTTTTTTTTTTTTTTTTTTTTTTTTTTTTTTTTTTATGTTTCAGCAATTAAATATAATATGAATTTGTTGTTCAAATGTGCATAACTCGTTCAATTTAACTTGTTTTCACCTGAATTTTTTTCCTACATGTAGATTAGGATTTATAGTTAAGTTTAGACGATAAAATTGCTTGATTTAGTTACAAATTGAATGAGTTACAAACCCCACAAGGAAGGGTGTCAAATCATAATATTTTTATGTTACATCAATTAAACGTAATCTGACTTTGTTGTTCAAATGTGCATAACTCACTCAATTTAAGTTTTTTGACCTGAATCTTTTTCCAACACTTAGTTTAGGTTTTCTAGTTAAGTTTAGATTATAAAAACATTTGATTTGGTTAAAAATTGAATGAGCTACAAGCCCCGCAAAGAAGCGTGTCAAATCAGACCGGTTCTAAAATTGAAAACCCAACCTGGAACAGGAACCGGTAGAACTGTCGGGCCGATTCGATCCTTGATTTTGGCCGAAGCCGGTTCCTGGTTCGGGCCGATTCGATCTGTTTGCTCATGCCTGATCTCATTAAAAACTTCCCTTCCATGTTTCTTTCTTTATATAATAATATCAAGGTACATATAGTATTTCGTAACTCATCCTTTTCTTAAAAATCCGATAAAAAATTATCCTAAAATTTTGATATTCGTATTTTCATATTCAAATATAAATTTTATAAAATTTCCGGTATCCGTAATCCGAAAATATGTTTTTTTAAATTATTTTTTAATAAAATTTATAACTTGAAATGGAAAGGTGGGACGACTAGAGATTTCGGGTTGCTCTCCTTTTTCAAAATTTAACTTCTTATATCCTATTCCCTTTTTTTATTTCATTCTACTAAGTATGACACTACAAATCGGAGATTTCTGATTACCAATACAATTATGACTTCTCCATCATTTTAGAGTGTGTTTGAGAAAGCTTAAAAAATGAGTTTTTTTTAGCTTATTATCGGTTCATAAACTCGAGTTTGCATCTAACATTTAGCTACCATTTGATAGGTAAGACTCGACGGGATAGAACATAACAAAGTCTTTTGAATTGCATTTGAAATACGTGTGATTTTCAGATATTAACCAAATCAAATGTCACTAAATCACTCAAATTTAGTCACATCCAAAGAGGTAGAACACACTGAAATAGAATATAAGGCTACCAAAATAACCTTATCCCACTTAACAACCATTCATGTCTCCTCATTTCGCCTTCCTTATTACCTACACCCCTCACAAAACACTGCACCAAAATTTCTCACAATGATGTTTCGTGATCAACACCTTGATTCCAACATTACAGTCAATTCTAAGAAAAAAACATAAAAAACCACATAGACACTTAGATGTAGTTGCAACCTTGAAAGGATTCGAAAACATCTATTTTTTGTCTTCTTTAATTTTCGCTCGACAGTCGACATCACTTGGCACCACCTTCACCATCGAGTGGGTTGCTTTGCACCGGCGATATTCAGGCATGGCCAAGAAGATCTATAAGTTGTTGAAGACTTGCTCTAAGCATTCACCTTTACGGGTTATTATAGATCTCGTCGAGAATGGAAAATGTAGAAGTTTTGGGTATTTTGTATTTAATTTAATGTAATTATTTCGGTCAAATATACAGTAAATTAATTCGACCGATGTCAAAATGAAGAGAATAATATTAATAATTTTAGTTAAAAAGTAAAATTAAGAATTCATTCGTACAAAAAAATTGTGAATTTATATTTTTAGCATCCAACGAATTAAATTAAGTTTTAATATATATATATATATATATATATATATATATATATATATATATATATATATATATATATATATATATATATATATATATATATATATATATAGGTTCAGGTTCATATGATACCATGCTAATTTTGTGATACCGTGAGATCAAATCTAAAAATAATTTTAAAATGCAAAATAAAAGGAAAAATCCAAAAAAAAAAATTTAATTATTATTTTTGGAACATTATTTAATTAAAAAAAATAAAAAAAATTCTGTTTTTTTTTTTTGAAAAATACGTGAAATATTCTAATAGAATATTACTTTAGACATATTCTAATATTATTTTTGGAATATTTAGAATATTCTACTAGATTTTCCAGATATGTAGAATATTCTAAATATTTTACTAAAACATGTAAAAAGTATATTTTTTTGCATTTATTTATTTATTTTTTGGTATTTTTTAATATTTTTTGGAAAATATATATTCATAAAATAATATTGGAGAAAAAATTTTCGAAAAATTTCAATTATTTTGTATTTTAAATATGTTTTTGTTTTATCTATTAAATGAGTGGTTAGGATTACGTCTCACGGTCTCACAAAATTACGCCGTCTCATATAAACTTAACCATATATATATATATATATATATATATATATATATATATATATATATATATATATATATATATATATATATATATCCACTTGAATATATATAACATATAGATGTTTGTATTTAGAATTTTTTTTTTTTTCCATTTTTCCTAATGAATTTGATAATCTTAATAAAAATACAACTTAAAAAATTAACTCAAAAATCGTAATAAAGAAGAAATAATAACAATTAAAGAAATAACAAAATTAATCCTTTCGTATATATTAACAAAAGTTAATACTCATCAAAACCTAGATCTTATATTTTAAAAGTGCATACCCATCAAGTGAGGATAAGAAACAATAATAGTGAGAGAAATAAAAGACATACTACGAGATCGAGCGATTCGTAAACATTGAATTAAGGATTCTGATCGGTGGATCTCAAATATTTCTTACAACTTTTGTACATTTTAGAATTATTGAAAATTTATAGTTTTGAATTAAGTATGAACATTTTAGAATAACTGAAATTTTATAATTTTGAATAGTTTTTTGTGTGTTCCTTCATTTTCATTATTGTTTCATCCTATTTTGTTTTTTTTTTTTCAAAAATATATATCAAAAATAATAATACAAATAAACAACTTTTTCTTAACCAAGTAAATCCACCTCATGCAAAATATATGTAGGGTATACAAGTGTATTCAATATTTATGGTATTTGTTCAAGTGCATGCAATATTAAATTTTAATATGTAATAATTTTTTCCAAAAAATGTAATACTCTTAGGTAGGACTTAAGGGTACGCATACCCTCGTCAAAATATACATTCATTCCTTCTCGTCGGAAATATATTTCAAAACCTAATTTTACTTGATGGATGCTGAAAATAATATTCACGTTTATCATTACTTTGTTAGTCATTTAATTAATACCTGCAAATTCGGATTAAACAAATAAGTTATTATACGCCATAATAATGACTTTTAAATAGAAAATTATTTAGAATGAATAATTTTAACTAGGTTATAGTAAGTGTGACAATTATTCAACACATATAAAGAACACTGAAATCTGACTTCTTATGAAGAAATTATGCTTTTGCGAAGTTTCACAATTAAACCGACATGACTCTGCGTATCGTTAAAAGTAAAATTTTGATAAATTACTTCTTAACCTATGTGATCTAAATGAAAGGCGTAGTAGTCGTTAAATTAAGAGTGTGCATGTAGAGAACGTCTAAATCTGATTTCATTAGAGGAAGTTATGATTTTCTAAGATTCAACGTAGCAGTGTACAACTTAGAAATTGAATTTTAGATCGGTTGATTTTTAGCTGAAACGATCTAAACAAGAATCGAAGATCTCGTTAATAGAAACCCAACAATATAAAGACCGTCGAGAACGGACGTCATACGAGAGAGTTATGAAATTTTAATTTACTTTAACAGTCTAAACAAGTTAAAAATATAACTTCAAAATCAAGTCAAAATTAGCTAACGAAATCTAACAAAAGTTGTAGATCTCGTCGATAGCTACACGTAGATATGAAACCCGTTGGAAACGGAGCTCGTATGAAGCAGTTATGAGTTTTCTATGATTTTATAACAATTCGCGCGTAGTCGCGCGTACAGACAAGATACACAGTGGACATCGACAACCCACTAGATAGCGACACGTGACACCACCCATCGAGTGACACGTCACCCTAGCTGACCAGATGCGCGGTGTGCTGGGGATAGGATGCCCAGCGCGCACCCCGCATCAGCCTATATAAACTTCCGATTTCAGCTCATTTTTCTCACATCCTTCCTCTGAATCCTCTGGAGATCATTTCTATTCCTTATTCCCTATAGTCCCTAGTTCCTGGTCACTTTATTGGGGACATGGATTGTCAGAGAGCCAAAGAATATGTTGGGTACAAAGTTCTCCATTATATGACTTGTGAATGCTTGGCTTGAGAAGACCCACTTATATATGTGGTTACTAAAGCCTTGTGACATAATTAGGGGGGGGGAGAGAGAGAGAGAGAGAGAGAGATAGAGAGAGATAGAGAAAGAGAGAAATAGGGAGAGAGAGAGAGAGAGAAAGAGAAAGAGAAAGTAGTTGTAGCACCTCTATAAATAGTGGTTTGCATATCACTATTAGGGTGTTCTTGAGATATGTAACATTGAGAGTGTGGGTGTGAGTTATTTATTTGTCTAGATCTAGATTATACTCTTTGCATCTCCTTACATAATGGAATACATCTCTTAGACACCCAAATCACCATGTACAGTGTGTTCTTGAAAATTCGACATGTCAAATCAAATGCCCATAACTATATAATTGTATCAGATCCTAACCACGAAGATCAAGCTATCAATTCATGGAACGATTCCCGATTTGACAACAATCAACGCAATATGAACGATTTATGGTGAGTCTCTTGATAATCTCTCGAAATCTTTCAGAATCATATTTTTGTAATCGTTTTTGATCATCTTGATTCCGTTGGATCTATTTGCTTTTCATTCTAAATTTTGTTGATCCAATTATTTTTTGTTCAACCCAATCTAATAACATTTTCATTCATACATCCATATCTTTTAGTCCAATTTTGTAATATGATTATTGTTCATTATGTCCAAATTTATATTCTTTTTGGCCCAAATTGAGTTTTCTACTGTTCACATACCATATTCTTCAAATCCTTATTGGTTATATTCAATATTGAGCCTAAATTTCTATACTATCGATTCAATTTTCACAACAGATATAGATCGTGTTCTTGTATCATCAATTCTAATCAGAACGTATTTTGATAACGTCATCTGTCGTTTCTCGTTATTTTTCACCTCGTAAGCTGATAATTGAGTAATTTGTAGTCAGTTTCATCATCTGAATCTCTCGTGCGTTAGATATTGAAGTCCCAATTTCTTTGAATCTCCGATTATGTTAGTGATTCAAGTTTGTTTATTCTTCATTGTTAAAATCAAATTGATTGAGCATTATTTTAAATTGGATTAAGTTCGATTGTGCTCTCAATTTAACTGATAATTACACTTTCTTATCTTTCATTGATTTGTTGATTGATGGATGTTTGGAGACTTTATAGATTGACTGGATGATTCAAAATTATGATGTGAATATTTTTCTAGAAATTATCTTATGAACGATGAAGAACTGTTGAAGAATCTATGATCATTGTTGAATCTCTGTGTGTAATCTGAAAAATCAATTGGAAAAATGGTTTTGTTGATTATTGAATTGATTGAAGGATCACAGCAAAGAGAAGTCAAAATCGAAACAAAAGTCTCACAGTTGACATTTGTTTCATATATGGATTAAGGAATCAAAAATTTGAATTCGTTAATGGGTTCGATGTCTCATTTGTATGCTTGAATGCTTGACACGAAATCAGTTCTATTCGAAATCAAATTTGTGATTCAATCCACTTTGGAGTCGAATGGTTATTATGTCACTGAGTTTGATGGTTGAAGTCGAATGTAACGATGGGTTTCACAATTTAGTCAAAGGGCTGATAATGAATGTGATATTGAGTCTGATATCGATGGGTATGAGGTTGAAGGTTTGAGGAAAAACATGGATGATGTGACATCCCCATTTTCACGGCCAGAAAAGACCGATTTTGTTTATGGTTTATAAAAATCAGAGTTCTTCTTTTAATAAAAATGTTGCGGAATTTGTTCCCAGAAAAAAACGATAAATTCGTTATTAAAATATTTTCGAAGAAACATATTTTATTCATTTCAAAACGTTTGGGATGTCATCGTTAATACAGAAACATAAGCATAAACAAAACTTACATTTATTTACACTAGTGATCTACATCTCTTTAAATCTCTCAGTGTAATGTGACTTCATATCAACACCTGTGATATAAATAAACTGAGTGGGTCAGGTTGGGAAACCTGGTGGGTACATAGGGTTTTCAATCCACAATAATATAATTATTATGTTTAAACAATCAAACAATCAACCCAATTACCCATCCCCATTATCTTCTTTAGTCTTAAGGATCTACCCTAAGAATCAGCTATTCCTCGTTTATTTATTCCTAAGGAATCGGCACGAAGTCCATCGTTACCAAGGGTTATAGATTATAACCGGTGAACACGTAGTCCAAAACATCTGCTAAACACTTAGTTAAAAAGCAACTAGTGAACATACTCAGTTCAAAATACCTAGTGAACACACTCAGTTCAAAAATACCTAGTGAACACACTCAGTTCAAAAATACCTAGTGAACACACTCAGTTCAAAAATACCCAATGAGCACCTAGTTCAAAAACACCTACAGGTTACGACCCTGCTAGCGTTCCACCTGACTGTCTAGTATCGTCCATGGTCATCATCTATACTCCACTAGATGACTGGATCACTGTCAACATTGATGTATTCCATCGTGTTATCAACAACTACTTCATCTACCCATGTTTTACCCTACACATTTTGTAGATATAAAATACATATACAGTTTAAATCATTTAAAACATGTATAAAAATCTTTCACCCAGCATAGGCAGCAAGTATTCAGACAATATGCACACATAGCACGTAATTTATATTAAAATACTTCATATCTATGTGTAAGATGAAAAGGACTATGCACTCACCTGAAAGGTGGTGACTCAGCACTCAGACAGCGTTTCGATACTCTCAAAACAATTTCCTTCGATAAAACCTAGTATCAATACCACTAGGGTTTAGTCTAATGATAACCGCGACAAATTAATAGTCTGACTATTATTATATTATATAAGCGTTAAATAACACTCAATATAACTCATAATAATAGCCCAAATAATTATTTTAAGGACCTAATAACATTCCTATAAGTATTCGAAAGCTATATTAAAAATTGCGTAAGCGTAGCTCACTTACAACGAATTTTATCAAAAACCGGAACTTTATTTGGAGCAGCGTTTCGAAACCGAAAGACACTTTTTCTCGGGACTCTGGGAGCCTCGGGGCTTCCCTCGGGAGCTAAGGGGTTTAACTAGGGCTTAGGGGGGTTTAGAAACCCTAGAGAGAGAAAGAAATCTATAGAGAAAGGAAATGGTGTGTGAAATTCGGAGGAGTTCGGGCCCCTTTTATAGGCGCCAGTAGCCTCGGTTACGCTGGGCGTACACCTTGGATAAGGTTGCCAGCCGAAGCCAGCTGTCTCGCACCGTCGGATGGATCAGACCGAAGTTAAGCGAGGCGTAACTTCTTCGTACACGGGGCGTAATAGCGAGGGTGGTGTGTCACTCATCTGAAGCGGGTACCGAGCCAGCGGTGGAGGATTTAGATTGTGCCACGTCATCGATTCTTCATCAGTTCTCGCAGTTTCATGCTTCAACTTTAAAAATTCGTAACTTTCGTGTATAAGCTCCGTTTTCGACGTTCTTTATATCCACGCGAAGGCGGGAACGTACTCTACAACTTTCGTTTAGACTCCGTCGGCTAATTTTGACTCGATTTTAAATTTTATATTATTAACAGGCCGGGACAGGATTGGTCCGTTAAATTCTCATAACTTCTTCATCCGATGTCCGTTTTCGCCCATCTTTTTCTTGTTACGCTACTATTAACGAGATCTTCGATTCTCGTTTAGGTTGTGTCGGCTAAAAATCATCCGATCTAACATTCGAATTTCGGGTTGTACACTGCTAATCCGAAACATCGAAAAATCATAACTTCTTCATACGAAGTCAGATTTGGGCGTTCTTTTTATCGATGTTCTTAGTTTAACATATTATACGAAATTCGTTTAGATTGATAAGGCTAAATCTTGCTCTATCGTAAATCCACTATTTACGCTTCCCGGAATCGTGTCTGCTCCGTCGCGAAACTTCAACGGGTCATAACTTCTTCGTTATAACTCGGATTTCGGAGTTCTTTATATGTACGGAAACCTTGTAACATATACTACAACTTGGATAAGATTATTTATTCTATATAATCTTTTGTCTAAAAGTCGTTTTCGACCCTTATTGCCTCTAAATTGACTAGCCCGGATCTGCGGGCGTTACAGATGATAACGGAATAAAATAGGTTTGCGTATCGAAAGATATGTTTCGACTTGAGCAGTCGGAATAATGGTTGTAATTGAAACTTATGTTTCGACGGGTTGAGTGATTGCAAAAAGGCTTGGAATCGAAAGTTGGTATTTCTATTTCAGGTCGAAAGAAGATGAGATTTCGACTGTTGTTATGTGTTCCGTTCGTTAGTTCATTGTATCTTGCTTCTAATTAAGCAGGAGACCTTGAGTAAGAGTTATGCCCACTTGGACCCTGGTTATCATCCATAATCTGTAAGTGAGCTACACTTACTCTGCCCTTACGTAATTTGTAATTATAGTCATATTTGTTGTTATGAACCTATAATGAAGATTCATCAGTGATTCCAAGTCATATACTGATTGATCTACTTATAGGAGTTGTTTAAAATGTTTATATCAGCTTGGTTGTTGGATTTCAGAAAGACTATATGTCAAATTGGTCTTGCCCCCTAACTATCCTGCCTGACTGATCCTTATTTGATAGAATTATTAGTATTTATTAGAATGATTGATAGGTCTAGATTGTCTCTACTCGCGTAGAATATTATACTAAGACATGGTCATAATGATACCAGGTCACGTCAAAAGAAATGTCAGTTGCTAGAAGCGAAACTCTGCCCGAATTTCAAGTTAACACTTTAACAAGTGAGTGCATGGTTACTTTCAATCTTACGCATAGATATAAGTATTCTAAATGCTTAATTGCTAAATGCGCTATCTTTGTTGTTTAATGTAGTACAAATATGATTACTACTTAATTTATTGGTATGTTTGACATACTTAATAATATGATTAGGTAGTGAGAGATTGTGCAAAATAATAAATGAGAGGTTGTGATAGGGTTGTGTGAAATAGTGGTTGCGATAGGTTAGAGAAAGAGACATGTGAGATAATAAGTCGTGTCTGTCGTGTCTATCTCAAGTACTTTGTACTGTCATGGTAAACCCAAGTACTTTTTTATTGTCATGCTAAACCTATGTACTTTTGTACTGCGATGCTAACCCAAGTACTTTTGTACTGCGGTGCTATACCCAAGTACTTTGTATTGTCGTGCCTGTCGTGATTATACAAAAACTACTCATGTACTGTCGTGTTGCCGCGAGTATTATCATATCATCGTACCTAATCATCTAGAAATTATAGTTATCCGCTAATAAAGATCATTTAGGAAAGATCCCTTAAGATCATAATAAAATTAGTAAATGAGAGTGATATGAAATGGGGGTAATTAGGTTATTTGAATGTTGATGGTTATATAATTAAAAATTATAATATCGTGAGTTGAAAACCCTATATATTAACCTGAGCCACTCAACGTGTTTGTATCAAAGGAAACAATAATGATGATGCCATAGAGATTTGAGGAACACTAGACTATATTAAGATGTTGTAAGTCTTCGTTTATAGTTACGTTGCTTGTATCACTTATAGGACATCACAAGATTTTAATAAATCAATGAAAAACATTCATTTGGTAATATTTTATGGAACAAATTCTACATATATAAATAAAAACTCTGATTTTAAAATAAACATAAATTGCTAACCGTGAAAATAAGAATATCACAAATATATAATAAAAATTTCCCAAAACACGATACTGTTAGGTAGAACCAATGGGTATACAATTGCATACCATATTCAAAAACATACATCCGTTCCTTCTCGTTGGAAATATTTATCAAAACCTAACTTTATTTGATGGACGCTAAAAATAACATTCACCTTCATCATTATTTTGTTCGCCATTTACAATCTTTCACACTAATTCCTGCCACACTGGTCCGGTCCGAGAGCGTAACTAGTCCGACTCGATTTAAATGCTCACCCTACATGTATCTGTTACAAATGTATTCAGTTTAACAAGATAGTGAAGGTTCTCTAAATTGTGTCCATAACATGATTGACAATTCAAAAATACAAAATTTCTTAATGTTCTTTTTCTTTAACAGAAGTAGTGGTAAAATATTATAATTCCGGGGAGCAAATAGAGTAATGACACAGATTTGGGCCATAACTTAATACCCTATGTTTTCTTTTGGGCCAAAACAATCTAGTCTCCATGATCCGATTAGGACAAGGCGGGTAAACCATAATTCAGAAAAAGGAAACGCAGAAACTCGGGAAGATGAGGAGACAATCGTTGCTCAACGGCTTTGCGATGAAGATGACGAGGGGACAATCGGCATTCTCAACTCTCAACGACGCCCTTTAGGATTTCTGACTCTGGAATTAGGGTTAGGAGAGTTCGAACGCTCAACATTCTGTGTATGTCATAACTCTGAGTTTTTCTGATTCTGTGATTAGAAATAAGTTAACCTGATTTATTGATTAGGACTGTCCAAAAACACATTACACATTCACCAAAACCGATGGGTACGGATCACGTTGGCCATGCATTACACTAATAAAAGCTTTCCATTTGTAGTGTGTATTGTCACAATTTTATGTTCGAAAATGCTGCAGATTTTTCGGGGATCACAATAAATATTTCTTGGTTTCGTCTTCTTTGGTTTTTTTCCCTTTCGGGTTTTGCACTTTCATGTTCTTGTATTTGTGTTCTTTATTGTTTCCTTTTGGATATCTTTTAACAGCGAGCGCTTGATCCATGAAGAAATTCTAATCCGACTACGCAATATCGATTCGTAATTCGTTGGCTTCTGTTTTATGATTTGATTTCGGAAGAATTTTGGATTTTGCAATTTCGGAATCATAATTGTCTTTCCTTTTCTGGGTTTTTTAGATTTACGTTATTCGAGTTCATATGTAAAGAAATCATCCACAAATTACACAATTTTGATCTTTGAATCATAATTCCCTTCTCATCACCTAAACTCTGTCATTCCACAAACTATCTCCACATCATGAGCTTTTAAATCATAACGTTCGTCATTTTTTTTTATCAGATTATGCAATTTTGAATCATAATTGTTGGAATCGTAGACAAAATTGTGTGATCTGATACGAGAGTGTAGATGGGTATAATCAGCGCCATTGCTGGGGCTTTCGGTTTTGGAATTGGGATCACACTTGGACTTGTGATTGGTTATTTTCTCTTCATCTTCATCCAATCATCTGATGTTGAGGTCAGTTATATTTAATAAATAATAATCTTCCCTCTTTCTTCTGAATCGATTAAGATTTTGATGTTTATACAACATTAATTCGTTTGCGTTTCCTCCTCAAGAATCCTGAAATTAAGCCTTTGGTGGATCAAGACGAACCAACTCTTCAAAGAATGTTCCCTGAAATACCCATTTGGGTGAAAAATCCCGACCATGATCGTGTAACTTCTTGCTTCTTCATTATTTCGTTTTTTATATCTCGTTTATTTTGTATGATTTTAATAATGATTCATTATTTATCCATAGGTTGATTGGCTTAACAAGTTTCTTGAATTAATGTGGCCATATCTAGACAAGGTATAACATAACATGTTAAACCCCAAATTATTATTAAGAACATAATATTTCCAATGTTTTTGTAGGCAATTTGCAAAACCGTTTTGGCAACAGTTGAACCAATGATCAAAGAACAAACTCCACAATACAAAATCGATGAAGTTGAATTCGATTCACTTACATTAGGCAGCTTACCTCCTACTTTTCAAGGTTAAACTTTTTTACATAATTACATCTTTTGATACTTAAGTTGTTACTTTTTTACATGTTTACGATGTTAGTTTCTTTAATTCAGGAATGAAAGTTTATACTACAGATGAAAAAGAGATAATTATGGAACCATCGTTCAAATGGGCAGCAAATCCTAACATTCATGTAGGTGTTAAGGCCTTTGGGCTAAGACCCACTATTCAGATTGTTGATTTGCAAGTATTTGCATCTCCAAGAATCACTTTAAAGCCATTGGTTCCAACTTTTCCATGTTTTTGTAAAATTCTGGTTTCTCTAATGGACAAGGTTAGCGATTTTCAAGATTGGATTCTAAAAAATGTATATATGTATGCAACTTTAGTATTTCAAAGTTCAAAACATTACGTAATGTTTATATATCTTTTACACAGCCTCATGTTGATTTTGGAGTAAAATTAATCGGGGCAGATCTAATGTCGATTCCTGGTTTGTATGGGTTCGTTCAGGTGTGTTTGTTTGTTAAAACGAAAATGGGGTTAAAGATTTTGGGTTTTTACTGGTGAAATTTGTTTTTCTCTTCAGGAACTCATCAAAGATCAGGTAGCGAACATGTATTTATGGCCGAAAGTTCTTGAGGTAGCAATTTTGGATCCTACAAAGTAAGGATTTGATTTTGATCTTATTCCATTTTCGTTTGCAAAAATAAAGAATTCTTCATGTTCGAAAATGGCAGAGCTATGAAGCGACCTGTTGGGATGCTAAACGTGAAAGTTGTAAAAGCAATGAAGCTTAAAAAGAAAGATCTTTTGGGTGCTTCTGATCCTTATGCGAAGTTGACACTAACAGATGATAAGTTGCCATCGAAGAAGACGACTGTAAAACACAAGAACTTGAATCCTGAATGGAATGAAGAATTCAATCTAGTTGTGAAAGATCCTGAAGTTCAAGCTCTAGAAATCATGGTGTTCGATTGGGAATCGGTAGGGAAGCATGATAAAATGGGGATGAATCGTGTACCTTTGAAAGATCTAACTCCCGAAGAACCAAAAACCCTAACTCTCGATCTACTCAAGAACATGGATCCCAAAGATTCGCATAACGATAAATCAAGAGGTCAAATCGTGGTTGAAGTCATGTACAAACCCTTCGGAGAAGACCAGATGCCGACTGACGTTGAAGAAGTTAGTGCGATGCAGAAAGCTCCGGTGGGAACTCCGGAGGGCGGCGGCTTGCTTGTTGTTATAATCCATGAAGGCGAAGATCTCGAAGGAAAACATCATACAAATCCTTCCGTTCGTGTGCTTTTCCATGGCGAAGAAAAAAGAACTAAGGTTTGTTTCCCCAATTCAAAATTGACGCTAATTGCTTCTTGAATTGCGTGTTTTTTTTACAGTTTTTTTTGGGTGATTTACAGCCGATGAAGAAGACTCGAGATCCGAGATGGGAAGAAGAGTTTACATTTACGTTAGAAGAGCCACCGACGAATGAGAAAATGCATATCGAAGTCGTTAGTACTTCGAAACGGATGGGATTAATTCATCCGAAGGTAAGATCATCAATGGATTTTTGTAAACATTGTATGATTTAGGGTTTTAATTCTTCTGTTTTTTCAGGAATCTTTGGGTTATGTCGATATAAGCCTTGCGGATGTTGTGAACAACAAACGGATCAACGAGAAATATCATCTGATCGATTCCAAGAATGGGCGGCTTCAGGTGGAATTGCACTGGAGAACTTCCGGCTAGATTGCCGCCGGTAATGGTGACTCACGGCGACGAAAGTTATTGATATTCATAGGGTTTAAATAAAGACGATGAAAATGAAATAGTATACCATGCTATCTTGAAATTTGAAAACCGAAATATATATATGATATAGGAGATTAAATCTTGACCGTTGGTTAGTTTTGATATTTTTAACGATACTAGTGGATGTAAAACGGCTAGGTGATCTTAATTTATAAATTAAAATTAACAAAATTACACGTGCTTTGCAAAAGGCAACTTTAAAATGATATTTTTATTATTTTTTTTATTTTTTTAAAGCAAATTAGTATGAAAATATTAATTATGAAAAATATTATCATATTAAATTCAAAATATATTTATTATGGAGATTATTAATGTATTTTATATTTAATTATGATAATATTCTTTACAATTAATATATTATATATTTAATTATTATAATATTTGTAATTAATTAATGTTTTTTTTATGTGTTTTTAGGATATATATATATATATATATATATATATATATATATATATATATATATATATATATATATATATATATATATATCTTCTATTCTAATAAAACAATCCTTATAATCCTATGTGGCATCTTCTCGTGCTAAAGAAATTTCAAAGTAAACTACCTGATTTGCCCTCAACTTTTAAAACCTCTAATATCTTTATTCCTACGTGGCATCCGTTTATTCCCCAAATCTCTCATTTATTTTGGAAACTTGGTTCATTTTCTTTGATTAGATCGTCAACAACATGCCCCTTTAATATGTTTATGTTCCTTTATGTGATTCGGTTTCTGATTTTAAAGTTCTCGGCATAAAATTAGGGTTTTACCGAAATTGATTTCAATCTACATCTCAAGAAATCAACAACCATGTTGCAGCTTTTTATGGATTACGAATACACCTCTCTATCTCATTCCTTCTCTTATCTACCAGAGAATTGATATGGTTCAAGTTTTCCTGAGGGTTAGTTACAATTAAATTTAGAATAATTATACAAATGGTCCTTATGGTTTAGAATATTTCTCCAAATCTACCAATCCTTAATCGATTATCAATCTCAAAGAAAACTTAAAATTAGAATAGTTAAAGGTTAATTTAATAAGTGGAAATCATCTCTAATTCAAAACTTATTTCGATTCTTTCAACATAACATTAATAGAATGAAAAGACATTAAAGTCACCGTCCATTAATACCAATCAAATCAAAGAAAGAAATTAAATCAAAATGAAATGAATAAACAATCGGCATAATTTGAATCAAGCATTAAAACCGCCATCCATGAAAACCACCGTCCATGAACCTTTATCGACTCCAAAACTATATAAAGAATTAAAACTAAACGGTTCTAGCACCACCCAAAACATTCCATGTTGCTATTTCTACACACTCTCTGCATCTCTTTGAAGACAAACACCGGACCATCGGACACAGTCGCCGGAACCACCACGGTGTTATGCATCACCGCTAAATACTCAACCATGTCTCTCTATATCTCTATGTTCACACCCATGTGCCACCACCCACAACTGCCTTTAATCTCCATACACTTGTGTTTTACCAACTTCAGACGCTAACCATAACAAAACACTAGATGTAAAATCCATAGCCCAATAATTAGAAGAGACTATGACTTTAATGAAGATCTAAGAATAGAAGGATAAAAGCATTTGGATAAAATTTCCAAGAGGTTAGATGCCTGTCAATAATATTGGCATTAATGATGTAATAAGTTTGGGAAAAGTGATATAGAAGTAGGTCTTACATCAAAACATATAAAGAAAATTTTGACAACACTAAGACCTTAATAGACTAACAAGTTCAAAGTCTTATCATAGACGGGAAATTAAAACTAGAACTTTTACATAGACCTAAGTTATATCCAAAAAAGAAAGTAGAGTAGGCTCTATCTGCGACGAGAACCATTGGAATGAGTCCTCGATTCTGTCAGACGGCTCTCCATGTCCAGCATGCGCCTTTCAAACGTTGCCTGACGAGCTTGAAGTCCCCTGACTTCATCTTGGGTTGCAGCAAGTTCTCTCTGCAGGGCCGCATTCTGGTTCTGAATTCTTCCATGAGTAGTTTCCAGATGGCGAATGCGAATTGTATTGACTCCCACATCGGCATCAACTTCCATGATCCGGTCGATGGCTGCCCTACCCTGCTCATCAATTCTAGCAACCCTGCGAACCAGGATAGGTAGGACTCTGTCTGCTGACCCTCCCTCGCTCAGATTGTAGAAACTTCTGTCTTCGTTGTAGGGTAAGGGTTGACCTTGCTTGTGACTCCATTGGTTCAAGTTTGTTGCCCACAGAGGTGTGGGGCCTTGAAAAGCCGAACGAGGGTTAGGATTTGGGATTGGAGCCACCAGATGTAGAATATTGACTTCTGGCTTGGAGTCAGAGTCCTTTGGAAAGTTCTCTACGAAGTCGTCATCCAATGGGATTGCCTGATTCTCTTTTGGCTATGCGTCGAGCCATCCACCATTGTCCTGGTTGGGAAAGTATGGGTCGCCAGGGGTATGGAATCCAACCATGTTATCTACGCGAGAATAGGGATAAAAGAGATAGTTAATAGACGTACTACTTAAGATAATTATAAGATAATCCTTACCAGTTACTTCAATACTCGCGTAGTGCATAGCAGTTATATGTAATCAAAACAGGATAAACCTTCGAATAAGTAACCCTAACTCCAAATCCACAACCAAACAAGGAACAGGAAATAAAGCAAAGATCACATATTCTAAGTCTATGACACTCTAGTCACATACAACCTTAGCGTATCCACTCAACAACTATTGACCTACTAGTAAAGACCTTTTAGTTCTTAAATACGTAATTATAGTAACACAAAATACTCCTATAGTATTTTAAGTTTATGTTCTGTTTTAAAGTTTTCATTGTGGTAGTGTTGGTAAGTTTTTAGAATTGTTGCCACACCACAACCATTCCTAGGCCATGCTAATTGTTGAGCGTGTCAAACCCAACAAATAAAGGGGTACAAATGACTCAAAAAACACTACTACTTTGCACTAAAAATGTAATACAAGGTAAGCAGGGTCGATCCATAGAGACACGGAACAAATGTTTATACCTTTTTGCAGAAGGTACAATAATGGTCACATAAATGGGGGGTTGGTATGCAATGATTTAAACAAGAGGATAAAGCGAATACTAAATGATCAATTAAATGAAAAAATTTAGGATTTGTGAGAACTCCAACTCTATGCAAGACAATTTAACAATGTGATTCCAAGGATGAAATGATATCTACTCAATTCCACATAAGTTGGTACTTGAAAGTGTTAACAAGTTCTAACACTTCCCATTAACCAAGTTGTCAAATTCAAAACAAGCTCTTTGAAAATAACCTAACCTTCTAATTTAAGTCTAAACAAGCTCTTACATAGAAATCAAAAGGTTGCAATAAGATTTATGTGAATGTTCCCAACAACACCCAATACTCCTCAAAAGCTCGGGAGTGTAAGAGTATGTGAATAAGATTTACACTAAATTCATTCAATGGAAATTGATTTAGTGTTTGTTACTTAGTCCAATTCACAAAACAATTATGGATTTTGCAATTAGATAACTTGAATGACCTAACCCTAATTCAAATGGCCAATAAGAATCACAATTATAATCAAACATTCAATTGAAACAAAATCAAATTCACTAGGTAGGAATTGGAAGAAAACATCAAATCACATGATTGAAATCACAACTAAAAAGTCAAGACATAAAGTTGGAGAAACTAGGGTTCTAGCTACTCATGACTAGAACAAGATCACAAATCTAGAAAATGAAATTAAAGTTTTTACAAAATGAAATCAAATGTTCCCAAGTGTTAATCAACTCCAAAATCCTCAAGAAAATCGCCTTCACTTCTCCAAAAGTCGACAACCTCAACAAAAAATTGGTTCCCCCCTTTAACAATGGTGAAAAATTGCTTTAAAACCCGCATTTACGTTTACACGGCCCACATAAATTAACACTGTCGTTTACACGCACGCGTAAACGCAAAAATACACTGCACAGAAATCTATGTTTACACGGGCGTGTAAATGCAAGGCTTCCATTTACACGGCCGTGTAAACGTGTGTAAAGCCAAAATCTTCATTTCTTTGATATCTTTCTCCTCGATGCTCCGCAAGTCCTGAAATTTTGTCCGCAAATCTAATTTACCTCCTCCAACAATATCCTACCTCCAAAAGTCCCTGAAATATCACAAAAATATGTGAATGAAATTGCCTCATGAAAAATCCCGTAAAATATGCAACATGCATGAGTTTAAACCTAAATGCAATGCAATTTTATGGAGTATAACTACAAAATGGATGCATGAAATGCATCTAACACTAAGCACTTCTCGGAAAGATATAGTTGATTAGGCTATATCATTTCCAGATCAGATTATATGTCCCCAAGCTTACTTGTGCTGTCCAACAACCGTAATACTTTTATTCTGTCCTATTATGACACTGATTTTTAGTATGAATGCAGGTATATATATACTTTGGTTAAATATTTTATTATTTAAAAGTATAAACTCTTGGTCAGAGTATTTAAATTCTGATGTGCTTATAGTTTGTATATCTTTTATGAGTTGATATACTAAATTCACTATAAACAATGCTCTGATACCAATCTGTCACACCCCTAAACCGAAATGGTGGAAACATTCAGGGGGCGGAGGACGTCATGTATAGTATCATAACAATGCATAATAGTAAATAAGAAACAACATCATCAATATCATTAATAGTATAATTCAATACAAGTGTGTTCCTTATGATAAGAATAAGACACCAAAAATGAATAATCAAAATGTAGATGAGTCTTGAAAGTGCTCCATCTTCTCAAAAACCTGGCCATCTATATCTGTCTACTGGTGACTTGAGAAGACAAGTTATTTTGAAAGAGTTGATCAACATTTAAGCTGGTGAGTTCATAAGTATTTTAGTGTCATTTGTTTGTATACGTTTGAAGAAAATGTTTGTAAATGTGTATTGTAAATATTTGTAAGTATTTGTTGTAAACATTTGTATCTCCTAGAAAATCCTATATTTTCTATTTGAAATGTAGTCTTCTATAAAGACCCAACAGTTCTGTATGTTTGTTCTGTTGTAAAAGTATGTGTTTTCCCGAGTATAACTATCATTACCAAAATATAGTTTACATTACCGTTTATGTGAGAAGATCACAATATGAATTTAATGGGAAAATGAATATGTATTGTAGTATTGTATATAGTAATTACTGTTGTACTAACTACCTTAAACCAATTATTTAATTAAGGTAAAATGTGATATGATTGTAACCATGCTTGATCGACTAGTAAAACAAGACACTCGAAGACGTCGAAATGGTATGACATTCGTCACCCGTAGACCTGTAGGTCCAACTAGAGCTAGCAGTAAGGTGTAGGACGGTCAGTCCAGTATAGATCTATACAAAAATTCACGCTCTCCCTCCAGGAGACTCTGGTTAAAAAATGTGATACATCAGTAGATTTCCATGCCATGAAGTAGTGGCTCACATTTATGTTATAGTATTCTTGTATCTGTATAGTATGTTCTCTCTGTTCTAGTGTATTGTATGTTCTCTTTGTATAGTGTATAGTATGTTCTCTTTGTATAGTGTATAGTATATTCCTCCTTGTTTCTCATTATAGTATGTTCCTTATGTTTCTTGTTATAGTATGATTGAACTGACTCATGTATGAACTGACTCTTGTATGTTTCATTGTACTAGAAATAGTGAGTAGTAGTCTCCTAAACTATACCTATTATAGTTTACTAGTAATGTTGTTTGAATGAATGAGTATATTTGTACAACTTTGTTACCCAAAGGCATTGAACTAATGTAAGAACTTTTATATCTATGCATATATACATAATATATAACTAAGATCCAAATGACATTCGGATAAACAACCGATACCCTAAGTCCACAACCAAACCAGGAACAGTAAATAAAGCGAGTTATCAGTCCTCAGCCCTTTCAATCTTATTTATATAACTATATTTGTATAGACATGATTTTGACAATATATAATTTTAAAAGACTTTGATAAAGAGTTTAGAATATAAAAGAGTTTGAAAAAATGTTTTGAAGTAGTTTGTTTGATAACACACTTTTGAAGTATTAGAAAGTCATTTGCTTGATAGTTATTAATCACATGTGATTGATATAATAACTATAATGTTTCAACTTGTATTCCCCCCCCCCCCCCCCCCCATAAAAGCATTTAAAACATTTAAAAGGTAACTTAGGGGTATGAACTCACCTGTAGTGAGTGATTTGAATGTAAGATCAATAAAAGATGTTGAGTGTCAAGTGAAGTCTCGAGCACAAACATATCCTATTAAGCATATAATGACACATATGTGTATATAATTAGTGTATATACAACTAATCATGAAAGGAACCCACTTTAGGGACTAGGAAACACTTATATTGAAGTGTTGCAATCACATGTGATTGCATTAAGGGGGTTTACGACCACATAAGGGTGTCCACAGCCAAGGAGTTCACGGCCAATGATTGTACGACCGTACACTCATGGAAGAAACTTACAAAGAGGTGATTGATACATGGGGAAACTAGTGTGACTAATGTACAACAGGGAGATGAACAAAGCATTCAATTTTGGAAGGTCTTGGGGTGTTTACGACCATTAAGATCTTATGAAGGGTTCACGGCTGTGAACCCTTGAAGATCTTGAACAAGGCCGTGAAATGTTGGTTCTATGGATGGGAAATCAAGGCCTAATTGTGCAATGAGGTAAGCAAGAAGTCAAAGGATGGGTTTCTTATGATTTGGAACCCTTTTTGGGTGTGTACGACCAATGAACCTATGAAGGGTTCATGGCCGTACACCCTTCAAGATCATGAAGGTGATGTTGAAACATGAAGAATCAAGGCTTGGATCTAGTGGTCTTTCAAGTATAACTAGTTTAATGTTGAAATACTTACATTTTTGGAGCTTTGGAGTGTTCACGATCGATGATAGTTAAGAGATAATGAGAGTGTTCACAACTGGGAAGAGAAGAAGTAAGGAGAAAAGAGGTTGTTCGCATATATATGGAAGGTGGTGTACGGTCGTGAACCCTGTGTACGGCCGTACACACCTTGTGAGTGGTTTTCCGGACCGATTCAATTCCTCCGACTTCAAGTAAACACATTCTAACACCCATTCATGCATTACACTAAGATTAGAAGCTCTCAAATAGTCCTTTACTATGGCTAAAAGGTATCAGGAACAAGTCTGACTTTGATTGAATTGAATTTGGTACAAGATAAAAATTTTGGGTTGTCACAAACGTTGAGACAGAGGTTGTGCGAGGCGCCTACCTTAGTTCTTTCAGATGGCGTGGAGGATTTTTTAGTGTACTATGATGCATCCATCTTGGGTTTGGGCACAATATTGATGCCGAGGGGGCACGTCATCACTTACGCCTTGTGGCAGCTGAAGCCTCACGAGGTGAACTACCCGATGCACGATCTAGAGTTGGGGGCGGTTGTTTTTACTCTCAAGATTTGGCGTCACTACCATTATAGGGTCTATTGTACCATATACACAGATCACAAGAGTTTGAGGTACCCCATGGATCAGCCGAATCTGAACATGAGGCAACTGATGGGTTTTAAGCATAAGAACAATCCTATGTGCTCATACAAACCCTAATGCTTGGATCTAGGTTTCTCTATTGTACATGCTTTGAATCCAAGACTAATAAACTTAGATCTAACATATTATGAACTGAATTAGGGTTTATAGAATTACCTTTGATTGTTATATAGCAATAACAATCAGTTCCTTGCTTGAATTGGCTTCAAAAGCTTAGTGCCTCAAGTGTTGCACCTCTAATGGAGTCACAAACACCTTATGCAACTTGGATGAAGAGGAGAAGAAAGGAGGCTGCCCAAAAACGACTAGAAACCCTAGAGAATTAGTTGTCCATGTTTTTGGAGCCTAAGGGGTCCTTTATATACTTGTGTGGGCTGCTAGGGTTTCAGTCAAAACCCTAATGGACAACTTAAACTCTAAGCAGCCCATGGAACCTTCTGGATAAGGCTATGGACGAAAATATGATGGGCTTCCATCATAATTTCGTTCACCCCTTATTCCTTTAGTATTCCTTAGCCCAATAACTCAATTATCTAATAATTGCAGTCCAGTCCCCTGAATTTAATTAATCTCTTTTAGCCACAAAAATTAATTATCAATTAATTCTTGACTAATATTAATTAAACAATATGATTTCTCCTTTAATATATTATTCTAATAATATATTAATAAATCATATTTAAACCTTTCTCTCCTTAAATCATCCTACATATTGCTATGGTGAAGGCAACCCAAAAGGACCATGCTCATAATCGGGTCAAGTACATACCAAAATAGTTATGGACTTAGACACTAATCCAACAGTCTCCCACTTGGATAAGTCTAATAACTATTTTCCGTATGACTTCAAAACCTGATCAACAATCGTAGCTTTCAAAAGCCGCTGTCAACTCTGATCTTATCAGATAGCGTGTCCTCTAGATAAGGGATTATATATTCCTCCATTCTCAAGATATCGTATAGACATAAGACATGAATTTCAATCATTCTCTCTATACTGTTTCCCGACTTCCGATTTATGACGACTGACAACAGACTACAATTGAACACATCAACTTAGTCCCGGCTTGGCCAAGCGCTTAGGTGTCATCATTAAATCATCGAGAGGCCCACATATATCGCTTTTATCCTACTTTGGGTAAAAGGAATGGATAAACTTCGACTCATATGCTCGCTTGCATTTACTGATCGAATCACACACAACAATAAGTTTTATAACACTAAGTTACTGGTGCGTTTACTTATTATCAATGTGTAACCGAACAACAAATAACAACTCACACGTCTCGGTTTCAAGAATATACAATATTATCGTCTCACTAATCACTCGTGATAAATCCATGAAGTGATCCAAGTGAGCGTGGGTTTAATCCAATACTCTAATCTTATCAAAGCATTCATGAACTCTGCAACAAACTTGTGCCATGCCTAAACACTTCAGACAATCTACAGACAGATTCATGACAGTCTTTATTCATACCTACTCCCAACGTATGACCGACTGTGGATGTTTGAATAACCTAGTTATTCTGGAAGTCAAAACATGCAAACTGAAACATAACAATAATACTTAATCTTATATGGCCCCAAACTTGTGAGAGTAAATAAAACACTTCTACTTATCCACCATATTGATTACTTATTATTTATCATTTAATGTTTCGGATAATCAACTTATTACTTGGATTACAACGACAATTGTCCCCTGCTCTAAGCATGCACACTTTGTTTCCTATGGTCCATGAACAATTGAAAACTTTTCCAATGATTCTCATTTCACAATTCCTCAATCCCCATCATTAGTGTAAGAACACAAGGTTCTTCCACTACTAGAATATGCTAGATTCTAACATTTTACGCAACGATCCTTTCGTAAAGTCATAGCACAAAAGTCACCAAGACTTGGCTAATGAGATTACAAAGTACTTACTTAGAAATTGTTACAAGACAATTCTATAGACGTGAAGTCTCACATTCAAAGTACATTCCTTTGAACATCCTTCTTGCATAAAAGTTTCTAATCTAGACATAGATTCTTAATATCCAACTCCCAATATGGAAACATTTCCACATTTGCCATACGACAACTCATTCTTAATAGAATCTTATCTATTCATAATAATGTCGATATGGTCCATCCAATACCATACTTCCAACTACTCACAAGCGACCAATCCTCAACGAACTTTGGATCGTCCTTTGATAGTTGTTTAATTATTTTAGTCAAAACCAATTCTAGTCCTTTTTCCCTCTTAATGCGCTAGACATTTAGAAAATTTTAGAATGGTCAAATATTATAACATTTGCAATCGATCCTATACCCGAAGCGTATGGGACACGATGCATAATGTCTTACATAAAGATATGATACTTTACCAATCTTTTGCCATAATATTTTATGTGTCATGTTCTCACAATTCGAACTATGAAGAGGGGTGCCGTAATCATAATCGAATTTTAAGAACACACAATGTATCCTTTGATTGAAAAAATATTAAAATTTCTCAATCTAAGCTTTAGATTTTGAAACGAAGTATAATATTCTCTCCCTTAATTATATTAAAACAACTTTTCAACCCATGCAACTTTGCAAATTGAATCTTTGTTTTTCTATAATTAATATTGCTAACTTGCAATACTCGCCATAATAATCATACAAGCATAACACTTATGCTCCCACTATCATGATGATTATTATCATATAAGCATAACACTTATGCTCCCACTAGCTTTGACATGTATTCAGAAAACAAATGAACTTCCAGAAAACAATGCCTATTGAATTTTTGAAATTCATATTTCTAATACCAAATGCTTCGATAAGCCTTTATCTAAGCTTCTTAAACTTATACACCTTTGCCTTAGATAGCTCATATGTGTGTTTAAACAATTTAGAACTTATGTTACTAAGTTCCAAATGTTCAAACTAAATTGCCAAATCTCATAATTCGAACTATGGAAAGGGATGCCGTAACCATAATCGAATTTTGAGAATACAATTTTCACAATCGCTATCTTCTTAAAATCTCTCTTAGTGAAAGCATTTTCTCACAGTCATTTTCATGAAGGAGGGAATCTTATGACACTTAGATTTTATGGTGTATGAGTTCCTATCCATGTGAATTTGCCAAAACCAAGGTCTGCAACAAATCCAAAATCATATGGACTGAACTTTCTTAATCTTGATTTCTTGCCCTATGGTAACACGAGTGCCCACCATGTCTTCCAAGTAGTTTAGTAACTTGTCCTTACATATCAATGTACTTTCCATCGACTAAGGCTCTAGTATGCATTCAAATGAGAACTCATAGAACTCACATACACAATTAACTTAATTGGAACGGCACAGAAAACAAAATAAAGTTAGCATGATAGGTTGTAAACCACAAGTCGTGTGCTAGTGATGATCGATAAGGTTTATTCTTGATTTGTTCTTGAAACCTTTCAGGACCATTAAGACTCCCACTGACTTTTTGACATATAAGATTCTCTTGTCAAGAAACATTTCTTGACAAAGCAAATATTCAAGAGTTAGTGTAGTTCTTATCAAGACAAAACACTTCACATAATTGGTCCTAGTTGGTCTTTGTCTTATCCAAGACAACACAACTTACCAATTTCAAATGTGAAAGAATAAGAAAATTTTTCAAGTTCCACATTTGATGAGTGTTATAAACCTACTTTTGTCACAATCTTGACTCCAAGACTTGATATTGGAACGAAGTATGATTGACTTATTGATTTAACCATTTCTACAATACTCGATTCCTCTTCTTAGACATGCAATTGCACTAAGACTCACTTAGAGGATCTATTGAGACATGGTGCTCAATCATAAAGACTTATCATAAAACACAATAAAATTTACTCTCCCTTCTTCTTAGAATAGAGAAACTTTTATCTTTCTGCCTACTTGATTCTGCTTTATTCGTTCTACTATTCATTGAAACTTTTTCAATCAACTCAGAATTACACTTAATCTTATAAGTATAACCATATTTACTAAACCTTAGTAAATCATGACGAATGTCTTTGTCACTCTTGTGGTGGACTTGATCAACCTTGTGTACTTGATCTCCTTGTCCTTCAATAGACACTTTGCCAAAGAATTAGTCTAAGTTTCCCAAATGTGAAAGTTTTTCATTCATCATACAATACACATTGCATGATTCCAAGTTTCTGTCCAATTGAAACTTGGGCGATGAGAAACTCTCCCTATTTGGTAAACTTTTGACATTTCCACAAATAACATAATTAAGAATCAAATCCATTTTGCTAATAATAGAAGCACACAAGCATCAATTTTTCATATATTTCATTGCAAGGATAAACAAATAAGATAAAAACCAAAATTTATTTTATTCATAAAAACAACGGAAAACATGTCCTTACAATGCAAAATTCAAATGAAAAACTATGTAATCATATACTCTTAACAAATCTATCATAACTTCCTAAGCTCAAAATCTGATCTTCGAATTCATGCGATCGAAATCCATTTCTTCGTGATCAGACTCATCTTGCTCTTCCATCAAACTTCCTCTCTTTTCTCTAAACCTGCAAAACATGCAAATGTAATCTTATCACATTATGAATAAAGAATAGGAATTTAAATGGAGTTAGATAGTGGATTTTATACCTGAAGTAGAGCCATACTTATTGACTCTCCTATCTCTTAGATTCTTCAGGTCCTTTGGGCAGCTTCGTATCCATTGTCCCTTTCCTTGGCAGCAGGAACAGGTGGTGTCCATGGAAGCATGGTTGGTTGAGTTATTAGACAAATATGCTCCATTACTTCGCCAAATCATCTCTGATTCGGCAGCAATAAGCATATAAGTCAAGTCAATGAGGGTTGCGTCAAGTTTCATCATATGATACTCTCTAATGAACTTATCATATGATTCAGGGAGTGACTGAAGAACCCAGTCCACAACCAACTTATTTGAGATAGACGCACCCAACATAATCAACCTATCAATGTGTGATTTCATCCCTAGGATGTGAGCACACACGGGTTTGCCATCTTGATGTTCCATTTCCAACAGGGATTCTGTGATCTTGAACCTTTCAAGTCTTCGATCATTAGGGCTAGGGAGAACAATGGGAGGAAGAGGAGGAAGTGAAATCAAGCTGATCCACAGTAATCCTTCACTTTGACTCAAGCTTTCACTTTCATTTGGAACACTTTTTCCTTGGGATTCGGGAATACCACGGTTAGAGTTAGACATCTACAAAACGGGAGAAACTTCAAGTTAAGTTGATTGAGTCCTTAATAAAACACCCAAATGAGTTATTAAGTCTAGGATCCAACACAATATTCTACAACCTAGAAAAGGGATGCCGTAATCTAGTTGCAAAATATTTGAAGGTAGGTAAATGACAATTTACCTATTTCCACCATGAAAAACGAAAGGAAGTTTAAGTTTTAAATGAATTGAAACTCCTAGATCTTTTGAGATTCATTGAACTTTTCAATGGCATGTTTAATCTCGATTATGCCATACTATTTGTGACTGGGATGCCGAGGATCACAAACAAGGTGTGAATAACCATACGAATCACATGGTGCGCCCAATGCTACTATCACCTAATCAATGTGCCGGTTAGCCACACACGCTCCATTGATCTATGATAAGCATCGAGCCACCTTTCGCCACCAATGTCATCCCCAAATTAGTGTGCCGGTTAACCACACACGCTCCACTAAGGTTTGACAAGGGTACGAAGTGTAATTCCATGGATTTGCATACAATTTCACATTTTTCCTAAAGTAACTATGATTTGGGAATTTGTAAAAGCATTTAGTTACTTTGTACTTCATTATACTTATAATGGAAGGTTTCTGTCCTATCCTACCCGTTTGGCTAACGACCCTCCACTAGTCAAGAGTGCGGTGGGTAAGAGTGGATACCCATTCAATCGCCATTTTATAGGCAATTTCCTTAAACACCCCTTATAGACCAGCTTCGTGAATGAGGCCTACTAATGGTAAGACCGACTGTTTACTCATACATATATATAATATTAGACTTTTAATGTTATATATAGTATAGGGTGTATTTTACACTTTTAAAATACTAGGTGGTTTAACTTAGTAAATTATACTTTTAATTTAATTAAATGTAAACCAAAAACTTTATGGGTTTATTAAATCACTTTTAATTATACACTTTAATTAATTAGCAAAACCATAAGGGTGTGATTTGAACTTTTCAAAATACTAGGGTTTTAGAATTTAACATTTCAAATTAAACTTTTAATTAACTTTTAAATTCCAAAAAACTTGAGGGCAAGTTTTGAAACATTTCAAAACATTAGGGTTTAGAATTTAAATATTTAAAAATTAAACTTTTTAATCAAAATTTAAATTCCAAAACTTGAGGGCAAGTTTTTGAAACTTTTCAAAACATAAGGGATCAAATAACAAATAACATAAATTAAACAATTAATTTCATAATTATCTATATTTGACCTAATCTTATTTTAGTCATTAGACAATTACCAAATAATTTGAAATAATCCATATTTATCATATAAACAACCAATATTTAAAAGATTTAATATTATCTATTGTTTTGGCATGGATAAACACTTAATTAGGATAAAATTCGGATTTTAACTTCATAAAACAAATTAAGCATCAAGTCCAAGTCAAAACAGCAGCCAAAACCCGAAAATCCCTCTGGCTGACCCCTGGACTCGCCGAGTTCATCCACTGACTCGCCGAGTCAGGTCGGGCAGAGGCCAAAAAATTCATTTTTCATCAAATAAAGCAGTAAAGCATCACATACAACTGAAACCAATCAAGGCTCTGATACCACTGATGGGTTTTAAGCATAAGAACAATCCTATGTGCTCATACAAACCCTAATGCTTGGATCTAGGTTTCTCTATTGTACATGCTTTGAATCCAAGACTAATAAACTTAGATCTAACATATTATGAACTGAATTAGGGTTTATAGAATTACCTTTGATTGTTATATAGCAATAACAATCAGTTCCTTGCTTGAATTGGCTTCAAAAGCTTAGTGCCTCAAGTGTTGCACCTCTAATGGAGTCACAAACACCTTATGCAACTTGGATGAAGAGGAGAAGAAAGGAGGCTGCCCAAAAACGACTAGAAAACCTAGAGAATTAGTTGTCCACGTTTTTGGAGCCTAAGGGGTCCTTTATATACTTGTGTGGGCTGCTAGGGTTTCAGTCAAAACCCTAATGGACAGCTTAAACTCTAAGCAGCCCATGGAACCTTCTGGATAAGGCTATGGACGAAAATATGATGGGCTTCCATCATAATTTCGTTCACCCCTTATTCCTTTAGTATTCCTTAGCCCAATAACTCAATTATCCAATAATTGCAGTCCAGTCCCCTGAATTTAATTAATCTCTTTTAGCCACAAAAATTAATTATCAATTAATTCTTGACTAATATTAATTAAACAATATGATTTCTCCTTTAACATATTATTCTAATAATATATTAATAAATCATATTTAAACCTTTCTCTCCTTAAATCATCCTACATATTGCTATGGTGAAGGCAACCCAAAAGGACCATGCTCATAATCGGGTCAAGTACATACCAAAATAGTTATGGACTTAGACACTAATCCAACAGCAACATCGGTGGCTAGATGTGGTGAAGGATTACGACTGTGAGATCCTCTACCACCCGGGGAAGGCTAACGGCATGGACGATGTGCTCAGTCATAAGGCAACCGCGATCAGAGACATTTGCTTGAGGATGAAAGTGGTGACCCCACTTTTAGAGCAGACCCGAGAGGCGCAAGTTGAGGGTATGAAGGAGGAGCACCGAAAGTGCGCTCGGATCATAGGCTACGTGGCCTCTCTTAACTATTACAGTCGTGGGTTGCTGACCCTGCATGGGAGGGTATGGATTCCATACTGGTGTGGAGTACGACAAATTTTGATGGATGAGGCCCAAAAGTCCAGATTTTCCATCCATCCCCGGGTGACGAAGACGTATAAAGATCTTCTCCCTGAGTACTGGTGGCCCTGCATGAAGCGGGATGTAGCATGGTACGTCGAGAGATGCCTGAACTGTAAGAAGGTCAAGGCGGAGTACCAGAGACCTCACGACAAGATGCAACCATTGGATATCCCTATGTGGAAGTGGGAGAACATTACTATGGATTTTATCACGAAGCTTCCCAGGACCGCATGGGGAGTGGAGTGGATTAGATTCAGATCATCATGGATCGATTAACCAAGAGTTCCCATTTCATTCCAATCCACGAGAGCATTCAAGACGAGAAACTGACCGACATTTACATCCGAGAGGTAGTAGCTCAAAACGGAGTGCGCTTTTCCATGATTTATGATCGAGGCATGCGATTTAGTTCTAGATTCTGGAAGAAATTTCATGACGAGTTGGGTACTCATTTGCACTTTAGCATGGCTTTTCATTCGCAGACGGATGTTCAGAGCGAGCGGACCATCCAACTCTGAAGGATATGTTGCGGGCATGCGTCCTTGACTTCGGTGGTAGCTGGGATAGCTACCTTCCCATGGCAGAGTTTTCCTATAACAACAGTTACCACGCGAGTAAAGACCATCCTCCCTTTGAGATGTTATGTGGGAGGAAGTGCAAAACCCCGATATGTTGGGGCGAGGTTGGACAGAGGGTCATGGGGAGTACCGAAGTGGTACTTAAGACGACAAAGAGGATCTAGCAGGTCCGGAGCAGGCTTCAAACTGCTCAAAGTCAGCAGAAAAGTTATGCCGACAAGCGCCGTTCAGACCTGGAGTTCCAAGTTGGAGGTATGGTCATTCTGAAGGTGTAACCTTGGAAAGGTGTCATCCGTTTAAGAAAATAGGGGAAGCTCGGCCCCAGGTACATCAGACCTTTTAGAGTTGCAGCTCGGGTGAGCAAGGTGGCGTACAAGCTGGATCTGCCTACCGATCTTAGTCAGATACATAGCACATTCCATGTCTCCCAGCTACGAAGGTGCTTAGTAGATGACTCTGTAGTGGTGCCTCTAGAGGATATTCAGGTGGACGATAGTTGAACTACATTGAGCGGCCAGTAGCTATTATCGACAGGAAGACGAAGGCGCTGAGAAACAAGGAAGTTGAACTGGTGAAGGTGCAGTGGCAACACCGTAAGGGCTCAGAATGGACGTGTGAACCAGAAGACAAAATAGGTTAAGTCACAAATGACCTGGATCTACATGCAAGTGTTTGAAGGTCACAAAGTTGGGTTAAGGACCAAAAATCATGTTTTGACCCTAACCATGCATGCAAGCACATAAAGTTTGTCACTTTACGGACTAGGATGTCTTAAAGGACCTGGATCTATATTATAGATGTGAAGACATAATGGGTTAAGTCACAAATGAAGCCCCAAGAAAGTTGGTCGGTACGCCATGCGTACGCCCTAGTTATCTAAGCGTACTGGGTCAACTTCCTGTTTGGTCAAGGCCAACGTACATTGGGCGTACGTGCTAGGTAAACCGTGCGTACGCATGCAAAGTGGTGAACTTGGGCCTTTGGGCCTTAGAAGTCTGGGCCTGGATAGTTGGGCCCCATGGCCCACCGTGGAGCAGAGTTTGTGGGCCTAAAACTGGGACTTAGGTGCTGTTTGTTTTTTCTAAGGCAAAATATCTGCAGCCTACGAACCATATCTGTAGACCTCTCCATTAGAAGAGGTGGACCAAACGTCTGTAGTTTAAAAAAAGAAGACTGTTTGTTTTTTTAGCAGCTGCAGGCTACTAAAATAAACTAAAATCTAAATAAACTGATTTTTTTAAACTATAAAGTGATTTTTAATATATTTATAAATTTGTTATAAATAATTAACAAATCTTAGTCAACTTTTTGTATTATTGTATAAAAAGTGAAAATAAAAATGGTACAAATTAATGTATATATTTTATAAAAACTAACAACTTTGGTTGCAAATGTATGCCTAAACATTGTAATTACGAATCAAATAATTTGATGTATAAATGAGTGGAAATAAACTTCAATTTTTTCAATTAAGTCAATTAGAAACGTGCCATAAATATGTTTTCTAAGAAATTAACGATGATTTATTAAATAATGTTTTATAAAATTTGGCACAAAAAATATAAGAATATATTATTATTTTTTTCATATTTATATAAACAACTTCAACGACCATTATTGTAATAAACTTTTATTTATAAATTTGTCAAAAATATAATGCTTGTGTCGTCGAACTTTTTTTTAAAGTATTGTAGTTTTTTTTTTCAAATTGTTTATCACTAATAAAGTTGGAATAAATATAAAATAAAAAAAAACTAAAAAATAAAAATAAAGTATATGTGTTTTTTTAAGCTAGAAGATGTCTAAAGATGTTAGAAGACTCTGGTCTACATCTGCGCCAAAAAGAGAGCGCATAGACATTTTTGGGTCTGCAATCTTCAAAAAAATAAACAGTCTGCGAAGGCTAATGTCTACGCGTGCAGATAGAAGAGGCCAGGAAGATCTGCAGACAAAAAACAAACACCACCTTAGAGTATTAGGCCTTTTGGGCCATATTGGGCCACTCGAGATTATTTATTTTGGGCTAAGGATTTATTGGGCTTGTGAAAAGGCCCATTTGAAGAGTGGGGCCCAATTTAGAAAATTAGGCCATTAGTGGGCTAATAGTGGGTTGGGAAAGATAAGATGGAAATGGGCCTTGGTTATGGTCCAAATTAGACCAAGGGGTAAAATGGTCATTTTACCCTAAGAAGTATTATGGATTTTGACTAAGTGTTGTTATGATAATGATAGTCGGGGAGTCATCGGAGCAACTGTTAGAGATTCCTTCCAGTGATATTCGACATTCAGCTTTACGAGGTGAGTTACCTTCCGGTAGAAGTGGGTCTAAGGCACCCAGGCTGGCCCCCTAGTAAGATTTATAGTAGAGATGATTGTCTTTGTGGTAATTATCTGGTATGTTGCTATCGGTTATGATTATGTGCTAGTATGTTATGATGTTATGTGATATGTGATAGGAGGGGTAGGATAGTCCCCAGTACTGGTTGATAGGCCTGAAGGGGTATGCCAGCACCTAGATGTGCTAGGCAGTATATGATTATATATATTTGTGCACTAGGATGCTATGTGGTAAAGTAAGGGGTGAAATAGTCCTCGGTACCGGTCGAAAGGACCGAAGGGGTAGGCCAGCACCCTGATATGCTAGGCAAGGTACCGATCGAAAGGGCCGAAGGGGTATGCTAGTACCCTGATATGCTAGGCTAGGTACCGATCGATAGGATCGAAGGGGTAGGCTAGCACCCTGATATGCTAGGCAGTTACTGGCTGAAAGAGACCAAAGGGGTAGATCGGTACCCGGGTATGATAGATGTGACAACCGTCAAAATTCGAGTCGGTTCTAGATTTGACTAAACTTAGTTTCACGTATAGGCACGACACATACTAGACTTAGTAACTAGAAGCTAAGTTATAACCTACTACAAACTTGGAAACAAGTAGAATCGAAGGGTAATGTACTTAAATTTCACATGGTTATGTGAATTCTACCACCACTTAACTGTAGAGACTATCCATATTCGGGTCACTCTTTGACTCGAACACCTTTTCGTGAATCATATACACACATCATGCACTTGACTTAAAAGTAGAAATTAGGTCAAAGTCTCATAGAAATTTAAGTCAAAGTTGAAACTATGACTACTATACTTGGTTCTTCAAGTTCACTTGAATCTCAGAACCACTACATATAAATGCCAATAAATCGACAAAAAGGAATTAAAAACATTATTTATAACTATAAAATAGTTATAATACCATAAGATAATTTGAAGTCTCAAGATTCAATTTATTTTGATATTCAAAGTTTATTAAAGTCCAAAACCCTAAAAGCCATAAAAGCTCATATTTATAAACTTTAACCTTAAAAATTCTATAAAAGTAATTATGAAACTTATAATTTGATCTTATAATAATTAAAATTATGAAAATGCATTGAAGGAAAATAAAATTTAAGTCATTAACAATCACCCTTAATTTGTAAGTCAATAATCAAGGTTTCATGAGCAAAAACTTGGTTAGGGTGTATGTTTTATAAGAAGTTTGATTTTTTTATAAAAGAATTGAATTTTTTTATAAAATTAAAAGAGAAGGAGGGTATAATACTCTCAAAACCGTCCACCTTCTTCCCAAGGCACTTCCCCTCTTCCCAAAACACATAATCACTTCTTCTCTCTCACACTCCATCTCCTTCACTTCTCTCTCTCTCTCTCTCTCATTTCTCTCTCACACTCTCACACATATTTTATCTCTTCCTCTATCTATGAACCACAAAATTTTCTAGAAAATATGTTCAAGAACACACCTCAAACTAGAAATGTTCATCATCTTGTGGTGTTCTTGAAGGTAAAATCGATTTCTACTTCACTTTTCCTTCAAGTTTTGTTATTTTTCTTACACTTTCTTCAATTTCTACTCCCTTCTATTGTAAAATCATGAACACTTGAACCTACTCATGGTTTTGATGATGATGGTGGTAGGATTTCATCTAAAAACAACATGCATGTTGTAGATGGTGAAGTCCACCTAAGTCAAAATTAAGGAAATGTACTTTTCTACATGTTTTGGTGGAAAAACACCACATGCATCCAAAGTTTTCTTTCAAAAACGAATTTTGAATATTTCAAACTCATGAATGGTCTTCAAAACAACATGCATGTGATGATCTTCAAGCTTAGATGCCAGATGATCAAAGTTTGTTGTTAAAAGCTTTTAAATATATTCATAAAGGATTTATTCTCAAATAAATACCTAAAACTCTTTTCTGATCAAATTCGATTTTTGCAAGAATACCACTAATAAAATAAGATGATCTGTAAATTTTTAGAAAATAATTCATTTTTCTCGAATTATTATAATTATTTCAATAAAATAAGGCAATAAATCATATAAAATACTTTCTGAGGTCTATAAATCCTAGATAAATTTGTGGATGACCTCTATGGTAAATAATGACATTTCGTTATGTTTCATCAATTTTTGTTACTATTTATTGTGGTTTTGAATTTTCTTTTTGTTTTGCCCCAATAAATCATAAAACCACTTTAAAAATGTGAAAAGGGTATCTAATAATTTTTGCAACTCCTACTCTATGTGTAAGACTCAAAAAAATATTCTCAGAATTTTTCATAATGCGTTCCTATTTTTTCATGATTTTTGTATTTATAAAGGACTAAAAACAGAAAAAGTAGTTATACTAATCCAAAATTCATGAAAATTTACCAAACGACCTTATAATATATTATAATTGTAAATTCAAATTTTGATGATTTTTCTATTCCGTATGCTATTTTATTCTATTTTCTAAGATTAAATACATTTAAATCCATAAAATCAAACTCCATTAGATAAAAACCACCTTTGGTATTTTTTCCAGATTATTTGCACTATAAATGAAGTTTACAAAAATTTTGGTAATTTAATTTAACTGTTTAATAAATATTCTCCAATTAATGATTATTTAAGAGGATAAAACAAAGAAAAATAACAAGACTAATTGAAAAATATCTTTTATATTTTTCCCAGCTTCTATATGTATAATAAAAGTGTTAAAAAGAGTTTGGAAAATTTTGGAAACTGTTTTCTATTTATTTCAATTTTTATTAGAATAAATGCATAAAAAATCATAATAATGGGTTAAACAGTTTAGAAATTAATTTTTATATTTTTCCCAGCTTAAGTATGTCTAATGATAGTATTATAAAAATTTTGGAAATTTTTATCATTTGGATTATGTTTTTCACGAATTTATATTGTTATGAAGGCATAAAAGTTTGGAAAAATAGTTAATCACATCAAGAATTCAAGGGAAATTTTTTGGAAGACCTCTACTGTGTTTGTAATGAAAAAGAAAAGTTTGAGAATTTTTGGAAACTGTTTGATGATATTTTGGATTTTTAGGAGCTTAAAACACCTTTAAATGTATTAAATACCCTCAATTAATATTACAAAAATCAAGAAAATAATATCCAAAATTATCTTAATCACATGAGTTATAAAATTTCACCATTTTAGAAAATGTTTGTAACTTATCAATATTAAATTTTGACACAATATTGACATAATTTTATTGTAGTGGCAAGTATACTAGTATTAGCTTTCTATTACAGACTCATTAGTGTGTAACATCATGTAGGAATCGGTAGTGGTACAAGTATAATGTAGTTCAAGGAACCATTTGCATCATCTCAATGTATTACGAGTATTCACCACTCCCTTGTTTTCGGTTTTTAAATGTTTTGGGGTGGAAAAACATGTCCTAAACTATTTATATTCGTTGTATTTATTTTGACTCATATAAACTTGGTTGCTATATTTTGCATATTGTGAGTATTCACGCATTCCTATATTTTCGGTTTTGATGTTTTGGGGTGGAAAACCATGTCCGAAAAACTGTTTATTGTTCGTTATATTTAAATTGATTTGTATCAAAATTGATTGTTGTACTTTGCTATACTTCTCTATGTATTTCTATGCAACATGAAACATGTGACATTATCGTCTTAAGTCCCTTCCCTTACACTTTAATCCAACCATTAACTCTTTGAGCCAATGGTCATTATGGATGGCGCTATTAGGAATTGACAACTCCTCACTCGTCCGATTGCTTGACTGCATGATACCATATAAGCTATGGAACAATAAGCATAGATATTGATAGGGCATCAATCATAGGCTTGGTTGGGAACTCATTGTTTGCTCATACACATACAAACTCGTTACTTATTATAGCAATAAACTTTATATCTCATTATAACAACGAACTTTTGTTACTTAATACTTATTTACTTGTTTTAGCAACGAACTTGGTTGCTCCTTATAGTAACAAACTTGTTTTCTCCTTGTAGCAACGAACTTGATTGCTCATTATAGCAATGAAACTTTTTTACTCATTTTAGTAACAAACTTTATTTCCCATGAGAATATGAACGTTGCATCTCATTTGGGCAATATACTTTATCTCTCATGATGACAACTAACTTTGTTTATGCAAACTTATTACTCATTTTTGCAATATTTTTTATTTATGGAAACTTTATTACTTGCTTTAGCAATGAACTTCTATTCATGAAAACTTATTTACTTATTTTAGCAATGAACATTTGTTTATGGAAACTGTTATCAATATTCAGATTATCATGAATTTCAAAATATATTATGTTATAAACTTGCGAGTACTCACCAACTATTTTTATAGTTGACGCTCGTTTTACATGTTTTTTCAGGAATCATCGAGTAAGTGGCACTGAAGGACACTTTGCTTTCAGGAGCATTCGCATGTGTTGTATTTCAGTTACATTGTAATTTCATTTAAAAAATTGTTCAAACTCATTGTAAATTTGTAATGATTTTAATACTATGGTTGGTGTTGTCTTTTAACTTTTGCTATAAAACCCTTTGTAGTGCTACGCACCGTATTTCTGCTTTAGCGGGGTGTGACAATAGACAGTATGTATGTTTTATGGTATGTGGTATGATGGGGGAACTCACTAAGCTTTGTACTTACGATTTTTAGTTTTTGTTTCAGGCCCGTCTTCTTCAAAAAGGATGTTAAGATATGTCTATAAAACCAAATTTGTAGTTGATTTGTCAAGCTTAATTTCACGCAAAAATGCTATTAAGATATGTCCAAACACACACACACACACACACACACACACATATATATATATATATATATATATATATATATATATATATATATATATATATAGGCCTAGGTTATTCTATTCTAACTAATTATTGTGCGGATATCGTATACTGTGAGAATTATTAAGAGAATAAGTTGTTTAACAATGCGAATACATTCAACCTTACAAAAATTGTGTCATTTTCATGCATTTTCGCTAATTATTATTATTATTTTTTTGTTGTGACACATCGTGTTTCACTCATTTTCATTCTGACAGAATACAACCAAAATAAACATTCTGACAACATTCTGATAAAAATGAGAATAATAATAATAAATGTATAATAACCTTATAGATGATTTAATTAGTGAGAATATGTGTTAATGACAATAATTATGTAAGATTGAACATATTTATATTATAAAACAACATATTTTTCTTTATCATTCTCATAACATACGATATCCGCACAATATTTAGTTAGAACACTTGAACCTAGCTTTCTCTCTCTCTCTCTCTCTCTATATATATATATATATATATATATATATATATATATATATATATATATTTATAACTAAGACTTTACATAACATAATTACAAAAAATGGATATACATCAAGAAATTTAAAAGCTTAAAAAATGTCTTATTGAACCTTTAGATCCATTTCCTTTGTTGTATTCATCCTCATATATTGTGACTTCTTCATACAACTTTAAACCAAACTTATTTTACCTACTTATTGTGACCTCAACCCAAGAGTCTTGTGTTCAAACTATAATCAAATTCATTTACTTGAATCGACAACCGTCAACATTATCTCACTGCAATCACCATCATCAACACAAAATATACATAACAAATACTTGGTGAAAAAATTAAAATACATATATGAAACGTCTAGGAAAACCAAGATGATGTTGTAACTTCGCGATTTATCATTTTCTACAAGTCCAGTTCTTCACAATTTCTTTTCAAATTCATCCTTTTCCATATATTATATTTCCAAACCTTCATGCAAATTAACAATAGTAACTAAATTTATTTATTTCTATCTCCAAAGTTAAAACTATAATAGTTTTAGTCTATGAAAGAATAATGGAGAGTAGAGAAATATTCTTACTCCTCATTGTACCAAAATAATTGCAGTTGTAAAGAGACATATTCAACGACTATTGTCAAGGATAAAACATCCGTAAATTATTTGAAAAAAAAGTCAAAAAGATTTAAGGTAAAAGATTTGTACAATATTATAAAATGAACCATACCTATCTTCAATACCAGAACATAAACTACTCATAATTTGGTATGATATGAGCAAATAAGATGATTTTAGTAGCTTTATCTTGGTTAATAAAAAAGATAACAGGTAAAAGGAATTACTTGAATGGAGATTTATTCTTCTAATGGTTTTAGGAGACATGTTGGAAATGGTAGCCCTGTAAGACGAAAACAACAATAAGGAAATTAAATTATCTCTTCCCATGCCTGAAACTTTGTTGTCGTTATATATAAAGGGTATATGGTATTCAATAAGCAAGTTTGAATGGAAAGTGCATATATGAAAGTAGAAAACATACTCATTTATGGTAAATTACAACACATGTATGACTCCTTACCAACAATTACAAGAATGATCAATCTTCATTCTCCTTACCACCATCAGAATCTACAAACGTAGCAGAGTAAGTCATGTTTTTATCATAAGATAATTGCTTACCCATTTTATTACATTAGTACAACTCCAACACTTTTATCCCATCAAGACCATGACAACATTTTATAAAGTATAAAATCTATATTATTAGATCTATCATCATTTGAAGACACTTATATATATATATATATATATATATATATATATATATATATATATATATATATATATATATATATATATGGGATAAGGAATATACATTACAGATCCACCTAGTCTTAGGTACTAAACCTCTAAAATATGTCATTTTAACTTAGTAAATATACCTGATTTGGTTTTCACTTGTTAAATATACCATCTTCGATAACATTTCTTTCATCCATTATCGTTTTACCATATGTGTTTTATTTCCTCTATTATCGTTTATTACTTAACCCTAGTGAACATTACTTTTTTTCATTGCCACAAAGGTCGAAAATAATCAGTATTCTTGCTTCCTTATCAAAACTATTGCATCGATCTTAAATCTACATCTTCAAGTGTTAATAATGAGTCCCCTAACCACAATCTTTATATTGTAAAACGACGTATTTTCATAAGGTTTAGTACTTAAGCTCAGGTGTGGCTGTAGAGTATATTCACATTTCCATATATATATATATATATATATATATATATATATATATATATATATATCATTTTATAAAATATCATTTATGCACTTAAGTTATTTGCTATATAATACTTTTTAATTTCAAAAGGTTTAATAGATTATCTCTAACTCTCTATGTGTCACGAGCTTCACAACCATCACTTCATTTTATCAACTTTATTACTTTTTTTGGTCAAGAAAAGCCACTTGCATCCGCATTGATCAGTTGAAAAATAGTGAACCATGATGGGAAACAAAGTCTTTCTGTAACATCCGGATTCCCAGGTATATTATTTTTATTCATTTATTTTGGGATTTGTTAAGGGACTCGGAGAGTTGGTTCTTAGACTCGCCGAGTAGGGTCGCGGATTCTCATCCGGGTTCATGACCGGACTCGGCGAGTCCATGAGTGGACTCGGTGAGTCCACGCTGTTTAATGAAACCCTAATTTCCTGGGATTGGCACCTAATTAAAGGCCCTTATGGCCGTCATTTGCGGCTACCAAACCCCAGAAAGAGACCCTAAGAGATCTAGAGCGTTTGTGAGGGAAGAGAGGCCACTTTTATCGTTTTGTTGGTGTGATTGCATAAAGGAGGTGACCAAGGCAAGAGGAGGTTGAAGGAGGAGCGGATCTTGTGATTTCAGAGTTCAGAGACTTCATCTTGAGGTATTTATTCAGTCCTTCTTCGGTTTTGGTGTTGATTCTTAGAGTTAGGGTTTTCTAACCCCTTTATGCTTTGGATCTGGACTCAAAGAGGTCCAGAGAACTTAACCCTTGGAGCTTTATGAGTTATTTTGGGAGCCATGAACTTAGGAGTTTATTTTTGGGGTTAAATCACCAAGTAGGACCATCTAGATGTTATATGAGTGTCAAGGTCTGAACTTTACGTGATTATCACGATTGGGAAGGTCAGATCTATGGGTTTAAGGATCAGATTTGACCTCAGGAGGTCAATGGAGTTTTTGCATGGCATGAACTCGCCGAGTCCAAAGATCAGACTCGACGAGTAGGGTTAGGGTTTCCCGTAAATCACTCAGCGAGTAAACTCACCGAGTTGGGGGAATAACTCAGTGAGTCAGAGAGGAATTAGAGGACTGGAGTTCAAGACGGAACTCGCCGAGTTGATCTTGAGACTCGGCGAGTTAAGTCGGGGTAGCCCCGCGATTCATGCCAGGTGTGACTCGTCGAGCAATGGGAGGGACTCGACATGCCAAGTGAGACTAGGGAGTTAGTGGACATGTGTAGACTCGCCGTGTTGCCCAAGTGCACTCGACGAGTCAGGTCAAAGTTTGACCATTAACTTTGGTTGACTTTTAGGGTTTGGTCAACAATGAGGGCCTTTGAGCCAAAGGAGGGGTAAAATGGTCTTTTACCCTTCTGAGGGTGCCTAGAGAAGGGTTGAGTCTAGTCCTGAGAGTTATATTTATGAGAGTATTACTTTTTGTGATTTGGTGGAGGCTAGATAGTATTTCTACCGAGTTAGAGATTTACCGAGACATCTGAGGTGAGTCTTCTCACTATACTTTAACTTGAGTGGTAATTAGAGTCATGTGACCGAGTTACTGTATGCTTTTATGTGATGTGTTGCACTGTATTATTTCTATGTGATTTATGTCATGTGTATATCAGAGTATTTCAGAGTTAGAACCGGAAGGTTCACAGAGCTAGGACCAGAGGGTTCACAGAGTTAGGGACCACGGGCCCACAGAGTTATAACCTCGAGTGGCTAGTATGTGTTATGTATGGTATTTTGAGTAACTCACCAAGCTTTATGCTTACAGTGTTATGTGTTATGTGTTACAGGTACCAATGATGATCGCAGGAAGGCATCAGCATGATTCGTTCACACGCATGGGTTTTATGTATTTTGATCTTGGGAAACATTTTGTGAAACAAAGTTATGATGCAATGGGATTTTGTTAATAAATGTGTTTGGAAAAATGTGTTTAAAAATGCAAAAAATTGTTTTAAATTTTACAGTGTTACAATTTGGTATCAGAGCCTTGGTTTGAGGGATTCAGATGCATCTTTGGGCGTATCTGAACTCAAACTGAGGATTTGAGGAAAAATTTGATAATAAAGTAATTTAAAAAAAAACCAGTAAAAAGAGTTTTGAGACAAATAGAACGGAACCGTGTGTACGATCAGCCAGTGCCCAAACGGTGATTTCCCAAAATACCCTTACAATAAGTTTTAAAAGAAACGTTATGCTATGCTATACGATGAATTATATTTTGCATGCTAGAGTAAGACTAGGTATTCTTATTAGGACTAGAGTGGCCTGATATATGATGCCTTAGTCTAGGGGTTGTGCTACTAGGGATGCTTGAGAGTGTTTAGATAGCAGCAAGGAGCTTATGAGAGATGTGCTAGTGAGTAGCACATGATTAGAGAGAATAGCATACTTGGGATTTGGGACTCTGGGAGGAGGACTTGGTGTGAATGCTGAGTCGGTGTGGTCGGTAGTATTGGGCCCGTACTACCGAAGGTACCGGGTCAGTGCGCAACCCAAGTAAGAATCCTTAGGGTACCAGAGATCAAGTAGGGTTGGGATATCGAGTGTGTGTGCATTCGAGCAAATTACTGATATCTTATGTTGTATTTCAGAGAGGCATCATGGTAGGGACATGCCACAGATTAGGGACCAGTGGAGGGGGTGTGAGCGACGAGGAGCTCCGCCAGATGAATCATGATGAGGTGGCTGCTGCCATCTGCGATGAGGTTCCAGAGATATTCGGGTCTATCAAGACCACCCTGATAGAGACATTCGATGAGAGATATGCTACTCTTTCTGATGCTGCTGTTGTTGCAGCCACTGCAGCTGTAGCTGCGGCTAGACCGCAGGGTGGTGATGCGTTGCTGTTCTGGGAATTCAGCAACACAAAACCACCGGAGTTTGATGGGACCTAGGACCCGATTGTAGCGATGAGGTGGATATCATACATAGAGGGATGTTTCTTTACTTGCTCATCTCCTGAGAATTTGAGAGTCCGGTTTGCGCTGAACCAGCTTCGGAAGTTTGTGACGGCGCATTATTCGCCTGCTGAGCTTGCTGCAGTGACTTGGGAGAGGTTTACTGCTATGTTTCGAGATGAGTATGTTCCCCAGGTGGAGAGGGAGCATTTGACCCAGGAGTTTCTGACCCTCAAACAGGGTACTGATTCTGTCACAGTGATTACAAGGATGTTCCATGAGCGGGCGATGTTTTGCCCAGAGCACGTGTGCTCCGAGCAGGCACGTATGAGCCGCTATCTGAGTATTTTGAGGAGGGATATATGGGATTTCGTGGCGAAATCGATGTATCGGACATTTGCTGAGCTTCAGGAAAATTCCCGGAAGAGGGAGATAGAGCTGGAGACCCAGGCTAGGGAGGAGGCTGAGTCTCAGGCGAGGGATCGGCGACCGACACAGTCTCAGCCGGCAGCGAAGCGGGCCAAGCCTGCTGATTTGCAATCTGGGAGTCAGAAGGGCCACACTTGTGGCAAGTGCGGCAAGAGCCACGAGGGGGTGTGCAGAGCGGGGTCTTGCTACAAATGTGGCAAGGAGAGGCATATGGCCAAGGATTGCCCCAAGGGGTTTGTAGTATGCTTTCACTGCAACCAGACCGGACACCGCAAGGCAGAGTGTCCACAGTTACGAGGGATTACCCAGGAAGCACTTCAGGGATCTGCCCCTGCTGCTATCAGAGCAATTGAGAGCCGGCCAGTGAAGGCCGAGGTATCGAGGGCACGAGGGAGAGCCTTCCAGTTGACTGCGGAGGAGGTCCGTGCAGCGTCCGATGTCGTGGCTGATATGTATTCTTTCATATATTTACTTTTATGTTGAGATATTGTGCTTATATTATGATATGTGTAGGTACTTTTCTTGTGAATTATATACGTACCTTGGTCTTATTTGACTCGGGTGCAAGTCGGTCTTTTGTATCTTTGGCTTTTAGTCAGCACATCAGTATTATTCGAGAGGCGTTGAGTCGACCTCTGAGAGTTTCCATAGCTGACGAGAGAGTGGTGTATACCACCGAGGTGATCTGAGGGTGTGTACGCGAGATTTTCTGCATTGAGTTTCCGATTGATCTAGTTCCTATTGTGATGGGAGATGTCTGTGTCATCGTGGGCATGGATTGGTTGAGCAAGTTTGGAGCGGTTATCGACTGTGAGAGACAGTTGGTGACCATACGAGACCCTAGTGGGGGAGTTATTACCTTGTACGGCGAGGGTACGCGTTCTGGGTCGGCATTTTGTTCAGCCGCTAGAGCAAGCTACTGAGAGCCAGCCAGTGAAGGCCAAGGTATCGAAGGCGCGAGGGAGAGCCTTCCAGTTGACTGCGGAGGAGGTTCGTGCAGCGCTCGATGTCGTGGCTGTTATGTATTCTTTCATATATTCACTTTTATGTTGAGATATTGTGCTGATATTATGATATGTGTAGGTACTTTTCTTGTGAATTATGTACGTACCTTGGTGTTATTTGACTCAGGTGCAAGTCGGTCTTTTGTATCTTTGGCTTTTAGTCAGCACATCAGTATTAGTCGAGAGGCGTTGAGTCGACCTCTGAGATTTTCCATAGCTGACGAGAGAGCGGTGTATGACACCGAGGTGATCCGAGGGTGTGTACTCGAGATTTTTGACGTTGAGTTTCCGATTGATCTAGTTTCTATTGCGATGGGAGATGTCTGTGTCATCGTGGGCATGGACTGGTTGAGCACATTTGGAGCGGTTATCGACTACGAGAGACAGTTGGTGACCATACAAAACCCTAGTGGGGGAGTTCGTACCGTGTACGGTGAGGGTACGCGTTCTGGGTCGGCATTTTGTTCAGCCGCTAGAGCGAGGCAGAGTCTACAGCAGGGCTGTAGGGGGTTTGTAGCATATGTGATGGATACGAGGATTGATTCAGAGAGACTGAGGTCAGTAGATGAGGTTCCGATAGTGTGTGAGTTCCCGGATGTATTTCCGGAAGAGTTACCGGGTGTGCCTCCCGAGAGGCAGGTCGAGTTCAACATCGATTTGGTTCTGGGGTCTGCGCCTATCGCCAAGGTACCTTATCGCCTTGCACCTCCAGAGATGCATGAGTTATCCTCGCAGCTTCAGGAGCTGCTAGGGAAGGGGTTCATTCGGCCGAGCAGTTTGCCATGGGGAGTGCCTATCCTTCTTGTTAAGAAAAATTATGGTTCACACCGGATGTGCATTGATTACAGGGAATTCAACAAGCTGACAGTCAAGAACCGTCACCCGTTGCCGAGGATCGATGATTTGTTTGATCAGTTGCAGGGAGCATCTTGGTTCTCCAAGATCGATTTGAGGTCGGGATATCATCAGGTGAGGGTGCGAGATGAGGACATCTAGAAGACAACATCAGGACTCGTTACGGGCATTACGAGTTCGTGGTGATGCCTTTCGGGCTCACCAATGCGCCGACGGTGTTCATGGATCTCATGAACATAGTATGTAGGCCGATGTTGGATCACTCGGTGATCGTGTTCATTGACGACATATTGGTGTATTCGAGATCCAGAGAACAACATGAGGAACATTTGAGAGAGATCCTCATAGTTTTGAGATCGGAGAGGCTTTACGCCAAATTCTCCAAGTGTGATTTTAGGTTATGAGAGGTCCAGTTTCTAGGGCATCTCGTTAACCAGAAAGGGATATTGTTCGACCCGGCCAAGATTGAGGCGGTGATGAGTTAGGAAGTGCCAAGGTCACCTACAGAGATAAGAAGTTTCCTAGGATTGGCAGGCTATTATCAGAGATTTATCAGGGATTTCTCCAAGATCACCGTGCCACTCACCAAGTTGACCCGGAAGGGTGTTGCTTTCTCATGGGCCCCAGAGCAGTAGGCCTCCTTCGAGACACTTTGCCAAAGTTTATGCGAAGCCCCGGTGTTAGCCCTTATGGAGGGAATGGAGGACTTCGTGGTATATTGGGACACGTTGATATTAGGATTGGGAGCGGTGCTTATGTAGAGGGGGCACGTGATAGTATACGCATCGAGGCAGCTGATGCCTCATGAGATAAGGTATCCCACCCACAATCTAGAGTTGGGAGCAGTAGTGTTCGCCCTCAAGATCTGGCGTCACTATCTGTATGGGGTCCGGTGTACCATATACACAGATCACAAGAGCCTGAAGTACTTGATGGATTAGCCCAACTTGAATATGCGGCAGAGGAGATGGTTGGACGTGGTAAAGGATTATGATTGCGAGATCCTATACCACCCGGGTAAGGCTAATGTGGTAGCCGATGCCCTAAGTCGTAGGGCGGAAAGCGCCCCAATGCGGGATGTTTGCATGAGATTGACAGTAATGACTCCGGTGTTGGACACCATTCAAGGGGCCCATGCTGAGGATGTGAGACCAAAAAACCAGAAGAGGGAGCGAGTTATCGGGCAGGTATTGGAGCTCGTTACCGATAGTTGGGGTTTATAACATTTCAGGGTCGGATTTGGGTACCGTTTGTGGGCGGAACGCGTACCATTTTGATGGAAGAGGCACATTGATCGAAGTTCTCGATCCATCCCGGGGCCACTAAGATGTATTTGGACCTAAAGAAGGAGTATTGGTGGCCCTGTATGAAGAGGGATGACGCGTGGTTCGTTGAGAGGTACCTAACCTGTCATAGGGTTAATGCCGAGCACCAGAGACCGCATGGTAAGTTGCAGCCGTTAGAGGTTCCCGAGTGGAAGTGGGAGCAGATTACTATGGATTTTATCACCAAATTGCCGAGGACTGCGAGGGGCGTTGATGCAATTTGGGTGACTGTAGACATGTTGACGAAGAGCGCTCACTTCCTTGCTATTAGCGAGAGCTCTTCTGAGGAGAGGTTGGCAGAGTTGTATGTGAGAGAGGTGGTATCGCGGCATGGAGTACCGATCTCGATTGTCTTAGATCGAGATGTGCATTTCACTTCCAGATTCTGGAAGAAATATCATGAGGAGTTGGGTACGAGGTTGAATTTTAGTACCGCATATCACCCACAGACTGACGGGCAGAGCGAGCGGACAATTCAGACGCTCGAGGACATGCTCCGAGCATGTGTGTTGGATTTTGGCGGGAGTTGGGACACATATTTGCCCTTGGAAGAGTTTTCCTACAACAACAGCCATCATTCGAGCATTGGTGTGCCACCCTTTGAGCTGTTGTATGGGAGGAGGTGTCGGACCCCCATTTGCTGGGGAGAGGTAGGGCAACGTGTGATGGGTAGTATAGAAATTGTGCTTCAGACGACTAAGCAGATTCAACAGGTTAGACATAGGTTGTTGACCGCTCAGAGTCGTCAGAGGAGTTATGCGGACAGGCGCTGGTCCGAGCTCGAGTTCTAGGTCGGCGAGTTTGTGCTTTTGAAGGTCTCTCCTTGGAAAGGAGTGATCCGATTCAGGAAGAGGGGCAAGTTGGGGCCTCGATATATTGGACCTTTCAGGGTGATCGCGAGAGTAGGCAGGGTAGCCTACCGTTTGGAGCTACCTGCGGAGTTGGGACAGATTCATGACACTTTCCACATGTCGCAGTTGAGAAAGTGTATAGCCGACAAGTCGGCAGTGGTACCATTAGAGGATATTCAGGTGGATGTGGGCCTAAACTATGTTGAGAGACCGGTGGCAATTAAAGATCGGAAGATCAAGGTTCTGAGGAAGAAGGAATTGCCTATGGTGCAGGTACAATAGCATCATAGGAAAGGGTCAGAGCTGACTTGGGCGCCGGAGCGCGAGATGCGTGAGCAGCATCCAGAGTTGTTTGCAGAGTGCGACTTTGAGGGCGAAGTCTGATTCTATTGGGGAGAATTGTAACATCCGGATTCCCAGGTATATTATTTTTATTCATTTATTTTGGGATTTGTTGAGGGACTCGGCGAGTTGGTGCTTAGACTCGCCGAGTAGGGTCGCGGATTCTCATCCGGGTTCATGACCGGACTCGGCGAGTCCATGAGTGGACTCGGCAAGTCCACGCTATTTAATGAAACCCTAATTTCCCAGGTTTGGCACCTATTTAAAGGCCCTTAGGGACGTCATTTGTGGCTACCAAACCCCAGAGAGAGACCCTAAGAGATCTAGAGCGTTTGTGAGGGAGGAGAGGCCACTTTTGATCATTTTGTTGGTGTGATTGCAAAAAGGAGGTGACCAAGGCAAGAGGAGGTTGAAGGAGGAGCGGATCTTGTGATTTCAAAGTTCAAAGACTTCATCTTGAGGTATTTATTCAGTCCTTCTTCGGTTTTGGTGTTGATTCTTAGAGTTAGGGTTTTCTAACCCCTTTAGAGAATGGATATGTGGAGCAATTGGTCCCTTCTCGAATTTATGATTTGGATCTGGACTCAAAGAGGTCCAGAGACCTTAACCCTTGGAACTTTATTAGTTATTTTGGGATCCATGAACTTAGGAGTTTATTTTTGGGGTTAAATCACCAAGTAGGACCATCTAGATGTTATATGAGTGTCAAGGTCTGAACTTTACGTGATTATCATGCTTGGGAAGGTTAGATCTATGGGTTTAAGGAACAGACCTGACCTCAGGAGGTCAATGGAGTTTTTGCATGGCATGAACTTGTCGAGTCCAAAGATCAGACTGGGCGAGTAGGGTTAGGGTTTCCCGTAAATCACTCAGCAAGTAGACTCACCGAGTTGGGGGAATAACTCATTGAGTCAGAGAGGAATTAGAGGACTGGAGTTCAAGACGGAATTCGCTGAGTTGATTTTGAGACTCAACGAGTTGAGTCGGGGTAGCCCCATGATTCATGCCAGGTGTGACTCGCCGAGCAAGGGGAGGGACTCGACATGCCAAGTGAGACTAGGGAGTTAGTGGACACATGTGGACTCGCCGAGTTACCTAAGTGCACCCGACGAGTCGGGTCAAAGTTTGACCATTGACTTTGGTTGACTTTTAGGGTTTGATCAACAATGAGGGCCTTTGAGCCAAAGGATGGGTAAAATGGTCTTTTACCCTTCTGAGGGTGCCTAGAGAAGGGTTGAGTCTAGTCCTGGGAGTTATATTTATGAGAGTATTACTTTATGTGATTAGTTGGAGGCTAGATCGTATTTTTACCGAGTCAGAGATTTACCAAGACATCTGAGGTGAGTCTTCTCACTATACTTTACCTTGAGTGGTAATTAGAGTCATGTGACAGAGTTACTGTATGCTATTATGTGATGTGTTGCACTGCATTATTTCTATGTGATTTATGTCATGTGTATACCAGAGTATTTCAGAGTTAGAACCAGAAGGTTCACAAAGCTAGGACCAGAGGTTCCACAGAGTTAGGGCCCACGGGCCCACAGAGTTATAGCCTCGAGTGGCTAGTATGTGTTATGTATGGTATTTTGGGGAACTCACTATGCTTTATGCTCACAATGTTATGTGTTATGTGTTACAGGTACCAGTGATGATCGCGGGAAGGCGCCGGCATGATTCGTACACACGCATAAGTTTTATGTATTTTGATCTTGGGAAACATTTTGTGAAACAAAGTTATGATGCAATGGGATTTTGTTAATAAATGTGTTTGAAAAAATGTGTTTAAAAATGCGAAAAATTGTTTGAAATTTTACGGTGTTACACTTTCATTTTATATAAATTGTTTTATTTTATTTAAATTGGTTCGGTAAATAGAAACCGACCTAACTATGATGATAGAAAGGGTCGAACACTGAGCTAGCTTTTGAGATTTTAGAAAATATTTTTCAAAACCATGATTATAAAAAGTAGCTAAATATATTTCTAAAAAATTAATACCATATTAGATCGCATATCCCATCACGCATATGCACATATTAGATCACAAACAGCTTATATCACACACACAAACAGTAACATACAACCGTTATAAAGTAAGTTGCTATTTCAACATAGTACGTTGCAATTTACATAGAATTTATAGAAAGTGAAATGCTATTTCTGAAAAAAGTTAAAAAAAAAATATGCTTTACTCTCAAGAAAAATATTACAAATACACCATGAAATAAAAAAAAAGGTGGTAGAATAGTTGATGAACATCTGACATTAATTTGAACTTTCTAATTTGAAACTTACAATGATTATTTCACCTAAGAATCAGTTGAGAAGAAAACCTGCCAAATATTTAACAATATAAGAAAACATGAGCAAAACACATATTTTTCACCCTTTCATTTTTTTTTTCAGATGTTGGTCTATTTACAAGTCATGGTTACGAGGTTAACTCTTAACTTTATGCCTCTGTACCCATCTCCTCTTTTATTTATTTATTTATTTATTTATTTTTTTATGAAATTACAACAATGCCAGTAGTGATCTATGCCCCATCTTATCTTTATCCGGATCACAAAAGGAGTCAGTTACATTTGCATGTCATTTGAACTCGATTTAGTTAATTCTGTAAAAAACTAAGATATGATTCCGAAAAGAATCATTCAAAATCAAAAAAGAAAGAAGAATAAGATTCTATCTAATATTAAATAATTATTAGACCTTGATATAGAACCTTGTTGAACAAAAAAAAAATGTATTAAGATATAATGGATATGCTTTGGGACGGAAGGATTCAAACCTCCAAATAGTGGGACCAAAACCCGTTGCCTTACCACTTGGCTACGTCCCATTTATATTTTTATTGGATATTAATACTAATAAAGAATAATATTGGTATATAAGTAAAAAAAATGGCTAAAAATGCAGGTACACGTGATCCTGTCAAGAACGAACCAAGGAAAAACTCACCTTTCTAACAAACCAGTGAAGCAATGTGACATCCCCAAAATCACGGCCAGAAAAGACCGATTTTTATTTATGCTTTTAAAATAAATTCAGAGTAAATCCTTTTGATTTGAAAGAGTTGCGGAATTTGTTCCCAAAAAAAGCATGATAAAACAATGTTTACCAAAGAATTTCATAAAAAAAATGTATTTTTCATTATATAATCAAAACTCGGGGTGTCATGTTCCGATACAGACCATTAAGCATAAACAATAACATTACAAGTCATTCAACAAATATATACATATACAGACTTGTAAACAAAACAACTTGATGGTTCATCCATCTTACGCCCTTGCGCCACTTCCTGTAATACAAATAAAACTGAGTGGGTCAGGCTTGGGAGCCCGGTGAGCATATAGGGTTTTCAACCCACAATAAATAAATTATATTTAATTTCACCAACCAATCACTATCCCGATTACCCATTCCCGTTATCCTCACTTTACGTCCCTAAAACAACATCTATCTCAAGGGTCCTAATCTAGGATTTTCATTAGGACGGACATTACTGCTAAGGGGTTTCCTCAACAATAGATATCCTAAAGGCAACCATGAGGGGGATAGAGTACACCGGTGAACACATCGTTCACAACACCTACAGGTTATGAACCTGCTAGCGTTTCACGAGACTGTCTAGAAGGATTCTGTGGTCGTTATCCATACTCCGCTGAATAACTAGGTCAACAACAACAACATCGAGGCCTCTCATCTGTTTATTACACACCAACTATCTACCCATGTTCTACCCAACATATTAGTAGATAAAAATATATATTTATATACATAGTTTAAAAACTTGTATAGCATTTTCATCCAATACATACTTCACATAACAGATGAGGCATACCCACATAACACGTATTTTATAGAAAACAAATCAGATCTATGAGATTGGAGAGAGTGAATATACATTCACGCACATAACAAACAAAACATAACACATATTTCGTATAAAATACTTCATAATTATGCGTTTAGAAGAAAGTAACTACACACTCACTTGATCAGAAGTTGATCGGACAGCACTACGGCTTGTAGAAGTAGTAATCCTCAGCAGATCTGGAAGATCTCTACAAAAATCGAACTTCTCGCGGGCAGAGCTTCGGCTCGGAAACCGCACTTTTCGGGATCTTCGGGATCTCGGGACTTGCTTCGGGACTCAGGAATATTACTGGGGCTTCGGGGGTAAAAACGCAGAGCTTCAGCACGAAACGGAGGAGAAATGAGCAATTATGCCCGGACCCCTCGCATCATATTTATAGGAGGCTGGAACCTCCTCGTACGCGGGGCGTATGCCTGTACGCGGGGCGTACAGGGCTCCGAAATCGTCACTGCATGCGTCATCCGAAGTGTCCACACTTCTTGCTGTACGCGGGGCGTACTCGAGTACGCTGGGCGTACTCCGGATGAGTCCGGTGACTCGTCTTCGGATAAGGCCGGGGTTTAATAATTAATTTTAATTATTAATTATTTAATAAACTTCGAAATTCATATCTCCTTCATACGAACTCCATTTTTGACGTTATTTATATCCACGCGAAGGTGAGACTACGCTCTACAATTTTCGTTTAGACTCCGTCGGCTAATTTTGACTTTATTTTTATTATTTATTTTTAATAGGCCGGGACAGAATATTTCGTTATAAATTCATAACTTCTTCGTTTGACGTCCGTTCTCGCCTAACTTTTTATCGCTTTGATACTAACAACGAGATCTTCGATTCTCGTTTAGATCACCAAGGCTAAATATCGCTCTAACGTAAATTTCACTTTTTACGTTAATCAGCGTTGCCGGTTCTGTTGCGAAACTTCGACATGTCGTAACTTCCTCGTTATAACTCGGATTTTGGTATTCTTTATATCTTCGGAAACCTTGTTTCAACTACTACAACATTATCTAAAGATATCAAGTTTATTTTACACTTAAATTTTGACGCTTCTTTTTATTCTTAATTAATCGAACCACATAATTAAGCAATTAAGCACAAAACACATAATACTCAAATAATACACTTCTATTATTTCAAAACGGGTTACAAAGGTTAACCTAGACTATCACATTGCTAAAAATGGCAAGCCTAGAAACACAGGCGTTATAATTCTCTCCACCTTAGAATGATTCCGTCCCTGGAATCATACATCAACAAACAAATGCGGATAGCAACCCATCATGTCACTCTCCGTCTCCCAGGTGAGATTCGGCCCATTCGAGTGTTTCCATCGGACAAGCACCAACTCGACCATCTTGCATCGCAACTTCTTAGTCTTTCGGTCAACAATTGCCTCTGGTTCTTCAATCAACCTTTTGTTCTCATTGATTCTTAACTCCGAAAGTGGAATCATGTCGGGAACTTCCCCCGTGAACTTTCGTAAATAACACACATGAAAAGTGTTATGAATTCCATTTAGTTCTTCTGGTAGTTCGAGCTTGTAAGCTAGGTTCCCAATCCTCTGAAGAACTTTAAACGGTCCAATAAACCTTGGACTTAGTTTTCCTCTTTTTCCAAATCTTATAAGTCCCTTCCACGGCGAGACTTTAAGGAAAACCGAATCCCCAACTTCAAAAGTCATCGGTCTTCGCTTTTTGTCAGCATAGCTCTTTTGACGATCCTGAGCCGCTAACATTCTTTCCCTAATTATTTTCAACTTTTCAGCAGTTTGATGAACCATCTCCGGTCCCATAAACTGCTTTTCCCCAGCCTCAAGCCAACAAGATGGAGTACGACACTTTTGTCCATACAAAGCTTGGTAAGGTGCCATCTTAATGCTCGAGTGAAAACTATTATTATAGGAAAATTCTACTAATGGTAAATGTTCATCCCAATTACTTAGGAATTCCAAGGTACATGCTCTCAGCATATCTTCAAGTGTTTGTATCGTTCTTTCACTCTGACCACCAGTCTGCGGATGGTAAGCTGTACTTAAACATAACTTGGTACCCATTTCCTCTTGTAGACATTTCCAAAACCTTGAGGTGAAACGACTATCACGATCCGACACAATTGCAAGCGGAACACCGTGAAGTCTCACAATTTCCTTCACATAAGAATTCACAAGCTTTTCCATAGACCATTTCTCCCTGGCTGCTATGAAATGCGCACTCTTAGTGAATCGATCAACGACCACCCAAATCATGTTGTGACCATTCTTTGTTCTGGGCAGTTTAGTGACAAAATCCATAGCAATGTATTCCCACTTACCCATAGGCACAGGTAAAGGTTCTAAACTCCCATACGGTTTCTGATGTTGTGTCTTGACTCTAGCACAAGTCACACACTCTGCCACATACTTTGCAACGTCAAGCTTCATCGTCGGTCACCAGTAGTAGGGTTTCAGGTCCCTATACATTTTAGTGCTACCGGGATGAATCGAGTACATGGTCTTGTGAGCTTCTTCCATCAGAAGATCTCTGACTCCTCCTATCTTAGGTATCCAAATCCGATCTTGGAACACCTTCAATCCATGACCGTTTGTACCAAACACTAACGTTTTGCCCAAACGTTCCTCCTTCCGGTCATTCTTCTTAGAAGCTTCGCTTTGAGCTTTCTTTATACTTTCTAAAATAGTCGAGACAACTTCAATTCTCAACGCTCTTGGCCTTTTCCTTTCAAGATTGACTTTCCGACTGAGAGCATCAGCAACAACATTAGCTTTACCGGGATGGTAAAGTATCTCACAGTCGTAGTCCTTGAGTAATTCCAGCCAGCGTCGTTGCCTCATATTCAATTCCTTCTGATTAAAGAGATATTGGAGACTCTTATGATCAGTGAAAAGTTTGCACTTTGTGCCATAGAGGTAATGCCTCCATATTTTCAGAGCGAAAACTACCGCTGCTAACTCCAAATCATGAGTTGGGTAGTTCTTTTCATGCTCTTTCAGTTGTCGAGACGCATATGCTATCACCATTTCTCTTTGGGTCAAAACACAACCCAATCCAACCCCAGACGCATCGCTATAAACAACGAAGTCTTCAACTCCATCGGGTAGAGAAAGTATCGATGCCTTGCATAGTTTCTTCTTTAGCTTCTCGAATGCTTCTTTATGCTTCTCACTCCAAGCATAAGTAGCTTCTTTGTGGGTCAAAGCTGTCAATGGAGTAGCAATCGAAGAAAAGCCTTGGATAAACCTTCGGTAATATTTGGCTAATCCTAAAATGCTTCGGATCTCCGTGGGACTTTTCGGTTGTTCCCACTTCATTACAGTTTCAATCTTTGCTGGATCAACCATTATCCCTTCTTGGTTGACCACGTGACCCAAGAATTGGACTTCACGAATCCAAAAATCACATTTGGAGAACTTAGCATACAGCTTCTCCTTCTTCAAGACTTCTAACACTTCTCGCAAGTGTCTGCCATGCTCCTCCTGGCTTTTTGAGTAAATCAGAATGTCGTCTATGAACACTATTATGGATTTATCAAGGAACGGATTACAAACCCTATTCATTAAATCCATGAATGCTGCCGGAGCATTGGTTAGTCCAAACGACATAACCAAGAACTCGTAGTGTCCATATCTAGTTCTGAATGCGGTCTTCTCGATATCTTGCTCTCTTAATTTTAGCTGATGATATCCTGACCTAAGATCGATCTTCGAGAAATAGCTCGAACCTTGCAATTGATCAAACAGGTCATCAATCCTTGGCAACATATATCTATTCTTTATTGTTGCCTTGTTCAGCTCTCGGTAATCAATGCACATTCTCATGCTTCCATCTTTCTTCTTCACGAATAACACCGGAGCTCCCCAGGGTGATGAACTAGGTCTAATGAAACCTTTGTCCAATAACTCCTGAAGTTGCATCATCATCTCCTTCATCTCCGTCGGTGCTAATCGATAAGGTGCTTTTGCAATTGGCGTTGTTCCTGGTAACAAGTCAATACGGAATTCCACTTGTCGATCAGGCGGTAATCCAGAAAGATCTTCGGGAAATACTTCCGGATAATCATACACCACAGGAATACTCTGCATCACATTCTTCTCCTTCTTAGCATCAATCACGAATGCTAAATATGATGTACATCCCTTGGTCAAACACTTTCTGGCTTTCATTAGAGAGATGATTCCAGAATTTACCCTACGTTTATCTCCATATACCATAAACGATTCCTTCCCTGGTGGGTTCACCTTCACTATCTTCTTCTTGCACAAAATTTCGGCATCATTAGCGCTAAGCCAATCCATTCCCAAAACTATATCGAAACCATTAAGTTCGATAGGTAATAATTTTTTGTGAAACTTATTCACATTAAGGTCGATTAAGATGTTTTTCATACGATGGCTAACAGGTACAAACTTGCCACTAGCAACTTCGACTAATAAAGCATTATCTAGTCTATCAATAGGCAAAGCTAGTTTTCTACCAAATTCATGCGATATAAAGGAGTAGTTGGCTCCAGAATCAAATAAAATTTGGGCAGGCAAATTGTTAACGAGAAAGGTACTTGAGGCGACATCAGCTTCATCTTTTGTAGCTTCCAGTGTCATTTGGAATGCCTCGCCTTTGGCTTTGGCGGAATGATGGGTCTAGCTGCCTCCTTCTTCTTCGGGCAGTCCCTCGACATGTGTCCCTCCTCACCACAACCATAACAAACTTTCTTAGCGAGGGTACATTAATTGGCGTAGTGACCTGGCTTTCCACACTTGTAGCATGTAGCCACTACCTCAAATTTTCCATGATGCTTCTTCTTACATTTTTCGCACCATTTCGCTTCGCCTCCACTTCCCCTCGAACTAGACTTTGAGAACTTGTTTTTCTTATTGGACCCTGAAGTTCCATCGAACTTCCTCTTTTCACCAACTTCTATCCTTTCCAGACCCTTTTCCTTCTATTGGGCCTCCACATTCTTAGCTGCACGAACAACCGTTTTTAGAGTAGTTGCCATCTTGACTATCGGACCAAAGTCGGCAGGCAGCCCATTAGCAAACCTCTCAATTTTAATTTCTGTAAAATTAAAATCATATCAGTAAACCCTTAAACTATAATTCATTTGAAATAACAAAAATGCCAAACTCAATAAACCCGAACATCGATCAAATTGTAGAAATCAGTCGGAGGTAGCAAGGAAAGAAAAGCCAAATGCTATCAAATTGTAGGAAATCAGATGGAGGTCAAATGAGAGATGAAAGCATGTAATCGACTATATGATTTGAATCGATTAGACAAAAGTAAAATCCTAAAACTAAAAACCTAATTGAGTTTGTTACCTGGGATAATCTTCAAATGTGCTCTATTACTTCAAATCGTTTAAAAAAACTTGCAATAAAAGAAGCAAGCATTGGAATAACATAGTAGTAGAAGTCGAAGTACAAATCAAGGGATTTGTCATATGTGTTCTTTCTCGAAGCCATGGTTTCAGAGAGAAAATTAAAGACAAGGAGCTGTTGTGTAGCCATTTAAAATAGGGAAATCCATAATTCCATATCATTTCCTTGATTTTATGCAATTAAAGAGTATATATATCATTTCCCTGATTTTATGCAATTATAGAGCATATAGTATAGGATTTATGGTAACTGTTTTAATTTTATTTGAAATCTAAATGCAAAATAATCAGATAGTAATTTCTTTAGCGGGAAAGGAGACATGTGATTAGAGTGATGTCAACAATTTGATCTAAGGGTGTAAAACCTATAAAGCAAACACAATGAATTGTCATGCTTCTTGAATGTGATGTTATAAGGTTTCTCTTTTAATATATATAGTGATTGGTTCATAATAATATCCGAAATTTTTGACGTTTGAAGTTAATAGTTTCCGAGATTTCAACATATAATATATTTGGAAAACATTTTTGAATGAAAATTGAGCATAAATTTAAAGTTTACATTAATAAGGAACCAATTTTGTAGTCATAAGTTTGGAAAGAATTCAAGTATCATTCTCATTTAATTCCTGCATTTAATTTCCTAATATAATTGATGGAAATTAGTTTGGAAAACATTTTTGAATGAAAATGGAGCACAAATTTAAGGTTTACATTAATAAGGAACCAATTTTGTAGTTTTAAGATTGCAAATAATTCAAATATCATTCTCATTTAGTTTCCCAATATAACAGGTGAAAATTAATATTGGTAACAGAATCTGATGTTGGAAACTTTAAAATCATTAAGGAACCACGTAAAGCTTCAAAACAAATGTGTTGACTTTTTGTTTGATCAAACTGACGTAAACAAATTGATCTAAGGGTGTAAAACCTATAAAAAAAACAATCAACGATCCTGATTGTTTTAGATGATGTCATAAGGTTTCTCTTTTAATAATATTTAGAGATTATGTAACCAACGATAGTTTTATTTTGTTTATTTTGGAAAATATAAATGATGAAAATAATATTTATACAATTCGAAAATTTTCAATTCATTTGTATTTTAAAAATGTTTTTTTATCTACAAAATGAGTGGCTAGGATTGCGTCTCACAATCTCACAAAAATAGGCTGTCTCACATGAACCTAACTATATATATATATATATATATATATATATATATATATATATATATATATATATATATATATATATATATATATATATAGGTTCATGTATTCTAACTAAATATTGTGTGGATGTAAGGATAAGTGTGGACCAATCATAATTAAATAAATCAATAAGGGTAATTTAGTAATTTGATTAATAACTTCCACAAATACTTCCTATAATCATGGGAGTAAATTGACTTTTAACCTAATTTCTCCCCATTTATATCTACAGTCGTTCCCCTCCTTATCTAAAAACCAAATCGATGCCGCTTTACTCGATCTGCAAAATTGGAATCGACTACAAAATCGATATGGAGTTCTACAAAAATCGGAAGCTCATATGTGATTCGAGCACTTCTCCGGTAATCCCATGGAAAGATCCAAATGTCGCCGCAACCGGAAGAAACAGTATCACTTCGACGTCAGATGACTAGTGGCAAGAAAAACGTCGATGAATAGATGCTGGACTACGTGCTTCAAAAGGTCGTCGGGGAGCTTTCTCCCACCTAGAAACGGAAAGTGGCTTTTCTGGTTAAAGCTTTTGAAACGGTGGCTACGGCACAGGACGGTAACCAAGAACAAGGGTTGACTCGTGAACAATCGCGTGTTGATTCAAACACCGATTGTGAAATTAATTCATCGCCAAACGTCGTATTGGGTTCGTTTTCCGAGAAGAAAGGTGAATCTATTTTCCGATTTGGAGATAGAGAAACGCATTAAAATGTGATTCCTAATATAGTTTTGGTATAACTTGCGAAGAAGACAGATCGTGAATCTCTAGATTCAGTTATCGAGGAGCTCGTTAATCTCAGTATGCAGAGGTATAAAACCTTTTTTATTTCTTGTAATAAGTACATGTGATTCCTAATCTAGTTTCTTAATCTGATTCAGAATTTCTATAGTGATTTTTAGTATATGTTAAAGGAGGGCAACGTGGGTTTCAAGATAACATGTGTGGCTGCAGTCACGTGACAACCCGAACCTTTTTCCGTCAACGTTAGCTCAATTTCGATAATAAATTTTGAATTTTATTTAGTTCCGTCAAATTTTTTTATGGTGGTTCTGAAAATCAATTAAGTTACATAATTAAATTTTATATACGAGTCGGAACCAAAATCGCGCGGAGTTACTTCGAAAATCAGCGAATATCGGCCCGACTGGTGTTCACTGCCGTAATCCTGATCATGGCCGTAATCCCATTCACGGTCGTAAACCCGAAAATTCCCCCATTCTCTCTGTAGCCTCTCAACCGCAAACGCAAAATACCCCCTCTTTCTTCCGAAAATCATAAGAAATCACCTTTAGGTGTTGTTGTCTAGCCTTTAGAACGCGTTTTTCATCAAATCCGGTGTTGTTGTTCGTGAGTTCACGGCTGCGAACACTTCAAATCTTCAAAGGCCGAAATCAGTTCACGACCGTGAACCCTTCAAACCTTCATATTTTCTTCAAGAAACAGTTTACAACTGTAAATTCAAGAGGCTGTTCATGGCCGAGAAAAGTTCACGGCCGCAAACCTTCCCAATTCGTGAACTTGGCTGAAAACCCGCTTTCTCCGAATCAATTGAGTCCCGGTAACATTCCTAAACCAAAAGCAAGTGTTTTTCCAACACTATAATGATGGGTTCGCTAATAAAATGCATATATATATATATATATATATATATATATATATATATATATAATTGATATTAGTCCCGTTAAGTGCCACGTACATCAACCCGATGGTCTTCAATGCTAGTTTCGTTGTCCGACACTTTCATGTAACTAGGTGTGAGTTCATACCCCTATGCTTTCACTATTTTAAACATTTTCAGAGGAATACAAGCCAAACACTAATGATTTTGTGAACTTATACAAAATAATTTTAACATGTTTAAAACTGATGCAATTGATATAACCAAGCGATTTCCACATTTTAAAAAATATTCAGATATTTATCCCTTTTGTAATATGTTGATCATAAGGGACGTTTCAATTTACAATCATAATTGCATAGTTTTCAGATCAATACACGAACCAAGTATATAACATGCATGCAAACTATAATAGGTATAGTTTGGGATTTCAATACGCGGTTTTACATTAACAGGTATATAAACTATGACAGATTTAGTTTATGATCTTCAATGCTATATTTCGGATAACAGGAACACAATACTAAATAATTATTTAAGTATAATTATTACTATACAAAGTATACAAACGGATTCAAATACAAGAGAACAATTCAGAACTACATGTAAACTAGTTAATACAGGATTGTGATACATATTTTCAATTGCACTCTTCGGGTACAGAATAAATCCTATAATTTAGTGTAACCAGCGTCTCTTGGAGGGAGAGCGTGAGATTTGTGAATAGATCTATTCGAACTAACAATCCCACACCTAAACAGCTAGCTACAGTTAGGAAGGCATGCCTGGGGTGACAAATATCATACCGTCCGATGCCTGAAGAACGTCGTAGAGGTCATCAGTCATATCAAACATGGTTATACGACTAACAATAGTATAAACTAACCTTTTTTTATGGGATTTCATTCTTCATTAGTTTTTTTAAAATTAATAGAACTACTATACATTATTGGAAGATTCCAGGGATACAATACATTGTTTTATTTTAAGTAATAAAACTACCATATATACTGGTGGTAAGCAGGGGTTTTCAAATAGAACATTCCATACATTACTGGTGATTTCCAGAGTTTTCATACAAAGGGGTTTCATTCAAAATATCGATATATAATACAACTGGTAGTAACCAGGCATGCAAATTAATACTTTATGGAACACAGTAACAAACACATATGTTAGAAAATATTAGATTTTCTTGGGAAGCATACAAACACTTTTATACAGATTCAATGACATGTTTTCATTACAAAAACAACCTTATGAACTCACCAGCTTAATGCTGATACTCTTTCAAAATCTCTTGTATTCTCAGGAAATCAGTAGACAGGTACCCCGACAAGCTATTGAGAAGACGGAGTGTATAGAGACATGTCTTTTACTTTTTGCTATACTTTTGATGATTACAAACTATGTATCAAACCGATGTAAAATATATATTTTTTCAATGTAATGGTTGTGTTTAATTTGATTACTATGATAATTGTTGTGATACTGTACATGACGTCCTCCACCCCTGAACGTTTCTGCCGTTTCGGTTTAGGGTGCGACATATTGGTATCTGAGCTATTGTTTATAGTGAACTAAGTATACCGAACTTTACATGGTATACAACTATAAACACTAAGGGGCCGAAGTGCTCTAAACTAAAAGTATACTTTATAAAATATAAGCATCTTATGTGAAGTATACAAGTATACATACATACCAGAAATAGTATCACAAGTAGAACAAAACAAAAGTATTTGGATGTTGGACACTACAGTTAAACCTAGATATTTATGTAATCATGTCTGGAATCAGTATAGCTTGATCAACTATATTTATTTGAGACACTATCGGCATGTGTTTGGGAGTAACTGTGGGGTTGCAACAAGCCTAAAACTTACCAAGTTATATACAAAAAAGAGATTAATAGAACAAAACATACCATTTTAAAATACTATAGGAGTATTTTAGCTAGAGCCGAATTCAGTGTAAAAATTCATTCCAAGTGTTGCTGCTTGTTTCATTTCTAGCGATAGTTACTTGTATTGGTAGCTTTTCTTTGTTTATCACTGATTAGAACACTTTGTCTATTAGGTTGAGATATGTCTTGTTTCATATCACTTGATTCTAGGGGACTTACCATCCTCTTCTTCTTGATTCTTTTAGAGTAAGATGCCTCCGAGGAAGAGATCCAACAGAAAGAACAACAATCCCCCGACAGATCCGACGTTTCCACCTCTTTAGTATGATCCAGCTGTCTTCCAAGCAGCTGTGACTACCGCCGTGGCTGCCGCAATGTCACAAATCAACACCAGTGGTAAAAGTGGAGCGGGTAGTGGTGCCCCTACATCCAATCTCGGTAACAGTCATAGTCACACCAGGGAATGTAAATGTTAAGCTGCTTTCCTTTGATGGGAATGGAGGTGTCATTGCCTTGACTCGATGGTTTGAGAAGACTGAGTCAATCTTTGAGATATGTGCTTGCCTAGACTCCAACAAGGTGAAGTTTGCAACGTGTACCTTCACCGATAGAGCACTAACTTGGTGGAATGGCCAAGTCAAATCCCAAACTCTTCCGGTGGCTAATTCCATGAGTTGGGAGGATCTAAAAGAATTGATGCTTGATGAGTACTGCCCACGAGGCGGGATGCAGAAACTGGAGGAGGAGCTCTGGAATTCAAAGATGAAGGGCTCCGACATTTCTACTTACACTGAGAGATTCAGTGATCTTGCTCTTCTCTGCCTGGGAATGGTCACCCCGGAGAGCAAGAAAGTAGAAAGATACATTTGGGGATTAACACCCCTAACTCAGGGGAATGTCTGGTTGCAATACATTTGACAATACCAAACGGTTAACACAGAATTTGATTGATCATGGAGGTCGCCAGGATCCCGAGCCAGCTGCCCACGAACTACCCAAGGAAAGCGGTGGAAAGAAAAAGTTCTGGAAAAAACACGAGGGCAAGTCTTCATAGGAGCCTTCCAAGAAACAACAAATAGTGGCAGTTCATGCCACTACTACCCATGTCGCTGCCCCCCACAAATCAAGCACCTGCCAGTAGATATGCTAGTACACACCCTAGGTGCGACAAGTGTAACTTCCACCATCACAGACCATGCTGTGAAATGTTGTGCAATAGCTATGGCAAGAAGGGGCACACAACTCGTTTTTGCAAGACACAAGTCCAACCAACCAATTAGGCTCCTGGAGCGGGAGTTGGTCAAGCCTGCTATGGCTATGGTGAGACCGGACACTTCAAGAGAAATTATCCAAAGGAAACGGCTGGCAACACAGGGAGAGTGCTAGCTATGGTCCAGGAGGAGGCTGTAGCAGATCCTACCGTAGTTACGGGTACATTTTGTCGGATTAGTGTCTAAGTCCATAACTATTTTGGTATGTACTTGACCCGATGGTGTATGGTCCTTTTGGGTTGCCTTCACCAAAGCAACTTGATAGGATGAATTATGGAGAGAAAGGATAAATATGATTCATTAATATATTATGGGAATAATATATTAAAGGAGAAATCATATTGTTTAATTAATATTAGTCAAGAATTAATTAATAATTAATTGTGTGACTAAAAGAGATTAATTAAACTTAATGGAATGGAATTGTAATTAGAAGATAATTGCAATTGGGCTATGGATTGCCTTATTATATAAGGTTGGACAAATTCTATGGGGAAACCCATTAGAAATCGTCCAAGGCCTTTAAGGAAAAGAGTCCATGGGTTGCTTAGGGCTTAAGCATCCAAATTAGGGTTTCCTTGTTAGATAACCCTAATAGCCTCACTATATATAGAACCCTTATGCCTCAAAAACGTGGACAAGCTTCCTTCTAGGGTTTCCACACGTTTTGGGCAGCCTCCTTCTCTTTTCTTCTTCATCCACTTGCTCTTGGTGTTTGTGAACCATTAGAGGAGTGACATTTGTGACTCTAAGCTTTCTAAAGTCATTACAAGAAGGAATTAAGATTTTTATTGCTACATAACAATCAAGGTATGATTTAAACCCTAATTCATGTGTTATATTGATTATCATCTAGGCTTTATAGTCTTGGATAAATTGCATGTACAATAGAGAAACCTAGATCCAAGCATTAGGGTCGGTATGAGCACATAGGATGTTCTTATGATCAAAACCCATCACATTTCTCCTCGACAACTCTTATGCATGCATCCTTTTTTATTCTGGTGTGGATAGAAGTTTTGTTAGTCACGCATTTAAGCATCTACTCAAGCATAAATCCAAACCCCTAACCGAAACTTTTACCGTTGAGATGGCCAATAGTAAGAAAGAGAGCACTCACGACGTATTCATAGGCTGTACCCTTACCCTAAATGATCATTCCTTTCCAATCGACCTCATGCCAGTATCCATAAAAAGCTTCGATGTCATTATCGACATGGGCTGGTTAAGTCTTCATCGTATCCTTTGTTTCGAGAAAGCCATTCGCCTTAATCTGCCTAATGGCAAATCCCTCATCGTTTATGATGATAAACTTAGCAGAAATCTCTGTATCATATCCTGCATCAAAGCCCCAAAATATCTTCGAAGAGAATATCAAGCGTTCCTAGCTCATGTCGTTAACGAAGAGCAGGAAGTTAAGGATCCCGTGAGCATCCCCGAGGTATACAACTTTCCTGATATCTTCCCCAAAGATCTCCCCGGAATCCCTCCCGAACGCCAAGTCGAGTTCAGAATTGACTTAATCCCCAGAGCCACTCCTATAGTAAAATCCCCTTACTGTATAGCGCCGACAGAAATGCAAGAGTTATTCAGCCAGCTTAATGAACTGCTCAATAAAGGATTCATTAGACCGAACTTCTCACCCTGGGGAGCCCCTATCTTGTTTGTGAAAAAGAAGGATGGATCTTTTCAGATGTGCATAGATTATCACGAACTGAACAAACTCACCATCAAAAATCGCTACCCTCTTCCGTGAATTGACGACCTATTCGATCAACTTCAGGGAGTCAATTACTTCTCAAAGATAGACCTAAGATTAGGGTACCATCAGTTGTGAGTCCATAAAGATGATATTCCCAAGACAACATTTTGGAATCAATATGGTCACTACGAGTTTGTAGTGATGCCCTTTGGTCTGACCAACGCACCGACGATATTCATGGATCTGATGAATCGGGTGTGTCGCCCCTTCCTAGACAAGTTCGTGATAGTATTCATTGATTACATACTTGTCTATTCTCGAAGTGAGGAAGATCATAGACAACACTTGAGTCTAGTACTAGAAACTTTATGGGTGGAGAAACTGTATGCCAAATTCTCCAAGTGTGAATTCTGGATCTGAAAAGTAACTTTCCTTGGTCACGTGGTTAGCGAAGAAGGCATACACGTGGACACTTCGCAAATCAAGGCGATTGAGAAATGGTCAGCACCAAATACGCCTACCGAAATCCATCAATTATTGGGTCTTGTTGGCTATTATCGTAGATTTATCCATAATTTCTCCAGGATTGCTAAGCCTTTGACCACCCTAACTCAGAAAGGTATACCTTTTAGTTGGGAGAAAATCAAGACAATGTGTTTCAAAAATTGAAGCGGGCCTTATGCAGCGCACCTATCATGTCTCCACCAGAAGGGACAAAGGACTTTGTTGTCTACTACGATGCATCCAATCAGGGCCTAGGCTATGTGCACATGCAGCGAGGAAAAGTCATTGTTTATGCCTCGAGACAACTGAAAGCACATTAAGTCAATTATACAACTCATGACTTGGAGTTGGGAGCAGTGGTCTTTGCATTAAAAACATGGAGACATTATCTTTACAGAACCAAGTGCACTGACGTCTTCACCGACCATAAGAGCCTACAACACATTTTTTATTAGAAGGAATTGAACATGAGGCAATGGCGATGGCTGGAGCTACTCAATGATTATGAGTGTGAGATACACTATCATTTAGGCAAGGCCAACGTGGTAGCAGACGCCCTCAGGTGGTAAGATTACTCAGGTCGCAGAGTGAAGTCACTAACTATGACCATCCATTCCCATCTATCTGCTTAGATCAAAGAGGCTCAGCTGGAAGCCTTGAAACCAGAGAACATGTCGGATGAGGATTTGAGGGGAATGGAAAAGAACTTAGAGCTCAAGGGAGACGAAGTCTATTATTTCATGAACCAGATCTGGACCCCAAAGTTCGGCGGTTACAGAGAGGTTGTCATGAGCGAAGCTCACAGAACTCGATACTCCGTTCACCCGGGTTTGGATAAGATGTATCTAGATCTCAAAAAGTTCTGTTGGTGGCCAAATATGAAAGAAGAGATTGCTACCTTCATGGGAAAGTTCCTGACTTGCGTCAAGGTGAAGGTGGAATATCAAAAGCCCTCAGGGCTACTTCAACAGCTAGAAATACCTGAGTGGATGTGGGAAAGAATTACAATGGATTTTATCACTAAGTTTCCCAAGTCTTCGAGTGGGTACGATACCATATAGGTAATTATCGACAAATTGACTAAATCCGCCCACTTCCTGCCAATCAAAGAAACCTTCAAGATGAAGAGGCTGACACGAATCTACATTCAAGAGATAGTCCATATGCATGGTGTGCCTGTGTCCATTATCTCCGATCGGGATAGCAGATTCACCTCGAGATTTTGGCAATCACTGCAGAAGTCTCCTGGAACTAAGTTGGATATGAGCACAACTTACCATCTACAAAACGATAGGCAAAGTGAGAGGGTCATTCATACATTGGAAGACATGTTGAGAGCATGTGCTATAGATTTTGGAAATTCGTGGGACACCCATTTTCTCTTGGTCGCATTCTCCTACAACAACTATCATACAAGTATGAAGGTTGCGCCGTTTGAAGCCCTTTACGGCTGTAAGTATAGATCCCCTATGTGCTGGGCTGAGGTGGGTAGCACACAGCTAGCTAAGGGGCAAGTCCCCGACAACACTCTCACAGGCCCGAATATCATTCGTGAAACGACGGAAAAGATCATACAAATCAGAGAGCGACTGTAATCCTATAGGGATAGACAAAAGAGCTATGCCGACAGACGACGAAAACCCTTGGAGTTCTAGGTTGGTGACCGTGTTATGTTGAAGGTATCACCCTGGAAGAGCGTGATACGCTTTGGGAAGCGTGGAAAACTAAATCCGAGATTCATTGGGCCGTTCGAGATTCTCGCTAGGATCGGTCCTGTCGCATACAAACTTCGTTTACCCCAAGAGATTAGTAACATTCATCTCGTCTTCCACGTGTCGAACCTTAAAAAGTATCTTTCCGACAAAACCCTTGTGATCCCTCTTGATGAGATCGAGATCAATCAGAACCTAAATTTCATGGAAGAACCAGTCAAAATCATGGATCAGGAAGTCAAACTAACAAAGCAAAGTCGTATACCGATAGTGAAGGTCCGCTCGAATGTCTAGCGGGGACCTGAATTCACTTGGGAGCGATAAGATTCAATGCAACATAACTACAATTATCTTTTTTCGATTCTATGTTAGAATTTCAGGACGAAATTCCCTCTATCGGGGGGATGATGTGACAACTCGAACCTTTTTCCGTTAATGTTAACTCGATTCTGATAATAAATTTTGAATTTTATTTAGTTCTGTCAAATTTTTTTTACGGTGGTTTGGAAAGTCATTTAAGTTATATAGTTAAATTTATATAAGAGTCGGAACCAAAATCGCGCGCCCGATCACGGCGTAAACCAGATCACGACCGTAATCCCATTCACGGTTGGTGGACCCCATGAACCCAAACCATATATATATATATATATATATATATATATATATATATATATATATATATATATATATATATATATATATATATATATATGCCCCTACCCCTCATTTACACTCTTCTGCCCGAAAACTCCCCCATTCTCTCTCTAGCCTCTCAACCGTAAACACAAAATACACCCTCTTTCTTCTGAAAATCATCAAAAATCACCTTTAGGTGTTGTTGTGGAGCCTCTAGAACGCGTTTCTCATCAAATCCGGTATTGTTGTTCATGAGTTCACGGCCGCAAACCCTTCAAATCTTCAAATCTTCAAAGGCCGAAATCAATTCATGACCGTGAACCCTTCAAACCTTCATATTTTCTTCAATAAAAAATTTTACGGGTGTAATCCATTCAAGAGACTGTTTACGGCCGAGAACATTTCACGGCCGCAAACCTTCCTAAGTCGTGAACTTGGCAGAAAACATGCTTTCTCCGATTCAATCGAGTCCCGGTAACATTTCTAAACCAAAAGAAAGTTTTTTCCAACACTATAATTATGGTTTCGCTAATAAAATGCATATATGTATTTAATTGTTACTAGGATCCCGTTAAGTGTCGCGTTTATCAACCCAAGGGTCTTCATTTCCAGTTTTTTTGTCCGACACTTTCACACAACTAACTGTGAGTTCATACTCCTATGCTTTTACTATTTTTAACGTTTTCAGGGGGGAATACAAGCCAAACACAAATGATTTTGTGAACTTATACAAAATAATTTTAACATGTTTAAAACTGATGCAATTAATACAACCAAGCTATTTCCACATTTTATAAAATATTCAGATATTTATCCCTTTTGTAATATGCTGAGCATAAGGGACGTTTTCAACTTACAATCATAATTTCATAGTTTTCAGATCAATACACGAACCAAGTACATAACATGCATGCAAACTATAATAGGTATAGTTTGGGATTTCAGTACGCGGTTTTACATTAACAAACATATAAACTATGAAAATCTTTGTTTATGATCTTCAATGCTATATTTCGGATAACAAGAACACATTACTAAATAATTATTTAAGTATAATTATTACTATACAAAGTATACAAATGGATTCAAATACAAGAGAATAATTTAGATCTACACGTAAACTAGTTAATACAGGATCGTGAGACATCTCTTTAATTGTACCCTTTGGGTACGAAATAAATCCAATCATTTAGTGTAACCAGAGTCTCCTGGAGGGAGAGCATGAGATTTGTGAATATATCTATTCGGGACTGAAAGTACCATACCTAAAGTGCTAGCTACAGTTAGGCAGACATGCCTAGGGTGACAAATATCATACCGTCCGACGCCTGAAGAACGTCGTAGAGGTCATCAGTCATATCAAGCGTGGTTATATGACTCACAATAGTATAAACTAACATTTGTTTGTGGGATTTCATTCTGGAGGATTCCAGGGATACAATACATGGTTTTATTTTAAGTAATAAAACTACCATACATACTGGTGGTAACCAGGGTTTTCAAATAGAACATTCCATACATTATTGGTGATTGCCAGAGTTTTCATACAAAGGGTTTTCATTCAAAACATCGGTATATAATACAGGTGGTAATAACCAGGCATGCAAACCAATACTTTATGGAACACAGTAACAAACACATATGTTAGAAAATATTGGATTCTCTTGGGAAGGATACAAAGACTTTTATACATACTCAATGACAGGTTTTCATTACAAAAACAACCTTATGAACTCACCAGCTTAATGCTGATACTCTTTTAAAATCTCTTGTGTTCTCAGGAAATCAGTAGACAGGTACCCCTGAAGGCTTTTGAGAAGACAGAGCGTATAGAGACACGCCTTTTACTTTTTTCTATACTTTTGATGATTACAAACTATGTATCAAACTGATGTAAAATATCTATATTTTCAATGTAATGGTTGTGTTTACTTTGATTACAATGATGCAATTGTTGTAATACTGTACATGACATCCTTCACCCTTGAACGTTTTCGTCGTTTCGTTTTGAGGGTGTGACGAGTCACTTGTACGAAAATAAGCTAAACATTAGTTATGGCTACTATATGTAATTTTGGGATTATATTTGAACATATGTTTGATCTTTATTTTCTGTGATATATTATCATATACTGGCATTATGCTTTGGATTTTCAAGAATTCTTGATAGTTTTGTTCATTAGAAATCTCATAGCTTTGTAACAGAGGTTTCAGTCTTAATATCTGAAGAGATGTTTGACACATTATTTGTTGTTTGTTTGATTAGATTTATTTGTTTGTAATTGCACTTTTGTTTGTGGGTTTTGGTTTTGAAGAGGAAAAGAAAGAAAATTTGGAATACAATAGTGTATTCTAGCATCATATATTCTAACATAACGTATTCTTACAGAATGAATCTGTTATTCTTTCAGAATGGATTTGTTATTTTGTCAGAATGGATTAACAACAATATTCTCATAGAATGTATTACTATTTAACTTAATTTTCAATGTTTTAATTTGATTTTTGGGAAAACTGCAATAAAATCCCTATATATTGGCCTCATAATCGATTTAGTCCTTATATATATTTTTTATTCAATTAAGTCCCAAATACCGGTAATCGTAATCAATTTGAACCTTTGACCCGGTCAACAGGTCATCCAACTTTCAAAAATTACATTTTTGGCCCAGATTTCGTCGTTTCGTTTTGAGGGTGTGACGAGTCACTTGTACGAAAATAAGCTAAACATTAGTTTTGGCTACTATATGTAATTTTGGGATTATATTTGAACATATGTTTGATCTTTATTTTCTGTGATATATTATCATATACTGGCATTATGCTTTGGATTTTCAAGAATTCTTGATGGTTTTGTTCATTAGAAATCTCATAGCTTTGTAACAGAGGTTTCAGTCTTAATATCTGAAGAGATGTTTGACACATTATTTGTTGTTTGTTTGATTAGATTTATTTGTTTGTAATTGCACTTTTGTTTGTGGGTTTTGGTTTTGAAGAGGAAAAGAAAGAAAATTTGGAATACAATAGTGTATTCTAGCATCATATATTCTAACATAACGTATTCTTACAGAATGAATCTGTTATTCTTTCAGAATGGATTTGTTATTTTGTCAGAATGGATTAACAACAATATTCTCATAGAATGTATTACTATTTAACTTAATTTCAATGTTTTTATTTGATTTTTGGGAAAACTGCAATAAAATCCCTATATATTGGCCTCATAATCGATTTAGTCCTTATATATATTTTTTTATTCAATTAAGTCCCAAATACCGGTAATCGTAATCAATTTGAACCTTTGACCTGGTCAACAGGTCATCCAACTTTCAAAAATTACATTTTTGGCCCAGATTTTAAAATTTATTACAATTTTGGTCCAAAAATTACACTTTTGACCCAATTTTTAAATTTTTTTACAAATTTGGTCCAAAATTTACCATTTTTGCCCAAATTTTAGAATTTTATTATGAATTCATCCTAACTTTAGTTTTTTTTACAACTTTTTTTTCTTAAAAATTTGTTTCTAATATTTTTTTTCTTTATAAACTCATATTTATACAAAAAAAACATATTTTCACATTAAAAATCTTATTTTTTCTATATAATTTTTTTTAAAAAGTTTTTTGTATATAAAATATCTAGTTATAAAAATAGGTTTGATTATTTGTGTGATATCTCTTAAAAAATCAATTAATAAATTAAAAGTAACCCTAAATTATTAAAACAAGTTTGGATTATTTTTTATTTAATCACATTTATATGAAAGTTTAAACTAGTTACATTATATATGGAAGTTTAAAATATATATAATATAATAATATTATATTTTATTCGTAAGAATTTTTTAAAGAAAAAGTTAAAATTATAACTTTGATATATCTTTTATAACTTTTTAATAAATATATTATCTAAATAAAACATATTCATTAATGACACATGTCCGATCTAAGTTGTGATTTTTATGGCCAATCAACCTCTTCTTACTTGGATTATTTATAATCTTGTATTTCTTTTATATTTTAATGTCTGTTATATGGAATACCGATTGCAATTTTATTATCGATAAACATGTTTTTAGGGGAGTGAGTAATGACCAAAAATACAATAGCAACATAAATATATAAAATATTATAACTATCAATAACATAATAGAATACTTTAACTAAAGTTCTAAAGAATTTACACATGAGTTTGGTTAAAAAAAATTACTTAAACACTTGAAACATGCTTGAGTTGAGCTTCACAAAGAAAGTATCACAACCTACTCAAAAACATGATGTCGAAATTTTTTAATAAAATGATTTTTTTTTCTATGAACTGCAATTAAGAGCTGACATTATTTATCCTATAAATGTGATTAAAGAACAAATAAATAATATTAAAATGAGTGTAACTAGTTTTTGACATACTATAATTTGATAGTATAATTTAAGGTTACTTTTTAATTTCTTAATTGATTTTTTAAGAGAAATCATACAAATAATCCAAACCTATTTTAATAAGTAGATATTTCATATACAAAAAACTTTTTAAAAAAAGTTTTTATGCAAAAAAATTAATGTTTTTATGTGAAAATATGTTTTTTTTTTTTGGATAAATATGAGTTTATAAAGAAAAAACATATTAGGAAAAAAAATTTGAGAAAAAAAATTGTAAAAAGACTAAAGTTAGGATGAATTCATAAAAAAAAAAATCTAAAATTTGGGCAAAAAGGGTAAATTTTGGACCAAATTTGTAAAAAAAATTTAAAATCTTTGCCAAAAGTGTAAATTTTGGACCAAATTTGTAATAAAATTTGAAATTTTGGCCAAAAATGTAGTTTTTGAAAGTTGGATGACCTGTTGACCGGGTCAAAGGGTTAAATTGAATACGATTACCGGTATTTGGGACTTAATTGAATAAAAAAATATATTATGACAAAATCGATTATGAGACCAATATGTGGGGATTTTATTGTAGTTTTCCCTTGATTTTTTTAAGAATAAATGTAATTGTTAACCATTGTTACTTATATTCTTTCAGAATAAATGTTATTTATGTTTGTTTATAGTTGTAGTTGTTAAGAATGAATAGTTGTATTTGTTAAGAATGAATGTAATTACTGATTTAAAATTTTTTTTTTCATATAAAATTTGTATTCATTAAATATTATTAGTCTTGATAAAATATGTTTATAGTATTCTGTCAGATTTTAATGTTTTTCAAGATAATGATAAAGATATTTTTTTTAGAATATCCGAATTAATATATTTATTATAAAAAATCAGTTTTATAAAGTTTAAATAATTAATTATTACATAAAATCTACAATTTTCATTTTTTAAATTTATAATGATTGACTAAAGTACCCTCAGAATTAAATTAGATGGTATTTTTTTAAGTATCTTTAATTTAATAATATGTATTAATCACTTTATTAAAATAAATAAAATGATTGATTCACAATCATTCCTACAACATCCATACGGTAATTAGTTAGAATACAATAACATAAGATATATATATATATATATATATATATATATATATATATACATATATATATATATATATATATATATATATATATATATATATATATATATATATATATATATATAGAAAAACAAAAATATAAAAGTAAATGTAAAATAGTCTTTTTAAATAGACTAAGGATGTGCAGTGCAATTTCTTTAAACCACGAGGATATATCTTGTCAAAATTTTAAAAATTAGACTAAAAGTGTTAAAATAACCAAACCACAGAGACCAAAACTACAATTTACTATTTGTTTTTCAGGTGCATTTCATATTTATTTATTAAAATAATATGGACATAATTTTGGCATGGTGTGTAAAATATGAAAGAGACTATTTCCTCTATGTTTTAAAAATTGGTTTGAACTAGCTGGTTGGATCGGAAACTAATGAAGGTAGTGGTTTAAGTATTATCAGTTTTATGTCTATTTTTATACTGGAACGGACCGACCAATTTAAAATCCGATTGAACCGATTAAATTGAATAAAAAACACATATAAAAAAACCATTTTGTATAATAAATTTTGTGGTCTTTTTCATATCCATTTAAATTTCTTTAAATAAAAATACATGATAAATATTATAAAGTTTTTTGATACGTTTGTATTAATCTAAAACCATATTTTGTTGCCTCGAAGGAACCGAGTGCCAAAAACAACCGGTTTCGCTTCAAACTACTAGTAATTAAGACTAAAAGTAAGGAAGTTTTTTTCTTGACTTGGCTTGCGTTCATTATACCTACCCTATTTTTAAAGAATATGATTTCAATCTTAACAAAGAAATGAAAGCATAACTCTTTGCTTGTTGTCCTCTTACTTACTCAATTATGGAGGTCTCTCGGGTGTCTGATCCGATCAGTCTCGTGATTAAGAGAATTCTGATCTTCCACTAAGAAAGGTCTCGTCACGACAACTTAATTTGTCCGGTAAACTACTAGGGGCTGCCCATTGTTTAGTAAAAGGGAGGGGAGATTTGCTCCTCATCCGGGGGTTCATTTAATTCATTATGAAGTCAAAAGTGAAGGTCTTAAAAACTTCATAGAATTCATGATCGGCCATTCCATTTGTGCTTTCAGCAAGTAGGCGACACGAATCTATTTCTATGCTTCAATCAGATACCAATTGTTGGATGCGTTTGAAGCCTCGAGATGACTTGTAGAAAAAAAAGCTTTCTAGGTTTGTCTTCTGTCTCCGTAACAAATGGTCCATTTATTGATGGGCGAACGACGGGGATTGAACCCGCGCGTGGTGGATTCACAATCCACTTCCTTGATCCACTTGGCTACATCCGCCCCTACCCCCGCACAGGTTTCGGTCTCTATCTACGATCAGATCCTTTCTGAACTCCCCTATGACCGCTATCAAAGAGAAGCGTTTTCCTAGACTATAGTTACAAGTCTATTGTTCTCTTTCTGAATTAGGTGAAACAAACAAAGAGGTTGGGTTGTTCACTTTATTGATTTGACTGAACTTTACTTAAGATTAAAGAGAGGGGTCGGGCGGGCAGTAAAGGCTCATTTAGTAGACAGCAAGCGAGCAGCAAGCACCTACTTCTATCAAAATGAAAAGCAGCAAGCTGAACTTGAATTGAAGAAGCGAGCCTTTATCAGAGAAAGGAAAGTCGTTGCGCGTTAGCACATCCGTTTTCTTGCTCGTTAGCGCCCTTCCTTCAGTTGGCTTCACCTTATCTATTCATCTCTTTTTTCAAATGGAGATTTAGGGATCTCTCTTGTTCGTAGATCTTGAAACCAGATCTCTCCCCGGAAGAACCAACACTTAAAGGGTGTAAGCAACGGAAGGTTGATGTATATAGATTGATGTAAAACTTATATGTATATATTATTTTAATGTATTGGATTGAAGTCAAATTCTTGATTTATGTATGTATGTATGTATGTATGTATGTATGTGTAGGAAAACAAATGAAAACAATATAAACAGGTTGACCCGATGATCAAACAGATTAAACAATTTGAATCTGAAACAGATCACCATACCGGTTAAAAAAATGGTTATTAAAACATTTTTTTTTCTTAAGTTTTTTAGTGGCGACAATTTGAAGTATTATTGATTCTGTTTTGGCCGCTAAAAACATAGTAAATAAACCATCATAAAAGGTCCAATTATTTAAAGTATAATTCAACCCAATAGTATCCTAAAAATATGTATATATCAATTAATTCACGATCAACATCTATCGATCACATATTGTTCTTGATACTTGACTTTATGATATTCCCCCATCACTCGATGATATTCTACAATTCTTGGTTGGGAATCACACCCACCCCATTAAACACTTAGGAATACGAATATCTAATTTCTCTCCCACATAAAAAGAATTCGTCAATATTTGAAATAATCTTATACCAATTATATTATTATTATTATTATTATTATTATTATTATTATTATTATTATAACCTTAAAAAGTAGTATATTAGAATTCCATCAATCCATATGAAATGATTGTTTGATAGTTAATTGAGTCTATGATTAAATTAGATCCAAACTGGATTTTGTTTCAGAATATGTCAAATAATTTACAAAATATGAACAAATAGCTAAATACTTCAGATGGTAACAACATGTAACAATATATATTATTTTAAAATAAATTTTTCGTTTAAATTGCAAGTAAATGATTAACTATAATAATAAAAAAAATATGAATATACTAACCTGATGAACGAGGAATTCACCATAGAGATTGAAATACAATTTGATTTATTCAAAAAATTATCGTCTTAATTTTTTAATCGACATGTCTCAGTAGGTAAAGTATTCCATTCATCATAAATTTAAGTTTTGAACGGTGTACAATTCACAGTCTTTGTATTTTTTATTAGAAATATTATATATATATAATATTTCACCTCAAATTTATGTGGGGTGGAACAATGCCCACTCTTGCACCCATGTAGCTCCACCCCTGCTTATGAGTTGTTTGATATGTCTTTTACTCGTAAGAGGTTGAGTCAAACTCGATCATGTTTATACTATTTGATGTCATACTTAGAATCCTCTAAGTCAGTCTTGATTCTTTTGACTATCTTACATGCCTCTTACTTGATCATATTAAGAGTTGTGTCTAACTCAATCAGACATTGACTCACTCAGTAAGACCGGTAAGAGGTTGAGTCTGACCTCATCAGGTTCAGACTGTTTGATGTCATATTTAGATGCCCCTAACTAGTTTTGACTCTTCTGACTATCTGACATGCCTCTTACTCGGTCAGATTAATAGTTGTGTCTAACTCAATCAACTCGCTCGGTAAGATACAAATCAAATGTTTTTAATTATGGTATCAAACAATTTAAATTTGACCAAGTCAAACAAGACCTCTTACTAGATCCAATAAAAACATATCAAATAGTCCTTAACTTTTACAATTGTTACTAATACATTTAAATATCACATTTATTAACATGATATCAATAAATTCGATCAATCTATAGTTAAACTTTAATTTGCATATATCATATGTATTAGTTATGCCATCAGTGTTAGATGTCATAATTATAAATTTAATTAAATGTTTACTTATTATAGCACCATGGCCTCAAATATAAAATAAAGTTTCCAAAAAAAATTTATTAATGGTACACATGTTTTGTTTAAATATTCTAATTTTTATAAGAAATGGGACATGAAAATTTTCGTTTTTCAAATTAAAACTTCTTTTGAAGATTTAATATATATAATATATTATGAACTTTTGGAAAAAAAAAGTTAAAAATTAAAATTGATTAGATATTAAACTTTATTATAGAAGATTACATGGTTTTTTTAAATGTTAATTATAATATGATCTATTCAAAATCTTATTCAACATGTTTATTATCTTTTAAATTGTTATTATCTAAAAATATTTTGATACAAATATTCTATAATCCTTAATTATATATTTAATTATTCAAAATATATAATTATCCAAAATTTGTTATGAACAAAAACTTTATTTATTTGCATATATTATTGATTCAAAATCATGTGATTAAAAAATGATATAATCCAAATTACTATGATTCAAAATAATTTGATCCAAAATTTTATAATCTAAAAATTATATGATTCAAAAATCATATGACACGAAAAATATTATGATTATTAATATAGATTCAAATATTTTATAATTGATTAACAATAAAAACTCTAACCAACATTTTGTTAAAAAAAAAAAAGCAAAAGTAAAAAAAAAATCAAAAAATAAAAACAAAAACAAAAACAAAAACAAAAACAAGAAAACACTAGTAACTTCAAATATATGGTAAAATATTTTAAAAAAAAATAAAATAAAATAAACCTAAAAACCGAGTATATATACTTATAAAAAGATAAACAAAATATTTTTTAAAAAAGAATTAAAAAACAAATATAAAGAGAAAACCCACTTCAATAACGTTCCATGGACGTTCTTCGTACATGATTAAATACTCGAGTCTGTATTATGTTCCACGGACGTGCATCACATGTGAACGCGTCGCATCAAAGTATTAGGTTTTACATTTGTGCCATTGACGAAATGGATGATAGAGAATTATCTTTTTCAATCTTTTTTCCAATATTTTTCAACTCGTTTGAGTTCCAAATTTTTCATTTTTCTCAAGCCATTGAGTTTCCTATGTTAATCAAATACAAAACATTTTAAGTATCTTTTTTCTTTAATTTTATAAATTAAGTTCTAAATATTAAGATATTTGCCCTTAAATATATAATCAATTTGCCCTAAAATATATAACCAATTTGCACAATACCAAAAATACACTTCACTTATTATTTGCCCCTCAAACAAACTTAGATTCATTTTAGGTAATAATGTGAGTTCGAATCATATAGACTCATTTTTAAAATGTAAAAGAACAAAAAAATTAAAAATTATAATTTTAACTTTACAAATTATGACAAACTTTGGTCTTTCTTTGCAAACTATGACAAATTTTGATCTTTCTTTTCTTTTTAATTGCGCACTTTTGATTGTTTCGAGATAGTTATTTGAATTTTTTACTAATTATTGATAATTGTTTTTTATTGGCTCTTTTTTATTTTTTTTGGAAGAAATTTGTATATATCCTTATTAAACGTTAAAATATCATATTTGTCCGATCAAAAATCTAATTATTATACTTATCCTTTTTAATATTTTAAAATATCAAATTTACAAAAATATGATTCATAATAGTTTTTAATAATGTACAATGCTTTTTATATTTTTAAATCACTAAAATTGAAAAGAAAATATCAATGAACCATATTGCCCTTACTTTCTAATTGACATGATATATATATATATATATATATATATATATATATATATATATATATATATATGATCACAAATTTTTACCTCTCGCCGGCTTCAATCGCTGGTGTTAACATGTCGTCGTCATCCTCCTTCTCCTATCCCTACATTACATCTTGCAATCAAGTTTAAGTGGCATATATTTGTAAGTTGTTGGTATTCCTATTTGCCATCTCTTCATCTCCGTTCATGATGTTGATCAATTTTATCAGGTGAATATGATGAAAGTTATGTTCTTGATCTCAAACTTCTACATTGCTGCTTTGATAAAAATATAATTTCCATGGATGCCCTTCATTTTGGAAACATAAGCAACCAGGAGACATATGCATCTGGAATCTTGAATGATCGAAGCCCCTGTATTAATATATGTTGAAGGCTGGAATCTTAATCTCTTAAAATATTGATCTTAAAACTCTAGAATCTTGAATTCTTAAACCTGATTCCTTTCATAAGTTCATTAATTGATTCCATCTTTTCCATACATGAATCTGATCAGTATTTTCCATTGGAATCAAGATTTTGTTATTTGTTCTCATGGTCTTGGAGAATAGGTTCAAATTCAATGTGTTCATCATCACTCTCTCCTGCAACCAAACTTTCCAATTCCCTTTCCTTGAGAATTCCAATCTCCTGAGGGCTAATTTACAAAAATCATTGTTGAAATCATCTGATTCCAGATAGGAATCAAGAAATTCTGATTTGGTGTTCTTGAACAAATAGAACTCCCTAATAGAAACAACCATTTCTCATGAAAAAAGCCTCAAACTAATTAACTTTCTCGGTTTCTCCAGCTCTAAAACTCCATTTTCACCTAAAATAGTCCCGATTTTCTCTTGTATTTCTTTGACTCCATTAAAACGTGAAGAGTCTGCAACATATTCCTTAGGGTTTCTTTTGAACTGAGGGAATCTGAGAGAGGTCAAGAATGAAGACGGTGAGAGGTTAACATCGGTGATGGAAAGATGTTATAAAGTACTCTTTAAGAGAATAAATAAACTAGAAAATAAATGAACTTATTGTGACATCCCCCAATTTCTCGATCAGAAAAGACCGATTTAGTTTATGCTTTTAAAATAAAATCAGAGTAATCTATTTAAAAGATTGTTGTGGAATTTGTCCCCAAAACAAAACATGATAAAAATTTACCAAAACATTTCTAAAGAAATATATATTTTCATTATATATATCAAAACCTCGAGATGTCATATTCCGATACAGACCAAAAGCATAAACAACATAATATAGACCTTACAACAGATATTTACATTTAATGACCTATAATCCAAAAATACATCTTCATCATCCAACTATGCTCTAGGTTCACTACCTATAATATAAAAAGCTGAGTGGGTCAGGCTTGGGAGCCTGGTGAGCACATAGGGTTTTAAACCCACAAATAATAATAAATTTATTAATTTCATCGACCAATAATAAATTTATTAATTTCATCAACTAACAATAACCCTGATTACCCATTCCCGTTATCCTCATTTTACGTCCCTAAACACCTATCACAAGGGACCTAGCATAAGGATCATCATCGGGATGAATACTACTGCTAAGGGGATTCCTTAGCTATACATGTCCTACAGGCAATCATGAGGGGGATGGAGTACACCAACGAACATATAGTTCACCCACACCTACAGGTTGTGAGTCTGCTAGCATTTCACTGGACTGTCTTGAAAGGTCTGTGGTCATCATCTATATTCCGCTAGATGGCTAGAACAACAACATCGAGGCCTCTCATCATTTTAACACACACCAAGTATTTCATCTACCTATATATACCCAACATATCTGTAGATAAAAAATACATATATACAGTTTAAATCATTTTAAAACCTGTGTAAAACATTTATTCGACATCCATCTCAAATAAACAAACAATAAATATACATATAGCACATATTTTATAGAAAATACTTCATATCTATATGTAAGGTGAAAGTGACTACACACTCACTTGTTTTAACGATAACTGGGAAGCACTTCGTTACTTAAAATAATATTCTTCGATGAAACCGGGAGGATTTCTCAAAAACCAGGCTTCACGCGGGCAGAGTTTCTGCTCGATAACTCTTGTTCTTGGGATCTTCGGGCTCTGGAACTTGCTTCGGGTGCTAGGATGATACACTAGACTTTGGGGGGTATTTCTTGCAAAGTAGAAGAGAGTTTAGGGGTGTAACGGTGTAAGGAAGTAAACAAAAAACCGGCTGCCCTCGAGTATTATTTATAGTGGCTGAACATCGGGGTTACGTTGGGCGTAAATCTCCGGTACGCGGGGCGTACCGTGTTGCGGCTCAATACGTTGGGCGTACACCGAGTACGATGGGCGTACGGGTGGATCATCTCGGACGCATTGGAGCTATGTACATGCGTCGACCATGTGATGGAGTAGGCTACGTGGCCCGACTCACACCATGAACACGAGTACATTGGGCGTACTCACTTACGATGGGCATACTCTGATTTCTCAAACTTTAAAATTTCGTAACTTTCGCGTGCGAGCTCTGTTTCTGACGTTCTTTATATCCATGCGTAGGTAAGACTATGCTCTACAACTTTCGTTTAGACGCGGTCGGCTAATTTTGACTTTATTTTTAAAATTATATTTTTAACAGGCCGGGACAGAAAAAGTCCGTTAAAAATTCATAACTTCTTCATCGGACATCCGTTTCCATCTCTCTTTTTACCGTTAAACTACAATCAACAAGATCTTCGATTTTCATTTAGATTGTTTTGGCTAAAAATCACCCGATCTAAAATTCGAGTTTTGGGCTACATACTGCTATGGCAAATCTTAGAAAACTCATAACGTCCTTATACAAAGTCAGATTTTGACATACTTTTTATGCACGCTCTCGGTTTAATCAATACTATGACTTTCGTTTAGATCACTAATGCTAAAAAGCACTTTATCGTAAATTCACTTTTTACGTCATACAATGTGGTGTTGGTTCTGTCGCGAAACTTCGACATGTCATCACTTTTTCGTTATAACTTGGATTTTGGTATTCTTTATATCTCCGGAATCCTTATTTCAACCACTACAACATTCTTCTTAGATATTGGGTTTATCTAATGTTTATTTTCGACGCTTATTTTTATTCTTAACTTACTAAATCATAATAATTAAGTAAACAAGCACAAAATTCACATAATATTCACATAATTCCTCTTTATTACTTTAAAACGAGTTACAAATGTTAACCTAGACTATTACCTCATCTTTAGTGCTTAGCCTAAAAACACGGACATTACACTTATACTTAAAAACTTTGCAAAAATTTAAAAATTAGACCCAAATTTTATATTGCATGCATGATCCTAATTTCAATCCCTATACCCCACACTTAAATTATAAATATCCTAATTGTATAAACAATCAATTAAGCACAAAAATAAGAGATTGAACGATGGTTATGGGCTGCTCATTGATACAATGCTTGAATCGTGGGTTGAAAATTTTGGAAACTGAACATAACTATTGATAATAATGGACACTTGATAGTAAATTAGGTGATTTAACACTCGGTTTCGGATTTTCTTCATTGCTCGGGGCTGTGACCCAATCATCAGTTGTGATGAGGCTTTATGCCTTGGGAAAGGAAGGATTTGTCCCAATTCGGATGTGGGTGTCATAGTATAAGTAATCTAAGTGTTTGATTGTATCTTCGGAGGCCAAGGGTATAATCGTAATTGGATATCTTGATTTTTATGGATTTTGGGCTTTGTTCAGGAGGTTTTAAGGTTTGGGGGTGTTGTTAGGAGCGTATGGATTCTCGCTACCTTTTCGTGGATATAAGGTTTGTCGGAAATGGTCATATGATGAGGGAGTTATGGTATTTTGAAGTTTTGGCATAATGGCCCTTGGTGGAAAAAGTTTGCACTTAGGTCCTATGCATGCAAAGGCAGCATGCGCGTGAGTACGCTTAGCGTAATGTTGGAAGATAGACGCGGGAAAGTTTGAGATGTACGCCCAGCGTACTAGAACTACGCCCAACATAGTGTGCAAGATCTCAAAACCCTAAGTTTTAGGGTTGGCTCACCATTTAAACACCTTAAGTCCCACGTGTAAGCCTCTCTTTCATTCTCCATTGCCCTCCAACCCAAATCTTGAACCTTAGCCTCATGTAATAGTTTTGTGAGCTCTTTTGTGCATCTTTGGTGGGTTTTGGAGGTTATTCAAGAAGAGGAAGCTTAGTGCAAGGTGGTGGTTCAAGGGAAGGCTTGTAGATCTCGACTCTTTACTGCATTTTCAGCTCTTTGAAGGTAAAAAATTCTTACCTTTATCATTAGAAGTTGAGATCTAATATTATGAGGGGTTTGGTCCCATTTTAACCTCAAGAGTGAGATTTAGTGGTTGGAAAACACTCCAGGAGCTTTGAGTTGCCACTCTTAGCACTTCTAAGGTCATAAGTTCATAAAAATACTTGATTGGTGTTTAGAATTGGCCCATGCATGTCCTTTTTGTATCTTAATGGATTAAAATGGTTATTGGGTCCCACTGAGTCATGTAAATGTATAAAGGTACCGACTTTATGCATTAAGAGCTTAGTTGGAAGGTGTTTTGAGGTTTTAAGGGAATGACATTACGGATTAAATCATAATATGAGTTTTAGAGAAACAGTGGATATGCCCCACGTAAGTCCATGTACGCCCTGCGTACTGAATTAAGGCCCCGATCTGTAACTTGAGTACGTCGAGCATAACTTGGGGGTACGCCCAGTTTACGCACATTTGTGGGATTTCGGGCTTGTTCATGTTTGGGGTTCGAACATGTGTTTGGGTTTTGTGTGTTGGGCTTTTTGGTCAGAAGGATCTCAGAATCTTGGACTCTTGTATGGGCATGTCTAGTTGGGCCTAGGTTTTGTATTGGGCCTTTCTAGGCCTAATGGTTTTAGGATTTAGTAGGCCCAATGGGCTTGATCCCTTGCACCATCTGAGATTTATTGGACAAGGAATTGTGGGATTTAGGATAAGGCCCATAATGGGGTTTGGCTCAATTTGGAAAATTTGGATTTAGTGGGCTTTTAAGAATTTTGTACTTTTGGGCCTTTTTGGTGTTGGGCTTTGGCTTCAGTTTTGGTCAGGGGTAAAATGGTTATTTTACCCCAAGTATGGATTATGGATCTCGGCTTGGTAACCCAATTGCTAATTGGGTGTTATTTTAGTATTGATAGCTCGGGAAGACGTCAGAGCAGCAGCTAGGGATTTCTTTCGGTGAGCTTCTGCATTCGAGGTGAGTCTACCTTCGTGAAAGTTATGGGTCGAAGGCACCAAGGTCGGCCCCTTATTTATTGCATGATATGATGGTTGTTTGTGTGATAATTATCATCGTTTCTGTATTGCTTGATGATTATGTGATTATGTGGTAGTGGTAGGGGCGAAACCGGAGGGTAGGTCGAACACCCATATATGTCTAACAAGGGTAGTTCGGGAACCAATATATGTCTGATAAGGGTTGGTTGGGCACCCAGATATTCCTGACAAGGGTAGGTTGAGCACCCATATATGCTCGGCAGCGTAGGTCGAGCACCCACATATCTATGACAATATGTTTGCGTTATATATGGTGTTTGGAGAACTCACTAAGCTTCATGCTTACAGTTTGTGGTTTGGTTTCAGGTACTTACAGTTCGGAAGCGAGGGGCTTGACTTGATCAGAGCGCATACACACGTGTTTTCCGCAATATGTGATTTTGGGATTCAACTCTGATAATTGTCTCACTTAGAAATGTTCACTACTAGAAAAACAACCTTTTACGACGCGCATTGCGTGTCGTAAAACGCTCAAACGACGCATAAATGCACGTCAGGAAGGCCCTGTCATAACGAGAGACGACACGCTTTTGCGCATCATCTATTTACGACGCACATTTACGATGCACATTTACGACACACAATTATGACACACAATGCGTATCAGGGAAGGCCCTATCGTAAAGGAAGACGACACACATTTGCGTGTCATAACCTTACGACGCGCATGTTTATGACACGCAAAACGTATCAAGGAAGCCCATGTCATAAAGGAAGACGACACGTCAATGCGTGTCGTAACATTACGACGTGCCTTTACGACTCGCAATGCGTATCATTAAGTCTACTGTCATAAACGAAGATGACACACATTTGCATGTCATAAATTCCAGCTGCCAATAACTATATACCTTTATCATGTGCATTTATGACACACATTTACAACATGAATACACATACTAAAAAAATAAATATATACACCAAAACATTCATTTTCATCTAAACATCAAAAAAGTTACATATGTCGAATTACCTAAGTTACACTACATGTCAAGTTACCAAAGTAACATTACTAAAAGTTAACAGAAACATGTACATGCGTGTCAAAAGACCGTACCTAGCATTTCACTATTAACCATAACATTGTTTTGCAGATACATTGTCAAAAGACCATACATATCATCGATAAATTAAGCCTGTAACAAACTATGACCATTCTTCACGTATCTCATCGATATCATCAGTTGTGTACTCAACTTTTCCATCCCCAATTTGTGAAAAAATTTGCATATTGTTTTTATTAATAAAAATAGCATATTAATATATTCTGTAACAGTAAGTTGTTGTATTTAACAAATAAGCATAAAATGTAAATTATTCTTTCTTAATAGAGCATTGTACATTCAAATGAATGAAAGCATATTGATATTTTTGCATGTAACCTAATATTTCAACTATAATTGTGAGAGTAGGACGCCATAAAATGATCCTTTTTCAATTCCTTTTCTATTAAATTATAGTAATGAAAGTAGAATGCTATATCCTTACATTTTCTTTAACCAACACTTCAGTTCCTTCTTCCACTATCTCTGTCATGAGCCTTAGCATGTAGTAGCTGTTGGATTAATGTCTAAGTCCATAACTATAATTGGTAAGACTTGACCCGACCCGACATGGTCCATTTGGGTTGCATGGCATCATGCACTTGGATAGTCTATAATGAGAGAAATAAGACACTTATGGTTATTAATATATTATAAGTTCTAGTATATTAATAATAAGAATAATAAGATTATTTAATTAGTATTGATCAAGAATTAATCTAGGATTAATTAAGTGATCAAAAGAAGACTAATTAAATATATGGGTTGATTGTGTAAATCATCCATACTTGTATAGTGGGCTAATGCTCCATGGATTATCTAGTTGGGCTAAAACCCATATGATGCTCCATGGTGTATTTGAACCCATGGATCCAAGGAAATGGAAAGTCATGACAATTAGGGTTTACCCTAATTGTATAACTATATAAGCATCTTATTCTTGATGAAAATCGGCCACTAGTGAGAGAAAGAAAGGGCTAGCCGATTTCATGAAGTGTAGAATTCTCTCAAGTTATTCCAAGTGTATTTGGTGTTGTGTGAACCATTAGAGGTGTCACACTTGGGGCACTAGGCACTCAAGCTTCATGAAGACATTCTACATCAAAGAGGTATGTATTCTATCTTGTTATATTGATAGTTTTGTATGCTAGATTAGGATAATACCTTGGATGTTCATATTTGCATGTATAATAGAGAAAACATAGATCCAAGGTATTTAGGGTTGCATGTACACTTAGGAGTGTTAGAATGCTCATAACCCAACAGTGGTATCAGAGCCTAGGCTTGTTTTCTTGTTATACTTGCAATAGAAGCTGAAAAATCGAGTTTTGTTGCTATCTGCCCAGCAGACTCGCCGAGTCCATGAAGGGACTCGACGAGTCCAAGGCAAAAAGCATCCAACTCGCCGAGTTGGTTAGTGCACTCGACGAGTTGGACCCCCAGACAACATAAATTCGATCCTTTTGGCTAGAAATGGACTAGGAACATTACCCTAAGTTGTTTTTGAACTTATAAACTTGTTTTTTGATGTGGTAATGTTCATGCTAATCCATTTTCAAAGATAATTGTCAATAGATTCATGTTTTGTATTAGTTTGAAGGTTAGACTAATTACATGAAAAAGTTTGATTTGAATTATCTTGTTCTTATGAGTTGCTTAGATTAATAGAAAAGTTGAATGAAAAGTTGTTTTCAATCCAAATTAATCTAGGAGTTGATTCTAAAATGTGTTTTTGTAACTTGTCCTCAAGTTATATGAAAAGTCACATTTAAGTTTCATAAAACTCATAAAAGTTGGCAAAGGTTACAAAAATGAAGAGTCTAGTTCTAATTAATTGGAGTTATGACTCCATAATTTGTCCTCAAGTTATGGAGGACGAAGAGTCTCTTCATTAAATAAAAAAAAATAATGTAACCTTAATTAATTCCATAAGTTATAAAATAAAGAAAAGTTAATTCTTTATTAGTTTAAAGTCTTCCATAATTTGTCCTCAAGTTATGGAACTTGAAGAGTTTTTGGATTAAAACTACTTTAAACACATAAGTTATGGAATTAATTAGTTTTGAATAGTTTCAAAACTTGCCCTCAAGTTTTGGAATTTGTAAAGTTTTCTCTTATGAATACTTTAATTCCAAGATTAGCCCTTAGAATTTTAAAAGTTAAAATTCAACCCTTATACTTTATAATATTATAAGTTAATAATATATATATATATATATATGTGTGTGTGTGTGTGTGTGTGTGTGTGTATAAGAGTAAAGTCAGTCTTACCGCTAGTACGCCTCATTCACGAAGCCGGTCTATAAGGTGAGTATAAGGTTGTTGCCTATAAAATGACAACTTAATGGGTGTCCACTCTCACCCACCGCTTGCTTGACTGGTGGAGGGTCGTTAGCCGAACGGGTTTGACAGGACTATAATTTTCCCTTCATTAAAAGTATTAATGATAAATACTAAGTAACTAAACTCTTAATAATTCCCAATCTTAGTTACTTAGGAAAAATGTGAATAAGGTGCTAATCCATGAAATTACACTTTACACTTTGTCTAAGTCGTTAGTGGAGCGTGTGTGGTTAACCGGCACACTAACTTGGACTTAACAAGGTAGGTAAAGGGTGACTTAATATTTATCATAGTATCGATGGAGCGTGTGTGGTTAACCGACACATCGATTGAGGGGTAATTTATTAAGGGTACCAAGTAATTTACATGGTTACTTCACACCTTGTTTTGTGATCCTCGGCATCCCAGTCACAAAACCTGAAGGGCACACTCGAGATTGAAACATGCCATTGAACAATTCAATGAATCTCAAAAGATCTAGGAGATTCAAAACCAAATAAAACCTAATAATACATTTCGTTTATCTTGGTGGAAATTGGTGAATCGCCATTCACCTACCTTCAAATTGTTTTATAGCTTGGATTACGGCATACCTCTTCTAAGTTATAAAATAGTTTGTTGGGTCCTAGCCTTAATATTTCATATTGGGTGTCATATTAAGGACTTTAAGATCAACTATCTTGAATATCTCCCAAAACATGTCTGGTTTAGACATTTATGATCTTCCCAAATCTCTTGAAACTAGCTTTCCTAAATGAAGATGATGTTCCAATGGAAATCATACTTCTTTCATCTCCTCCAATTATTCTCCCTACCCCACAAGTTCTTGAAAAGTTTAAGGTCACTCGAACCCTATTGGCAAGTGAAGGTCTAGGTGTGGTCACATCTTGGAGATGTAGTCACATATTGACAAGCCGGGAGAGTTGGGTGTCAAAGTCTTGAGAAAGTTGGTGGTTCAATCACTTTCTAAGTCACATAGTGAGTTCCTTTGGGACACCTATGAAACAGACTATGACAAGACCCTTAATGATCTTATCTATTTGTTAAGATCAACTTCCTGAAACTTTATGGACATTGACAATGGTGACACTGGAAATACAGAAAAAGCATTCTCTTCCCAAGGAAAGGGATTGACCATAGTCAACTAGGTTGACCAAATGGTAAAGAGAAAAGCTAAGTTTGTGATAGTCCCGTGTACCATTATCAAAGGGTCCATATGTTGATATTTCCAAAGGAAGGGTCATTAGTTGCGAAGCTGCCTAATTTACCTAAGGATGTTAAAGTCAACAAGTTTGACTCTACTTTAGGTAAAGTCCACTATCTAACTCTGTTAAGTTTCTATTCTGAGATTCCTGATACATGATGTGACTGGGTCACATGGTAATGTTTTAAGAATCAAAGAAAAGTAAAGGAACTTAAAGAAAGAATATGCTGAATCTAATCGCATAGATGGATTTCTATCGCGTAGTTTGAAAAATCGGATTCTTGAGCTAATTCTTAGGAGTTATGAGATATTGCTAAGGAATAGATAACAACAAGTTTTCATATGGGTTGTAAGGATAAGTTTTTCCGCATAGTTTTAAAATAAAAGAAAATTTTGATTTTATTTATTTTAAAATATCCTTACAATGGCATTTGAGGAAAAATTGTTGCTTATATGATCCTATTAATAGCAATAGTGGAAATATGAAATTGATTCTTTCATTTGTGGTAATGTCTAAATTTACCAAATAAGGAAAGAGTCTCATCATCCAAAGTCTCAATTGGACCGGGACTTGGAATCATGCAAGTTGTATAGCGTGATGAATGAGAACTTTCAAGTATTGGAAAAATTAAGACTAATTACTTATTCACATGGATGTGTGAGTCAAGTAATGGACTAAGGGATCGAGTACATAGTCATGTGCACTGATTAAGTCCACCACAAAAGATATAAGGCTATTCGTCATAGTTTACTAAAGCTCAGTAAATATGATTATACTTACAAGCTTAAGTGTAACTCTGAGACATTGGAAAAGGTTCCAATGTAAGGCAGAGCGAATAAGAAGAATCAAATTAGGCAGAAGGATAAAAGTTCCTCAAATCTGAAAAGATGGGAGAGTACTTTAGTATCAGTTTTGTGATCATCTTAATGATTAAGAAACCATATCAAAATTAGTTCTCTAAGGAAGTCTTAGTGCATTCTTATGACTAAGAAGAAGGGATCTTGAATTGTTGAAATGGTTAAATCAAGAAGATGAGTCATACTTCGTTCCAATACAAGTCTTAGAGTCATACTCCAAGATTGTAATTTGAGTGACATGTCTTAAAGAAGGTTTAAAAACACTTATCAAATGTAAGAGTAAAAGTTATCTACTCTTGTACATTTGAAATTGGTAAGTTGTGATGTTTTGGATAAAACAAAGACCAACTAAGGCCAATTGTGTGAAGTGTTTGTCTTGATTAGAATCCGCACTATCTCTTGGATGTTTGACAAGGGAGTCTTATAGGTCAAGAGGACAGTGGGAGTCTTACAGGTCTTGAAAGTCTCAAGAACTAATCAAGAATGAAACCTGAAGTTCCTTACTAGCACACAACTTGAGGTTTATAACCTATCGTGTTGACATATTTTGTGCCCATTCCAGTTAAAGTTGGATTTGCATATGAGTTCTTAGAGTTCTCAATGTGTTGCACAACAACTTGAAAGCAATGGCAGGCCCTTGAGCTACTAGGTGGCAAGAAGTTAAGATTGCGTTCAGTCCATATGAGTTCGGATTTGTCATTATCCTTGTCTTGTGACTATGGTTTTGATAATTCACATGGATAAGAACACATACACCATTAAATCTAAGTGTCATAAGGTTTCTCTCCGATTCATGAAAATGATGGTGAGGAAACACTTTCACTAAGTAGATTTTAGTTAGATAGCAATTGTGATATTTGTATTCTCAAAGTCGTTAGTGGAGCGTTTGTGGTTTACCGGCACACTAACCTGGACTTGTGAGAAGTGGAAAAAAGGTCTAACCATTATGATTATGGCATCCCTCTTCATAATTGTTTAGACACACAAGTGGGCTATCGAAGGGAAGGTGTATGATTTTGATAAAGTTCTATCAAAACAATCCAGTATCAGAAATCTGACTTTGGTAAGAAAGTCAATAAAGTATTGATCTCTAGAAGTCCAGTTGATTTCTGAGTACATGTCAAAGCTAGTAGGAGCATAAGTGTTATGCTAATAATCATCATGTTAGTGGGAGCATGATAATTATGATAAGTATTGCGAGTTAGCAATGTTAATTATAGAAAACAAAAGGTTTCAATTGGGAAAAAGTTGTTTTGCTATAATTAAGGGAGAGGAAATTATACTTCATCTCAAATCTATAAGCTTAGATCGTGAGGTTTTAATCATTTAGTCAAGGAAATATATATGAATTTCATGTTGGAATGGCTCAACATAAGGAAATTCTGTATATGGGTCCATTATTTACGTTCTTAAATTTGATTATGATTACGGCATCCCTTTTCATAATCTGAATTATGAGAACTTGGCAAATAGAAATGGAAATGTTATAGCAAAAGACTGGTTTAGTCTTTATGTGAGACATCATGAATTGTGTCCCATATGCTTCGGATATAGGATCGATTACATGTGCTATTTTCATCCTTTCTAAAAGTTTCCAAATGCCTAGGGCATTAAGAAGGGAAAAGGTTTAGAACTGGATATGACTAAAAGGATTAAACAATTGTCGAGGACAATCTAAGGTTTACCAAAGATTGGTTGCTCAAGGACAGTTGGAAGTATAGTGATAATTCTGGAAGGACCATATTGACATAATCTGTAAGGAGGCAACTCTTGTTCAAAGTGATAGTCAAAATGGAATCTGGAAATGTTTCAAAGTTAGAATTTTCAATCTGTTTAAGATTAGGAAACTTAATGCAAGAAGGATGTTTCCAAGGAGTTGATCTCCTTTGGAATGCTCTGTAATGATTGTTGCCAAGTCTTTCTGACTTTGTGCATAACCATTACAAGAGGATCAATGCATATAAGTTTAGAATCTAATAGGTTTCAGTAAATGGCATGAATTTGGAATTCTTGCATTTACAGTAAGGATTTGGGAGTGTGAAAAGAGAATCATTGAAGTTATGTTCAATTGATCTAGTTCACAAAGTAAAGATCATAGACAAACATAGTATGCATACTTGGTGTATGGCATGACTAGTGTTTAGAAAACATAATGTACATGCTTGGAGCATGGGACAACTATTGTTTTAAATTCAAGAATAAAGTTGATAGCTGAAACAGTATACAATGAATAATGTGCAATCATATGGTGATAAATAAAAGGTGTTTTATTTATGTTCATAGGTTTTGATACCATATTGGATTCAATTATTATTGTGTTTCACTTTGCATGTTTTGACTTCCCGAATAAACTAGGTTATTCTTCCGGAATGACTAAGTTATTCAAACTATCCACAGTCGGTCATATGTTGGAAGTAGATATGAATTAAGACTGTCATGGGTTGGCTTGTAGAGGTCTAAGGTGTTGGACAAAGGGCTACAACACTCATGAGTGCTCATAAGTTCTGAGTATTGGATTCAACCCGCGCTCATTGGAATCACTTCATGGATTTTATCACGAGTGATCATGAGACGATAATATCTTATATTCTTCAAACCTAGAGATATGAGTTGTTACTATGAGTTGATAGTACATTGATTGCACGAAACCGCATTTGGTAACTCGGTGCTATAAAACGTGTCTTTGTGTATGATTCAACAAGTAGTAGAACAAGCCATATGAGTCGAAGTTTATCCATTCCTTTTACCTTCGGGATAAAAGCGATATCTGTGGGCCCCTCGATGATTTGATGATGACAAATGGAAGTGCTCGGCCGAGCCAGGACTGATTTGATTTGTTCAATTAGTCAGTCGTCATAAATCGGAAATTGGGAAACAACAAATGGATAGAGAGAATGATTATAATCCATGTCTCAGTTCATATGATATCTAGAATGGAGGAATATATGATCCCTTATCTAATGGACAAGTCATTGACAAAGATCAGAGTTTATCGACAAGGTCAGAGTTCGACAGAAGCTTTTGAGAGCTACGATTGCCGGTTGGTTCCTGAAGTCATACGCAATAATAGTTTTAGACTTATCCAAGTGGGAGACTGTTGGATTAATTTCTAAGTCCATAACTATAATTGGTAAGACTTGACCCGACCCGGCATGGTCCATTTGGGTTGCATGGCATCATGCACTTGGATAGTCTATAATGAGAGAAATAAGACACTTATGGTTATTAATATATTATAAGTTCTAGTATATTAATAATAAGAATAATAAGATTATTTAATTAGTATTGATCAAGAATTAATCTAGGATTAATTAAGTGATCAAAAAGAAGACTAATTAAATATATGGGTTGATTGTGTAAATCATCCATACTTGTATAGTGGGCTAATGCTCCATGAATTATCTAGTTGGGATAAAACCCATATGATGCTCCATGGTGTATTTGAACCCATGGATCTAAGGAAATGGAAAGTCATGACAATTAGGGTTTACCCTAATTGTATAACTATATAAGCATCTTATTCTTGATGAAAATCGGCCACTAGTGAGAGAAAGAAAGGGCTAGCCGATTTCATGAAGTGTAGAATTCTCTCAAGTTATTCCAAGTGTATCTGGTGTTGTGTGAACCATTAGAGGTGTCACACTTGGGGCACTAGGCACTCAAGCTTCATGAAGACATTCTACATCAAAGAGGTATGTATTCTATCTTGTTATATTGATAGTTTTGTATGCTAGATTAGGATAATACTCTGGATGTTCATATTTGCATGTATAATAGAGAAAACATAGATCCAAGGTATTTAGGGTTGCATGTACACTTAGGAGTGTTAGAATGCTCATAACCCAACAGTAGCCACATTTGGTAGATCCAAAAAATAAAGTTAAAACTGCAATTTCAATAAAGAATTAAGTGTTGGCCGTAACATTAACCCAATTTAGTTTAACCCTTTTGTTGGATCCACTTTGTGTAGCGTACATAACCATTTCCTTATAAAAAACATTAACAAATAGGTCTTTGTTGTATTCACTTTAAATGTTTTTTGATAATTTATATTACTTACGAATCAACAATTTGCTTCAACTGCATATTGAAATTGCCAGAACTCAAGGAATCAAGATAATAGCAAGTATCCAATTTCATGTCTAGTACACCCAATATGTGACATCCCCAATTTCTCGACTATAAAAGACTGATTTATTTTATGCTTTTAAAATAAAATCAGAGTAATCTCTCTGATAAAAATATACGGAATTTGTCCCAAAACAAAATATGATAAAAATTTATCCAAGCATTTCTTACAAAAATGTATTTTCCATTTCATTATAAAACATGGGATGTCCACATTGATACAGACCAAAAGCATAAACAATATATTATAGACCTTACAACATATATTTACATCTAATGACCTATAATCCAAAAATCCATCTTCATCATCCAACATATGCTCTGGTGAGCATATGGGGTTTTCAACCCACAAATAATAAATTTATTAATTTCTTCAACCAACAATAAATTTATTAATTTTATCAACCAACAATAACCCTGATTACCTGTTCCCGTTATCCTCACTTTACATCCCTAAACACCTATTACAAGGGACCTAGCCTAAGGATCATCATCGGGATGAACACTACTGCTAAGGGGATTCCTCAGCCATACATGTCCTTAAGGTAACCATGATGGGGATGGAGTACATCAGCGAACATATAGTTCACCTACACCTACAGGTTGCAAGCCTACTAGCATTCCACTGAACTGTCTAGAAAGTTCTGTGGTTGTCATCTATACTCCGCTACATGACTATAACAACAACAACTACAACATCGAGGCCTCTCATCATTTTAACACACATCAACTATTTCATTTACCCATGTTATACCAAACATATTTGTAGATAAAAATACATATAAAGTTTAAATCATTTTAAAACCTGTATAAAACATTCATTCAACGCCCATCTCAAATAAACAAACAATATAATTACACATAACACGTATTTTATAGACAATACTTCATATCTATGTGTAAGATGAAAGTGACTACACACTCACTTGATTTAACGACAATCAGCCAAAACTTCGTTTCTTAAAACAATCATTTCTGATAAAACCGGGATGTTTTCCCAGAAACCGAGCTTCACATGAGCATAATTTCAGCTTGAAAACTATTTTTCTCGGGATCTTCAGGCTCTCTGGGGCTTGCTTACGATGCTAGGATGATATATTCAGGTTAGGGGTAATTTTTACAACAATAGGGAAAGTAAAGGGTGAAAGGATTGAAAAATGTAACATCAATTCGGCTGGATTCGGTTCTTATTTATAGGAGACCAAAACACCTTAGTACGCGGGGCGTACAACTTAAATACGCAGGGCGTACTGTCTTGATAATCTCTTCGCTGGGCGTACAAAGTGGATCAGCTCGGACGCGTCAAGGCTACGACACGTGGCTCTCATGCAAAGGAGTAGGTAGGGTGACGAACTTCGGAACACTTACACGAGTACGTTGGGCGTACTCCGAATTCTCCAATTTCAAAACTTCGTAACTTTCGCATATGAGCTCCGTTTTTGACGTTCTTTATATCCACGCATAGGTATGACCATGCTTTACAACTTTCGTTTAGAATCTGTCGGCTTATTTTGACTTTATTTTTAAAGTTATCTTTTTAACAGGCCGGGACAGGAAAATTACATTAAAAATTCATAACTTCTTCATCCGACGTCTGTTTTCGTCTGTCTTTTTACTTTTAAACTACAATCAACAAGATCTTCGATTATCATTTAGATTGTTTTGGCTAAAAATCACTCGATCTAAAATTCGAGTTTCGGGTTACATATTGTTATGCCAAATCTTAGAAAATTTATAACTTCCTCATATGAAGTCATATTTGGACATTCTTTTTATGCACGCTCTTGTTTTTGTTGAATAATACGACTTTCATTTAGATCGCGAAGGCTAAAAAGCAATTTATCGTAAATTCACTTTTTATGTCACACATTGTTGTTTCGGTTCTGTCGCGAAACTTCGACAGGTCATAACTTATTCGTTATAACTCAGATTTTGGCGATCTTTATATATTTGGAATCCTTGTCATGAGCACTACCACTTGGCTAAGATTAATCATTCTAAATAATCTTCTATCAAAAGGTCATTTTCGACGCTTATCGTCTCTAAATTGACTAGCCCAGATCTACGGGCGTTACAATTATCTCCCCCTTAGGATGATTACGTCCTGGAATCATCAATGAAATAGGGCTTGTAAAATGATTCCATACGTTTTCTCTTCATCCTAGGTAATAACCATGACTTCTTTGTTCCTTTGAACGAGTATCTAACTTTTGGACTTCTCGACCGTAGGCAGTGCTCAATCCTGCACATGCTTCGCATATTATATCGGAGAAGATTTGATATGACCACTAGGGTCAGATTAACAATCATCTCCTTAGTTATTACCAAAATGATGGTAACGACATACTAGAATAAAACAGAATCAATTACTAGCTTCTTGGTAATCTTGTGACTTTCCCTTATCTAAGTACGAGTCATGTGCTTCCAGTAGTATAGGCCTCTACTACTATTCACACATACTCATACTCGTCCCAAGTATTGTCCAGCAGTTCCCAAGTCAAAATATCACAAAGCAACTTATCACAAATGAATGTGTTCAAACAATCATATACAACAATTTCCCCTAGACTCAACTAAGAATTTTGCATCTCTATCAAGCACATCTTGGCTTTCCTAGACTCGCCTTCTAGGATCCTTCTCACGCATATGCTTGATTTAGCATATTTTTCAGACTTTTCATAGTTCTCTAGGAATTTCACTTCCAAACTTTTCGCAAAAATTCTTTCTTGGGTAGTGCCAGTCTACAAGGCACACTAAACCAGAATATACTCTAGCGGTATGGAGACAAATGATCTCCAAATACTTGTATCATTTTTTTTAAAACTCGTGCAAGTTTCCATGCATATCATCCTTCGATGACATCATCCTTAATCTTAGAAGGTCTGCTTCTTATTTGTATATCTTTCATGTGTACTTCATATGAGTCAATCCTAGGAAGTCTTTATTTTAGTTGCATCTCAGAATGTTCTACTATCTTCAACTTGGTTCTCTGTCATTTCTATCAACAATATCTCTTCTCATGCAATACTATGGGCGTATTGCTTCTTCAACTAACTATTTTACATTACTTAGACAGATAAGTCACTCAGACTTTCACAACTAAATGACTCATTCCACCACCCTAATCATGTATGTTAAAGTCGGCTTAACACACTATGCAACTTTCGTAAGGATGGGACTAAGTCCGAGCATCCTGTATAGGTTACAAATCAACTCTTATTTCACCACTCGAACTGCATACTACATCACAACGATAGACAAGGTATTGGCCTATTGAGTTTGAAAACTCTGTTAGCCTTTCCTTTAATCTCCATTGAATTCTTCTTAATCTTGCACAACATCAATTTTGATATCATCGAAGTATTTATCACCATCTTCAATTCTTCTAACTCCGTAAGCAATCACTGCTTCATTCTGGTCAGCGGTGGAACAAATTCATGGATTATGCCAAAACATTCATCTCGTCTAAATGTACTTTAAACATACAACATTCCTCCAAAGGCGTTATATTTCATAAAACATACCATGAATGTACAACACCACTCTATAGGTATTAATGCACTATTTATGATATCACTTGATAGGTATTATTTTACGATATACATCGATGTCAACTATCGTAAGTCTCCATATCACTCCAAAATGTTACATGCTAGTTCTAATATCGTAGTCATACGCTTGAATCCTGAACACATATTGCTTCCAGATCTTGTCGGCAACATACCATAGATCCGAACAAATAATAACATTTAGCACATAAAAGCATTTTAGGCATCTTTCCTAAAATATACTAGTGCTCGTGTCTAAAATATGGTAGATACTCATCTCACGATCATCACTTAGCACTCTAAGTTTAAGTCTAGAAATCCTACAAATCTCTAGTTAGCTTAAACTAATGCTCTGATACCAACTGTGACATCCCCCAATATCTCGGCCAAAAAAGACCGATTTAGTTTATTTTTTTAAAATAAAATCAGAGTAATCTCTCCGATAATAATATGCAGAATTTGTCCCAAAACAAAATATGATAAACATTTATCAAAGCATTTCTTAAATAAATGTATTTTCCATTTCATTACAAAACACGAGATGTCCACATCGATACAGAACAAAAGCATAAACAGTATATTATAGACCTTAAAACAGATATTTACATCTAATGGCCTATAATACAAAAATCCCTCTTCATCATCCAACTATGCTCTCGGTCCACTACCTGTAATATAAAAAGCTGAATGGGTTAGGCTTGGGAGCCTAGTGAGAATATAGGGTTTTCAACCCACAAATAATAAATTTATTAATTTATTTAACCAACAATAAATTTATTAATTTCATCAACCAACAATAACCCTAATTACCTATTCCAGTTATCCCCACTTTACGTCCCTAAACAACTATTATAAGGGATTTAGCCTAAGGATCATCATCGGGATGGACACTACTGCTAAGGAGATTCCTCAGCTATACATGTCCTTAAGGCAACCATGAGGGGGATGGAGTACACCAACGAACATATAGTTCACCTACACCTACAAGTTGCGAGCCTGCAACATTCCACTGGACTGTTTACAAAGGTATGTGGTCGTTATCTATACTCTGCTAGATGACTATAACAACAACATCATCATCATCATCATCATCAAGGCCTCTCATCATTTTAACACACACCAACTATTTCATCTACCCATGTTATAGCTAACATATTTGTAGATAAAAATACATATAAAGTTTAAATCATTTTAAAACCTATATAAAACATTCATTCAACGCCCATCTCAAATGAACAAACAATATAATTACACATAGCACATATTTTATAGAAAATACTTCATATCTATGTGTAAGATTGTCACAACTAGAAATTTTGATGCCTTGTAAACATTGAACAATGATAACAAATGTGAACCAACAATGTGAAAACATGTAAGGTGCTTATTCAATAACAACGAAATTTCAATCAAACCCTTCATACAAGCACTACAAATAGTCAACAAATAATTGGAAACCCTAGAAATCCTTGTTTAAGTCCATTTTGGACTAGGATTTCCTTATTGGGCCCAAAGGACCAATAAGCTTCCAATTTGACTATCTTGGGCTTAAAACTCTTAAATGAGCTCTAATTGGACCCACATTCATTTATTTTAATATTTTGGGCCATATTGGGCCTAGAATGAAACAAAATATTTAAATGAACCTTATTAGGCCATAACTAACCTAACTTAGCCCTAATAGGTCATATAAATCATATTTATATTTAGTGTAACAATTGGACCAGCATTAATTAATTCCGAAATTGAATTCAATACATATCGATTGAAGGCAAACGGGCAACAAGCTGCGCCGCTAGCCCTTTTCGGATGGCAAAACCTATTCTTTTGAAAACAACATTTATATTTATTTGGGCCAAAAATCAGTCAACATAACCATGAAATTGGGCTTAAGCATTTAAGGCCCAAATATTCTTTCCTCTCTCTCCATTATCGGCCCAAGCCCAACCGATGAAGAAGAGTTGAATTAGGCTTGCCACCTCACTTTTACATGGAGGTTATCCATGCAAATAACCTAAATCTCCATGCACCATCTCATCACACTCTCTCTTCTTCCTCTCTCCTTTGCTCTCGGCCGAATCCAAACACACACACACATACATTTTATTCAAAGTTCTCGCAAAGAAACTCTCTCTCCATTCTCTCTAAATTTTCGAGATCTAAGAGGTGTTCAAGGAATTTCTTCCACAAAAATCATCATTCAAGGTAAGTTGGTGCTTAAATCTATGATCTAACTCACTTCATTTCATCAAAAATCATCTCTTAATCTATTCAAGTTCATGATCTTGCATCTTAGAACCCACTAAGTTCGAGATCCATCCAAGGAACTTGATAGGGCCAAAAATAGCACCAAACTTCTCCAAATCTTCTTCAAAATCGATCCACAACTCAAGATGAATTTCATACCCCTTTTCTTTTCGGTTTTTATGAGTTTTATGGGGGAGAATACAAGAAAATGTGTAGATCTATGTGTAAATGTATGCTATGTGTGATTTGATGCATGTATGTGTGTGATATCATGTGTTTTGTGATGAATATGTTATCAAAAAGGGTGTAAATCCGAGATCTAAGACATGAGAAAGGAAATAAACATAACTTAAGCTATTTTACACCTAACAAGTCAAGAAAAATAGTTTATAAGGTTTGGATGAACATACTTGAACATAAAACCCATTTTTGGGCTTAAATTGTCAAAAAAAAAATACTAACTTGGGGTAAAAATCAACAAGTCACGGTTTCTTGAAGGTTAAAAGGAGCCAAAACAGTTTCTATAAATATTTTTCGGAATATTAAAAATTTCTAGGGACTTAAAATGTATATTTTTAACCTAATGGGCTAATTTTGGGCTTCTCGGCCTAATAAGCCTCAAAATGCGAAATTTTACAACTTGAGGGGTTGGAAATGTAACTTTTTGTAAAACAGGGGGTATTTAGCATAATAAAATGTTTATAAGGGTCAAAATGCTTTTCATTATCAAAAAGGACCAAAAATGCAAACTTTTTAGATTTTGGGCTAAAACTGTAAAAGTTGTGAAAAATGAGTCCTTAACCGAGAATCACTATTCTAGAGGGACTGAAGCTGTCAACTAAGTAGAATTTGGGTTAAAAATCATGTTTTCATCAAGTAAATTATATAAAAGTGTCAAGAAAAGTATTTTAAGGACTAAAAATGAAACTCTTTTATTTAAAAAGGACCAAAAGTGTTATTTTTATAAAAGGAGGGTAATGAAAAGGATCAAACTCCATTTTCTAACAAATTAAGTCATTAATACAAAATACAAGATCCACGACTACCGACGAAACGGAAAAACAAATACATTCTCAACAACAAATATCGTTACAAAACGAATTGATTCGGTCTCGAATCAACAACAAAACAAAATCATAAAGCCAAAGCATTTCAATAAACACGCGATAATTATGATGAGTTAATTTACAAATTTTGGGCTTGGAAGTTTCAAATTATGCTTGTTGGGCCTTGCTAGCCCAATAACATGATATTTGGGCCCGAAGGGAATACGCTTACTTGTTATTGGGCCTCCTATGACCCAATTCCATGTAAAAGGACTTTCAATAGCTCTAACATGTTATTGGGCCCTAGGGGCCCATTAGTACTGCTAGTGAGGTCGAGAAGTAAAATGCGAGTTGGTCCAAGTGTCTTTTGCATTCCCGATAGCCTTAAATAACTCATGGAAATAAAGGGGGCTTCGTACTCTCCTTTCTCCCCGGTGGTTGGGCTTATGAGAAATCAAAGTAAACAGATTGAGGACGATAAACAATAGTAATCAGGGTGGGTGGATTAAGTGAGTAGTAACGGCCGACGCCTTTAAGGATCGTTCGTCATATGCAGTTATAAACTAGCCGTTTACTTAATGCGTGATTATAATGACTCACAACCCTAATTAATCTAACGCCACCCAGGTAATCAAAAACATTCGACGTATCGGTATAACAATAAACAAGTCATGTATTTTACGTATTGAGAAAACATCGGGTTTCCTGGGAAGTTCAACATTTTCACTTGCGTGATGTATATAAAGTTCAACAATTATACATGTTTTGGAAAATCAACAAGCACATATTTACGGATCATCACACTTTTTATAAACAAATACTCTTTTCAGAAAATATTGGATTTTCTGGGTTTACAAACTACACCAAATCATTTTACCACAACATTACTTATGAACTCAACAACATTCCATATGTTTACGTTTTTCAAAATAACTTGTATTTTCAAGTAACAGGTAAGCCAAAGAATAAGTAACAAGTAATGTCACAATATTTTGCTTAGGTTATCTGTCAGATAGTTATGTTATGAATTTGTAATGTCTAAAACAATGTACGGAATGTAAGCAATATCAATTGTAATATTTCAATGCATGGTGATGTATTATGTTATGATTCATGTATATTCATTGTGATGGTATTCAATTTTAGTCATAAGAGCCCTCGGACGTTTCCGTCGTCTGGTTCGGGGTGTAACAAAGATGAAAGTGACTACACGCTCACTTGATTTACCGATAATCGGCCAGCACTTCGTTTCTTAAAACGATCGTTTCCAATAAAATCGAGATGTTTTCCTAAAAACCGAGCTTCACATGGGCAGAGTTTCGGCTCGAAAACTATTTATCTCAAGATCTTCGGGCTCTCCGGGGCTTGCTTACGATGCTAGGATGATATATTAGGGTTAGGGGTAATTTTTGCAACAAAAGGTAAAGTAAAGGGTGAAAGGATTGAAAAATGTAACATCAATTCGGCTGACTTCGATTCCTATTTATAGGAGACCGAAGCACCTTAGTACGCGTGGCGTACAACTCAAGTACACGGGGCATACTGCCTTGATAATCTTTTCGCTGAGCGTAACTTTATACGCTAGGCGTATAAAGTGGATCATCTCAGACGCGTCAAGGCTACGACACGTGGCTCTCATGCAAAGGAGTAGGGAGGGTGATGGACTTCGGAACACTTACACGAGTACACTGGGCGTACTCCGAATTTTCAAACTTCAAAATTTTGTAACTTTTGCATACGAGCACCATTTTTGACATTCTTTATATCCACGTGTAGGTAAGACCGTACTCTACAACTTTCATTTAGACTTTGTCGGCTAATTTTGACTTTATTTTTAAAGTTATATTTTTAACAAGCCAGGACAGAAAAAGCCCGTTAAAAATTCATAACTTATTCTTATGAGGTCCATTTTCGTCTGTTTTTTTATCGTTAAACTACAATCAACAAAATCTTTGATTCTCATTTAGATTGTTTCGGCTAAACATCACTCGATCTAAAATCTGAGTTTCGGGCTGCATAGTGTAATGCCAAATCTTAGAAAATTCATAACTTCCTCATACGAAGTGAGATTTGGACATTCTTTTTATGCATGCTCTTGGTTTAATGAATACTACGACTTTTATTTACATCACTAAGGCTAAAAAGCAATTTATCGTAAATTCACTTTTTACGTCACACAACGTTGTGCCAGTTCTGTCGCGAAAATTCGACAAGTCATAACTTCTTCATTATAACTCATATTTCGACGTTCTTCTTATATCCAGAATCCTAGTCACGACCACTACAACTTTCTTAATATTATTCTTTCTAAATAATCTTCTATCAAAAAGTCATTTTCGATGCTTATCGTCTCTAAATTGACTAGCTCGGAGCTACGAACGTTACATAATACCCCCAATGTGTTCTACCAAAACCACAAACAAAATTAAGTCAAATAACATAATTACAGTCATTTTCAAAATAAAATGTCAAAATCAAACCTTTGATTGTAGGGTATAAAGATGATTTCATTTCCCTTTCTACTAGACAACCAATCTGCTAAACATCTGCTTGCATCGTCAGTATTCTTAGATTTTCCTTTATGCGTTCTTGGCGAGATTAATTTCGGGTTCCCAAAGAAAATTCCATGATCTCTTTCTGGGGGGCCATACTTCATTTTGTTAAACAACACTCTGCTATCATACAAACACTAAATTCATTAAACAAATTTTGTTTTAAGACACAATGTTATTTAAATTAAATTTCTTTCACTTACATCATATAAGACACAAGGACAACACTAGTCAGCTAATCCATTGTAAGAACCACTTCAAAATCATCCCAAGTTAAGTACGTGTAACTATCATACCCAAAAAGATCGTTCTCACTCTGCACTTTTATAGAATCAACCTTTGTAACTTGTCCATCAGCCATCTTTGCAGTCATTTTCAAAATACTACTCTTCTAAATCCTCTGTGTTATGGTCCACCTTCTTTTCAAGGTCATAATTTGTTTCTCCTTCTTTTTAATCTTCTTTTCTATTCCATTCCCTTCTTCCATATCATCCCCTTCGTCCACATCACAGGTTTTCCCACCACTTTTCCCTACAAAAATGATCAAAAATACAGAATGAAACAGGAATCATTTACTAAAGTTGAAAAAGAACTCACTCAAATATCAGAAAAAATAAGAAAACGAAGGGCAAATCTGTAAAATTTTTGTATGTTTTAAATCTATGAAAATTACCAAGTCAGAGCATCGAATAACTAAGCATCTTATGCGTCCCAGTGCATCTTTGACCTTCACAATGAACTCCTCTTCAAGTAGAATGGGTATTTAAGCTTCTCCTTGTAAAATTGTTTCCATCATAACTTCAATGTTTTCATCTGTTACATAAACGTAAAAAATAATTAAGATCCAATCTTTTAAAAAAAATGAAAATATATAGATAGTAATAATGCAAATATTTTTCAAAATACCCGACGCACTATACTTCATTATGGTTCCTTTAGCAACTATATTTGCTGCAAATTCAACCGCAAGAAGACATGAATTATCCTACCAAAATATAGTATGTTAGTTTGTAGAAAAAGAAAATACTTTAAAGATATTTTTCATAATTGTCTTCAAGGACTTACAAGTGATTCATCTCGTGGTTCTTTTTCAGCATCTTCAATGACGCCCCCTACTTGGCAACTTGCGACTTTAGAAACATTAAGTACACCTCTTTTTAGCTTCTCCAAGTTATCTTCAAGTTTGTTGATTCGTTTATCCACCCCCCTCGTTCTCAATCTCCAAGTAATACTTAACATTCTTGGGTAAATAAAAATATTGATGTGGCGTTATAAATTCACCCATCCCTCGTACATGCCCACATCGTTCCTGAGTACCCAAGGCCTCTTTAAGCACATGATGTATTCCACATGTAACCTCTCCAAAGCTTCTGTAAGCACATGATGTGTTCCACATGTAACCTCTCCAAAGCTTCCCGATTTCTGCAGCTTATCTTGTAAAAAATTGGGACAAATGTTAAAAAAAATGGGACATATGTTATTTTTTATATATATTTGGCAATCAATGAAACTTACAATTTTATCAACAATCATCTTCACATCTAATTCGTATCCTCCTGTCTTCAACTCTCTTGCTTTTTTCCACAACAGTGTCCTATCAATCTCCTTTTTTGTAACAGCCCGGAATTTCCAGGTATTTATTATTGGTGTATTTTTGGAAAATTGTGAGTGGACTCGGCGAGTTGGAGCTCAAACTCACCGAGTAGGATCGCGATTTTGGACGCGGGGTTCACATCTGGACTCGGCGAGTCCACGCTGTGTAATGAAACCCTAATTCCCAGGATTTGAGACCTATTTAAAGGGGCTTATGGCCATCATTTGCGGCCACCAACCCCTAGAGAGAAACCCTAAAGAGATTTGAGCGTTTTGGGAGAGAAAAGAGGCCATTATTGACCTTTGGAGCTTGGTTTGGCAAGGCAAAGGAGATTCTAGCTAAGAGAAGGCAAGGGATGTGGACATTCTGCGATTTTGGAGCTCAGAGCATCATCTTGGAGGTATATCTTGGCTTCCTTTTTCGTTTTTATGATGAACATGGGGGTTTAGGGTTTCTTGACCCCTTTGTTGGCTAGATTTGATGTCCATTTTGTCCCTAATCATGATAAGGCTTGAGATGAGATCCATAGAGGTCCAAAAGAGCTGTATTCCCTAAGCTTTATGAGTGTTCATGAGAGTATTGGCCTAGAGTTATGAGATATGGGGCTAAAACATCATTTATGAGCAAATAGTTGTTGTTTGAGCCCCAAGGTTTGGACTTTACGTGATTATCATGCTTGGGGAGGCCAGATCTATGAATGTATGGAATGGATCTGACCTCAGGAGTGAGTTTGAGTTATTGCATGACATGGACTCGCCGAGTCCGAAGAACAGACTCGGCGAGTAGCATGAAGATTGCCCAACACCACTTAGCGAGTGGTCTTGCCGAGTTGAGGGATTGACTCAGTGAGTCAGGGAGAGTCAGAGTGGGTTGACAGGTGGACTGAGTCAAGCTGGGACTCGCCGAGTTGTTCTTGTGACTCGGCGAGTTGAGTCGTGGAGGCCCCACAACTCATGCCAGGTGGAACTCATCGAGCTAGGAGAATGCTCATCGTGTCAAGTGAGAATCCCAGGGAAACAAGTGTATGCGCATAGACTCGCCGAGTCGCTATAGTACACTCGCCGAGTCCGATCAAAGTTGACCGTTGACCATTGACCAGTGTTGACCTATGTTGACTTGTTAAGGGATAGTCAACCTTAGTTGTGAAGTGTTATTTAAAGATGTATTGTGTTATAGGAGGACTATAGATCGGGAGATCGAGCACGAGTGATTTCAGGGACTTACGAGTTACCGAGATACGCGAGGTGAGTCTTCTCACTATACTTTACCTTGAGTAGGTAACTAGAGTTATGTGATATAGTGTTCGTATGCTATATATGTGTTATGTGTTGCGCTGCATTATTGTATGTGATTTATGTTGTGCATGTTTACAGAGTTAGAACCTGAGGGTTCATAGAGTTTGGGTGCACGGACCCACAGAGTTATAGCCTCGAGTGACTAATATGTGTTATATGTGGTATTTTGGGGAACTCACTAAGCTTTGTGCTTACAGTGTTTGGTGTTATTTGTTTCAGGTACTAGTGACGACCGTGGGAAGGCGCCGGCTTGATCAGTACACACGCACGGGATTTTATGATTATGAGATCTTGGGATATTTGTATAACTTGGATTAAATTTCAAACATGGTTGTTTTATGAATATTAAGTGAATTATGTTTTTATAAAATTTGAAAATTTTGTTTTGAAATTTACGGTGTTACAAGTTGGTATCAGAGCCTTGGTTTGAGGGATTCGGGTACGCCTTCGGGAGTATTTGAATTCAAACTGAGGATTTGGAAAATATTTTCAAAAGAAAACCAAATTTTCTAAAAAGGTAAAAGATTTCTAGAGAAATTCTGAGAAGAAACGTGTGTACGATCAGTCAGCGCCCGAACGGTGATTTTCCAAAATACCCTTATATTATATGTTTATGAGATTGTTATGATGTATTCTCTTGCTAGAGTAGGCTAGGTATTCCTATTAGGACTAGAGTGCCCTGATTTGTGATGCCTTAGCCTAGGGAGATGTGAGCTGCTATGAGGTGCTTAAGAGTGAATAGGTAGCAGCGAGGAGCTTATGTGAGATCTGTTAGAAAGTGATAGAGTACTTGGAAATTGGGATTCGAAGAGGAGGATTCGGGGTGTATACTCCAACAGTGTGGACAATAGTATTGGGCCCGTACTACTGAAAGCATCGGGGGGGTGTACGGTCCGAATATGAATCTTTGGAATGCTAGGGATCAAGGAGGGATGAGTTGTCGAGTGTGAGTATGCTCGAATGGATTCTAATTTATCGTATGTTGTATTTCAGAGGTTGATCATGGTGAGGACACATCATATGCCAGAGGGCGTTGGGGCTAGTGATGAGGAGATCCATCAGATCATTTACGAGGAGGTGGCTGCGGCCATCAGGGCAGAGATACTAGAGATGTTCGGGTCTATTAAGACCACATTGATTGGAACTTTCAACGAGCATTATGCTGCTCTTTCTGAGGCTGCTGTTGCGGCGGCCACCGCAGCTGTTGCTGCTGCGAGGCCGCAGGGTGGTGATGCGTTGCTGTTCCGGGAGTTCAGCAACATGAAACCACCAGAGTTTGATGGGACCCAAGACCCGATGGCGGCTATGAGATGGATTTCTGACATGGAGGGATGTTTCTTCACTTGCTCATCTCCTGAGCATTTGAGAGTACGGTTCGTGCTGAACCAGCTTCGCTTGAGAGCGAAGGACTGGTGGAAGTTTGTGACGGCGCACTTTACGCCTGCTGAGCTTGCGGTGGTGACCTGGGAGAGGTTCACTGCCATGTTCTGAGATGAGTATGTTCCCCAAGTGGAGAGGGAGCGTTTGGCCCAGGAGTTTCTGACCCTCAAGCAGGGCACTGAGTCTGTTACGGTGATTACCAGGATGTTCCACGAGAGGGCGATGTTCTGCCCTGAGCACATGTCCACTGAGCAGGCACTTATGAGCCGGTATTTGAGTATCTTGAGGCGAGACATTCGGGAGTTCGTGGCGAACTCCTCGTACCGGACATTTTCTGACCTTCAGGCAAATGCCCGGAAGAGGGAGATCAAGCCGGAGACTCAAGCTACAGAGGAGGCTGAGTCTCAGAGGAGGGATCGGCGAACGGCACAATTCTAGCTGGCAGCCAAGCGGGCCAAGCCCGCTGATCCCAAATCAGGGAGCCAGAAGGGTCGCACTTGTGGAACGTGCGACAAGGGTCATGATGGAGTATGTAGAGCGCGATCTTGCTACAAATGTGGCAAGGAGGGGAATATGGCCAAGGACTGCCCCAAGGGGTTCGCAGTATGTTTTCACTGCAACCAGACCGGACACCGGAAGGCGGAGTGTCCGCAGTTGTGGGGATCAGCTCAGGGAGCACCTCAGGGATCTGCCCCTGCCACCATCAGAGCTACCGAGAGTCGGCCAGTGAATTACGAGGTGCTGAGGGCACGCGGGAGAGCCTTTCAGTTGACCGCGGAGGAGGTTCGCGCAGCGCCCGATGTCGTGGCTGGTATGTATTCTTTCGTGTATTTATTGTAATGTTGAGATGTTATGCTTATATTATGTTATACGTAGGTACTTTTCTTGTGAATTCTGTACCTGCCTTGGTATTATTTGACTCGGGTGCGAGTCGGTCTTTTGTATCTTTGGCTTTTAGTCAGCACATTAGTGTTAGTCGCGAGGCACTGAGTCGGCCTCTAAGAGTTTCCATAGCTGACGAGAAGGTGATATATGCCACGGAGGTGATCTGTGGGTGTGTACTCAAGATTTTCGGTGTTGAGTTCCTGATTGATTTGGTTCCTATTGCCATGGGGGATGTCTGTGTCATTGTGGGCATGGACTGGTTGAGTAGGTTCGGTGCGGTTATCGACTGCGAGCGACAACTGGTGACCATACGAGACCCTAGTGGGGGAGTTCTTACAGTGTACGGCGAGGGTACCCGTTCTAGATCAGCGTTTTTTTCGGCCGCTAGGGTGAGGCAGTGTCTACAGCAGGGCTGTAAGGGTTTTATGGTGTACGTGTCGGATACACGGGTTGATTCCGAGAGGCCGAGGTCGGTGGAGGAGGTTCCTATAGTGCGTGATTTCCCGGATGTCTTTCCAGAGGAGTTGTCGGGTGTGCCTCCCGTGAGGCAAGTAGAGTTCGGTATCGATTTGGTCCCGGAGGCCGCACCTATCGCTAAGGTGCCTTATCATCTTGCACCTCCAGAGATGCAAGAGTTATCCTTGCAGCTTCAGGAGTTGCTGGGGAAGGGGTTTATTCGGCCGAGCAGCTCGCCGTGGAGAGCGCCTATTCTGTTTGTCAAGAAGAAGGATGGTTCACACCGGATGTGCATTGATTACCGGGAGTTGAACAAGCTGACGGTCAAGACTCGTTACCCGTTGCCAAGGATCGACGATTTGTTCGACCAGTTGCAGGGAGCATCTTGGTTCTCCAAGATTGATTTGAGGTCTGGCTACCATCAGGTGAGGGTGCGAGATGAGGACATCCAGAAGACAGCGTTTAGGACGCGTTATGGGCATTATGAGTTTGTGGTGATGCCTTTCGGACTCACCAATGCCCCGACGGTGTTCATGGATCTCATGAACCGGGTGTGAAGGCCGATGTTGGATCGGTCGGTGATTGTATTCATTGATGACATTTTGGTATATTCGAGATCTAGAGAGCAGCATGAGGAGCATTTGAGGGAGATCCTCGGAGTTCTGAGATCGGAGAGGCTTTATGCCAAATTCTCCAAGTGTGATTTCTTGTTGCGAGAGGTCCAGTTCCTAGGACTTCTTGTTAACCAGGAAGGGATATTGGTCGACCCGGCCAAAGTTGAGGCGGTGATGAGTTGGGAGGTGTCGAGGTCACCCTCCGAGATCAGGAGTTTTCTAGGGTTGGCCGGTTATTATCAGATATTTATCAGGGATTTCTTTAAGATCGCAGTACCACTCACTAGGTTGACCCGGAAGGGTGTTGCTTTTTCATGGGGCCCCGAGCAGCAGGCCTCCTTTGAGACGCTTCGCCAAAGGTTATACGAGGCCCCAGTGTTAGCCCTCCTAGAGAGAATGGAGGATTTTTTTTGTATACTGTGATGCATCGATCTTGGGGTTGGGAGCGGTGCTGATGCAGAGAGGGCATGTGATAGCATATGCATCGAGGCAGTTGAAGCCTCATGAGACGAGGTATCCCACCCATGACCTAGAGTTGGGGACCGTGGTGTTCGCCCTCAAGATTTGGCGTCACTATTTGTATGGGGTTCGGTGTACGATATACACGGACCATAAGAGTATGAAGTATTTGATAGATCAGCCCAACCTAAATATGCGGCAGCAGATGTGGTTGGATGTGGTTAAGGATTATGATTGTGAGATCCTGTACCATCCGGGGAAGGCTAGTGTGGTAGCCGACGCCCTGAGTCGCAGGGCGGAGATCGCCCCGTTGCGAGATGTATGTTTGCGATTGACCGTGATGACTCCGGTGTTGGACACCATTCAAGGAGCACATACTGAGGCAGTGAGGTCAGAGAACCAGAAGAGAGAGCGAGTTGTTGGGTTGGTATCAGAGTTCGTTACCGATGGTCGGGGGCTTATGACATTTCAGGGGCGTATTTAGGTACCGTTTATGGGAGGAACGCGTACCATTCTGATGGAAGAGGCTCATCGGTCGAAATTCTCGATCCATCCTAGGGCTACTAAGATGTATTTGGATTTGAGGAGGGAGTATTGGTGGCCCTGTATGAAGAGGGATGTTGCGTGGTTTGTTTGGAGGTGCTTAACTTGCCGTAGGGTCAAGGCCGAACACCAGAGACCGCATAGTAAGTTGCATCCATTGGAGGTTCCTGAATGGAAGTGGGAACATATCACCATGGATTTTATCACCAAATTGCCAAGGACTGTTAGGGGAGTTGATGCAATTTGGGTGATTGTGGACAGGTTGACGAAGAGCGCTTACTTCCTTGCTATCATCGAGAGTTCTTCCGCAGAAAAGTTAGCAGAGATGTACGTGAGGGAATTGGTATCTCGGCATGGGGTGCCGATCTCGATTGTCTTAGACCGAGATGTGCATTTCACTTCCAGATTCTGGAAGAAGTTTCATGAGGAGCTGGGTACTAGGCTGCATTGTAGTACCGCATATCACCCCCAGAGAGACGGACAGAGTGAGCGGACGATTCAGACGCTCGAGGACATGCTCCGGGCATGTGTATTGGATTTCGGGGGAAGTTGGGATACGTATTTTCCCTTGGCCGAGTTTTCTTACAAAAACAGCCATCATTCGAGCATTGGTATGCCACCCTTTGAGCTGTTGTATGGGAGGAAGTGTCGGACCCCCATTTGCTGGGGAGAAGTCGGACAGCGTGTTATGGGCAACACTAAGATCGTACTTCAGACGACAGAGCAGATCCAGCAGGTCAGACAGAGGTTATTGACCGCTCAGAGTCGACAGAAGAGTTATGCGGATAAATGCCGGTCCGAGCTTGAGTTTCAGGTAGGCGACTTTGTGCTTTGAAGGTCTCTCCTTGGAAAGGAGTGATTTGATTCAGGAAGAAATGCAAGTTGGGACCCTGATATATTGGTCCATTTCGGGTGATCGCGAAGATAGGCAGGGTAGCCTATCGATTGGAATTGCCAGAAGACTTGGGACAGATTCACGACACTTTCCATGTGTCGCAATTGCGGAAGTGTATAGCCGATGAGTCGGCAATGGTTCCATTAGAGGATATTCAGGTGGATGCAAGCCTGAATTATGTTGAGAGACCAGTGACAATCAGAGATCGGAAAATCAAAGTTCTGAGGAACAAGGAGGTACCTTTGGTCCGGAGCGTGAAATGCGCGAGCAGCATCCGAAGTTATTTGTAGAGCGAAACTTCGAGGGCGAAGTCTAGTTCTAGTGGGGGCGAATTGTAACAGCCCAGAATTTCCAGGTATTTATTATTGGTGTATTTTTGGAAATTATGAGTGGACTCGGCGAGTTGGTGCTCAAACTTGCCGAGTAGGATTGCGATTTTGGACACGGGTTCGCATCTGGACTCAGTGAGTCCAAGAGTGGACTCGGCGAGCCCACGTTGTGTAACGAAACCCTAATTCCCAGGGTTTGAGACCTATTTAAAGGGGCTTATGGCCATCATTTGCGGCCACCAACCCCTAGAGAGAAACCCTAAAGAGATTTGAGCGTTTTGGGAGAGAAAAGAGGCCATTATTGACCTTTGGAGCTTGGTTTGGCAAGGCAAAGGAGATTCTAGCTAAGAGAAGGCAAGGGATGTGGACATTCTGCGATTTTGGAGCTCAGAGCATCATCTTGGAGGTATATCTTGGCTTCCTTTTTCGTTTTTATGATGAACATGGGGGTTTAGGGTTTCTTGACCCCTTTGTTGGCTAGATTTGATGTCCATTTCGTCCCTAATCATGATAAGGCTTGAGATGAGATCCATAGAGGTCCAGAAGAGCTGTATTCCCTAAGCTTTATGAGTGTTCATGAGAGTATTGGCCTAGAGTTATGAGATATGGGGCTAAAACATCATTTATGAGCAAATAGTTGTTCTTTGAGCCCCAAGGTTTGGACTTTACGTGATTATCATGCTTGGGGAGGCCAGATCTATGAATGTATCGAACAGATCTGACCTCAGGAGTGAGTTTGAGTTATTGCATGGCATGGACTCGCCGAGTCCGAAGAACAGACTCGGCGAGTAGCATGAAGATTGCCCAACACCACTTAGCGAGTGGTCTTGCCGAGTTGAGGGATTGACTCAGTGAGTCAGGGAGAGTCAGAGTGGGTTGACAGGTGGACTGAGTCAAGCTGGGACTCACCGAGTTGTTCTTGTGACTCGGCGAGTTGAGTCGTGGAGGCCCCACAACTCATGCCAGGTGGAACTCATCGAGCTAGGAGAATGCTCATCGTGTCAAGTGAGAATCCCAGGGAAACAAGTGTATGCGCATAGACTCGCCGAGTCGCTATAGTACACTCGCCGAGTCCGATCAAAGTTGACCGTTGACCATTGACCAGTGTTGACCTATGTTGACTTGTTAAGGGATAGTCAACCTTAGTTGTGAAGTGTTATTTAAAGATGTATTGTGTTATAGGAGGACTATAGATCGGGAGATCGAGCACGAGTGATTTCAGGGACTTACGAGTTACCGAGATACGCGAGGTGAGTCTTCTCACTATACTTTACCTTGAGTAGGTAACTAGAGTTATGTGATACAGTGTTCGTATGCTATATATGTGTTATGTGTTGCGCTGCATTATTGTATGTGATTTATGTTGTGCATGTTTACAGAGTTAGAACCTGAGGGTTCATAGAGTTTGGGTGCACGGACCCACAGAGTTATAGCCTCGAGTGACTAATATGTGTTATATGTGGTATTTTGGGCAACTCACTAAGCTTTGTGCTTACAGTGTTTGGTGTTATTTGTTTCAGGTACTAGTGACGACCGTGGGAAGGTGCCGGCTTGATCAGTACATACGTACGGGATTTTATGATTATGAGATCTTGGGATATTTGTATAACTTGGATTGAATTTCAAACATGGTTGTTTTATGAATACAAAGTGAATTATGTTTTTATAAAACTTGAAAATTTTGTTTTGAATTTTACGGTGTTACATTTTTCGTCTTGCCGGTTTCTTGCATCTAAATTATCAAGAATAACAAAGTCAATTAACATAAATATATACAAATAAAATAATCAATACTTAGTTGGAATCATACAATGTCATTAATGAGTCCAACATATCCTTTTCTGCTCAAATGATTATTGTATTTATGATGTGCATGGGTATTTTTAGCTTTCCTACTTTTCTCCTGCATTAGAAACATTAAATTTGTAACTACAAACTTTTAACTTTCCACTTTTTTGTAATTCTATAGGATACAAATGCATATAAGAAAAGTTTAATGAACCTCCCACTTTTTTGTAACTCTATGGGATACAAAAACTTTCCAGTCTTCTTTCTTTATAAACGGATAATCATTCAGAGGTTTGAATAGGTTTGCCTTGGGATCTTTACTTTGGTTCTTAATGAACTTGACATATAGATAATGTTTGAAGTTCCTCCATTTCTTCCCGATCGATTGGAGAGTTTGCTTCCAGCTCTTTGGGTCAACTTCAAACTTTCCCTGAAACATAAAAAAGGGTTAGTCCATAACCAGGGACAAAACAGATCTGAACAGGAACAAAAATAGAAACAGTGGATAATATAACTTTGTTAAAAAAATAGGGACACAAACAGATCTGAACAGGGACAAAACAGATCTGAAAAAAGGTAATAATATGAAGAAATAGAGACTTACCAAAACATATTGCAATAACCCTTCCTTTACTTCATCACTAACTTCCAACCAAGACTCATAGGTTATGGGAACCATTGTTCTTGCAACCAAACCCTCAAAAGTAAACAATTTTGTGGCTTCCTTTCCAACCGGGACACCTTTTTTTATTGTAAGTTACTACAAGTTTCACTTTATTAACTTTTGCCTTTGTTTTTGGACCTCTTTGTTTGGAGTCCTCAGCGTGATCAAAAGCTGAATCCGATTCCATGTCACAAAAACACAACCTGTTTCAACAAGATTCAAATAAAATTAAGTACATTGTTATCTGTTGCAGTTGGAAAAAAATTAATCGCATTCAAAATATGAAATAAAAACATACCAAAAACTTTATTATTCTGCAAAAAAAACATTTAAACTAATATGCCCTCGCCATTCGGGCGCGTACACAAAAAATCATCATCATGGTCTAATAAAGCGGAGTCTTGTGTTAATCAAAAGTAGAATTAAATTCCAACATGTCATCAGTTTCACCATTTGATCCATACTTGTACATCCTATGTGGTGTGAATCCAACAACATGCAAATTCTCATTGTTGATCTTGAACATAAAAAACCAGTTTGACTTGACTAGCTAATATGAAGGGTTCAGACTTCTGACCAAGACTATCAACGTTAACTACCGTGAATCCTAAATCATCCCTTTTTACTCCACGACTATCAAACCAATCACACATGAATATAGGAATAGTAAACATACGATAATCAAGATCCCATATCTCCTTTATACGACCGAAGTAAGTGACAGCACCATACACAAGATTGGAGTCTTTTGCACTAGCAATCTACATAGTATGTGCAACTAAAGATACTCCACTGCATTGAGTTGTTCTAGACTCATCTCGAGATGTTGTATGAAAATGATACTAATTTATGGAAAAACCGCTATATTTACTAACAGCAAAATTAGGCCCTTTGGCCAAGCAACAAACATCATCACAAATATCTTCCCCGTTAGCCAACCGTTTTCCAACCTATTAGAAAAATATCTAATTAATGTAATTTAAACAAAATAATTAAAAATATTGTAATTCTAACAATCTTATTTTAAAATTAAACCTCTTTTTAAACCAACTAATAAATGTCTGACTATGTTGGCTCTGCAACCATGTACTCTTGCGAGTGTGACAGGGGTTAAGATCCCTCAATTCCAACATATGTTGCCTGAAGTGTATTACAAGTTAGACGAATGCTTTATATGATAGATAATGGTATAAGAATATATAGTTTCATGTAATTCTTACTATATATATGTCTCCACAACAATAGTGTTTTGTAATACATAAAGATGAGCTTGATCAAGTAACTGAGCATCTACAACATCGATTGTAGCCTTTGATTAAGGCTTGCCACTGTGGATTCTTTCATCAACACATTCGTGAGGATTGCCAATTGATTTCATGTTTTTTAAGTAGTCTAAAATAATTCTAAGGCCTCCTTCGCCACATAACACTCTGCAATGCAACCCTCGGGTTGATGATGATTTCTTACATACCCTTTAAGTGTTTTCACGTATCTCTCAAATGGATACATCCACCTAAAATGAACTAGGCCACACAACCTCACCTCTCTAACTAAATGCAACATAAAGTGAGTCATGATATCGAAAAATGATGGAGGAAAGTACTTCTCTAACAAACATAACGTTAATACGATGTCACTTTGCAACTTGCCTAGCGTACTAACATCAACAACTTTACTACACAACTCATTGAAAAAATGACACAAGCTTAGGATTGTTCTCCACACCTTCACATCTAACACCCCTTCGATTGCGAAGGGAGAAGTTGTTGCATTAGTACATGACAATCATTAAACTTCAAACCATTCATCTTTGAAACATCATCCGACACGAGATTCTTGAAATTAGAGAAATGCCAATGAGGAACTTTTATGTTAGATAGGGTATCATAAAATAGATGTTTCTTTGTGGAATTCAGTGTGTACTTGGCAAACGGAAGCCAATGTCGATCCCCTTTTGGTTGAGGTCATAATTCAGTCTTAATGCCCAACGCTTCAAAATCTTGTCGTGCTTTTAATCCATCTTGTGAGGAAAATTTAACGTTGTCCCATAAAGAATCTCGATCACATTTTTTCTATGTGCATGAGATCTAACTAATGGCGAACAAGCAACTTCTTCCAATATTCAAGTTCAAAAAAAATTTGACTTTTTATGCCAAAATTTAGATCTCTCATCGATACTTTCTCTTCTTCTTCTGTGACTTTTCCTTCTTGGGAATTTACTTCTTTGACGCTCCCTTCTTTGATTTTATCTTCTTTAACTTTATCTTCTTTGATCCTACCTTCTTTGACTTTATCTTCTTACCCCATGTAGTCTCAAATCCTGCTAGATAGTCATAAATATCTTCACCTATGATGGTCATGGCATAAAATCGTGCTCCTTTTGATTGTTGAAATGTTTTTTTCTTTTACGAAAAGGATGTTCAAGTGGTAGGAATCTTCTATGCCCAATGAAGCATACTTTTTTGGACTTCGGCAACCATTGTGAACAATTATTCTTTGAGCATATTAGACAAGCATAATAACCTTTGCTAACACACCCCGAAAGATTACCATATGTGGGAAAGTCACTTATAGTCCAAAGTAATATTGCTCTTAGATTGAAGTATTCTTTCTTATAAGAATAAAAAGTCTCAGCGCCAGTTTCCCAAAAGAGCCTTAGATCTTCTATCAATGGTGCCAAGTATACATCAATATTGTTACTAGGTTGGTTTGGCCTGGATATCAATAGAGTCAACATCATGAATTTTCTAGATATACACAAATAAGGGGGTAGTTTATATGTTATTAGGATAAACGGCAAACAATTATGCTTGGAACTTAATGAATTGTGTGGATAGATACCATCAACAGACAAGGCTAATCTAAGATTTCATTTTTCTTGTCTAAATTCTTTCCACGTGTTATCAACAAGCTTCCAAAAAGGGGTATCACGAGGATGAGTAAGCTTCCCATTATTGAACCGACCTTATGCATGAGAAGTTAAGTCATGTGCAATTTGTGGTATTGAAAACATTCTTCTAAATCTAGGGATGATAGGAAAATACCAAAAAAACTTTTGAAGGTACGTTTTTGGTTTTCTTCTTCCAACGAGAAGTGCCACAAGTTGGATATTGAGAAGCATCTTTATGTTCTTTCCAGAATAGAACATAATCGTTTTCACATGCATGAATCTTCTAATATCGTAGATCTACTCCTTTTAGCAACTTCTTGGACTCATATATTGAGCTAGGGATGGTATTGTTTGATGGTAAGATATCTTTTAGGACAAACAACAAAGCATCAAAACTAGCATCAGACCATCCAAACTGACCCTTCAAATGTTGGAATTTCATAATCCACTAAGTGCATTATACTTTGGCCCTACATAAAGTGGCTTATCACATTCTTCAAGAAGTGATTTCAACGAATCAGGTTCTTCGTTTACATATTTAAAGGCATCATGTAGCATATCCTTTGTATAAATAGCTTCAGGAGGAATGGAATTGTTAAGGCATCTAGAATCACTCTTGGGTTGTTTTTCTCCATGGAAAGACCAAATCTTATAATTCTCATCAAAGTCTTGGGCAAACAAATGATAACGGGCATTGTCAATTGAGTGGTGACACAAATTGATGCAATTTACACAAGGGCATGAAATAACATCTAACTTTGGATTATTACTTTGTGGAAAATATAGAAAAGCATTCACACCTTCATCATATGCATTTGATAATCTACTAGAGAAAATCCATGATTTATCCTTTAAAAATTTGGTTCTAGCCTACATAATTATTTACCATGATTACGCATGTTTAGGGACAAAAACTGTGCAAAAACAAAACTGTACAGGGGCCAAAACTGTACAGGGACAAAAAAAATTGTACAGGGGCCAATCTTGACAAAAAAAACTTGTTCAGGGGCCAATCATATGTCAAATACATGTTCAGGGGCCAATCCTTTACAAAATTTTATATTTGTATTTGTTGTACATGTGCAGGCTGACACAAAAACTAGGAAATTCAGAGACATGGTTTTGAAAATAGGGAAAAAAACGAGTAAATGAAATTTTTTGTTCTTATGTAACTATGTTATAATAATTAAATAACATCAATATTTAGTAGTATTTTTAGAATGTTTTTTATGGTTGTATTGGCCATTATTTGTTATGTTTTTTTCTTGAATTTTTAACATATTTAATCGACATAAATGATCAAATTAAAGCAAAAAAGGATGAGAAAGTACTAACAACCGAAAACTGTACAGTGACAAAAAAAATTATACAGTGGCCAAAACTTATGCAGGGACCAAAACTGTATAGGGACAAAACTGAAGCGGGGACCAAAACTGTGCAAACAAAACTGTATAGGGTATCAATTACCTTTTCAGCATCCATGTATTTTTATTTATTTATTTATTTAGTAAATTACTTTTTCAGCATGTTATTAGTATAAATCACTGTTTTCTTTTTATGGTAGTTCAGGATTGCGTGTTGTTCATATTACTTTTTCAGCATGTTATTAAGGGTAGTTTAGTCTTTTGTTTAGTTCAGGATTGCATGTTGTTCATATTACTTTTTCAGCATGTTATTAGGGATAGTTTAGTCTTTAGTTCAGCATGTTATTATGTGTATATGTTTGTTTATACTATTAAAATTTTGAATATGAGCCTGTTTGAATATTTTTATGTATTTGTTTTAAAATATTATGAAATTTTACAGAAAGATATATTAACAGATGTTAGTAAAGGAAAATTAAAAATACAGCATTGTACATTAAAGCCTAACAGTACTTGAAGTAAAATTTGAAAGTTAGAAATACTCAAGTTAATTGTAGAAAAATAAGTCATTATTTCACCAGGAGACATTTTTCTACCAAATTGGCAATCTTTAAGTTATGGCTCTTCCACATCAATAGGAGTAGAAATATACATGTCAGGGTTTTTAAGATGAAATGTTGAAATTGATAGGTTCAGGAGGTTGGAATTCAATTCCGCACTCATTTGCAACCAAATTCAGGATTGGAATGGAGTTGAATTCCAATTCTGGTCAAATCCCACAGAATCCGGCAAACCCAACAACTGAAATCCTACTGGAATATGCATTTTTCATGAACTTTCTTTGGATAATTATCAAATTCATTAAGGTTAGGGGTAATCTATGAATTTCAAGAAGCTTAGGTGTTGCTCATTTCTTTGAAGTAGTAGGGATTAACAAAGGAACTTTTCTGTATGATAGGTAGTCTCAAGGATTGACTCATTCAATGAAACTGATGAAATCCTATCTTCTCTTGTTGTATAAGTACTATAAATGTTTCAAGAACATAATTATGCTACTTGTTTGTCATCTTTTATACTATCAACTCATGATCTTGTGAAGGCATATATGTATGTTTGAGGATTCATGTCCATAATATTTAGAGTGAGAGATACTTTTAACCATTTTACTTGGCTTTAGATTCCTTGTAAAAAGCCTAACATTAGTTCTATTTCTTGACCCTGTATGTTGGTTCAACATTTGAATGATGTTGGTTCTATACCATTACAATTTACTTTAAAAGGTTAACATATGGGATGAAAGGAAGGTTCTTGGATTCCATGGTCAGAATCTGAAAGATGAAATGCTTGGTAATGTCCTCCCACTCCATTGACTACCAATGGAAAGACTTCTACTTCTACTCCTAACCCCATCAAGATAGTGAAAAGGGATGCCAAATCATTGAGACTTGTGAGTACCATATTTCGCTTCCTTTCTTATATATATATATATATATATATATATATATATATATATATATATATTGTAACATCTGTTTGGCTTGATTTGATATGAGTATTTAATAATATTGGTAAAATAAAATGAATGAAATCTTGCAGAAATTGGCAGTGGGGGATATCCCAGAAAAGATAATGAGTGCGATGCATGCAGTATGCCCCTGAACCTCATTTTAGACATATTGGCAGGTGAGGCTGTCAACTTGTCGCAACTGGTATGCCCCTGAACCTCATTTTAGATATATTTCCAAGGGTATTATCATCATTTTGACTCATTTTGTAGAACCTCATAGATCCATCTGGCTCTGAGAGCTCCGAAGCTGAAAATATTGGTATTCATAGAAAAGAAGGGGCCTACATAAATAAAAGCCTACTAACTCTTGGAACTGTAAATCCTCAATCATTCTCATTATTTTGTTAGTAAAGTGTCCAAGGGTAAAAGGGAAACAAGATTTGTGATAAATAATAAATTATCATAGGTTATATCAAAACTATCAAATAGGAGGGCTGCTCATATACCATACAGAGACTCAAAATTGACCAAACTTCTTTAGTCTTCTTAAAGTGGTCATGGCAGGTATTTATAAGTCTTTTATGCGACTTCCATATTTATTATTTATAGCCCATATATATTTTATTTATTTATTTATTATTATTTCAGCTTATTTTCACTGTTACTACCTCTTCAAGCAATTCAGAGGAGACACACAACACATTAAAATTTGCACATCATGCTAAACACATTGAAATTCAAGCAGCACAAAATAAGGTTATGAGCATTTGAATTATTTTCACTTGAGAGTTAAATCTCTAATCAAGAGTTTTGAAAGTAAAACGCTATATTTTCAGATCAATTCAACAAAATCCCTTATAAAGGGTGGATCCCGGGTATGATATATTATATTTATACTCCTTCAGAATAATATATATATTCTCAATTTATATTTTAATAAATTCTAGAGGTCATTTCCTAATGGGAAGTTAATGAAAAAGGGCTAGTGGTGCATCATCATCATGGTATCTGAATCTTTTTACATAATAAAGATTAAAAAGTTAGCATGTTTTAATGTGTATTAATGTTATTAAAACAGTATGTCCGAAGGGATACTGGTGGGAAGGGTAGAAGTGGTAAAAAAATGTAACGTCCTAATTTTCGAGGCCAAAAATTTCATTTTTAATTAACTTATAAAATAGTTTACCCAAAACATTTCCAATGTCATCAATTAATAAACCGTAACAACATGCCTCAAAACCATATCATCACTAGTAATAGAATCAGAGTACAATCCCATAAAAACTCAATGTGGAAATCATGTGTGTGTAATGCGCTGCTACACCGCCGACTCCTTCCCCTTGGATAAAGAGGTACCTGAAACCAAAACTGAAACTGTAAGAACAAAGCTTAGTGAGTTCCCCCATCATACCACATACCATACAATCATACATGTTGTCGGGCAATTCTAGGGTGCCAGACCTATCCATGTCAAACCATTCTGTGGTGTTGACTACCCGTGTCAAGCCATTCTGGGGTGCTGACTATCCATGTCGGGTCGTTCTGGGGCGCATGCCTATCCTCCGGTCTATCTCACCCAATCACGGGGACTATTTCACCCCTAATACTATCACATAATAACCTATCATAAACATGTTGTCAGATATATCTAGGGTGTCCGACCTACCCTTCAGTCCTAACAACTGATTAGAGGACTATTCCCCTCCTACTACCATATCACATAGACTATAGCATACTAGCACATAGAACATATCTAGTAGTAGCAAACTAGACAGTTATCACAAAGACAATCATCTCAACTGAAATCACTACTAGTGGGTCGGCCTTGGTGCCTTAGACCCACTTCTACTGGAAGGTAACACACCTCAATGTCGCGTAGTGTCTGTACTGTCCCCGACGTGAAAATCGACTTTCCTCGACTCCTCAATCCCTACACGAAAACTCGTCTAAGTTATCAATTCATACTCACAACCCCTACAAGGGTAAACTCAAATCCAGGTCAAAGTCAACCTCCAGTTGACTTGATTTGCCGAGTTGGTCTACCAACTCGACGAGTCCCTATTCCTCCAAAATGATTCAACCCCCAACTCTATTTGTCGCGTCTAGAAACAACTCGACGGGTTCTCCTTCAACCATAATATCAGGAACATCTTCAACTGACTCGCTGAGTTCACCCTTGAACTCGTTGAGTTCATCTCCCTCATAAGAATGTGTTCAGTATATGATTCGCCAAGTTATATGAACAACTCGTCGAGTCCATCTTCATGGGTTAGGAGATTGCCTTGGACTCGCCGAGTTTTCTCATACACTCATCGAGCTCCATGATTTCCAGGTCTATAATCAAATCCATCTTTGTTGAGTCCCCTTCTAGACTCAACCAGACTCCTCAAAACAACGAAGGTTGGGGAACCATTACCCGAATCGCCGAGTCTCAAGAACAACTCGCTGAGTCCACCAAGTCCATGTCCATAAACTTGATTTCTGTTGAGGTCATCTCATCCAAAGGGTAGATCTGACCTCTTAGGGTTGATATAACACGTAAAGTCACAAACTTTACATCCATGCATGGGTCTTTAAGCTCAAAAGGACCAAAAATGAGACCTACAAGATGCATGGGGTTCTCATGGCCATAGATTTGGCACCGTTATGCCATGAGACCCTTACAAAGTCCAAGATCTGAAGTTATAACTCCACATTACTCCCACACCCCGAAAATGGCTTAGAAATTCCCTAAAGATACCAAAACCAAGCCATAAAGTTGATTAAACACATGGAAAATCAATATTGAAATTTTTTACCTTAAATGAGTCGGAGATGAAACACAATCTCTGGATCGTCTAGATTCAACTGGAACTCCCAAGCTCCTTTCTTCTTCTCAAGCTTCACAACCACCAAAAAAGCCCAAAAAATGGCTTAAGAGCACTCAAACAAGACTAGGGTTTCAGTTTAAGGTCTTCTGGAAGTGTAAGGAACGATGGAGGCTGATATGGGAGGAGATAAGTTGTTTAAATAAGGTGCAAACCCTAAAATTTAGGGTTTCACTCCGACAGCTCCTACTCCCCGAGTCGGTCTCCCAACTCGTTGAGTAGGTCACTTAAACCCCCGATGAAAGATGAGTATACTCGACAAGTTGGGCCTCTAACTCATCGAGTCCCAGAGTAAAGCATGAAGTTTTCTCGAATTAAATACATACCAGGAATTGGGTGTTACAAGAAAAGTCAACATATGTTCAGGTCCATAAACGTGATGATCAACAGCCTATTTCTGGAAGTGTTGTATTGGAGGAAGGACGGTGTATCTTATATATTATTACTCTTCACTCTTTTTTTCTCCAAAATTAAATTGTTAACATATTTATAAAATTATGAAGGGAAAAGAAAAGGAAATACCCCTTGTAATTTTTGGGAGAAAGAAGATTTTGTTGTTGAAGGGAAAAGAAAAGGAAATACCCCTTGTAATTTTTAAATGGCTAACTCTTTTATTAATTTAAAAAGAAAAAAGAATATTAATAAGTAATTAAGTAATAACTACCATTTTCAGATAAGCAGTGGTTTATCATCTGTGAAAAATTCCCATGGTTCTGGTGCTCCAAAACAAAGGGAGGGTCAGAGGAGTAGTGGAAGGGTGACTAGAAGCATACTTTTCATACTTACCAAGTTTGAATTATCTAATAAATTTCAATACAAGTTCCTAAACAAATTAATAATTATACAAGAGAGGCCAAATATTGGAGCAATTGGATTGCTAGTGATTCTTAACAAATAAAGGTTTACTTTCTATTTGATTAGTATTGGGGGGCGCGGGGGGGGGGGGGGGGGGGAGTTACCCTCACTTTTTTATAAAAATGTTATATATATATATATATATATATATATATATATATATATATATATATATATATATATATATATATATATATCATAAGTTTTAGTTTTACAAATTTTACTTACTTGGATTGTTATTTGTGGTGTTGAAGTTATGTTGATTTAGTGATAAGTTGCTTGGGACTCCACTAGACAAATGATCTTCCTAGTGCAATGATACAGGTAATGATACTTATGTGAAAATACGATTATGCCCTTCTTAATAGCAGCCTACAGGAACTAATGTACTGATAATTGGCTACTTGCTTTATATGTGTGACAGAGTTGGTTGACATTGAAACATGATGGCTTGTTTTTAGCAACTATTTTTGGTGGAGAAACACTAAAGTTAGATTTATATTTTTTTTTCTTGCAAAATGGAAGTTTACACAGGAGGAAACCATGAAAAGAGCAGTTATAATCGACAATCGGAGGAAAAAACCCAACTAAGTGCAAGCATATACATGAGGAGAAAACCCAACTAAGAGCATCGGTTTCCTTGAAATGTTACCTTGTGCTCAACTTGAGAAGCTTCAGAAGGTGAGAAACCCTTGAATGTGTTCAGTTTATCATCGATTTCATGGATACCATACGCCTCTTCCCTTGATTCTTCTCTTGCTCTTCTGTTACTTGGTTCTAGCAAATAGAGATGAAAGTTAGTTCTCTGGCCAACCGGGGAAGTTTCAGCAGGAACACCAAGCTCAAGTGACTTCTCCAATACCTTAACAGGACCTAGGGAACATAAAATTGAATAATCTCCAACGATGGCAGGAGAGCCCAAGCTCGTCGGCGATGCAAAGTCAGCCGGAAGAGAAGGAACCTAACGTCGTCGGAGGGGATGTTGTCTGTAAGGGGAGTCACAGATTGATTGTAGAGAGTGTATTGAGTGATGATCAGTGAGTGTTTTGATCTTTGTTGAAAAGCCCTAGATATTTTAGCAGATACCTCGATTTTTGAAACAAGAGCGCGTCTAGTTAAAATTAAAAGGCAACGGTTATAAAGGGCGCACGTTTAATGTAAAGTGCCCTCCGTGTTTTTGATTTTTTTTTTCTTTAAGACACTAATCTAAGGGCACACAATAATGCGTGACCTAAACGCTTAAAATTTTTGAACAGAGGACACCATTTTAAGGCCACTCCGTTTTGCGTAACATAAATCACTGAGTGTCGTGGATTACGCGTCGTAAAAGACTATTTTTCTAGTAGTGGTTTTTAAATGTTCGGACAAATCTAAAATAGTGTTTTGATTATAATGAAAATGAATTTTTTATCCTTAAATTTTGGGATGTTACAGGCGGATAAATGAACTTCAAATCTCGAAAAATAATTTGTGTCGGGCATGTTTGAAATTAGGATTCAGAATAATAATAATGCTATGATATTTCTTGGATTGTGATTATATCACTTTCAGAAATTTGTAATTTATCCCTTATAGCTTGGGGTACACGAATTTGGAAGTGGGACTGTAACATTTCGTTTATTAAATAAATAAATAGATAAAATTAATAAATGAATAGCAGCCCTAAATGCGGAATAATTTAGCAAGGCATTGGTTTTGAGGGTTAAAAAGTCATAATTGATAGTTTGGGGGTTAAAATGAAAATTTCAGATTAGTTTGTAAAGAATTTTGAAGGCTGATGGCTGTTTGGTAAATTATGGATTTAATTTGAAAAGGAGTATAGAAGTCAGGGTATGATTGGAAATTGTTGGACTTAATATGAAAGTATTTATAGGAGCAAGGGATAAATGGTAAATTTTGGATTTAAATTGAAAAGATTGTGAATGGGAGGGACCGGAGCTGCCAAATTCATTTACTGTTTTGAATTAAGTCACGGGACTTAAACTCGTGCCTTCCATTCTTGGTTGAAGGTGTGTCATTGAGCAAACCCTAACCCTAAAACGTTGCTAGCTGCTACCTTGTGCTCTTCTTCAACCGCCACTGCTTTCCTTGCCGGCGAAGTCGAGAATTGCGAGACGAGCCGACCGCCACCCTTCCACTTGCTACGTCGTCAAACGCTGCCATCCACAACCCTGCTGCTGGACATCGCGGGCATCTGGAAGAGCACCGAGACCACATCGATGAGTTGTAGGATGTAAGAAACCAGGAAACTTCCAGTAAGCCAAACCACCATCTCTCTCTTCTCTCCATCGTCCCTTGCGGTGTTTGAAGTCATGTACGCCATGGTTGCCATCGGTGGCCTTTTTGGCCACTATTTTCGTCTATTCCGGTGATGACAGCCACCTGAGAGGAGGCTGAATATGAGCATGTTTCAAGTATTTTGGTTGTTTTCGATATTTGTGGTGTAGTATGTGAGTTATTTGGCTGAAAAAAACCCACCGCCACAACCATGAGGTGGTGGCTGCCACCGTTTGCTGCCGCCACCAGCCACCATGTAGAGGTGACTGTGTGCGTGTAGTATGGTTTGTGAGTGTGTATGTTCTATTGATAATTATTTTATCAATTTTGTTAGTCAAAAGTGAAGAAGATCGCCCCCACCACTGTGAGGTGGTGGCTGTCGTCGTGTGCCGCCGTCGACCACCACCGACCGAGGTGGCAGTGGGTGGTGCTCGACCTAATGAAGCCCTAATTGACCCAAAAACCTAATCATTGGACTAATTAACTTGTGTTTGGGTGGAAACCCTAATTAGGGTTTAGAAAACCCTAATTTTAGAGATGTTAGTTTTGGATTCTCAGGATCCGCATTGAAGGCGTTAATTAAATTCTAAATAATACATAATAATGCCCATATAATTATCTTAACGTAATATTGGGACTAATGGGTTAAGTCCTTAATGGGTTAAGTAAGAACACTTTACCCTAATTGTCATTTCATGTGAGAAACCCTAATTATAATTAGGCTTCAAGTTGGGCTTTCCTTTTAGGCTTAAGTGTTTTGATTCTTGTTGGGCTATCTGAGAACAAGTATATGGAATATTATATTTGGATGGGTCTTAGGGTAGGCCCATGTAAGGGGTTTAGGCCCAATTTGGAAAATTAGGCCATATATGGGCCTTGGTTGATTGTTTGATTTTTGGGTGTTTAGAGGATGAGTTGGGCCTTGGTCTTGGACCAAGATATGTTAAGGGTAAAAGGTTCTTTTACCCCAAGGGTGTGTTTATGGTTAAGAATTGGATCCCGAGTGTTAATTGGGTTTATTTTGATGTTGACAGTTTAGGAATTTGTCAGCCAACAGCCAACAACTAGGGATGGTCTGCAGTGCGAGGTGAGTTTCCTCCTGGTTTGAACGGGTTGAAGGCACCAATGTCGGAGCATGTAGTTTGTATTTTCTTGATAGGAACACAAAGTGTGGGCGGGGCCCGTATCTTATTATTACCTGAGTATATATATCAGTCAGATTGTTGGATTTCTATACTTGTTGTCTGTGTGATACATGTATGTAATGTTAGGAATGTGTGTGTGGGTGAGGCTCATATCTCATAGTCAACAGAGTGTGGGCGGGGATCGTATCTCCTAGTTAGCTAAGTGTGGGCGGGGCTCGTATCTCATAGAGTGTGGGCGAGTCCCGTATCTCATAGAGTGTGGGCGAGTCCCGTATCTCATAGAGTGTGGGCAACCACCGTATCTTAATATTAGCTGAGTGTGGGCGGGGTCCATATCTTATAGCATTATTTGAGTACGTATATAGGATTGTTTGATAGATCTAGCTATACTTGTTGTATGCGTGATACTTGTATGTATGTTTAGTAGCTGATTGTGGGTGGGGCCCGTATCTTATAGTTAGCCGAGTGCGGGCGGGGCCCGTATCTCATAGTTAGCCGAGAGTGGATGGGGCCTGTATCTCGTAGTCAGCGGAGTGTGGGCGGGGATCGTATCTCCTAGTTAGCGGAGTGTGGGCTGGGCCCGTATCTCCTTGAGTGTGGACGAGGCTCGTATCTCCTAGTAGCATTATTATGTGTATGGTGGGAGACTCACTAAGCTTTGTGCTTATTGTTTTCAGTTTTGGTTTTAGGTACTTCTAGTAGTAACGGGGAGAGCTCGGGATGATTGCAGTGAATGCACCATTTGTTTAGCCTGGAATGTTTATACTCTGATATATATGATAGATGTTTATGATATTTTGAGATACACGACTTATGATTTTTATATGATGTTTGATAACTATGGTTTTCTTAATGATTTAAAATGAAATTTTTAAACTGTATTTTTGGGATATTTCAGGGATAATCCAAGAAATCTGATTTAGATTGCACGCCTAAGCCAAACCTTAAACACAAAATACCTTATGATGTTATGTGTTCTTGAGAGATAGAATAATTGATAATGATCAATTTCGTATATATGAAAAATCAACCATTTTCCTGAATAATTACCTTGCATTTATACAAGGAGGGAAAATTAGTTAAGTATTTGTTACACCAAATTGCCACCAAAAGGGGTAGTTTTAGGACATAACCGAAGCCTACATCACCATGATTTCATTAGTGGTTAAGTGTGGATAATTTTGAGGAACCACCGCTAGGAACTCTGCCCCTTTGACCCCGCAAGAGGCGCTGCCCCTAAACCCTACTAAAGGCACTGACCCTTGGAACCCTATACCCAGGGGATCTGCCCGGGGACCCCCATACCCTTGAGTTTGCATTTAACATCATGGGTGTGCACCCCGCACCTCCAATCTCAAATGGTTAACTGAACCCAACCCATCTCGATAACAATAATAATTACACTAAAATATGTTGATAACACTAAAATTATCAACATGACACTTTCGCGTCGCGATCTTATAGATGTCACGGTGCTATCTTCGTAAGAGTTAGAACTTCATCGCAATAAAAAGCTTGTTCGCGACATAAAGTAATAATTTTCATGTCGGAGATGGTTAACTAGTATCACATATTTGTACCTTCCCATTTTAACAATGATTGCATAATAATTGTTGGTTTTGCTCCATGTCGAATGTGTAGGCCATACTTATTTGTATGTCACATCTCTTGCCTTTTTCTCGTAAGAATTCATCATATTCTTGCATTTTGTCATGCCTTAAATGGAGAATAATTGAAAAAAAAAATAAGAATCATTGAAAGTCGGATTGCCTCTCGATCAACATTTCATTTTGTGCGAGTCTCGATCTGGACTCCCAAATTAATAAACTTATAATAAATTTGTTGTCAAACCATTCATTGCTTCTAATATTCCTTTGACTTGATTCGTAAAAATCGAATATTTGTTGCTATTTTTAGCAACTCGAGCTTGTTCTTATATATCTCCAAAATTTCAACAAGGATTGTAGTTGGCTTGACACTATTTAGAAAAGGATAGCACTTCAGAACTTCCTTAAGAGACGAAACTTTCACCCCATGTTTTAGAATAACAACTACTGCAACAGTAATTTGTGTCACTACAAGTAGATTTTCACGTGTTTCGTGGATTTCAACTTTGAATTTTTCTTGTTCTTATTCCATTAGCCTTTCGATAACTTGGAAATCATTTTTGAATAAAAAAAATCCTCTTATTTAAATAATTCACACTTTAGAACGTTCTCCAAAGATGGAATTGTCACTCCATCAAGCGGAACACAAACTGGAAATTCGGGAAGTCGTGTCGCTAACATGTAGTATCGCGTTGCGAAATCTAGGTTTTGGCTTTTTGATGTTCTTAGTATACGCCTTCTGTTAGTAACCTCACTAGCTCCTTCAAATCATTTTCACGATGAAATGGCTCATCTTTAATTTGATTATCTTCTAGCTCCAGTTCTTATATCACTTACTTAAGAAAAGCATCAAGAGCATTGACACTCGAAAAATACATTAAAAAAAAGACTATAAAATAAACTATATATAAAATCTAATCAACAAATAAATAATCCGAACTAAACGTAATTGTTCTCCCTAACAACGGCGCCAAAAGCTTGATATGTTTAGTTTAGTCTATAAAATACACTTTAAATATCTTGATGCCAAACATTTGATGTGTTATTTATATACTAGAAATTATTAGGTTTAAATTTATAAAATCCTAATCTATCGTCGCTAAACCAATACACATTACTGGTAGTGGTCCTGATTGTGAAATAATATAGTTTTGGTAAGACTAGACGTCAGAACATAAGGAGAAAGATAGAGAAAGATAGGGAATAAGAGAATTCAATTCAAATATATTCAAATGCTAATTAAACTATAGACGATAAAAGTAAAAAGGGAGGTTTTAAAGAGATGAGAATTCAATTCAAATACATTCAAATGCTAATTAAATTATAGATAATAAAAGTAAGGAGTTGGACTAACACAAATAAAAAATAACTCAGAGACAAAATATATAAATGTGTTTTCATATAGATTTAATTGAGTGCAATGACCAATTTCTAACGTACTAGATGTCTTGTCGGAAACTAAATTGTATAATTATAAACACAATTATCTAACCAATTATAATTACATTCATGTATTGAGAGATTCGATCTAGAATTCAACTTCAAAGATCAAAATCAATTAATCACATAACCCTTTGTTTTGTCAAACACTAGTCATAATCATTTAATGGTCATAAAAGAATTATAATTCAAGCTTATAAAACAAGATGAATTGTCTACTCCTGCTAACTCATTCGTAAGTAATAAAAACAAAAACTTTAACATATAAAGATTTTTAAGGGTGTGGTGCGTCACAAGGGGCGGAGCATATTAAGAGCTAGGGGGGCTATGGCTCTTCTGTTTTTTTTGCTTATAACTAGTTTTATCTACTGATTTTTATACATATTAGACATAAAATTATAAAATTTAGGCTTTAGCCCCTGCTGGTTTCTTTTAAGAAACTATAGTTTTCGTTTCGGCCCCTCCAAATAATTTGTTCAAGCTCCGCCACTGTGCTTCATAATGTATTTTCTATGCAATTTTTGTTTTTCAATCCTTTTCAGCTTCTTTCAGCTCAAGATTATTCCTTTTTCTCCATGCCATGAAATTTTCCTATGTTAATCAAATACAAAATATTTTGAGTATCTTTTATCTTTAATTATATAAATTAAGCTCTAAATATTAAGATAATTACCCAAGGCTACAACATAGAATGACCTTGGAGTAAGGTTGTCCATCATTGTATCGATGAGAGTAAGAGTAGGTTTGTAAGATGAAATTCTAGCTCGTCCCAATACTTCCATAACATATTTCTTTCGACATAAAAATAATTCACTTGTATGGAAGGAAGACACTATGGAAGGGTCGAATGAATCGTACACACAAAATAAAAACATATCGATGTACATGTTTGTAGAGGTTTAGGATTTACTAATAAGTTTAAACCTAATAATAATGAGTTTTTTAAAAATTTATTTCTAAAAAATTATCATAGACACGATATCAAAACTGCACAGATGAATGTGAATATTTTTTTCCTTACATGACATGTCGCGTGTCGCACAGATGAATGTGAATATTTTTTTCCTTACATGACATGTCGCGTGTCGCACATGTTAGCAACTTTCTTAGGTTGTTATAACCAACCAAGTTGTAATGGGTTAATGAGTAAAATTAAGAAACATTAAGAACTAGTTTAATATGATTAAAAATTAAAGGGATAAATTATGAAAAAAATAATTGTTTTTAGATAAAACTGTAAAAATGGTCTCTGAGGTATGTATTTTTTTTTTTCAGGTTTTGATCCAAGCCCTAACTTTTTGGATCAGTGAAACTTTTGAGCTAGTTTCGTTGCATATATGATCCCTCTGAATATTTAAATGACTGTAATACCCTTGTGGTATCTATTTTTCATTTTTCTTTTATTTTTTAAAATATTATACTTATTTATTTATTTTAATAATTAAAAATTAGAAAGGGCCCACCTCTCTCTCTCTCTCTCATGCAATTCTTCCAAGACTGTATATCGCTTTTGATTTCACAAGAACATAATTTTTTATTTCAAATTTCCTGAGAATTGATGTATTAGGAATTGATACACACAACATGGGATGCATACACACGAGATGCGCTTTCTTTTTCCAAGAAAAAGCGAACTGAATTCTTCAATACTATCAACCTCTCGATGATTATGAGCACTAAAAACCTAACTGGTTTAGACCCAACTTCACCTTCTTCTAGGAATCGAATTAAGAACATAAAGCCCCCATATTTTTCACATGTTCCTCCCAAGAGGGGGAGGGAGATGATCCTGGGTTTTCAAGTTCCCATCATCGATCTTCTTCTCCAACGCAAAGATGGATCCTTCATCGATTATGTTTCCCCCAAAATTTACACCACCGTAGTCCAAATATGAGGATTATTCATCGTTCCACATCTCGTCTCATTATCGCCTTCAAAACTGGATCCTAATCGATCTAGTTGTTATCATTGATGATCATCAATTGATATGAAAATTTTAAACCCTCAAATGATCCAGGTTAGCCATAGTAGACCTTTAGACCCAACATCTCATTTCTCTGTTCTCTGGACAACATCCCACCCATCAATCAAAATCGAAACTCATAGCAAACTTGATCAAACATAAAAATCAGATACAAAAATTTGATCATGTCGATGGGATGAAGATGAACCGGCAATGAACTGATGAACCGTTAACGGTTGAATTACATTCGAGAGGTTTGAACGAGAGGGGTGGAGGATATATTAAAAATCTTGATTAATCGAAATATGCCTACCTTCAAGAACCAAACTCTTGTTCTTCTTCATAGATTAACACCCTACTCCCGAGTTCACTAAAAGAAAGAAAGCAAGAATAAGGAGAGAAAAGAAAAGAAAGGCAGCGGAAAGAATAAAGTATTCCGTGCTCCCGAGATCGAAAGAAAGGATTTATTTTAGGCGCTCCCAAGTTGAAAGGAAAAGAAAAGAAAGTAAAAAAAAGACAATTATATCCTTCATGTTATTGAGTAAATATTAGGTGTTTACAACCCTACATCCCTACATCCATTCAACACCCCCCCCCCCCCCCCAACCCCAAAGAAAAACCAAGCCTCCCCTCCTTACCTCACCTTAAAACATCAATAAAACATTTTTTTTAATATAAAGTAAATTGTAAAAAGAAAAAACCTCATGTCACATCATGAAATGAGTGACATAAAGCTCAATCTAGTAACTGTCAATTGTTTTCAAGATGCAAAACGAAAACCACAAACAACTCAAAAAAAAGAACCAAAATCATAAACGCATAAGATCAATCCAGTAACAATCACCCTTCAATCACGTGTACCCATCATATCTTTGAGGAGACCCATCTGTATCTGAAAGGGACAAATGAATAATGTCCTAGCTTTTACTTGATTTGCTGCCAAAAAATTTAGAGCCCTCGGTAATTTATGGGGTTCCAAACAGATCAACTCCAATTCTCTATAAATTTTTTCCCCTATATACTCCCGAGGATAAGCTCTATCAAATATTATATTACCCTCCCTGATAGCAGCAACCACATTATCAACCGATTTCATTATCTCCGAGTTAAAATCTTCTTCTTCTTCAAACTTCCTCTTTTTACTCTTACACTTCTTTGCACTTGAAGACTGCTCTTGTGAAAAAGGAGTTGGAATAACCTCATGAATGTCATCATCAACATCAACATATTCGTTCTCCAAATGAACTTCATTGTTAGCTAACAACTCATCAACTTCTTTAATTGTTTATACTTGAATTTTTTTCATTCTTATTTAATCGGACATTTGTTTCTTTCGCTGTTTCAGCATGTGCACCAAATGCCCTATCCCTTGCAAATAATACCAACATATCATCGAAGTTTGCCACCTTTTTTGTCTTTAACGGTGCAGCCTCAGGTTTTGACTGTTTAACAACACAAAAATAACTAATATTGCAAACGATAACATAAAATATTTAAAAAGATAACATAGACATAAAAGGAACACTTATAGGCGGAATACCATATGCTAACTGACGAAGTGCGGCCGTGTATTTTTGTAAGGGAGTGAAAACCGGGTGTACCTCTAGCATCGTAGCGTTGTTGAAAAAAATTGCACTCCCTCGTTACATCTTCAACTATACGTTCATATAAAGCTTTGAACATTCTGAAGCACCTACGAATATAATACCCTTGATTAGTGGCATTCTCTTGAAAATAGTCTTGTACTAAACGTTGGTTGGCTTCTTCACGATTTCTGAAAATATATCTTCGTGTTCTCCGTTGAGAACTTGCAGTTGCGTTATTGCATAAAGCATCGTATGTTTGTTCCGCCATTTGAGCACACGCAACAGCGGCAAAAAAAAATCTGAAATTTTTCAGAAGATAAAGAAGATGACATTTTTTAGAGAGATTGGTAATTTTTAAAATTCTTTTGTAACGACCCATTTCCGGTATGTTAATTCCTTGGTATTTGTTTTGAAGTTTTGCAAGAGGGACTCGGCGAGTTCATAGCCTGACTCGCCGAGTAGGGTCGGGGTTTCGAGCACGTGTTAGCTGGAGACTCGGCGAGTCCATATTCCGGACTCGGCGAGTCTGTCCGTCTGGGTGAAACCCTAAATCCCCGGGTTGCCCACTATTTAAGCCACCTTATGGCCCTCATTCTCGCCTCCTTCACCCTCAGAAGCTGTGAGAAAAACCCTAGTTCATCCTTGAGTGTTTGTAAGTGATTTTGTGTGCATTTGTGAAGGTTTGAAGAAGGAGAAGAAGAAAGGAGCAAGGAGAAGGAGTGTAGAGCCGAGATTCAAGAGAAAGCAAGATCTCTTTGAGGTATTCTTCTAGTTTCTTTCCCTTTTTATGCTTAAAAGCCCTTTTTAGATCTAGTTGATGCCTTTCTCAAGCCTTATGTTGATATGGAAGCCTTATCATGCCGAGATATCCTTAGATCTGTGTATTTAGGATTTGTAGAAGCCCAGATCTACTGCCTTTTTGGAGCTATTTTGCATATTAACCCTAGATCTACCCCTTTTATGCATCTTTTAGCCTTTATTCCCTTGTTCTTGTGTTTGTGCACGTAAAGTTGGAAACTTTACGTGGTAAACCAGCTTATTGGACTCAGATCTATCATTTGTATGTTTTGGATTCGAGCAGAAACGAGTGTAGAATAGTTGCATAGCGTTGAATCGGCGAGTCGGAAGAACGACTCGGCGAGTCGAGTCGCGAGTCCCCGATTCCTTCCTTTTGAGCGGTGACTGTCGTGTGGGACCAGTGAGTAGTAAGGTGGACTCCGCGAGTTGAGGGTAGACTCAGTAATGGAGGGACTCGACGAGTTGTTCATACAACTCGGCGAGTCCAAGGCAATCTTCTTATGTTCAAGAACAACTCGTCGAGTTGTTCATATGACTCGGCGAGTCGGATGAAGATTGTCTGAGTTCTTGGATCGAGAGGGTACTCGTCGAGTCGATGCCATACTCGACGAGTAGCAGCGAGTAGGGTTGAGGTGTGAGAGTAGAGACTCGGCGAGTTGGCGGCCCAACTCGGCGAGTCAGGTCAAATGAGAGTTGACTGTGACCAAGGGTAAAATAGTCATTTTACCCAAGTGCAATGTTTAGTATTTGATTGAGTGTGTTTATGGACTTGTAGCCAGGGAGATACCGGAGCAGCAGCAGTTAGATTCCAGAGTCATACACTCAGCAGCCAGTTTACGAGGTGAGTTTCCTTCCAGTAGGAACGGGTCTAAGGCCACAATGCCGGCCCGTTTAGTAGCAGTAGTTTCCGGACTTTGGTATGATGCAGTTGTTAGTTTGTTTGATGCCTTCGTGGCTCAGACAGGATTTATGTGTTAAGTGTTATGGGCTACGGCCTGAAGTAGTATGCAGTATATGAGTTTATGATCATGTGTGTTATGCTATTTGAAATATGTTTTGCTATGCTATGCTATGCCCAGTCAGTTCCGGACTTCGGTCCGATGCAGTTAGTCCCGGACTTCGGTCCGATGCAGATAGTTCCGGACTTCGGTCCGATGCAGTTAGTCCCGGACTTCGGTCCGATGCAGGGGACAAGGTCCCAGTCAGTTTCAGACTTCGGTCCGATGCAGTTAGTTCCGGACTTTGGTCCGATGCAGGGGACAAGGTCCCAGTCAGTTCTGGACTTCGGTCCGATGCAGCTAGTTCCAGACTTCGGTCTGATGCAGTGGGCAAGGCCCAGTATGTGCTTATTTATATATTGTATGGTATGTGGTAGCTTGGGGGAGCTCACTAAGCTTCATGCTTACAGTTTCAGTTTTGGTTTCAGGTACTTCCGCAAGCAAAGGGAAGAGCTCGGGGTGATAGCATCGCACACACCACAGCTTTAGCTTTTATCTTGGGAATTGATTTAGTTTATTTTGATTTGACATAGTATGATACAGTTTTCCGCACAGTGTTTTTATTATGTTTGGGATACATCACGTATGGTTTTATGACATGACACTCAGATTATGGTTTTGGTTATATTGAAAAACAAAATTTTTGGGTCGTATTTTTGGGTCGTTTCAAGTTGGTATCAGAGCCCTGGTTTGAGGGATTCGGATACACTTCCGGGTGTATCTGAACTCAAACTAAGGGGAAATAAAAATATTTTATTTTTAAAAGAAAACGTCTTCTAAAATGAATTTTGAAAGCACCTAGAAAGAAAGAAATTTTTAACGAGATAGAGGTGTGTGCATGCGATCAGCCGAGCTCAAGTAAGTACTCCCAAATTACCCATACAAGTTATTTGTTCAGTTTCAGTTTCAGTAGAACAGCATGCTAGTATAGGACTAAGGATCTAGGAGAATGCCTTATGTGCCTGCTTTATGTGTTACAGCTTTATGAGTATTGCATGCTAGTATTGAGTAGACAGCAGTAGGATAGCCTGATTAGGTTATGCCTGATAGTATGAGCTTAGCATCCTATGCTAGTACAGTTTTTTGTTATGAGAATAGTTTTGCCTGAGTTTGTTTACCTTGTCCGAATGCTGCTTGCTTCATGCTTTGTGGGGTTCTGAGTGATGGGAATTAGCCATTAGGTGAACACGTCACACCACATGTGATCAGGGTTGAATAATCCCAGAGTGCTGGAACTGGTCCTATTGCGCAGCTCTTGTTTGAGTCCAACCGTTATAGAGACGGGTCTTTTACTTGAAAGATTATCTGATCCACATCACATGTGATGCTGTTTAAGTGGTGGCTAATTGGCATTATGAGGAAACCTTCAGCAGCTGAGGACCAGTTGTGTTGAGCCTGAGGTTTCCTTAGGGCAAGCCTAGGATGAGAGTAGCAGAGAGCAGCAGTAGTAGAAGTGACTTGGTGGAGTCAAGGCAGTTCTTGAGGAAAGTACGGATAGATGTGGAAGGTAGTATGGGCCCGTACTACTGAAAGCAGAGGATCCGTACTCGAATCAAGGAAGGCCAAGACAAGACCAGGAAGCTAGTAGTAGTATCATGATCCCTTGAGATATTTCAGTGTTCTGATGTTGTTATGATATGTTTCAGAATGGTAGTTTTGCGTCCGAGACCAGCAGTCGGCAGCTCAGATGCCAGAGGGGGATCAGGATCAGGATCAGGCCCGGAGGTCGGGCAGATGGATGAGCAGACCAGAGAGTTCCTTTCTTCTGAGGTTACCTGCATCATACTAGAGCAGACTCCTGTGATCTTCGGTTCGATCAAGGAGGGTATTTTAGAGCTGATGGATGAGAGATTAGGTATTTTCCGTGCTGAGATGGCGGCCATGATGGGGTCGCGCACACTTACGTTCAGGGAGTTCAGGGCATGCGGAGCTCCAGACTATCATGGGGCGTGGGACCCCATAGCGAGTACCAGATGGTTGGCGGATGTGGCCAATGCTTTTCGCACTAGCAGGTGTCCCGAGGGGGACAAAGTCAGATTGGCGTCCTGTCTTCTGAAAGACAGGGCACGGGATTGGTGGGAGGAGGTCGGACATGCCATCGGGGATGATGCAGCATTGGACGCCATGACCTGGACTGATTTCTCTACCAGGTTCAGGGCGGAGTTTGCACCGGTCATTGAGGTGCAGCAGTTAGCTAGGGAGTTTCAGGACCTTACCCAGACTACAGAGATAGTGGCGGAGATCACCGCCAAGTTCAGGGAGAGGGCTCTTCTTGTTCCTCAGTATGCAGCCGATGAGGAGATGAAGAAGGCCCGTTATCATGAGATGTTGCGGAGTGATATCTGTATGTTTGTGAGCCGGTCCAGTTGTAAAACGCTGGATGACATGATTGCTAGAGCTCGGGAGAGGGAGATTGATCTCGAGATGGAGAAGAAGAGGAAACCGGAGGCGGTTTCGGGTTCAGGCAGTTTGGGCAAAAAGCCCAAGGTTTCAGATCACAGGTCTAGGAGTCAGCAGAGCCATGGTCGGTGTGGCAAGTGTGGGAGATTGCACGAGGGAACGTGCAAGGCAGGGAGTTCCGGCTGCTACAAGTGCGGTCGAACTGGGCATTTGAGCAGGGATTGTACGGCCCCTGCTACTGCTGTTGCAGCATCAGATCTGATTTGCTTTCAGTGCAATTAGAGGGGACATAAAAAGTCCCAGTGTCCAAGTTTAGCTGCAGCAAGGAAGGTGGTTGCACCTGCCCCTGCCACCTTGAGGATTACAGATGGCCGGCAGGGCCGAGCTGATGCGCCAGTGGCGAAGAGTAGCGCGTTTCAGATGACAGCAGAGGAGGCGCGAGCGACTCCTGATGTGGTGACGGGTATGTATCTTTCCTTCATCTTTTAATTATTATTATCGTTTGAATATTACTTGATGGTATGTTTTATTTAGGGTCGTTCTCGGTGAACGGCATTTCTGCTTTGGTATTGTTCGATTCGGGGGCTACCCGATCATTCATATCGCTTGCGCTTAGCAAGAGATTTAGTAAAGCTCCTGGGGAGCTGGATTGTCCATTAGAGGTTGAGATAGCAGATGATAGGACCATGAGGGTCGGCAGAGTACATAGAGGGTGTTCCCTTCAGATATTGATGAGCAGTTTTCAATGGACCTGGTACCTATTCCCCTGCGAGGGAATAAAGTTATTGTGGGCATGGATTGGCTAAGCCCCAATGGGGCGGTGATTGATTGTGAGCTTTAGCTAGTGAGGGTTCGCACTCCCAGTGGGGGAGAGTTAGTGATTCAGGGCGAGAGGCCACAGCGAGGACCGATCTTTTGTTCCGCCGCAAGGGCGAGGCGCTATGTTCAGCAGGGTAGCGCCGGTTTTGTAGCTTACGTCTTGGATGCCCGGGAGAAGGGCAAGATGACTGTTGATGATGTCCCTACTGTTCGAGACTACCCGAATGTGTTTCCCGAGGATTTGTCGGGGATACCTCCTGAGAGGCAGGTTGAGTTCAGGATCGACCTAATTCCTGGTGCGGCTCCGATAGCCAAAGCACCATACCGACAAGCTCCCCCTGAGATGCAGGAGTTGTCTACACAGCTGCAGGAGCTGTTAGACAAGGGTTTCATTCGGCCGAGCAGTTCGCCTTGGGGAGCGCCGATCCTGTTTGTGAGAAAGAAGGATGGGTCGCATCGTATGTGCATTGATTATCGGGAGTTGAATAAGGTAACGGTGAAGAACCGTTACCTACTTCCGAGGATAGATGATTTGTTTGATCAGCTTCAGGGAGCTTCTTGGTTCTCCAAGATCGATCTACGCTCCGGTTATCATCAGATGCGGGTTAGAGATGAGGATGTACAGATGACTGCTTTCAGGACCTGGTATGGTCATTATGAGTTTGTGGTGATGCCATTTGGGCTTACCAATGCCCCAGCCGCGTTCATGGATCTCATGAACCGCGTGTGCAGGCCGATGCTGGATCGGTCAGTGATAGTATTCATAGATGATATCTTGGTATATTCCAAGACACAGGGGCAGCACGAGGAGCACCTGCGGGAGGTGTTGGAGGCTTTGAGGAGGGAGAGACTTTTCGCAAAGTTCTCCAAGTGTGAGTTCTGGTTGCGCGAGGTGCAGTTTCTTGGTCATCTCGTCAACCAGAAGGGTATTTTGGTAGATCCGGCCAAGATAGAGGCCGTGATGCAGTGGGAGGTCCCGAAGTCTCCATCTAAGATTCGGAGCTTCCTAGGGTTGGCAGGGTATTATCGGAGATTTATTCAGGACTTCTCCAAGATAGCAGTGCCGCTCACCCGACTAACCAAGAAGTCGGTGGTATTTCGTTGGGGGCCTGAGCAGCAGGCGGCGTTCGAGACTCTCAGACAGAAATTGTGCGAGGCTCCGATCCTTACCTTGCCAGAGGGATTAGAGGACTTCGTAGTCTATTGTGATGCTTCGATCACAGGTATGGGGCAGTATTGATGCAGCGGGGCCATGTGGTAGCTTATGCCTCGAGACAGTTGAAGCCTCACGAGGCTAATTATCCTACCCACGATTTGGAGCTGGGGGCAGTTGTGTTTGCCCTCAAGATTTGGAGACATTACCTTTATGGGGTCCGTTGTACTATTTACACGGATCACAAGAGTTTGCGGTATCTTATGGATCAGCCGAGTCTGAACATGAGGCAGAGGAGGTGGTTGGACGTGTTGAAGGATTATGATTGTGAGATCCTTTATCATCCCGGGAAGGCCAACGTAGTGGCCGACGCCCTAAGCCGCAAAGTGTCGGCGGCCCCTATCAGAGATCTGTGTATGAGGATGACAGTGATCACTCCGTTGTTGGAGCGGATCAAGGAGGCTCAGATGGAGGGTCTCAAGGAGGAGAGGCAAAAGTGTGAGAGGATAGTGGGCCAAGTAGCTTCGTTTGATTATGAAAGTCGGGGTTTGCTGACGCTTCATGGGAGGGTGTGGGTACCGTACTGGGGTGGAGTACGGCAGGTATTGATGGACGAGGCTCATAAGTCTCGGTTTTCTATCCACCCAGGGGCGACGAAAATGTATCGAGATCTTCGATCTGATTATTGGTGGCCCTGCATGAAGTGGGACGTCGCTTGGTATGTTGAGAGATGCTTGACCTGCCGGAAGGTCAAGGCGGAGCACCAGAGACCTCACGGCAAGATGCAGCCGTTAGACATTCCCGTGTGGAAGTGGGAGGACATCACCATGGATTTTGTCACCAAGCTCCCCAGGACCGCACGTGGAGTGGATTCGATATGGGTAGTAGTGGATCGGTTGACGAAGAGTTCCCATTTTATTCTGATTCAGGAGAGTATATCGGCGGAAAAGTTAGCCGATATCTATGTGCGAGAGATTGTGGCACGTCATGGAGTGCGGTATCGGTGGTGTCAGACCGAGATGTCCGTTTCACATCCAGATTCTGGAAGCGGTTCCACGACGAGATGGGTACTCATCTCCATTTCAGCACCGCTTTCCACCCTCAGACTGACGGGCAGACCGAGAGGACGATTCAGACTCTTGAGGACATGCTTAGGGCATGTGTTCTAGATTTTGGGGGCAGTTGGGATACGTATCTTCCGTTAGCGGAATTCTCGTATAACAACAGTTATCATGTGAGCATTGATCAACCTCCTTTTGAGATGTTGTATGGGAGGAAGTGTAGGACCCCGATTAGTTGGGGCGAGGTCGGTCAGCGAGTCATCGGGAGCACAGAAGTGGTGCTCAAGACGACTGAGTTGATCCAGCAGGTCCGTAGTAGGCTGCAGACTGCGCAGAGTCGGCAGAAGAGCTACGCCGACAGGAGGCGTTCGAACTTGGAGTTCCAGGTGGGAGATATGGTCCTTCTGAAGGTCTCACCTTGGAAGGGTGTCATCAGGTTCCGGAAGAGGGGCAAATTGGGCCCCAGATTTATTGGTCCTTTCAGGGTTTTGGCCCGGGTGGGTCGGGTTGCTTATCGTTTAGATCTTCCTGAGGAGCTTAGTCAGATCCACGACACCTTCCATGTGTCTCAGTTGAGGAAGTCTTTGGTGGATGAGTCAGCAGTCGTTCCCCTAGAGGATATTCAGGTTGATAGCAGCCTGAATTATATTGAGAGGCCGGTCGCGATTCTGGACCGGAAGACCAAGACCTTGAGGAACAAGGTAATTCAGTTAGTGAAGGTGCAGTGGCAGCACCGGAAGGGGTCTGAATAGACGTGGGAGGCTGAGGAGGAGATGAGAGCGCACTACCCGGAGATATTTGCAGATTCAGCCGTAGCAGACTTCGAGGACGAAGTCTGAGATAAGTGGGGGAGAATTGTAACGACCCATTTCCGGTATGTTAATTCCTTGGTATTTGTTTTGAAGTTTTGCAAGAGGGACTCGGCGAGTTCATAGCCTGACTCGCCGAGTAGGGTCGGGGTTTCGAGCACGTGTTAGCTGGAGACTCAGCGAGTCCATATTCCGGACTCGGCGAGTCTGTCCGTCTGGGTGAAACCCTAAATCCCCGGGTTGCCCACTATTTAAGCCACCTTATGGCCCTCATTCTCGCCTCCTTCACCCTCAGAAGCTGTGAGAAAAACCCTAGTTCATCCTTGAGTGTTTGTAAGTGATTTTATGTGCATTTGTGAAGGTTTGAAGAAGGAGAAGAAGAAAGGAGCAAGGAGAAGGAGTGTAGAGCCGAGATTCAAGAGAAAGCAAGAGCTCTTTGAGGTATTCTTCTAGTTTCTTTCCCTTTTATGCTTAAAAGCCCTTTTTAGATCTAGTTGATGCCTTTCTCAAGCCTTATGTTGATATGGAAGCCTTATCATGCCGAGATATCCTTAGATCTGTGTATTTAGGATTTGTAGAAGCCCAGATCTACTGCCTTTTTGGAGCTATTTTGCATATTAACCCTAGATCTACCCCTTTTATGCATCTTTTAGCCTTTATTCCCTTGTTCTTGTGTTTGTGCACGTAAAGTTGGAAACTTTACGTGGTAAACCAGCTTATTGGACTCAGATCTATCATTTGTATGTTTTGGATTCGAGCAGAAACGAGTGTAGAATAGTTGCATGGCGTTGAATCGGCGAGTCGGAAGAACGACTCGGCGAGTCGAGTCGCGAGTCCCCGATTCCTTCCTTTTGAGCGGTAACTGTCGTGTGGGACCAGTGAGTAGTAAGGTGGACTCAGCGAGTTGAGGGTAGACTCAGTAATGGAGGGACTCGACGAGTTGTTCATACAACTCGGCGAGTCCAAGGCAATCTTCTTATGTTCAAGAACAACTCGTCGAGTTGTTCATATGACTCGGCGAGTCGGATGAAGATTGTCTGAGTTCTTGGATCGAGAGGGTACTCGTCGAGTCGATGCCATACTCGACGAGTAGCAGCGAGTAGGGTTGAGGTGTGAGAGTAGAGACTCGGCGAGTTGGCGGCCCAACTCGGCGAGTCAGGTCAAATGAGAGTTGACTGTGACCAAGGGTAAAATAGTCATTTTACCCAAGTGCAATGTTTAGTATTTGATTGAGTGTGTTTATGGACTTGTAGCCAGGGAGATACCGGAGCAGCAGCAGTTAGATTCCAGAGTCATACACTCAGCAGCCAGTTTACGAGGTGAGTTTCCTTCCAGTAGGAACGGGTCTAAGGCCACAATGCCGGCCCGTTTAGTAGCAGTAGTTTCCGGACTTTGGTATGATGCAGTTGTTAGTTTGTTTGATGCCTTCGTGGCTCAGATAGGATTTATGTGTTAAGTGTTATGGGCTACGGCCTGAAGTAGTATGCAGTATATGAGTTTATGATCATGTGTGTTATGCTATTTGAAATATGTTTTGCTATGCTATGCTATGCCCAGTCAGTTCCGGACTTCGGTCCGATGCAGTTAGTCCCGGACTTCGGTCCGATGCAGATAGTTCCGGACTTCGGTCCGATGCAGTTAGTCCCGGACTTCAGTCCGATGCAGGGGATAAGGTCCCAGTCAGTTTCGGACTTCGGTCCGATGCAGTTAGTTCCGGACTTTGGTCCGATGCAGGGGACAAGGTCCCAGTCAGTTCCGGACTTCGGTCCGATGCAGCTAGTTCCAGACTTCGGTCTGATGCAGTGGGCAAGGCCCAGTATGTGCTTATTTATATATTGTATGGTATGTGGTAGCTTGGGGGAGCTCACTAAGCTTCATGCTTACAGTTTCAGTTTTGGTTTCAGGTACTTCCGCAAGCAAAGGGAAGAGCTCGGGGTGATAGCATCGCACACACCACAGCTTTAGCTTTTATCCTGGGAATTGATTTAGTTTGTTTTGATTTGACATAGTATGATACAATTTTCCGCACAGTGTTTTTATTATGTTTGGGATACATCACGTATGGTTTTATGATATGACACTCAGATTATGGTTTTGGTTATATTGAAAAACGAAATTTTTGGATCGTATTTTTGGGTCGTTTCATTTTTTTTTTTTTTGAGAGAGAGAGAAGAGTTTGTATTGTGTGAGAAAATGAAGTTTTTGTGTATATATAGGAAAAAAAAGGAAAAAAGGAAAAAAAAATTAAAATTTATTGCATAGACCACTCAACGGTCAAAACACTCAACAACCACTCACCATTCGCGGTACTCTTGAGCCGTAATGCAGCCAAAGCCGCACAAAACCGCATTCTGGGGGAAGTTTGTGCGGCTGAGGTCGCACAAACTGATGGGTTTTGGTCCTAAGAACATCCTATGTGCTCATACAAACCCTAAAGCTTGGATCTAGGTTTCTCTATTGTACATGCAAGTTATCCAAGACTATAAACCCTAATTATAGCATTCAAGTGATCATATTAACATAAGAATAGGTTTATAATGTTACCTTGATTGTTATGTAGCAATAACAATCCCAAATCTCCTTGTATTGACTTTGGAAGGCTTAGAGTCACAATTGTCACTCCTCTAATGGCTTACAAACACCAAGAGCAAATGGAGAAGATATGAGGAGAGAGAGGAGGTATTGAATTCGTCCCTAAGAAGCCTTGGGAAGGTCTTCCACGAATTCATGAGCCAAAGGGGTTTATATAGGTGTATAGATAGGGTTTCGGTCATTATCCTTATCTAGTTGCTTGCTTACCAAGCAACCCATAAGATAATCCTTGAATCCTTATCATAGTCGAATTCTAAGGCATTATCACCTTAAATTCGTCCATCCTATACTTAGGATAATCCTTACCTTATTTTGTAACTATCACATAATTACAATTCATCCCCTCTAGTTTAATTAATTACACTTGATCACAAAATTAATTCCTAATTAATTATTGACCAATATTAATTAAACAAATATGATTTCTCCTTTAATATATTATTCTTATAACATATTAATAAATCATAATAAGCTCTCTCTCTATTTATTTCTCCAATCAAGTTGCTTTGGTAAAGACAACCCAAAAGGACCATGCACCATCGGGTCAAGTACATACCAAAATAGTTATGGACTTAGACACTAATCCAACAGTCTCCCACTTGGATAAGTCTAATAACTATTCTGCGTATGACTTCAGATCCTGATCTGCAATCGTAGCATTACAAAGCCGCTGTCAACTCTGATCCTATCAGATACGTGTGTCCTTAGATAAGGGATCATATATTCCCCCATTCTAGATATCGTATGAGATATGATTTCTAATCATTCTCTTTTTACTATTTCTCGATTCCCGATTTATGACGACTGACTAATTGAACAAATCAAATTAACCCTAACCCCGGCCAAGCATTTACGTTTGTCATCACTAAATCATCGAGGGGCCCAAAGATATCGCATTTATCCTACTTGGGATAAAAGGAACGGATAAACTTTGATACAATGCTCGCTTGCACTCACTCACCGAATCACACACAACAATATGTTTTATAACACCAAGTTACTAGTGCGTTTTCATATTATCAATGTGCAACCGATTAGCAAGATACAACTCACGCATCTTGATTTCAAGAATATAAGATGTTATCGTCTCACCAATCACTCGTGATACAATTCATGGAGTGATCCAAGTGAGCGTGGGTTTAATCCAATGCTCAAATTCATACTCATAAGCACTCATGAACGTTGCAGCAAACATTTCCTTATGTCTAATACTCTTTTAGACAATCCACACACCAATTCACGACAATCTTCATTCATATCTACTTCCAACATATGAACGACTGTGGCTCGTTTGAATAATTTGATTATTCTTCATAAACTCAATTATTCTGGAAGTCAAAACATGCAAAGTGAAACACAAGAATAATACTAATCCCATATGGCCTCAAACCTTTGAGTATAAATAAAACTCCTTTTATTTATCACCATATCGATTACTCATTATTTGTCGTTTCGGGTAATCAACTTCTTACTTGAATTATTACACTTATCCCATGCTCCTAGCATGCACACAATGTTTAACTATGGTTCTTACTTTGTGAAATAGATCAAATTGAACACATTTCCAATCATTCTCATTTCACAACTCCAAATCCTTTTTCATAAGTGAAAGAATATCATATTCTTGCTACTTATAGAATATGCTAGATTCTAATATTCTATGCAATGATTCTTTCGTAATGTCACTGTACCAAAGTCACAAAGACTATTGCCAATGATATTACAAAGTCCTCTATCGGAAATTGTTAAAAGACAATTCCTTAGATACGATGTCTCTCACTCAAAGTACATTCCTTCGAACATCCTTTTGCATAAAGGTTTCTAATCTAGTCATAGATTTTTCAATATTCAATTTCCAATATGGACACGCTTCCATATTTTCCATATGACAACTTATTCTTAATAGAATCTTATCTATTCATAATAATGTCGATATGGTCCATTCAATACCATGCTTCCAACTACTCACAAACAACCAATCATCATCGAACTTTGGATTGTCCTTTGATAGTTGTTTAATTATTTTAGTCCAAACCGATTCTAGTCCTTCTTCCCTCTAAATGTGCTAGACCATTTGGAAAATTTTAGAATGGTCAAATATTAAAGCATTTGCAATCGATCCTATACCCGAAGCGTATAGGATATGACGCATAATCTTTTATTTGCTATGTTCTCAAAATTCAAATTGTGAAAAGGAATGGCGTAATCATAATCGAAATTTTAAGAACACACTATGTACCTTTGACTAAATTTATTAAAATTTCTCAACCTAAGCCTTTAGATTTGAAATGAAGCATAATATTCTCTCCCTTAATTATAGCAAAACAACTATTCCATCCTTACAACTTTGCAAAGAATGACTCTTGTTTTCTATAATTAATATTGCCAACTTGCAATACTTTCCTTAATAATCATACAATCATAACATTTATGCTCCCACTATCATGATGATTATTATAAAACATAACACTTATGCTCCCACTAGCTTCGACATGTATTCATAAACATCTTAACTTTCAAAAAACAATACCTATTGAATTTCTTGAGTCAATGTTTCTAATACTTACTACTTTGATAATCCTTTATCAAAGCTCCTTGAACTTATACACCTTTGCCTTAGATAGTTCATATGTGTGTCTAAACAATTAATACTAATTGCCAAACCACACAATTCAAATTATGGAAAGGGATACCGTAACCATAATCAAATTCGAAAATGCAATTTTACAATCACTATCTTCTTAAAATCTTTTTTAGTGAAAGCATTTCCTCACACTCATTTTCATGAAGGAGGAAATCTTATGACACTTAGATTTAAAGCGGTGTATTTGTTCCTATCCATGTGAATTTGTTAAAACCAGAGTTTACAACAAATTCAAACTCATATGGACCGAACTTTCTTAATCTTGATTTCTTGCCTTATGGTAGCACAGCTTCCCACCACGTCTTCCAAGTAGTTAAGCAGCTCACCTTTTCCTATCAATGTACCTTTCCATTGATTAAGGTGCTTTGCCTTTTATGCGTTCAAAATGAGAACTCATAGGACTCACATGCATAATTAACTCAATTAGACCAGCACAGAATCAAAATATTGTCAACACGATAGGTTGTAAACCTCAACTCGTGTGCTAGTGATGATCGATAAGGTTTATTTGATTTGTTCTTGAAACTTTTCAAGACCATTAAGACTCCCACTGACTCATTGACATATAAGATTCTCTTGTCAATAAACAATTCTTGACAAACAAATATTCAAGAGTTAGTGTAGTTTTTATCAAAACACTTCATAAATTGGTCCTAGTTAGCCTTTGTCTTATCCAAGACATCACAACTTTCCACATTTGATGAATGTTATAAACCTTCTTAATACTTTTCACTCGTTGTCACAATCTTAACTTTAAGACTTGTTATTTGAACGAAGTATGATTGACTTTTTGATTTAACCATTTATTCAATTCTTGATTCCTCTTCTTAGACATACAATTGTAGTAAGACTCACTTAGAGGATCAATTGAGATATGTTCTTAATCATTAAGACCTATCATAAAGCATAAAATGTACTATCCCTTCTTCTTAGAATGGAGAAACTTTTATCTTTCTACCTACTTGATTCTTATTCGTTTTGCTATTGATTTAAACCTTTTTAATCAATTCCGAATTATACTTAATCTTGTAAGTATAATCATATTTACTAAACCTTTAGTAAATCATGACGAATATCTTTGTTACTCTTATGGTGACCTTGATCAACACGCAACTTTGTGTGCTTGATCTCCTAGTCCTTCACTTGACACTTTGTCAACGAATTAGTCTAATTTTCAAATATGAAATTTCTCATTCATCATGCAACCAAGTTGCGTGATTCCAAATTTCTGTCCAATTGAAACTTGGGCGATGAGAAACTCTCCCTATTTGATAAATTCTCGACTTTTCCATAAACACCATAAATAAGAATCATATCCGTTTGTTGTAGAAATATGCAAACACCAATTTTCATAACGATTTCATTGCAAGGAAATAAACAAATAAATAAATAAGTCAAACAAAATTTATTTTATTTATAAAAGCAGCGGAAAATATTTGTCCTTACAATGCAAAATCCATTGAAAACTATGTATTTCAAAAAGAAAATTTCTAACAACTCTATCATAACTATCTAAGCTCAAAATCTAATCTTCAAGTCCATGCGATCAAGATCCATTTCTTGTGATTCGATTCATCTTGCTCTTTCACCAAGCTTCCTTTCTTTTCACCGATCCTACAAAAACATTCAAATGCGATCTTATCATATCATGTATTTTTTGAATCAATGAATAGGAACTTAACGAAGTTAGATAGTGGATTTTACCTGAAGCGCAGTCATACTCTTTGACTCTCCCATCTTTAGAATTTTCAGGCTCTTGGGGCAGACTTCTATCCAACGCCCTTTCTCTTGGCAGCAAACGCAGGTCGGTTCTCCTAGAACGTCCTCGGAAGCATGGTCGGTTGATTCTCCCAACAAATACGCTCCATTGCTTCGCCAAATCATTTCTGATTCAGCAGCAATGAGCATGTAAGTTAGGTCAATGAGGTTATCGTCATGATCCATCATATAATACTTTCTTTTGAACTCATTATATGATTCAGGAAGTGACTGCAGAACCCAGTTCACAGCCAACTCATCGGGGAATGACACACCCAACATTATCAACCTATCAATGTGTGATTTCATTCCTAGAATGTGGGCACACACGGATTTACCATCTTCATGTTTCATTTCCAATAGGGCTTTAGTGATATTGAACCTTTCAATTCTTCGATCTTGTGGGTTAAGGAGAACAATTGGAGGAGGAGGAGGAGGAAGTGAAGCATGATTTCTTGTTCCTCGATCGAATCATGGAATATCATCTTCATGTGGAATGCTTGTTCCACGGGATTTGAGAAGACCATAGTTGTCGAACTTTGACATCTACAAAATGGGAGAAAACAAATTCAAGTTAGTTGATCGATTGAGTCCATCATATATATATATATATATATATATATATATATATATATATATATATATATATATATATATAATGTTAGACTTTTAATGTTATATATAGTATAGGGTGCATTTTACACTTTTAAAATACTAGGTGGTCAAATTTAACAATTATACTTTTAATTCAATTAAATTGTAAACCTAAACTATTATGGATTTATTAAATCTCTTTTAATTATACACCTTAATTAATTAATAAAACCATAAGGGAGTGATTTGAACTTTTTCAAAACATTACTAGGGTTTTAGAATTTAACATTCCTAATAAACTTTTAATCAACCTTTTAAATTCCAAAACTTGGGGGCAAGTTTTGAAACATTTCAAAACATTAGGGTTTAGAATTTAAATATACATCAAAATTAAACTATTTAATTAAAATTTAAATTCCAAAAATTGAGGGCAAGTTTTGAACCTTTTTCAAAACATTAGGGTTTCAACTATTTAAATTTCAAAACAACAAAACTTTTGGGTTCAAATTTAAACTATAAAACCTAAAGGGAAAAATATGAAACTTTTCATAACAACAAGGATCAAATAACAAATAATTCAAATTAACATTTAATCACATAATTATCTATATTTGATTTATTTAATGATTTCTTGCAAAAGAATTTATCAATTTAATCAAAATAATCAATCAATTATCACATAAGGAAACAATTATCTTATTAATTGATAAATATCTTCAATTAGATCAAAATTATAGTCAAATATATCATATAATCGGATTAATATTGATCTAACATGATAAGGTAATTATCCATAAGCAAAAACAGCAAGAAAACCCGAGATTCCCTCCTTCTGACGAATTGACTCGTCGAGTCAGGCTTGGACTCGTCGAGTCTGCATGGACTCAGCGAGTTCAGCTATGGACTCGGCGAGTCCAGCCTCCAAAACACCAAAAAGTCGAATTTTTCAGTTATACAATGCATCAATACAATTGAAACCAAGTTAGGCTCTGATACCACTGATGGGTTTTGGTCCTAAGAACATCCTATGTGCTTATACAAACCCTAAAGTTTGGATCTAGGTTTCTCTATTGTGCATGCAAGTTATCCAAGACTATAAACCCTAATTCTAGCATTCAAGTGATCATATTAACATAAGAATTGGTTCATAATGTTACCTTGATTGTTATGTAGCAATAACAATCCCAAATCTCCTTGTATTGACTTTGGAAGGCTTAGAGTCACAATTGTCACTCCTCTAATGGCTTACAAACACCAAGAGCAAATGAAGAAGATATGAGGAAAGAGAGGAGGTATTGAATTCGTCCCTAAGAAGCCTTGGGAAAGTCTTCCACGATTTCATGAGCCAAGGGGGTTTATATAGGTGTACAGATAGGGTTTCAGTCATTATCCTTATCTAGTTGCTTGCTTACCAAGCAACCCATAAGATAATCCTTGAATCCTTATCATAGTCGAATTCTAAGGCATTATCACCTTAAATTCGTCCATCCTATACTTAGGATAATCCTTACCTTATTTTGTAACTATCACATAATTACAATTCAACCCCTCTAGTTTAATTAATTACACTTGATCACAAACTTAATTCCTAATTAATTATTGACCAATATTAATTAAACAAATATGATTTCTCCTTTAATATATTATTTTTATAACATATTAATAAATCATAATAAGCTCTCTCTCTATTTATTTCTCCAATCAAGTTGCTTTGGTAAAGACAACCCAAAAGGACCATGCACCATCGGGTCAAGTACATACCAAAATAGTTATGGACTTAGACACTAATCCAACACAAACCGCGGCCACACCCTCTAGCCTAACAAAAAAAAAAGAATGAACACAAGAAGAACAAGAACTTTCGTACCAGGAGATGACACATAGAAGGCGGAAGGAAAAGACAGAGAGAACAAAAGTAGAACAGAAGAACATATCCTTTATTATTGGCAGAAGGGTATTTTCATCATACAACAACTTTTTATTTTCTGTGCGTTACTTTCTCTCAAATTCCTTCCATTTTGGGGGGAAAGTTTGGAACGATATATATCTGCATAAACTCATTTTCGTTTATTCTCTTCTAAAAAAAGACTAGGAAGCACCAAACTTTTCTGTTTTTCTTCCAAATCTTTTGACTTCTGTTCTATTCTTTTGTTAAGTGGCACTCAGGAGCAAGGCGTAAGAGATTGGGTTGGGATGGAAAGCTAGAGGAGTGAAGGTCTAGTTTTAAGATTGTTGTGGTGGTGCCAGTGAGCTTGGGGGGGGGGGGGGGGGGGTGAACGAAAGAGGATGAAGAAGACAATTAGGAGAGAGAGAGAGGTGGGCTACATACTTATTTATTAATATAATATTTAATTAAGTAGAAAAAATTTAAAAAAAAAATTATACCAAGAAGTCAATTTAGTATTTTCAATTTTCAGAAAGACAAAACTATAAACAAATTAACTATTAGTTCAAAATGACCACCAACTAAAAAAAATCAAAATTTAAACCAAAAACCAGAAAAAAAAAAAAAAAAAATATCATAAGAAGCATTTTTACAGTTTTGTCGAATTTTTATGGTTAGCTAAACAATTATGCTTATAGCATGAGCTCCAAAATCCACAAAAATTATTGCCAAGGTTTTAAAGTTATTTCTAAATAGTAGAGGGTCTGGAAAGTCATTTAAAATTTTGAATCATATTAAATACAAAGATTTTTCATATCTTTTCCACACGACATATGCATAACAACAATTTTATCTTTCCAGATTTAAAACTACAAAACCCAATCCACCTACAGTTTATAATGCACATCGTACAAGCTGCAAAGGATTTATCAAAATCATGCATCATCTCTAGTCTCTTCTCACTTCTCAGCCTATAATAATCACACAATCACTCATCAACTTTTCCCTGCGTGCTTCCACCCAAATACACAGATGTTGAAATTTGTTATTCTTCACTTTTTCTTCTTCATCATCGTTATTTTTGAATTTGCAAATGGGTTTTCAGATTATGATGTTTTAATGAAGCTCAAAGCTTCATTAATAGTGGCATCAAATACCTCTGAAATATTAGACGACTGGAAAGTCGAAAACTCACATTGTTCGTTTTCGGGAGTTTCATGTGATGAAAACTTTCGTGTAACGTCGTTGACGATATCCTACGTTCCTATGTTCGGAACTATCCCGCCGGAGATCGGGATCCTGAACAAACTGGTCAATCTGACGCTCGTATCAGATAACCTCACTGGTCCAGTTCCGGTGGAAATGTCTAATTTGACGTCGATTAGATTCTTTAACATCTCCAGTAATGCTTTCACTGGCGAGCTTCCGGGAAAGATTGTGGCGGGAATGGCGGAGCTGGAGGCTTTCGACGTTTACAACAATAATTTCAGCGGGAGGTTGCCGGTGGAGTTTGTGAAGTTGAAGAATCTTAAAATTTTGTATCTCGGAGGTAATTTCTTCAACGGAGAGATTCCGGAAGATTACTCGGAGTTTCAGAGTTTACAGATTTTAGGTTTGCAACAAAATGAACTCTCTGGGAAGATTCCGGCGAGCTTATCACGTGTGTCGACTCTTGATCATCTTCTCACCGGGTATTCCAACAGTTTTGAAGGAGGGATTCCGCCAGAGTTTGGTTCTTTCAAATCACTAAAACTACTAGATCTCGCAGGTTGTAATCTCAACGGAGAAATTCCGGCAAGCCTTGGAAATTTGAAGATGTTGCATACTCTGTTTCTTCAGTTCAACAATCTCAGGGGAGAAATACCTCCGGAGCTTTCGGGAATGGTTAGTTTGAATTTACTTGATGTATCGAACAATAATCTAACCGGTGGCATACCGGAGACGTTCTCGGAACTGAAAAATCTAACTTTGATTAATATGTTCGGCAACCTTCTCACCGGTCCCCTTCCTCGGTTCATCGGTGATCTCCCGAATCTTGAAGTTCTTCAGATCTGGGGGAATAATTTCACGCTTGAACTCCCGCAGAATCTCGGCCGTAATGGTCGGCTAGATATGCTCGACGTCACCGGAAACCAACTCACCGGACCAATTCCGAAAGATTTGTGCAAAGGAGGTACAAGTCTCGTATTTAATTATTGAAAGAATAATAATTTAGATATTAGAATAAGAATGGAATCCGGAAACTTATGTGATTTTGGCGTTTATCTCAGGCAACTTACGACTTCTGATTTTAATGGATAATGACTTCTTTGGGGCCTTACCGGAAGAACTTGGTGGCTGCAAGTCTTTAACGAAGATTCGAATCATGAAGAATTTCATCAACGGAACTATTCCCGCCGGCATCTTCAACTTGCCGGAGCTTACCATGCTCGAGCTTGACGACAACAATCTTACCGGCGAACTTCCTAATAAAATGTACAGTCAGTCTCTTGAAAGTGTTTCAATGTCTAACAATTGGATCACCGGTAAGATACCTCCGGCGTTTGGTGATTTACCGAATCTAACAACTCTGTCTCTCCAATCAAATAAGTTCGTCGGTGTAATTCCAGAAAAGATATTTAATCTAAAGAAGCTTTATGAAATTAACGTCAGCGACAATAATCTTAGTGGTGAGATTCCGGCCTCCATTGCTACATGTGTGCAACTTACATCCATTGATTTCAGCAGGAACAACTTCATTGGTGAATTTCCGAGAGGAATTTTAAGTTTGATCAATCTGTACATACTTAATGTATCACGAAATCAACTTAAAGGTGAAATTCCGACTGAATTAGGTCACATGGAGAGCTTGACAGTGTTGGACCTCTCCTACAATCAATTCTCCGGCAGAGTCCCAATCGACGGACAACTAAAGGATTTCAGTGACACCATCTTTTCCGGTAACCCTAACCTTTGTTTACCACAAACCGCTCATTGTCCGATCATCTCCACATCACAAAACAACCCCCCTTCAATCCCCGCATCAAAGATTATGATAGTAATCATCGTTGTAATCACAACCTTATCGTTATTCATATAACATTCATCAAATATAAAAACAACGCTTAGATCTAAAAGTTGAAGACGTTCTGGAATGTTTGAAAAATGAAAACATAATCCGTAAAGGTGGAGCTGGAATTGTGTACAGTGGATCAATGACGAATAGTGTTGACGTAGCATCAAAGGGTTAATCGGTGGGAACCGTAGATTCGACGCCAAGATCCAAACGTTGGGAAAACCAGGAACATTGTCGGATTGTTTGGATACGTCTCCAATCATGAAAACAAATTGGTTATTTACGAGTACATGTCTCATGGAAGTTTAGGTGAGATTTTACACGGATCGAAATGAGCACATTTGCAGTGGGAAACGGGGTATAAGATCATTGTAGAATCAACGAAGGGACTTTATCACCTTCACCATGATTTCTCTAGGATGATCTTACATCGAGACGTTAAGTCAAACAATATACATTTGGATTCCGATTATGAAGCTCATGTTGCTGATTTTGGGCTCGCTAAGTTCGTGACGGATAATTATTAATGTGCTTCGGATTGCATGTCTTCTATTGCAGGATCTTATGGGTACATTGCACTAGGTAAAAGCTTCTAATGCATGTTGCTAATTACTCCATAAAAGTAGGTTATGTGAGAAGATTGTAGTGAAGATGAAAGTACTATCTATAATGCGCATTGTATGTGTATAATGCACATTTCATTTTATATTTTAATCTCTCAATTTTATATAGATTGTTACTTATAATCCTTTTATTTTGTGAAAATATTTTCATCCTTTTAGAATATCATTTTGACCCTCCACTAATAACAAGAAATAATGCCAATATGGATGACACTTTTAGCGTCGCTGGACCTTTTTAGCGACGACATCGGGCAAACACGCCTTTTTGTCGTCACTAAAGGTCATTAATGGTGCAGAAGTTGTTGTCGCTAATGTCTTTCCACCGGCGATCCAAGCGTTCCACAAGAAAATTGGATTGTGACTGCATAATTGTGGAATGATCCATCAGTTAGGGTTTAATCACAAAATAAACAATAGGGACGACGGCAAATTGCGACACCTTGTCGTCGCTACTGTGGTCGATCCGCATGACCAATCCTGACCCTACATTTTTTTTGGATCCAACAAATTAAAGTGACAGAAAAAGCACAGTTATTTCCTTCCAAATGGTCGCCGCTATTGCCCAGGTGTCACCGCTAAAGGGTTATCTCTTTTGTTCGGCCTTCTCGTCCTAAACGACATATACTGTAACGTTCGTGTTTCTGGGCTTGTCATTTTTAGCAATGTAATAGTCTAGGTTAACCTTTGTAACCCCAATTTGAAATAATAAGAACGTATTATTTGAGTATTATGTGTTTGAAATAATAAGAACGTATTATTTGAGTATTATGTGTTTTGTGCTTAATTGTTTAATTGTGTGATATTTGATTAATTAAGAATAAAATAAGCGTCAAATTTGAAGTGTGGGATAATCTCAATATCTTTGCATAAAGATGTAGTGGTCAAAACAAGGATTTCCGAAGATATAAAGAATGTCGAAATCCGAGTTATAACGAAGAAATTATTACCTGTCGAAGTTTCGCGACAGAACCAACAAACGTTGAATGATGTGAAAAGTGAAATTTACGTTAGAGCGGTTTTTAGCCAAAGCAATCTAAACGAGAATCGAAGATCTCGTTGTTGGTATCGAAGCGATAAAAAGTTAGGCGAGAACAGACGTCAAACGAAGAAGTTATGAATTTATAACGAAATTTTATGTACCGGCCTATTAAAAATAAATAATAAAAATAAAGTCAAAATTTGCCGACGGAGTCTAAACGAAAGTTGTAGAGCGTAGTCTCACATTCGCGTGGATATAAAGAACGTCGAAAACGGAGTTCGTATGAAGAAGATATGAATTTTCGAAGTTTATTAAATAATTAATAATTAAATTTAATTATTAAATCTCGGTATTATCCGAAGACGAGTCATCGGACTCATCCGAAGTACGCCCCGCGTACACCGAGGTATGTCGACATTCGCACTCGAGTACTTCGGATACGTAAGCAATGACGATTTCGGAGGCAGTACGCCCCGTATACTCCGAGGCTCCAGCCTCCTATAAATAGGATGCGAGGGCAGCCGGTTCTTTTGCTATTTTTCTCTTTTCTCTCTCCTGTTTTGCATCGATTTGCGTACCAGAAGTACCCCGAAGCCCCGGTAATATTCTCGAGCCCCGAAGCAAGTCCCGAGATCCCGAAGATCCTGAGAAGTGCGATTCCCAAGCCGAAGCTCTGCCTGCGAGAAGTTAGATTCTTGTGAAGATCTTCCAGATCTGCCGAAGAATACTACTTCTATAAGCCGTAGTGTTGTCCGATCATCTTCTGATCAAGTGAGTGTGTGGTTACTTTCTTCTAACGCATAATTATTAAGTATTTAATATAAAATACGTGTTATGTGTATATTTTGTTGTTATATGCGTGAATGTATATTCAATTTCTTCTATCTCATAGATACGATTTATTCTCTATGAAATACGTGTTATATGTATGTGTCTCATCTGTTGTTTTGGAATATGTATTGAATGAGAATGCTATACAGGTTTTAAACTATGCATAAAAATATATATTTTTATCTACTAATATGGCGGGTAGAACATGGGTAGATAGTTGGTGTGTAATAAACAGATGAGAGGCCTCGTTGTTGTTTTGATTCAGTCATCTAGCGGAGTTTAGATGACGACCACAGACTTTTCTAGACAGTCTTGTGGAACGCTAGCAGGTTCGCCACCTGTAGGTGTTAATGAACTTGGGTGTTCATTCCCTGTACTCCATCCCCCTCGTGGTTGCCTTATTTGACATATATTGCCGGGAAACCCCCGAATGCATGTGGTGTCGCCCCGATAAAATATTCTAAGATTAGGTCCCTTGTGTTAGTTGTTTTAGGGACGTAAAGTGAGAATAAAGGGAATGGGTAATTGGGTTATTGTTGATTGGTGGAATTAAATATAATTATTTATTGTGGGTTGAAAACCCTATATGCTCACCAGGCTCCCAAGCCTGACCCACTCAGTTTTATTTGTATTACAGGAAGTGGCGCAAGGGCATGAGATGGATGAACCATCAAGTTGTTTTGTTTACAAGTCTGTATATGTATATATTTGTTGAATGACTTGTAATGTTATCGTTTATGCTTTATGATCTGTATCGGACATGACATCCAGAGTTTTGATAATATAATGAAAATACATTTCTTTTATGAAATGCTTTGGTAAACATTGTTTTATCACGTTTTGTTTTTGGGAACAAATTCCGCAACTCTTTCAAATCAAAAGGATTTACTCTGAAATTATTTTAAAAGCATAAATGAAAATCGGTCTTTTCTGGCTGAGATTTTGGGGATGTCACATATACCTACCGCTAAAACTCTTTCGTTTCTCAAATGCGACGATTTGTGACATCACCACAACTACTGCCGATGCCACTGCTCTCCACCCCTACTAAGATTGTCGAACCACCGCCGTTTAACCTCCCTCGCCTATTGCCACCTCCGCTTGCGCAGACAGTCACCCCTGGTTACGACCTGCTACCGCCGGCCACATTCGTTTTTTCTTCCTGTGTCTCTTTCTCTTCTTTTCTAACCAACATTTTACCCGTTAATTGTTAGTTTTTTATATTTTTAAGGTAAATATTGTCTTCGGTAAGGACACCACATCACCACCGACTATAGCTATGTTTTTTCGGTGAACACATGTTAGTTTTCTTCTTCACTTCTGAATGTGTATTGTATGTATTGTTGAATGTATATGTAAAATTGATGTACTTTTGAATGTATATATGAAACTGTTGAATGTGTATGTAAAAATGTATGTACATCCGCCGACTCATATTCTTCTGGTCATTATAAATTTTTTTAAGTGATAATTACAAATTACAATTTTGATGTTTAATGATTTACAAACTAATTATAAGAAATTAATTAGCTTTATTATCCGATATAAAATATAATATACATCTAATTATTTACATGGAAATAGGTAACATTTCATTTCCTAAAGGTCTAATGTGAAAAAACTGTAGGGCTTACAATTCTCGATACGACTCGCAACAGGACTCGCAACATGATACAAAATAAATGGGTTTGAATTGTGTTTTTCAACCCGCCAACCCGTCAACCCGTTTATTAAACGGGTCATATATGAGTTTTTCAAAAAATAAACGGGTTGACCCGCCAACCCGTTTATATTTTTAATATATATATATATATATATATATATTATTTTTAAATGTATTTATGTATCAGGTATCAATATTTAATAAGTGTTATATAATAAGTACTATATATGCATGTATTAATGTTTAGCTTGAACATGTTTCTATGAATATTCTTAATTTTCATTTGGATGTTTAAGACTCAAGTAGTTAAGTGTCTAAAATTCGGATATGTTTGCATCAACCATCAAGAATTTATTCATGTTTAATTGTCAATTTTATTTATGGAATCTTACCCACGAACCCAAATCTGACTCACGAACCCGCCAACCTGTGAACCCATATAAATAAATAGGTTGACGAGTTATATATGAGTTTATGTTCCAAACCCGCAAACCCATGACTTGTATATTTAAATGGGTCATGTTTGGGTTGGCATATTTTGACCCGTCAACCCGCCAACTCGTGACACGTCAACCCGAACACAACATGATTGTCAGACCTAAACTATTTGTATGGGGTCTAGTGTACCATATACACGGATCACAAGAGCTTGAAGTATCTGATGGATCAGACCAACCTGAATATGCGCCAGAGGAGATGGTTGGATGTGGTAAAGGATTATGAGTGTGAGATCCTGTACCACCCGGGCAAGGCTAATGTGTTAGCCGATGCCCTGAGTCGTTGGGCGGAGAGTGCCCCGATACGAGATGTTTGTTTGTGACTGACAGTGATGACTCCGGTGTTGGACACCATTCGGAAGGCCCATGTAGAGTCAATGAGACCGGAGAACCGCAAAAGAGAGCAGGTGATCGGGCAGATATTTGAGTTCGTTGTCAATAGCCATGGGCTTATGACCTTTCAAGTTCGGATTTGGGTGTCGTTTGAAGGCGGGGCACGTACCATTCTGATGGAGGAGGCGCATAGATCGAGGTTCTCGATCCATACCGAGGCCACTAAGATGTATTTGGACCTGAAGAAGAAGTATTGGTGGCCCTGTATGAAGAGGGATGTCACGTGGTTCAAAGAGAGGTTCTTGACCTGTCGCAGGGTGAAGGTCGAGCACCAGCGTCCGCATGGCAAGTTGCAGCCACTTGAGGTTCCTGAGTGGAAGTGGGAACAGATTTCCATGGATTTTATCACCAAATTGCGGAGGACTGCGAGGGGTGTCGATGCAATTTGGGTGATTGTTGACTGGCTGACGAAGAGCGCTCACTTTCTTGCTATCAGTGAGAGCTCTTCTTATGAGAGGCTGGCGGAGTTATATGTGAGAAAGGTAGTATCGCGGCATGGGGTACCGATCTCGATCGTGTCACATCGAGATGTGCATTTCACTTCCAAAAATTCGATGAGGAATTGGGTACGAGGCTGCATTTTAGTTCCGCATACCACCCACAGACGGACGGTCAGGGTGAGCGGACGATTCAGACGCTCGAAGACATGCTGCGAGCATGTGTGTTGGACTTCGGAGGAAGTTGGGACACGTATTTGCCGATGGCTGAGTTTTCTTATAACAACAACTACCATTCGTGTATCAGAATGCCTCCCTTTGAGTTGTTGTACGGGAGGAGGTGTCGGACTCCCATATGGTGGGGTGAGGTCGGGCAGCGAGTGATGGGCAACACTGAGTTAGTGCTTCAGACGACTTAGCAGATACAACAGGGCAGACAGAGGTTGTTGACAGATCAGAGTCGCCAGAAGAGTTATGTGGATAGCCGACGATCCGAGCTTGAGTTTCAAGTGGGGGATTTCATACTCCTGAAGGTATCTCCTTGGAAAGGAGTGATCCGATTCAGGAAGAAGGGAAAGCTGGGGCCCCGGTACATCGGTCCGTTCAGGGTGACTGCGAGGTAAGCAGGGTAGCATATCATCTAGAGCTACCTGCGGAGTTGAGCCAGATCCATGATACCTTCCACGTGTCTCAGTTGAGAAAGTGTATAGCCGACGAGTCGGCAGTGGTACCGTTGGAGGATTCAGGTGGATGCCAGCCTGCATTATGTTGAGAGGCCAGTTGCGATTTTGGATCGGAAGATCAAGGTTCTGAGGAACAAGGAGGTGCCCCTAGTGCAGGTCCAGTGGCAACATCGGAGAGGGTCCGAGCCAACTTGGGAGCCGAAGTTGGGGGTGTATGAGCAGCATCCAGAGTTGTTTGCCGAGTAAGACTTCGAGGGCGAAGTCTAATTCTAGTGGGGAGAATTGTAACATCCGGATTTCCAGGTATTATATTTTATCATTTATTTTTGGAGTTAAGAGAGGGACTCAACGAGTTGACGCATAGACTCGTTGAGTAGGATCGCGATTGGCTGACTGGATAATGAAGGGACTCGACGAGTCGGTAAGGGTGGACTCGACGATTCCGTGCTGACGAATGAAACCCTAAATCCCCGAGCATGTGCCGTATTTAAAGGACCTTATCGCCCTTATTTGCGGCTACCAGTACAGAGAGAGATACCCTATCGATCTTGAGTGAGTTATGAGAGAGTTTGAGCCTCTTTGATCATTTTTGGTGTGATTTTGCAAAGGAGAAAGTGTTTCCAACAAGGGGGGGTCAAGAGGATTGCATTTCAGTGGGTTTTCAGCCTGGATCTTCAGTTTTGAGGTAGCTATTCGATCATATTCTTCTGTTTTGCTTAAGGGCATTGAATCTAGGGTTTTCTATACCCTTTTATGGCTTGTTTAGTTAAGTATAATGTTCTATAGGGTGCGAAACTCTAGATCTGGACCTTTTGAGGTCCAGAGAGCCTGAACCATTTTGCTTTTTGTGGTTCTATTGAGGATATGGACATAAGTGGCCATGTTAGAAGGGATTTCACCAAAATAAGCCTTGTGTGCAATGCATGTGTAGCAAGATTCGACCTTTACGTGGTTATTGGTTATGGGGAAGTCAGATCTATGGATTAGAGGAGCCGGATCTGACCTCAGAAGGTCAGATGAGTGTTGTCATAGGAGTAACTCACCGAGTTCATAAGTGGACTCAACGAGTCGAGTCGGGGTTGCCCTGCGATTCATTGTTGAGTAGCCCGACGAGTGGAGAGGGAACTCATCGTGCCAAGTGAGGCTTAGAAGGATTCGGAGGACCAGTGTGGACTCATCGATTCGCCCAAGTGCACTCGACGAGTCTGGTCAAAGTTAACCGTTGACTTCGTTGACTTTTAGGGATTAGTCAATGCTCGGACTCTTGAGCCATTATAGGGGTAGAATAGTCTTTTACCCTTCTTAGAGAACTTAGAGGGGAATTAATCTCGCCTTTGAAAGTCATATTGATTAGAGTAATTATTTATGTGATTAGGCGGAGACTAGTTAAGTATTTCCGAGTTTGAGATTCTTCGAGATTTCCTGAGGTGAGTCTTCTCACTATACTTTACCTTAAGTGGTAATTAGAGTTATGTGATAGAGTATCTTGTATGCTATTTATGTGATGTGTTGCACCGCATTATTTTTATGTGAATTATGTTGTGTGTATATCATAGTTTACAGAGTTAGGACCGGAAGGTCCACAAAGTTAGGACCAGAGGGTACACAGAGTTGTAGCCTCGAATGTCTATTATGTATTATATGTGGTATTTTGGGTAACTCACTAAACATTTATGCTTACAGTGTTGTGTTATTTGTTTCAGGTACCTGTGAGGATCGCGGGAAGGCGCCGACATGATCAGTACACACATGAGTTCTTTTTTTACATCATGATATTGGGTTGTGTTTCTATGGATTGATATCTGATACAATGGGATTTTTATAATATTTATGAATGAAAGTATGTTTTTAAAAATATGAAAAATTGTTTGAAAAATTATGGTGTTACACCATAACAACAAGTTCAGCCCCTCCCTCCATAAGTTATTTCGAAATAAATCCCCAAAATTACCATTTAAACCGTGTCCTCGAAACTCCCTTTCAAATCAAGGCCCATAAATTACCAAACAGCCCCCATCTTCTAAAATATTGACAATACAACTCCTTATGTTACCCCTTTAGCCCCCAATATCTTATTTATGACATACTCAGCCCCTCCACCTCTTTTCCTTTTTAAATTAAATCCAAATAATTACCAGATGCCCCTGTCTTCATATATATATTTGCAAACTGAGTCCGAAACTTAGACTTTTAATCCCCAACTTCTAAATTATGACAATTAGCCCTTCGAGACCATCCTTTGATATATAATTATTTATTTTAGGGCTACTATTTGTTCATTAATTTATTCATTTATCTAATAAATAAACGGGGTGTTACATATATATATAGAGATGTAAGTTCAAATAAAAACAGTAAATAATGTGAGAACGTAAAAATACTATGTTTATATTCTTCTACTATAATGAATGTTATATAGGTATATTGTTGAGGTTATTCTAATATAAATATTAACGTTTGATTATTCATATATTCATTAGAATGTTATTATTCTATTATAAATTTATGTATCTATATTTTTGTATTAAATTATAATTTTAGTTTTAATCTGTGATTATTCATATATTCATTGTTGAATAATGACATAAAATTGTTGATACAAAATTCATTACAGAATAATAACATAAAAATAGTGTTTTTATGTTCTCACACTATTTACTGCTTTTTATTTGAACTATCCCCTATATATAGATGTAAGTACAAATTATATATATATATATATATATATATATATATATATATATATATATATATATATATATATATATATATACTCTAATAAATGAAGTTCTTTTTTGACACATGTTACAATCTCATTTAATTTCACAAATATCATTTTGTGGTTATTTTGAATTAATTTTTTTACATGTCATTTTATGGGTTTTTCTATTTTAATAAATTTCACATAATAATTGAATGTAATAATTAAAATAAATATAATAATAAATGAATATCAATTTCATTAACGAACTTACATTCTTATTTTAAAATTCTCAAATTAAAGCTCATTAGTTTATTTTATATATTTATTTAAATTTAAAAGATAAAAAATCAATTTTAATAATTCATTATTTATCTTATAAATCCAAAGTTCTTAAATATTTAGATATTTATATTTAAATTTTTTTAATTAACATATAGATATTACACTTAGTATATATAAAAACACTTTAAGAACGTTGTTATTTGCTTTGTAAGTGCATTTCATACTTATTGCTTAAAATACCATGGACATAAGTTTGGTCCCCTGTGTAAAATATGAACGAGACTTTTCGTGAGCTTTTTTTAGTGGAGACAATTTGAAGTGTTGTTGATTCTGTTTTGGCCACTAAAAACATAGCAAATAAACCACCATAAAAAGGTCCAATTATTTAAAGTATAATTCATCAAATAGTATCCATAGACTTTTAACCTTTTTAAAAAATATATGTACATATCAACTAATTCACGATCAATATCTATCGATCACATATTGTTCTTGATACTTGACTTTATGATATTCCCCCATCACTCGATGATATTCTACAATTCATGGTTGGGAATCACACCCACCCCATTAAACACTTGGAATATGAGCATCTTATTTCTCTCCCACATAAAAAGAATTTGTCAATATTTCAAATAATCTTATACCCATTATATTATTATTATTATTATTATTATAAACCTTAAAAAAGCAGTATATTAGAATTCGACCCATCTATATCAAATGATTGTTTAATAGTTAATTGAGTCAAATATGATTGAGTGAATATTTAATTAAATGAGGTCCTAACTTTTTATCTAACTTTTGGATTGTTTTATATGTCTTTTACTCGGTCTAACAAGAGACCGAGTAATATCTAATCAGATTTAAACTGTTTGATATCACATTTAAAAGCATCTAATTTTGTTCTGGCTTCTCTGACATGTCTCTTACTGGATCACATTAAGAGTTGGATTGTATCTGACTCAATTAGTAAGATATATATATATATATTATATATATATATATATATATATATATATATATATATATATATATATATATATATATATATATATATATATATATATATATCAGAGACCATAAGACTGAATCAGAAACTTTTAATTATGATATCAAACAATTTAAATTTGATTAAATCAAACTCAACTACTTACTAAATCCAATAAAAAAAACATATCAATGTCTTTAACCCTTAAATCCAATAAAAAAAAACATATCCATGTCTTTAACCCTTAAAATTGTTACTAATATATTTCAATATCACATTTATTAACAGAATAACATAAAATTGGATCAATTCGTAGTTAAACTTTAATTTACATAGTTCGTTAAACTTTAATTTACATAGTTCATATGTATTAGTTTCCATAAGAGTTAGATGTCATAGTTATAAATGTAATTAAATGTTTACTTTTTGTATCACCATGTCCTCATATGTTATTTGCAATAAATTTTATACATAAATTATATATATATGTGTGTGTTTGTGGACGTACGCAAAAATACATACTAGGTGTTGCCAATATTGAAATAGGTGTTGTCGATGCCACACAGAGACACCTACTAGGTCCGTCCATGTGTGTGTGTGTATATATATATATATATATATATATATATATATATATATATATATATATATATATATATATATATATTAGAAGTGGCAATGGGTCAATATCACATTTATTAACAGAATAACATAAAATTGGATCAATCCGTAGCTAAACTTTAATTTGAATAGTTCATTTGTATTAGTTTTTCCATAAGTGTTAGATGTCATAGTTAATTTTTGTGACGTATGAGAAACGGAGGGTCGAGAGAGGCTTATTGCACGATCCACTCAACCGCTAATAAATGTTGCATAAGATAAGAGAGTGGGAGGTCGGCCCCCACCCATCTGGAGGTGTATCACCGTGTTCTCAGATGTTATTTGCAATAAATTTTATATATATATATATATATATATATATATATATATATATATATATATATATATACATACTAGTTGAATCCCCGCGCGTTGCGCGCAAATATAATTATTTAATTAAAATAAAAACATTTAACAAATTGTTATTTAATATTTATACATGTAAAACCAATATCAATAGCAAAACAAACTCTATAATTTACATATTAGTTTTATTAATTGTAATAAATTTATATCATTAGTTACTTCCACTATTAACTCATGATAATAGAAATTGTTTTATATTGTGTAAATTATATATAAAACATATATTGATTTTTATCAATAAAAACCAAAGTTGTATGAAAAAATAAATACTACAACTTTAAATGATTTTATAGAACGTTTTAAGTAGTGGAAATTATATATAAAATGTATGTCCATTTTGTATATAAAATAAATAACAAATAGTTTGAAAAACGTTATAGCTATTAATAAAATAAAAAGACTACAACATTATAACATTTACATCAAACAAAACTTATCAAACACTTATAATTAATTCAAAATGAATATTTAGAAATCAACATATATTTGATATATAGAAACATTGTTATAAAAAATTTGTGTCGAAATAACCATTGATGCGACAAAACATTTTTTCCGATTCTTTCATTTTGAATCACTAATATTTTCAAACATATAATTTTTTAATCAAAACTTACTTATATATTATTAATATAGCTACAATGTGTATAATCAATAAATGGAAAATAAAAAGCATTGAACATTAATAACTATAAGTTGAAAAAACTTTTGAATGTAGTGGATAATAAAGGTAAATTATATTAAATTTAAATAAAAAACTATTGAGTTGTAGTGAGAGTTTTAAACTCTTAATTTGTGGCTACTAATGTAATATAAATATTAACAATTATATGTTATAAAAACAATATTATAAGTAGTTGTCATTGAAATAAAAAAAATTTATACTAAATTGTAACTAATATTATAATAATTTAAGTACACCGATAAAAAAGATATAAAAAGTTGTTTTTCAATCAAACTGAATTAAGTTTTTGATTTAAAAACTCTAGGTATTTTTAGCTAATTTATAAATAATTTATTTGATTATTATTTATTTCCTATATTATTATTATTATTATTATTATTATTATTATTATTATTATTATTATTTCAAATAATAATAAATTTTTAATATAATATAATCTATTATTTATTTTTATGTTATTTAAAACAATTATTACTTTTTAATAATTAAAAACTACTTATTTGAAATTTTTCGTTATTATATTTTAAGAATACTATGATCCTTTTTTATTGTACTTTCATTTCTTTTCGTTAAAGCTATAAAATATTGGAAGAGAATGAACGGTCCAAATAAAATGATGATCTGAATTTCAAAATTATATTAATTGTTATGTACTGCGACCAATCTTACAATAAATGTTAAGAGTAGGTTAGGGGAGGAGGAGTGTTAAATTATAGGTATATTTTTATCACTTATATTTTCTTATGAAAATATTAATATTTTATTTATTTACATTTCATTATCGATAAAAATCAAATAGGGAAAAAAGAAAATTGACAAATGTAATAAGATAATTTATTTTTATTACTGTACATCCGTATAAGTTTTGATAGAACATAAATAATTCATTTTTATAACACACTAATTATTGATTTTCAACAATAAAGTCATATCATATTAAAAGTCATTTGTTCTAATTATTCATTATCACTAACAATTTGGAATAATAATTATAAACTCATTTCATCAAAATTAATTATAAAAAACTCCATCGATGTTATTTACAATAAAATAAAGTGATAGAAACTAACATAATATAACACATACCTAAATTTGAACATGTGATTATAGAAAGATGCATAACACAAAAAATTAAAAAATGATCTCAAGTAAACCTTTACAAACATACCTAAATTTGAATATTGGTTAATATCTAAAACTTACATGCACACAATTTGAGTTTACATGAATTTATATTTGGAAAAGTTTGAATTGTTTTCTTACATCCATGGAACTACTCACATAACTTTTCAAACTATACAAATACAATCTATCATTGTATGTTGACATACATGCAATATGTAATCTACAAATTTTTATATTGGCTAAATATTTCATTTAAATCATTAATTTAATTAACATGATTTGAAGAGTTTTAAGAGTTACAAATCATAATATTTCAATTAATTTGTATAAGTTGAATAGTCTTGGGAGTTTCAAATGCATGATGTTCAAGGAAAATGGTATTGGGAGTTTAAAATGCATGAGGTTCAAGAAAAAAATGCTAGCTTTATAAATATATAACGATGATAATGATAATGACTAGGCGAATGCCCACGCGTTGTACAGAAAGACCAATATAGTTGAAGTCTTTACGAATATATGTTTTGTTTAATATAGTAATAAAGTAATTGTTAAATTTGATATAATAATTCATATACTAAATTGAAATAATTTATTGATTATTTTGAATTATATGATAATATATACATCTATTATAACTGCATAATCTTAATCGTTTGAATGACTTCTACCTGCGAGTGACACATGAATAAATTTAAATATAATATATGGTTTAATATTATTTATAGTTGTTGTTATTGTTAATTATTTTTTAAAATTTGTTTGCTTAATGTTTTAATTTCTATCATTATAATTATTTAAAACACCAAACATTATTTTTTTGATTTTATTGGTAACAGTATAATCATTTATATAGAGTTATTTTTAACTATTGTTATTGTAAGTTATTTTAATGTACTTATTTGGAAACTTTTAACGATTATAAAAATATCTTTAAGAAATATTTTAGTTTAATTGATATTACAATTTAATTTTTGCATTTATCACTACAACTTATCACTTTTAACTATTTATAAAATATTCTTCAGTTTTTTAAGTGGAACTAAAATTTGTATTTAAGTTGACATTGTAATGTTATATTTAAATTAATAATTTAAGTATTTTGTCCAAACTGTTCAAAAGTTGTAGCTTTAAACTGATAATAATTTATATATAACAACATATTAAATCTAAGAAATTAAGTATAATATGTTAAAAGTTAAAGACATAACTTTATAAGTAGAAGTATATTATATTATTTTAAAATTGAAATTTAGTTTATTTATGATTACACTTTAGATTTGATATTTATTTGACCTTATTAACCAACTTATAATCATTATTACAAAGACACTACAATTTATCACTTTTAACTATATACATAATATTTTTTGGGTTGTTTAAGTTAAACTAAAATTTACATTTTAGTTGACCCTGTAATATTATATTAAATTAATAATTTAAGTATTTTATACAAATTGTTCCAAAATTGTATCTTTAAAATGATAATGGTTACATCAAACAATATATTAAAAATAATAAATAATATATAGTATATTAAAAGTTAAAAAACATAACTTTATTAGTAGTAGTAAATATATTATTTTAATATTGAAATTTAGTTTATATATTATTACACATTAGGTTTAATATTTATTTAACCTAATTAACCAAATTATATTTATTATTAGAAAGAAATTGAAAAGTCATAAGAGTTTCAAATGAATGTGGTGAAAGGAAAAATGATGGGATTTCAAATGAATGCGGTGAAAGGAAAATTGATTCTTTTATAAGTATATAAAGAATTATATATATATATATATATATATATATATATATATATATATATATATATATATATATATATATATATATATATATATATATATATATATATTGGTAAAGATTTAAATAAGAGCCCCAAAAAAGTTAAAAACCGTAAAAACCATTTATTTTTACATCATTTATTTGTCATTTTGAGAAAAACACATTCTATTAGTTTGGATCTGACATCATTTTCCAAGAAACAAAAACATATCATTTCACCTCCTTCAACCACATCTGATGAACACCACCACACCACCACCGCCGACGGCGACCTCACTGCCGACATCCCTTCCACTACTGTTGCTGACAACGTCAAATCACCACCAGCAACACCAACCACCTTCTATTCCATTTTTTCTCAGATCTTCGTGAAATACAACTTTCCAAATGTTGATCAAAATCGCCATAATATATTAGAACAAGAGAAAAAACCGGCAAAGACGACCTCCATACACCAGATCTACAATCATCGCCTTCCGGATCTACTTCATCTTCGATTCATCCATATGTGCTTCGTTTCTAACTACTTCAGATCTAGATAAGTCGTCGGAATATCTCAGATCTAGATAGAAACTAACGAAAATGACCACCATACGCTGAGATATCTTAAATCTGAAACCTTAGAGCCGCTACTAACGTGAATCATTGTCGTTGCTACCGTTTGATACACCAAAAGACAAATCTGGGAGTGACAAGGCCAGATCGACCAGATCCGGTGTGTGGCGATGATCTAACAAAACCTTTTCCATCTATATCTGGTTCGACTTTAATTCCTCCAAATTTGCTTATTATGTAGCCAAATTTTTTTTTTATCTCTGGCCACCTTTTTCCATCGACGTCGATCTCGCAACCACTGGCCGCCAACCATTAGATATGGATTTGTTAACTTCAGATCTAGAACATCCGCATTCAGTCTGCCCTCATCATTGACGTCATCTTTATATTACTTCTGATCTGTGAATTGTGCTTTATTTCGACCTCTAACATTTCTGAAGCACCAGAAAATGTCATGTCACCTCCCTTAACCTTTTAGATCTGAAGCCAAAGATGCCGGAAAAGTCACCAACTCTCATCAACCTTTTAGATCTGAAGCAAAAACGTAACAATTTTTCAGATTTGGATAGATCTGCTCAAATCTAATGTGTTTGGTGTAGTTTCAGGCATCAATCTTGTATGTATGAAACATTTCATGGTGGCCACCTGTGGTACCGCCACCGTATCAGATCTCTTCCACCATCACCATCGCCTCGCCTCAGATTGCTGAAAAAATCATCATTTGCCATCAACATTTAGATATGGAGTCAAAGGTGCAACGATTTCTCATATCTGGTTAGATATGCTCTGATCTTGAATATTCGGAGACTTTAAGGAACATGATACTATCATATCTGTAAATCACATCAGATCTGAAAACAATAGGCACACAAGGTGTTTGATGAAAAGTTTCAACGAGACCTGTAAGTTTTTAAGTTATTAATAAGTGTTTAAATTTTTATGTTAAGCTGTGAATTAGCGTTTGAAGTGTGTAGTATACTATGAATTCTGATTTTTTAGACATTAAGTTGTGAAATTGTTTGCAATATTTAATTAAGTGTTGAATTAGTATCTGAAATGTTTTAGTAAATTGTGAATTTTTGATTTTGTATCTAGATCTGAATTTTATACATGTAAATGAGATGTGAATGTAGTGTATTAAACTATGAATTTTGTATATTAACCTGTGAATTTTATTAACAACTTAATATAATAAATTCACATTTTAATACACAATTTGTAATTTAGGGGTGAACGTGGTGCAGTTCTATGCGGTTATTAGCCAAAACCTCACCACTAACCGCAAATACGATTAATCCATTTTCAAAACCGCTTGGTGCGGTTATTTTTACGGTGCAGTTAGGCGGTTTATTTTTGCAGTGCGGTTTTTTTTGTTGCGGTTATTAACCATATGAATTTGGTGCGGTTATTTTGTTTGGTTTTTAACCACAATTTAGAGCTCAAACGGTTTTAAGAGTTCAAACATATTACTTTTAATGATAAAAAAAACCATAAGTTATAAGACAATTAACTTAAATCACAAACAACTAATATCTTAAAAACGTCAAATCAATAGTAATTAACAATAAATATCTTAAAATTGTTTAATTTCACCATTTTTCAAAGTTAAACATAACAAGAAACAACACTTTTGTCTTCTAGTATTTTATCTATCTTTCATCCATGAAGCTTGTTTTATTTTTAATATTTAATATAGTAATAATTAATAATAAAAAAATTGTATGTAATATATGCAGTGCGGTGCGTTTTTATTGCGGCTTTTGAAAACTGATAACCGCACCGCACCACCGATTTGCGGTTTTTGAAAAACAGAAAACCTCACCATCGGTTTTTATTGCGGTTGTAGTTTATCGATTGTGATTTATGCGGTTTTTGCGGTTAACTTTAGTTGCGGTGCGGTTTTTGCTCACTCCAGATTTGTATTGTGCTCACAAGGTGTTTGAAAAATGCTTTAATAAGTGAAATATTTTTTTAAGTTGTGAATAGTGTGAATGAGAGTCCTAAACTGATTTATTAAACTGTTAATGAAATTTTTGAAATGTAAGCTTTAAGTTGAGAACATGGTTTTGATTTTATAGTTTTTATGTATTAAAATGCAAATTAACTATATTAAGTTATGAATAATATGAATAAGTTAATAATTATAAAAAAAAATGCTTAAGAAACTAGTTCATAAACTTATTCATATTATTCAAAGTTTAAAAACATACGTTGTTTTTATTCATATTAACAGTTTTTTATATAATTGTTAAGTTGTTAATGCATGGATTTTATGCATATCTGATTGTTTCAATTAGAAAAAAAAAATTAAGCTATGAATGTCTGATTTTTTATAAGTTTTAGTTGTGATTAAATGAATTTATTATTAGTTTTAAGCAGTATATTTATGAATTTTATAAGTTTTAATGTGAATTTAAACGTGTTTTTATTATATTAACGTTTTCTCAAATAATGTAAATTTAAGTTTTTTATGTTGTGAATTGTGATGAGTGTGTGAACTGCTATCTAATATAACCCCTAAGCTTCAAAAATCATTAGATGTAATTTTTGACATGTAAATATATTTTATTAAAATGTGAATTTGTGTATTCAATGTATTAAGTTATGAATTGAGTATATTATGTTGTTAATTTTTTATGAAATTAATTTTTGCTTCTAATATATAAGATGAAAAAACCATTATAGATAGATTTTATTTTCTCTAATTTTGAATAACATGTAAAATTTAAATTGTGAATATTATATAAATTAAATTTTGAAAGAAACATTAGCCTACATATCTAAAGGTATAAATATATATACTAAATACAGAATATGGATGTGAATGTATAGTTTTTGTGTGTTAAACCGTGAATTTGATATATTAAGTTGTTAGTTTTGTGTATTGACTGTATTAAGCTGTGAATTGATTGTATTAAATTGTGATTTTATTTTTATGAATTTTATGTGAAAATATGAATATTTTTATTAATTTACTTTGAGTATCTTTTTGTGAACTAAATATATAAGAATGTATCAGTTTTTACAATTGTTGCATTAAACTCTAAATTAGTGAATTAATATGTTTATTAAACTGTGAATATAGTATTTATGTTAAAAATGCATGATTTTATATACATATTTGGTTTGAAAGGAATGATAGTTACAACGTTGACATAGATGGTTGTATTGATATTTGGTAGTTCGTGGCAGTGGTAGAGTTTGGGTTTGACTCTCCTAAATTAATGAATTAGTGATGTTATTATTGTATTAAATTGTAAATTTTATGTATTAAACTATGAATGGACTATATCAAATTTAGTATTTTGTATAATTTTTGTGTTAAAATATGAATTGATGTATAAATGAAAATATTAATCCGGAAAAATTACAATTTTACCTTTTTTGTACAAAAAAAAAAAAGAATTTTAACATGTCTAATAAGCATTATATACATATTAACTTATAAAATGGGATTGTTACGATTCTTAATCTTTTATGGTTCTTATTTGAACATCTATATATATATATATATATATATATATATATATATATATATATATATATATATATATATATATATATATATATATATATATATATATATATATATATATATATATATATATATATATATATATATGTGTGTGTGAGAGAAAGTTTGTATATGTGTGTGCGAAGCCAGGTGAGGGTGGGGGTGATAAAAACCTTTCCGTATAATGTGAGGAGTTTGGACGTAATGTCGATCTGTTTCCCACCATGTGGTGGTGGCTTTACATGATGAAGGAATGAGACGAATAAGATACTCTCATGAAATGGTCACTTACGATTGCCATTTAACCCACTTTATTCATCACTTTCATAGTATTATTTTTCTTTTTCTTTAACATAGTCAACATAGATGGACTTAGACACCATAATGGTTAATAGTATGATTAATTTCTTAACGAATAACAATATTGACAATTCAAGTACTATACAAAAGATAACATCTAAAAATAGTTGTTACATACTTACAAAAATAGTTGTTACATACTTACAAGTTACATATAAAAAAAAAAAAAAAAAAAAAAAAAAAAAAAAAGAAAGAGTAGTTGTGATTCTTTTTCTTCTACTTGTACTTTCTTCTAGAAGTTAAGATGGGTATTTCGACAATTTCCGGATCATTAAACAAAGAAATATAATGTAATAAAACTTTAAAGAGGAGTATTACGGATTTATCCTTGGCCTGGGTCACGTGACGTCTAGGCCCTATAGCCAATATTGTTGCCTGATGTTGAGACCCACCAGGCCAATATGGTGGTTCCTATTTGGTTGACAGTTGACACGAACGAAGACCTAATAGACAGAAGAGTTGACTTTTAAGCATAAAATGGTCCGTTTGGGAAAAGACACTGTCTGCCTTTTACTTGGGACCCATTTGACTCACTACTTAAGTACTTATCCTCTTCTTCACAATCATGTGATATATAAAATTAAAAGTACATTTTTCATTGTACCTTATTCTTTAAATTTAAAGTACAAAATTCACCCCCACATTGATTATTTATTACAATTTTAGGCGAATAACTATTTGTCCGTGGTTGATTGAAAATAATTATTTTAACTACTGGATCTAAAGTAAATAACTAGATCATCCAAGAGAAACAAATTATATATATTTCTCTTATAAAATTTAAATGGCATCATAGTCATGAAAAAATTACATTAAGTTTTTATATAAACCTTTTAAAAACAACACATTTTCAGAGACACGGCAAATGGTAATGGTTCCTGAAATCTAAATTTTATTGAACTTCTTATATCGAATATCACCAATTTTGTATGGCTTAGAGTACCAAATGTTAAGCATTTTGCACATTCTTGCTTAATTATATGGATTGCTATGTATTGTATCATTATAGTAGTCAGGTACACATGTTTTAGATAGGCTCACTTGTATTTTGCATCATGTGTATATGTATATAGTGGTGATCAACACACGATTATAATCATGGAAAAATAATTACTCTAAAATGGTATCAAAACGTCATTAGGCATTAGGTGCTAACTCTAATCCGGCCCAACCCCACCCTACCAAGAGCATTATGCTTTCGGCGATGTCACAATCTTCTTCTCCTCACCTATTCTCGATCTCATCTTCACAATGGGCAACAATACCAACAACAATGCCAACATGAAACTTTTCATGTATGGAAATGCTAACATAAAAGCATTTATGCCCTCATTCTTGAAGTCAACAACCTCAATTATGATATATTTGGTGCTAGTTATTAGAGATCCACTGCTTGGCCTACGACGTGGTGAGATATCTATATAACACTAGTTCTAGGTAAATACTTCTTCTGTGTTTATGGCGATTAAAGATTTCTAATGTGGATTTTGTGGTGATCATGACATGGTTTTGGGTGAAATGGAACACACATCATTTTTGACGCCACGACGTGGCAACGACCAGCATGCAAGCCCTAAATTTTCCTAGTTTTAAGCCCTATTTAAGGGATGTGATGGCTAGGGTTTGCTTACCCTCAACCTTCATCACCCCCCCCCCCCCTTCGATCTAAAGCAACCATAGCCTCCATTGTTGGCATCTTGAAGCTTTTTGGTGGTTTTGGTGGTATTGAACACGATGAAGGTGTTCTTGGTGCATAGATGCAGAAAGCTAACCTCATCGTCACCTTATTGCATACATTCTGGACTTTTGTAAGTCTTTAAGTTTCTACCATTGTGTGCTACCCTTCTAGATCTAGGATTTTATGTACTTCGGTTCATGTTTAAGGTGGTTTGAGTGGATGGATTCCATAAAGTTTGCAACTTTATGGATCCTTGAGGTCCCATTTGTGGTTTCATGTTCCAGATCTGGAGTTTTGTAGTGTTTTTGTTCCATGAATGAGGCTTTGACCTCATTTTCTCCATATTTGACCTAACTAGAGTTCAAGAAATAGATTGTACATGCATGTTCATAAAGTAAGGATTTTTATGATGTATTTGGATGTAAGAAAACCTTATGGAAAGTATGGATGAATGGATCAAGAGATTAAGAACTTAATCCATTAGCTTGATAAGAGCGGATGTCATGATGTGGTGGTTTGATCACCATGATGTGGCGATAAGCAGCCTTGTGTCTGTTTTATCGTAAGGCTACCACGACGTGACAAATGCTTGGCCACTACGTGGTGGCTAGCTGAGTTGGCTTTTGACTATTAAATGTTGACTTTTTGACCAAGATAACTTTGGTCAACCTGATTGTTTTAGGCTATAGATTGAGGATGTATCTCTGAGTGTTGTATAGGTGGCTCATAGCATCAGTCTTTGTATTGTGTGAGCTATGTTGATTGTATGCTAGCCTGTGAGGTGATTTTTCTTATTATAACTTGTACTGCAGTATGTATTCTTGTGTGTAGGATGTTGTTATGTTGTAGTGATCTGTTAGTTTGGTGAATTTGTTCTGATTATTTATGCTTGTAGGTTATTGTTTGTTTGTTTACATATATCGATATATTGTGGGTGGGCTAAGGCGGTCCTGCTTTGTGTTGCATGCTAACATACCAGGGCGATCTAGTTGCGGTTGTAGGCCCAATGAGAGTAGTCCAATTGATATTGTAAGTTTAGGAGAGCAGTCTAACTATATGTTGTAGAGTCAGGGGGTCCAGGTGTACTGTAGGTCTTGCAAGGCGATCCATTCAGACTGAAGGCCCAATAAGAGCGGTCCAGTCATATTGAAGGCTCATGTGTCCATGCATTATATGTGTATTATGTGGGGTATTGTAGGGAAACTCGCTAAGATTTGGCTTACATTTATGGATTTAAATGTGTCAGGTACTTTAGAGGATCGGGGGAAGGTGAAGGCTTGAGTGTACAATGAATTACGTTTTGAATCAATGAATTGGATGACTTATGGTTTTTATGAAATTTTCTTTGGAAAATGAAAACAAAAATTACTATGGTTTTTGGGACGTTACAAGTTGGTATTAGAGCCTTGGTTTGAGGGATCTGTATGAACACTCATGTGATTCCAGACTCAAACTATGGATCTGTAAAAGATTTTCACAACTCTTTTCACAATATATATATATATATATATATATATATATATATATATATATATATATATATATATATATAAAGGAATATATGATGTGCACAATCAGTTGGACCTCAAGATAAAGTTATTCTCTAAGATATCTACACTTGTTATATGTATATTATTGATATGTTAAGTGTTAGAATTGGATGCTAGTTCGTAGGTAAGGATCCTTAGGAATTATATGATAGAATTGTCTGATTTGTGATGCATGATAGCCTAGGAGATTGTTTTGTTGTGTTCTATGAAACTGACATTATTTATGTTAGTAGTTAAGCGTATGCATCATAATATTACATAACTAGGGATTTTATAGCCTTAGAATGTATGATTTAGTATTACTTTCTGTTCATTATTTTGGTTGTCAACTTAGGGTAGAATCAACAATTTGACTGTCTATCAAATCTGACATTATGTAGAATTAGCATACGCGATATGACTTGAAATATTAGTGGAAGTTTCTTATGGTATGGATGCGTGATTGAGAGAATCCTATGAAGAAAAATATGAGTTAGTTGCTACACTATGGATTGTATAGATGGGGCATGTTAGCACGCTTAGTGGCGTTGGGTCTAGTAGTGTAGAACTTCGTAGCAATCCTTAATGTAACATCCCAAAAATACTAAGTAAATTTTTTTTGTTTTTAAGCCAAACAAAACTACCAATCATTCATTTTCAAAATGTATCACAGTATGAAAATGTATAAAATAGTTACTATAGTACAAATCATATCATAAATGTGGAATCCTGGAGAATGTGATGCAATCACGTCTAGCTCTTCCCTTTAGAACTGGAAGTACCTGAAAACATGAACATAAAACCATAAGCATAAAGTTTTTTGAGTTCCCCTAATATACCAGATACCATACAAGCATCAGGTCTGACCCGATATATATACAAACACATGTAAGATTCACAAATACAACTAGCATCCTACATACATAACCATTGGGTCGGCATTGATGCCTTCAACCCACAATTACAATGAAGAGACTCACATCTCAAACGGTAATCAATTGTTACTTCTCTCACTGTAGAATTACAGTTGCTATACCCTACATAGACATTCATACAAGGTAAATCCTTAGTTTACCTTCCAAAACTAAGAGTTAGCCAAAAGTCAACTCATATTAAGGAGTTAGTGGTTGAAGACAAAGTTAAAATTCCATTAGAAACTCTATACACCATGTCCTTCCTTAACCACGCCATGGGCACAAAATGAAAAATCAGTCGACTGATCCTAGTCGTCGTGATGTGGCGACCTAGTGCCATGTTGAGAGGACTAGTTTGAATGGATTATTCGATTTAGGCTGCTTTTAACTCATTTTCAGGGGGTCAAAATCCCATATCTACTCCTTCCCATCGTCTTGATGGATAAACTCTCCAACTTTATCCATCAAGACACTCCATTAAGACAAGATTTATAAACCTAGGTTCTAAAGGTCATACAAGAAGTACAACTCAACCATTAAGTACTTAATAAAAAACGACACGAGCCCAAACTTTTCAGAAGGCTTTTCTTTTACCTCAAGATACATAAAGTTGGTTGCTTTATTGGCATGCATGTCTAATGCACGTCTCCTCCATTTTAGGTTTAAAATCGTGATAAAGAGGCTTCAAACTCATACATAGGATAACATTCTCCATGGAACATAAGATATACAACATATGATCTTAATGGGACATCTAGGATCCATAAAGTTTCCAAATTTATGGAATCCTTCCATTCTAAATAGGTCACACAAGAAGAAAATAGGATAAAACCTTAGATCTATCATCATTGAAGCATATGTTGGATTAGTGTCTAAGTCCATAACTATTTTGGTATGTACTTGACCCGATGGTGCATGGTCCCTTTGGGTTGCCTTCACCAAAGCAACTTGATTGGAGAAATGAATAAAGAGAGAGAGGATAATATGATTTATTAATATGTTATAAGAATAATATATTAAAGGAGAAATCATATTTGTTTAATTAATATTGGTCAATAATTAATTAAGAATTAGTTTTGTGATCAAATGTAATTAATTAAACTAGAGGGGCTGATTTGTAATTATGTGATAGTTACAAAATAAGGTAAGGATTATCTTATTTATATGGTGGACGAATTTAAGGTTGGAAAGCCTTAGAATTCGAGTATGATAAGGATTCAAGGATTATCTTATTGGTTGCTTAATGGATAATCAACTAGATAAGGATAATGACTGAAACCCTATCTCTACACCTATATAAACACCCCTAGGGTCATGAATTCGTGTATCCCTTCCCAAGAGGTCCTAGATACGAATTCTAACCTCTCACCTCTCTCCTTATACCTTCTCCATTTGCTCTTGGTGTTTGTAAGCCATTAGAGGAGTGACACTTGTGACTCTAAGCCTTCTAAAGTCAATACAAGGAGATTTGGGATTGTTATTGCTACATAACAATCAAGGTAACACTATAAACTTATTCTCATGTTAATATGATTATATGTATGCTAGAATTAGGGTTTATAGTCTTGGATTCAAAGCATGTACAATAGAGAAACCTAGATCCAAGCATTAGGGTTTGTATGAGCACATAGGATGTCTTATGACCAAAACTCATCAGTGGTATCAGAGCCTAGCTTGGTTTCAATTGTATTGATGCATTAAATGTTCAAAAAATTCGTTTTTTGGTGTTTTGGAGGCTGGACTCGCCGAGTCCATGTAGACTCGACGAGTTAACTCGTCAGATGGAGGGAAAACCGGGATTTCTTGTTGTTTTTGCTTTAGGATAATTACCTTATCACATTAGATCAATATAAATCCGATTTTATGATATATATGACTATATTCTTGATCTAATTAAAGATAATTATCAATTAACAAGATAATTGTTTCCTTATAAGATAATTGATTAATTATTTTGAGTAAATTGATAAATTGCTTTGCAAGAAATCATTAAATAAATCAAATATGGATAATCATGTGATTAAATGTTAATTTAAAATTATTTGTTATTTGATCCTTGTTGTTATGAAAGGTTTCATATTTTCCCCTTTAGGTTTTATAGTTTAAATTTGAACCCAAAAGTTTTGGAGTTTTGAAATTTAAATAGTAAAAACCCTAATGTTTTGAAAAAGGTTTCAAAACTTGCCCTCAAGTTTTGGAATTTAAAAGTTGATTAAAGGTTTAATTAGAAATGTTAAATTCTAAAACCCTAGTAATGTTTTGAAAAGTTCAAATCACACCCTTATGGTTTTATTAATTAATTAAGGAGTATAATTAAAGGAGATTTAATAAATCCATAAAGGTTTAGGTTAACCATTTAATTGAATTAAAAGTGTAATTGTTAAAGTTAACCATATAGTATTTTAAAAGTATAAAATACACCCTATACTATATATAACATTAAAAGTATAACATTATATATATGTATGAGTAAAAGTCAGTCTTACCGTTAGTAGGCCTCATTCACGAAGCTGGTCTATAAGGGGTGTTTAAGGAAATTGCCTATAAAATGGCGATTGAATGGGTATCCACTCTTACCCACCGCACTCTTGACTAGTGAAGGGTCGTTAGCCGAACGGGTAGGATAGGACGAAACCTTCCATTATAAGTATAATGAAATACCAAGTAACTAAATGTTTTTCAAATTCCCAATCTTAGTTACTTAGGCAAAAAGTGAATTGATGCAATTCCATGAAATTACACTTTGTGCCCTTGCGAAGATGTTAGTGGAGCGTGTGTGGTTTACCGGCACACTAAATGGTTCTAAGCAAAGGTAGCAAAGGGTGACTCAATGTTTGTCATAGTTCGGTGGAGCGTGTGTGGTTTACCGGCACATCGAATAGGTGATTGTAACATGTGAGGGCACCATGTAGTTTGTATGGTTATTCACACCCGCTTTGTGATCCTCGGCATCCCAGTCACAAACAAGAGGGGCATATCGAGATTTAAACATGCCATTGAAATGTTCAATGAATCTCAAAGGATCTAGGAGTTTTCATAGATTTAAAACTTAAATTTCTTTTTCGTTTTTCATGGTGGAAACTAGTGAATCGTCATTCACTTACCTTCAAATGTTCTGCAATTTGGGTTATGGCATCCCTCTCCCGAGTTGTAGGATATTGTGTTGGGTCCTAGCCTTGGAATTTCATTTGGGTGATTTACCAAGGACTCAATCAATCAACTAACTTGAATTCGTTTTTCTCCCGATGTCAAAGTTCGACAACTATGGTCTTCTCAAATCCCATGGAACAAGCATTCCACATGAAGATGATATTCCACGATTCGATCGAGGAACAAGAAATCATGCTTCACTTCCTCCTCCTCCTCTAATTATTCTCCCTAACCCACAAGATTGTAAAATTGAAAGGTTCAATATCACTCAAGCCCTTTTGGCAAGTAAATATAAAGAGGGCAAGTCGATGTGTGCACACGTCTTAAGGATGAAGTCACACATTGATAGACTAAGAATGATGGGATCCGTTGTCGGTGAAGCAATGGCTGTTGACTGGGTTCTTCAGTCACTTCCTAAACTCATATAGTGAGTTCGCAAGAGAGTACTATATGATAAACCACGACGTGACCCTTATAGATCTCACCTATATGTTTATTGCTGCTGAATCAGCAATGGTTTGGCGCAATAGAAAAGCAAAGTTGATTGGTGAATCTGCCTTCAAGACCTCTATGGATATAGACAATGGCAATGAAAGACATGCAATGATCGAAAAGTTTGATCATAAGAGAAAGGCGATGTCTGAAGTAGTTCCATGTGTTGTTCCAAAGGAGTCAATTTGCTTTTATTGCCAAGAGAAGGGGCATTGGAGAGGAAGTTGCCCTATTTACCTAAGAGATCTAAGAGATGGGAGAGTCAAAAGTATGACTACGCTTTAGGTAAGAATCCACTATCTAACTCCATTAAGTTCCTATTCATTGATTCTTAATACATGATGTGATAAGATTGCATTTGAATGTTTTGAAGGATCGGTGAAAAGAAAGGAAGCTTGATAAGAGAGCAAGATGAATCTAATCACAAGAGATGGATCTCGATCTCATGGACTTGAAGATTGGATTTTGAGCTTAGATAGTTATGATAGAGTTAGAAATTTTCTTTTACATAGTTTTCAATAGATTTTGCATTGTAAGGACAAATGTTTTTCCGCTGCTTTTATAAATAAAATAAATTTTGTTTGACTTATTTATTTATTTGTTTACTTCCTTGCAATGAAATTGTTATGAAAATTGATGTTTGCATATTTCTACAACGAATGGATATGATTCTTAGTTATGTTATTTATGGAAGTGTCAAGAATTTACCAAATAGGGAGAGTTTCTCATCGCCCAAGTTTCAATTGGACCGAAACTTGGAATCATGCAACTTGGTTGCACGATGAATGAGAAATTTCATATTTTGGAAATTAGACTAATTCATTGACAAAGTGTCAAGTGAAGGACTAGGAGATCGAGTACACAAAGTTGCGTGTTGATCAAAGTCCACCATAAGAGTAACAAAGACATTCGTCATGATTTACTAAAGGTTTAGTAAATATGATTATGCTTATAAGATTAAGTATAATTTTGAATTGATTAAAGGGTTTAGATCAATAGCAAAACGAATAAGAAGAATCAAGTAGGCAGAAAGATAAGAGTTTCTCCATTCTAAAAAGAAGGGAGAGTAGCTTTTATGCTTTATGATAGGTCTTAATGATTAAGAACCATATCTCAATTGATCCTCTAAGTGAGTCTTGGTACAATTATATGTCCAATAAGAGGAATCAAAGATTGAAGAAATGGTCAAATCAAGAAGTCAATCATACTTCGTTCCAAAACAAGTCTTAAAGTCAAGATTGTGACATTGAGTGAATAGTATTAAGAAGGTTTATAACATTCATCAATTGTGGAAAGTTGTGATGTCTTGGATAAGACAAAGACCAACTAAGACCAAAATTATGAAGTGTTTTGTTTTGATAAAAGCTACACTAACTCTTGAATATTTGTTTGTCAAGAAATGTATTGACAAGAGAATCTTATATGTCAAGGAGTCAGTGGGAGTCTTAATAGTCTTGAAAAGTTTCAAGAACAAATCAAATAAACCTTATCGATCATCACTAGCACACGAGTTGAGGTTTACAACCTATCGTGAAGACATTATTTTGTTTCTGTGCCAATCCAATCGAGTTAATTATGCATGTGAGTCCTATGAGTTCTCATTTGAATGCATAAAAGGCAAGGACCTTTATCAATGGAAAGTACATTGATAGGAAAAGGTGAGCTACTTAACTACTTGGAAGACGTGGTGGGCAGCTGTGCAACCATAAGGCAATCAAGATTAAGAAAGTTCAATCCATATGAGTTTGAATTTGTCGTAAACTTTGTTTTTTAACAAATTCACATGGATAGGAACGAATACACCGCTTTAAAATCTAAGTGTCATAAGATTTCCTCCTTCATGAAAATGATTGTGAGAAAATGCTTTCACTAAGAAAGATTTTAAAAGATAGTGATTGTAAAATTGCATTCTCGAATTCGATCATGGTTACGGCATCCCTTTCCATAATATGAATTGTGAGGTTTGGCAATTAGTCTTAATTGTTAAGACACACATATGAACTATCTAAGGCAAAAGTGTATAAGTTCAAGAAGCCTTGATAAAAGATTATCAAAGCACTAACTATTAGAAACATGAACTTAAGAAATTCAATAAGTATTGTTTTTCTGAAAGTTAAGATGTTTATGAATACATGTCGAAGCTAGTGGGAGCATAAGTGTTATGTTTTATAATAATCATCATGATAGTGGGAGCATAAATGTTATGATTGTATGATTATTAAGGCACGTATTGCATAGTTGGCAATATTAATTATAGAAAACAAGAGTCATACTTTGCAAAGTTGTAAAGTTGTTTTGCTATAATTAAGGGAGAGAATATTATGCTTCATTTCAAATCTAAAGGATTAGGTTGTGAAATGTTAATAAATTTAGTCAAGGGTACATAGTGTGTTCTTAAAGTTTCGATTATGATTACGGCATTCCTCTTCACAATTCGAATTTTGAGAACATAGCAAATAAAACATTATGCGTTGTGTCCCATACGCTTCGAGTATAGGATCGATTGCAAATGATTTAATGTTTGACCATTCTAAAATTTTCCAAATGTCTAGCGCATTTAGAGGGAAAAGGGACTAGAATCGGTTTTGACTAAAATAATTAAACAACTATGAAAGGACAATCCAAAGTTCGACGAGGATTGGTCGCTTGTGAGTAGTTGGAAGTATAGTATTGGAAATTATGGAAATATTTCCATATTGGATGGACAATATCGACATCATTACGAATAGATAAGATTCTATTAAGAAATTAGTTGTCATATGGAAAATATGGAAGCGTGTCCATATTGGGAAGTAAATATTGAAAATCTATGTCTAGATTAGAAACCTTTATGCAAAAGGATGTTCAAAGGAATGTACTTTGAGTGAGAGACATCGTATCTAAGGAATTGTCTTGTAACAATCTCCGATAGAGGACTTTGTAAAATCATTGGCAATAGTCTTTGTGACTTTGGTGCAGTGACATTACGAAAGGATCGTTGCATAAAGTGTTAGAATCTAGCATATTCTATAAGTAGCGAGAATTTGATATTCTTACACTTAAGAAAATGGATTTGGAGTTGTAAAATGAGAAGGATTGGAAACGTGTTCAATTTGTCTATTTCACAAAAGTAAGAATCATAGGTAAACATTGTGTGCATGCTAGGAGCATGGGACAAGTGTAATAATTCAAGTAAGAAGTTGATTAACCGAAACGACAAATAATGAGTAATCGATATGGTGATAAATAAAACGTGTTTTGATTATACTCAAAGGGTTGAGGCCATATGGGATTAGTATTATTCTTGTGTTTCACCTTGCATATTTTGACTTCCAGAATAATTGAGTTTATTAAGAATAATCGAATTATTCAAACGGGCCACAGTCGTTCATATGTTGGAAGTAGATATGAATGAAGATTGTCGTGAATTGGTGTGTGGATTGTCTAGAAGAGTATTAGACATAAGCAAATGTTTGCTGCAACATTCATGAGTGCTTATGAATATGATTTGAGCATTGGATTAAACCCACGCTCACTTGGATCACTCCATGAATTGTATCACGAGTGATTAGTGAGACGATAACATCTTATATTCTTGAAACCGAGATGTGTGAGTTGTATCTTGCTAATCGATTGCACATTGATAATATGTAAACGCACTAGTAACTTGGTGTTATAAAACATATTGTTGTGTGTGATTCGGTGAGTGAGTGCAAGCAAGCATTGTATCAAAGTTTATTCGTTCCTTTTATTCAAAGTAGGATAAAAGCGATATCTTTGGGCCCCTCGATGGTTTAGTGATGACATACGTAAATGCTCGGCCGGGTTAGGGCTAATTTGATTTGTTCAGTTAGTCTGTTGTCTTAAATCGGAAATCGAGATATAGTACAAAGAGAGTGATTAGAAATCATATCTCATACGATATCTAGAATAGAGGAATATATGATCCCTTATCTAAGGACACACGTATCTGATATGATCAGAGTTGACAGCGGCTTTGGAAAGCTACGATTGCAGATCGGGATCTGAAGTCATACGCAAAATAGTTGTTAGACTTATCCAAGTGGGAGACTGTTGGATTAGTGTCTAAGTCCATAACTATTTTGGTATGTACTTGACCCGATGGTGCATGGTCCCTTTGGGTTGCCTTCACCAAAGCAACTTGATTGGAGAAATGAATAAAGAGAGAGAGGATAATATGATTTATTAATATGTTATAAGAATAATATATTAAAGGAGAAATCATATTTGTTTAATTAATATTGGTCAATAATTAATTAAGAATTAGTTTTGTGATCAAATGTAATTAATTAAACTAGAGGGGCTGATTTGTAATTATGTGATAGTTACAAAATAAGGTAAGGATTATCTTATTTATATGGTGGACGAATTTAAGGTTGGAAAGCCTTAGAATTCGAGTATGATAAGGATTCAAGGATTATCTTATTGGTTGCTTAATGGATAATCAACTAGATAAGGATAATGACTGAAACCCTATCTCTACACCTATATAAACACCCCTAGGGTCATGAATTCGTGTATCCCTTCCCAAGAGGTCCTAGATACGAATTCTAACCTCTCACCTCTCTCCTTATACCTTCTCCATTTGCTCTTGGTGTTTGTAAGCCATTAGAGGAGTGACACTTGTGACTCTAAGCCTTCTAAAGTCAATACAAGGAGATTTGGGATTGTTATTGCTACATAACAATCAAGGTAACACTATAAACTTATTCTCATGTTAATATGATTATATGTATGCTAGAATTAGGGTTTATAGTCTTGGATTCAAAGCATGTACAATAGAGAAACCTAGATCCAAGCATTAGGGTTTGTATGAGCACATAGGATGTCTTATGACCAAAACCCATCAGCATAATGCAAGGAGCTTGGACACTTACAAAGGTTCAGAGATGCCCAAAGAGATCTTCGCTCCAGCCAAGAAGCACCATAATCCTTTCCAATTCCTCTTCTTTCTTCAAAAGCAACCAAAATCACCAAAATGGACTCACAACTCGCAAGGGGGAATTAGGGTTCGGGTTTCTGAAGCTTGAGAGTGATGGAGGTTGAGGATGCATAAACCTAAGCCTCTTCATTCCTTTAAATAGGGTGCAAAGCCCAGAAATTAAGGTTTCATTAAAATTATTTGACATGTTGTGGAGGGTATTTAAATTCTGCAATCCTTGAAAATATCGTCATACCATGGTGAGGCTCCACCACGCTGTGACCTCCCAAAATAAAGACTGGAAATATAAAGGATTAGCTCATACCTAAAATGGGTGTTACAACTATCCCTCACTTGAATCATACTTTTTCCTCAAAGTCCTATGATGATATTAGGTCTATTGGCATGGCATAGACAGCTCTAGGATGCTATCATCACTTGGTGCACTCCTACCATTTCTTCCCGACGCTCCCTTGCTAGCCCTGCGTGGTGCTCCCTTGCCATCCCTGCCTAACGCTCCCTTGCCAGATTTTCTTGGCGCTCTCCTGCCAGCCTTCCCTGGTGTGATCCCGCCATCCTTGCCTGGTGCGAGCCCGCCATCCTCACCTGACACCCCTAGGTGGCCTTGCTCAGTTCTTGCTAGTTAGGCCTAAATTAGGCTGGCCCAAAGCCTAACCTAATTCCCCTAACCTAATTGTCCCCTTTAAAGTGAACAATACCTCCTCTATGATGCTTAGATCTCGCTGCAACAGAAGTCCAGAAGACATCTCGGAAGATCTTTGTCGCATCATTTGGCGCCCTCCCGGACTTGAACGAGTAGCCATCGCCTCAGTTGGCCTCAAGCTCGTTCTTACCCAAATCTGTTCAGATCTGATGAGTTTTCACCTCAAGTTTTCCCAGATCTATTCATTTTTATCCTTGTCTGATCAGATTTGCTTGGATTCTTCCAAGATCTTCTCATATTTGTTTTACCATTGTTCAGATCTCAAGATTTACTTCATTTTCCGTTCAGATTTCTAGATCTGCTTCCTTTTTAGCTAAGATCTCTAGATATGTTTTAGTTTTCTTTCACTCAAACGTCTTTCAAGTTTACAAAGACATTTCACATCAGTGTCGTCATTCTTTTTGATGATTTTTTTAGAAAATGAGAAGAAAAGAAGCTTTTATGAGTTTTACCTTACTTTTAGTTCATTTTAATGACTCATTCAGCAAGATGAGGAGAAAATAATTCTCTATCAAATTTTATCTTATTTTCAGTTCATATTACCAAGAAAATCCTTTTAGTTGATGATTTTCTATGTACAAGACCCTCTTAGATCTATTTTGTTTATATTTTGGGTTTAGCAAGTTTAAGGAGGAAAGAAGCTTTTACCCCATCTTCAGTTCATATATTACCAGAAAATCATTTTTTATTTAGATTTTTTGTGTAGAACTTCAGTCTCAGAAACATTAGTTTGTAACCATAACTGTAATGCTTGTACATTCCTCAAATCCCTTTTAGTTTAGTTTTGTTGAGTACAACCTCATTCTTTGTTTCTAAACACTGATGTGTTGTATATTTCACAAACCCACCAAAAAAATTGTTTATCCTTTTTACCAAATCAAAAATGTAGCAGAAGCTTTTGACACCTTATCTCAAAATTACATCTATGTTACCACCTCAGATTAACCCTTAAAATTTACCGCTCAAAATGTAAACAAAATAAAAAAATGGTACATGAATGGTGCACGTTGTTTTGCTTCGCCACATTTGACAAAAAAAGGAAAAGATAGTTAGCACCGTACAAACATATGAGATAAATCATGTGGGTCCCATGACTTTAACGACAACATCATCGTTAGCAAGCTCTAGATCAAACTCATCGGCAGTTTAAACCAATTCATCATCAGTCGCCTCCAATATCTCTGCCAGCAACCAGAGCCTATCGATCTTCCTACAACAAAAGCACCACCGGTAGTCACCTGCTGCTCTGATCCAAGACACATCCTTCGTGGCTGCCGTTCGCTGTCTACTGCACTTTCACCACCCGCCAACCATCGATAACAACATCACCATCATCGTCATCGATCGTCTTCAACATTGGCGACCCAACAAGCTAGCACTGTTGCTCCGATCACCTCTTGCAGGAGACGATATCTTCCAAGGAGCAAGAAAAACCATATCACCACTGATGATTCATATCTACCCCGATCTCGTGCTGTAAATGACAAATTCTGACGAGGAATCGGCAAAACCTTCACCAGTCACAACCACTCTTCTAGTCAATGATAGATTTCAAATGGCAAACAACGGATCCACCACCACTACAAGAATCACTACTATGTTTCTCTATCTCCACCATCGTTATCAAGCGATGAACCACTGGGACCACTCCTAGTCTGTAACATCCTCTTTAATCAAATATGAGTTTTGAGCATTCGTTCGTAGAGCCTTGAGACTGTGACAAGTTCACAGAAGCATAGAGCTTCTCGTCACCTCTCCGTGGATGTAAGAATCACTGGAATCGAACTTGTAACAAGGAAGCTATGATAGCTTGGGAGATATGGAAAATTTAGTCCTTATTAAGAATGGGTGGCAAGCGGGTACGCTGGGTGTAAGTATGGGTACGCTTAGCGTACCTATGAGCATGGAATGGATGCAAGGACCACCTGGTACGCTGGGTGTACCAAGAGGAACGCTGGGGGTACTAGACTGTGAATGAAAACCCTAACATTTTAAATGACCCTATATAAAGATTGATATGGCCTCATTCCTGGCCACCTTCTCAGAGAACAAACCCTCTAAAAAAACCCCAAGCCTTCATCCATATGAGCTTGTGAGTGCATGAGAACCTTTGGGGTGACTTTGTGAGTCCTTGAAGTGAAGAAAGAGCATTAAAGGTGAAGGAGTTGGAGTCCAGGCTTTGGATCTGAGCTTTTATGATGATGGAGAATCAATTGAAGGTATAAAGTTCAAAGATTTCGTATTCCTTTTGATTTGTTCATAGTATGGTCCACTTTAGGGTTTTTGGTCCCAAAGCTTGAAGCTTTATGAGTTGTTAAACTCTAGAGCCCATTATCTGTCCTTTTGAGTGTTTTTGATGGAGTAGTTCCATAAAAACGAGATCTTGGATGTGAGAATCAAGTCATGCATGAGATAAGGGCTTAATGAGAAAAAAGAATGAGGGTTTCGTGTGTGTGAGACTGCATCAGCCGTGCAAAGGCTTAAAGTCCTTGATTTTATGGAATAAAAGCTATTAAGGAGTCTAGATCCAAGAGAAGAGTTAAGGTCTTAACGGGTTAAGACCAAGAAAAATGACTAAAGCAAAATTAGGCATACACCCAGCATAAATCCTAGTACGCCCCGCGCACTGGGTTGGTGTCCCGATCAGTCTCATGCAAGAGTGTGTGTGTTGCGGGTACCAAAGGGGGTACGCCCCACATAACCCCACTGTGGGCTTTTGGGTTAAGGATTGTGTTAGGCCTTGAGTATTGGTCCTGAATTTTGGGCTTGATGTAATAGAGTCTTGGATCAGTGAATTATATTTATGTTTTGGGACCTTGGGTTGGGCTTGCCATTTAGTTTGAGAATTAGGCCTTGGTGGGCCTAATGGGTTTAGGACATTTTTGAGCTGGTTATTGATCAACCTCTAGACCCAATGAGTAAGAGTTTTGACTTAGTTCTAATTGAGATAATTGTGGGTTTGGCACAAAGTTAGTGGCTGGTGCGTAGGAACAACGTTTATAGGGACAGTACATCATCCGAGGTGAGTCATCTCATTATACTTTACGTTGAGTGGTAGTTATGTGTGAGCGGAAGGTCTTATGTGCTGACATTGAGTATTATGTTATCCTGCCTTACGTGTTATATTGTGCATTATTTCTTTGTGATTTATGCCATGCGGAGTTTTACAGACCGGACCAGAGGGTCCAACGATTTATGAGGCCAGAGGGTCCTCAACCAGACCGGACCGAAGGGTCTAATGAGTTAGACCGAACTAGAGGGTCCAACGAGCTATGGGACTGGAGGGTCCCGCAGAGACACATCGGATCGGAGAGTCATACAGGGTTATAGCTTCGAGTGGCTAATATATGTATGTGGTATTTTGGGAAACTTACTAAGCTTCGTGCTTACCGTGTTATGTGTTATGTGTTTCAGGTTCTCATCAGGATTACGAGAAGGCGGCAGCTCAATTGTACACGCAAGAGAAAAGAGTTACGAATGAGGATCCTGAATTTTGATAATGTTTTGAAAACTTTATTTACTATTAAATGGTGTTTATTTAAATTGACATGTGTTTTATGAAATTAAAAATGAAAATTTTGGTTTGGAAATGTATGGCGTTACAATTTGGTATCAGAGCCTTGGTTTGAGGAATTCGGATACACCTTCGGGTATATCTGGACTCAAACTGAGGATTTGAGAAAGGTTTTCAAAAGGAACGATTTTCTAAAAATAGGTAAGAGAATTTTAAGAGAAAGAGGAAACGAGCAGTGTGTACAATCAACCAGCGTCCGAATGGTGATTTCCTAAAATACCCTTACTTATGTGTTATAAGTTGTTATGAGATATGTTATGCATGATAGAGAGTAGGCTAGGTATTTCATATTTCAGGACTAGAGTAGCCTGATTTGTGATGCCTTAGCCTAGGAGTTACTGCTATCTGTGATTTGCTTTTGAGTATGTGCGGAATAAGAGTACCCAGCAGGAATCCTTTTTAGAGAGGGATCTGAGTAGAAGAGTAATCTAGGAGAGATACATAGATGAGCATTTGAGGAGCATTATGAGAGAGTAGTCAGATGCCGCGAGGGGTGAAGTTGCTTGAGCTTGGTGATAACTTTTGAATACGAGTATAGCAAGCGGAGTTGTAACCTAGAGTGGTTATACGTGTTGATAGAGATTATTCGATGCCTAAATGTTGCTTGCTTCGTGCTTTGTGGAACTCTCGGTGATGGGAGTCAACTACTAAGTGAATATGACGATATTCAGGAGGTAGAAGGTTGGCATCATTAGGAGTTCTTCAGCAGCTGATGGCAGAGAAGTGTGAGCACCTAGGAAGAGCCTAGGGGTGACCGTGCTCAAATGAGTGCACTGATAGGGTAAAGCATTTCGCTGGGGAGCGAACACATGTAACGGGATGGATGAACGAGAAGGATGAGTAGCTACTTAGGAAATCTGGGATGGTCCATGTGGAAAGTATGGGTAGATGTGGCAGGTACTATGGGTCCGTACTACTGAAAGCAGAGGACCCATAATTGATGCAGGGAGTATTCTGGAGGATATAAGTAGTAGATTGAGAAGTGATGTCAGGGTTCGAGTACCATGGTTTGTAGCAGATTGAGAGGTGATGTCATGGTTCGAGTACCATGGTTTGTAGCAGATTGAGAGGTGATGTCATGGTTCGAGTACCATAGTTTGTAGCAGATTGAGAGGTGATGTCATGGTTCAAGTACCATGACTTGAGGCGGATTGAAAAGAGAGAACATGGTTCGAGTACCATGATCCGTAGCAGATTAAGGAGAGATAACATGGTTCGGTTATCATGATTCATAACAGACCGAGAGGTGGTCACATGGTTTGAGTACCAAGACTCGTGATGGTTAGTGCTTTTGGTTTTCCATTTATCCTGATGTGGTAGGTCAGACTAAGATCAGATATGAAAGAGTATGGGGCCAGAGGTCCATGTTAAATGAGCTTCGATGGAGCATACCTTGAGAGGGAAATCGAGTTAGTTCCTGAGGGATTTTTGGTGAGATTCCATTTGGAGTCGCAAGACTCAGGGATGAGTAGAAGATGGTGAGCTATGGAGGAGTATGGTCTGAATTGAGGAATCAGCCAATAATGGAGATGTCACTTTCAGTGACCTGATTGGTGCTATTTCTGTTTCTTGTGGGAAACATAAGAGGTGTCGAGATTTCAGTTTTAAGATTGGAGGTAAACCTTCTGGGTTAGCATTGATGGCGATCTTCCCCCAGAGTTTCTGGGCAGTATGTCTGCCGCAAGGCAATGATATAACATGAGCAGGTTGTCAGTAGGACTGAGATAGTCAAGGACTAGGGTGCACTTTATTTGAGTATAGTAGGGCATGTGCTAACTGGAGCGTCAGACGATCAAGAGGATTATATGTCACACCCCCAAACCAAGGATGGCGGAAACGTCTGGGGGTGGAGGACTTCATGTACAGTATCACAACAACGTGTATAATAGTGCTCAAAGTAAAAACAACCACCATATATATAATTGCAAAAGTTACACCAAAGTATATGTTTACATGTTTCAAAAGCAATTACATTATGATGACAAAATAATTTGTTGACGGTTTAGCGTCCCATCCTCAAAGCGATGAAGTTTTCCTGTTTCACTGATTTCCTGAGAATACAAGTAGTTTTAAAGAGTGTCAACACAAAGGTTGGTGAGTTCATAAGAGTTTTGTTTGAAGTAGAAACCGTTTTTCCTTGTAAAATCGATTTAGTTTGATTTCCAGAAAATCCAATATTTTCTTAGTTAAGTATGAATAGAAATAATCCTACATGATGCTGTAATGAACCCTAGAGTAATCCGTAGAGTTCCTCTATAATCGTCCAACATATAAAGTTATATAAGGCTTAACTTAGATAAAACGTTGAATATAGTGGGTCTGCCCTAGGTCCACAACCCAACGAGGAACAGGAGATGAGGCGGGCACCACCAATTCTAGGCCAATCAAGACTAAATTCTTATATGACTCAACATATACGCTCAGCGACTATAGTTGAAGTCTAACAATTTTAGAGGAAGTGTAGTTTTAATATCATAATAGCTTTGTATAGAGACCCGGCACTTTGTATTTGTACCCCTTTTTGTATAGAGACCCGGTACTTTGTATTTGTACCCATAGAGATAAAAGGTGATTTTAAATCGACATAAAACTCATTTAGGTTTTAAAAATAAAATCCCGTAAACTTATGGATTGTTCCCTATGTGAGCCGTTATAATCATACTATGACTATGTGAACCTGCCACGACGTTCTCAGTGTCGCGAAAAATGAAATGACATTTGTCACCCGTAGACCTGCAGGTCCAACTGTAGCTAGCAGCAAGGTGTGGGGTGTCAATCCCAATATAGATCTATATACAAGTATCACGTTCTCCCTCAAGGAGATTCTGATTATAACTACCAGGAATTATATCCCGCACTCGGACGTACGGGGAGAGAGAGAGAGAGAGAAAAATAGAGAAACTCACAATATAGGATAACAAGTTTACGTGAAATGTGTGTGAATATAAATATTTCTTGTATGAATGTACCCTTCTTGTACGAGTGCGTAGAGTGATGTATCATAAACTATACCTATTATAGTTTATCTAAAATGTATGTACTATGTATGAACTCCTTTATGGAAAAGTATTAGTGTTGTGAATTTATTGAACCATAGCTTAATAAATTTACGTGAAATGTGTGCGAATAGAAATCTTTCTTGTATGAATGTACCCTTCTTGTACGAGTGCGTAGAGTGATGTATCATAAACTATACCTATTATAGTTTATCTAAAATGTATGTACTATGTATGAACTCCTTTATGGAAAAGTATTAGTGTTGTGAATTTATTGACTATACTTTTTATAGTTTAATAGCACGTGTTCCAAAATGAATGAATAATATTTAATATGAATGTTTTAGTTTCAGTTCATAATGATAAACTAGCAAGGAAACACATTCAAATATTAGAACTTATGATTATACACTTTGCTCAACATAATACAAAGTGTTATGATATTTACATGCTGTTGGCAAAATTTAGCAATTCTGCCCTGTTTTGGAAAAATCATAGAAAAATCATACAAAGTCGAAAACTAGATCCGTAAATTCTGAGAGTTCGAAAAATGTGTCTAGTTTGCTCATAATTTTTATCACAATTTATAATGACCTCTAACTTGGGTGAAAAAGTCCATAATCACAGACTGGTCCGGATTGTTGTTTGAAATGATAGGCAGTTTTGTAAAAATCACCATAAATTGTAGAAAAATCGTATGGAGATGTGCAAGTAGCCATTTTAAAGCTAAAAACTTGAACTATTTGCACCTTGTACAGTTTTGAAAACAAAAATGTTTAAGATGCCCAAAACAGTCCGTGAATGGAGTTGGACTTTTCTGATGAAGGCTGTTAGAAAAATTTAGATATGTTCTTAGTGTTTTAACTTGTATTCCCCCCCTGAAAACTTGAGAAAACATGAAAATGTAGGGGTATGAACTCACCTTAAGTGATTCCAGTAGGTAAGTGTTGAAGAAGGAAAGTGTTCAACCCAAGAACACTTGAAGAATCACTTGAAGATTCGAAGATCTAACACAATTATGAGAGAGTTTGTCTAAGATATCCATGATTTGAGTGGAAATAAATGAGATAATCATAAAGAGAATGGATTATGCTTACCAAATGTGGAGGAAAAACTCAAGATCAGCCCTTGAATCTCGAATTTCTAGAGAGAGAAAGTGAGAGAGGAAAGAGTTTGATCTTCTTGTGAAATGAGAGCAAATGAGAGAAGTGAGGAGAGAGGATGAATAATCAGCCCTCAAAAACGTGGGAAGAGGGATAATTGAGTGGAAAAGACATTGATGTGACCTAGGTAAGGTGGAGAGGTGTGGTTAGTCAAAGAGTGGGTGTGGGGTGGTTGCTTGTGACTTTGGATAAGGCAAAGTCAACACTCCACCTTTAATAATTCATCCATTTGATTTTTTTTATTTAAATAATGATTTTCATCAAAATATGTTTAAATTATGAATATTTAGAGTTTATAATGTTAAAATATAATTTCTGGAGAGAATCCCGCTTTAAAATCATGAAAAACGGGCTTAAAATGTCAAAAATATCAAAAATGGGCTAAAAGTGGCAATTATGCGAAATCTGGCCGAGTCTCGGCCTTCTGGTGCTGAACCGAGAGAGAGGGAGGCAGAAACCGAGAGGAGAGAAGAGAAAGGAGAGGAGCCGAGAGGGGAGAAGGGAGAGGGTAGGAACCGAGAGGTGGAAGGGGACAGAGAGGCGCGCGAACAGAGAGCGAGTTAGCGAACAGAGAGGCGGAGGCGGACCGAGAGGCAGAATAGCGGACAGAGAGTGGGACGGACCGAGAGGCACCGAGAGGGACCGACCGCTCGGTTGTGAACAGTACTCTCGGTTCCGGTTCTTGCTTCTTGGGCTCGGTCTCGGTTCGGTTCAGCATCAGGAGGGTTCGGCTCTACTTTCGGTTTCGGGTACTTGCTTCTTGCTCTCGGTTTCGGTTCTCTTGGCCACCAGAGGCTCGGTCTCTGGTCTCTTGGCCACCAGAGGCTCGGTCTCTGGTCCTAAGAAGCCTCTCATTCCGGTTTCGGTTCCTAAAGCCTATTTTTCTCGTTTTCGCCCCGTTTTAAGCCGTTTTTGACCCGGTTAAGGGCCGGAATGACCCGAATGATTCCAAAAAGTTACGGGAAACTTTTGAGAGAGATTTGGGAGAGATTTCTCACACTTGGAGAGATTTGGGAGAGATTTGACATTCTTGGAGAGATTTCTCATACAAAGAGATATTTGAGAGAGATTTCACATACTTAGAGGGATTTGGGAGAGATTTGACATTCTTGGAGAGATTTCTCATACAAAGAGATATTTGAGAGAGATTTCACATACTTAGAGGGATTTGGGAGAGATTTGACATTCTCGGAGAGATTTCTCATACAGAGAGATATTTAGGAGAGATTTCACATACGTGGAGAGATTTGGGAGAGATTTGACATTCTTGGAGAGATTTCTCATACAAAGAGATATTTGAGAGAGATTTCACATACTTAGAGGGATTTGGGAGAGATTTGACATTCTTGGAGAGATTTCTCATACAAAGAGATATTTGAGAGAGATTTCACATACTTAGAGGGATTTGGGAGAGATTTGACATAGTCAGAGATAGAGTGAAAACGATTGAGAGGGGATCCATGTGTGACAAATGTGAGTGTCCGGCATCGCAATGCATGGTTCGTAAACCCTGTTAAGCCTTGATTAAGGATCTTACACACTCCCGATGAGTATGCATCATTGTTTTATCAGTTTGGCTCGCCACGTAGTACAGTTTTTAGGTTAAAGAGATCTAGTTGTACGTACTTTTCGATTCATGTTTTCTTATTAGAGTAGCGACTTGTTTAGTAGATACTGAGCGTAAGTCCAAGTACACAAGGGTCAGTTTAGCTGACCGGTTTGACTTGTTGACTTGATTTGACTTTGAATTGACCGGAATTTGACGGTTGTCACATTATATCGGGGTGGTGGCTCTAATTGTCTATGATGGGTATCGAGTGTGGTCATGAGGACTCCTCTCTTATGGTAACTCGCGTGATGGACCGTTGGTTGAGGAGTCAAGGATGAGGGGTATGATAGTTCATCATTATCATATTATGTGTCGAGGTTACTACTAGACAGTTGAGATGTCCGGTAATGGGATGGAATGAGATTTTGTATGATTGGAGGCAATCATAATGAGAAGTTTCTGAGGATGTCATCTAAAATTTGGGATACATGGAGTTACGGGGTCTCTATCGAGGAGACCATCGGGCATTGAGTGGTACCTTCCAAGAGTAAGTGTGATGTTCCTGGTGGAAACAGTCTGTGGAATAGATTATTGATGCGCCAATTGGTGACAGTTCGAACCCTAAGTGGGGGAGGACCGGGTATTTTATTTGAGAGGATCAGAGACTTGCTCAAGAACGGTTAAGGAGATGGATACAAAGACATGCACTATGGATTCATGAGACCAAGGTTATTGGTGGTCAAGGTAAGTTTCAAAATGAGATAATGCATGTTGTACGTGTTCAAGAAAGGATGAGGGTCTGCATGGAAGGTCGCCGTTGGTCAGGGGTCTTGTGGTAGGTAAGAATTTTTGGCTGTAATGGTAAATTCGAAGCGGTTGGCTCGAGAGAATACTTTGGAAGTTGAGAAATTTTGGTTCACTGAATGGATGCTCTTTGAAAGGGTAAGAGATGGTCGGGCATCCAATTTCCGGGTCGACATGTGTTATCTCGCTTGATTTGATCAATAGCGGAACAGGTGTTAGAGGGTCAAATTCATATTCTGAGTCGTTGGCGATTTCTCTGTGTTTCAAATTGGGAAATGGAGTATTCCGGGTTACCAGTAGCATGAAAGGAGGATCGGTTGCGAGATTTCGAGGAAGCAATATAGTATCTGAGTATGATGGCACGAGTACGAGATCAGTGGTAGAGTCAAGACATTGCGAGGTGCGGTGATGGTGCACTGGGTATCCGAGTATAATGTCCTAAATCTCAGATTATTTTGAGTTTTGATTTTGAAATGGCAAGTGTTGTATCAAGTAATTACGATTCCAGTGGGAGCCCTTCGGCCAATTGACATCAAACGAGATTATTCGAGAATGTGGACTGCATCAGGAAAGGTATTTTGTTAAGACGAATGTCGTCAGAAATAGTGATGAATAATTTAGGTAAGTGTGTACACCTATCTATGGTTGGTCTGCAGAGCATGATTTAATGATCGAGTGTAGCATTGACCTGAGGATGAGATCATGAATTGATAAGAGAAAGTGCAGTAAGACTGCGGAGAGCTGCAGTTTCAATGAGTTAGTGAAAGGGGTGTAGTGATGCTATGGAGTGTCGTAGTACTCACTAGTCAGTAAGAGGTTGTTGTGATGTTGTGGGGAGTCGTAGTACTCACTAGTCAGTAAGAGGTTGTTGTGATGTTGCGGGGAGCCGTAGTACTCACTAGTAAGTAAGAGGTTGTTGTGATGCTACAGGGAGCCATAGTTCTCACTAGTCAGTAAGAGGTTGTTGTGATGCTGCGGGGAGCCGTAGTACTCACTAATCATTGAGAGGTTGTTATGATGTTGCGGGGAGCCATAGCACTTACTAGTCAGGGAGAGAGTGTTGCAATGGAGTACTCTCTGTTCAGATCATGATGCAGAAGAGTTTTGGGCTTGGGTAGCTCTAATATTTGAGTTTTTGGGAGCCTAGTGGTCGAACCAGGGGCGAGAATGGGGTCTCCATTTTGTCGGGAATTGTTACATTTCTTAGTTGAGTTATGGTTGTCGCAATCAAAGAGAATTGAAGAAGTGGTGTACGCACGAGTTATGGGTCATGAGTTATGAGTTGAGTGGTTCATCGGGACGAGTGGTTCCAATTCTGTGTGGGACCAAACTTCCAAGTTTGAGTTGGTTCCGGTGGTGTGTTGGGTAGGCAAAATGAGATTCCGGATTCAGAGATGGGATCCATGTAGAAGGGTGTTGATCATTATCTGATAACTTAGACCGGGGTGGATCGATTTCTGATGGGTTGTAGCTTTCGCTTGGGGTAAAGTGAACATTGGGAACTGTGCATCGCGATGAGCCGAGATAGCTATTCTAAGTATGAGGGCTATAAAGTCATTTTATTGGGTGTGCAAGGGGTAGCCCTTGGATTTTCAACCATTGGGTCGGGAGCTGACCTGGTACTCAGAGTTGGGAGTGTTTTTATCCGGGTTGTGATTCGATGAGCGTTTATCAGGGTGATATTCTGCATGGGCAGTCTGTCGAGGAGACATACCACTATAGTTTCCAGTTTTGGAGAGTTAGAGCAGGTACCTTCACGGGAAAAAGGAGTCCATCCTTCTTCATTTTGGGAATTTCTATTTGGTTTCGGATGTCGTGGGAGAAGGATCGTGGAATGTTAAGAGATTTTCCGGTTGTGCTACTCGGGTTATTGTTTCGATCTATACGAAGAAAAAGAACGATTTCGGGGAAGAAATCTAATTGGGGGGGGGGGAGAATTGTAACATCATGTTTAATCAAATATGAGTTTTGAGATTTGGTTCGTAGAGCCTTGAGACTGTGACAAGTTCATATAAGCGTAGAGCTTCTCGTCACCTCTCCGTGAACTTAAGAATCGCTGGAATCGGACTTGTAACAAGGAAGCTATGATAGTGTGGGAGATATGGCAAGTTTAGTCCTTATTAAGAATGAGTGTCAAGAGGGTACGTTGGGCGTAAGTATGGGTATGCTTAGCATACCTATGAGCATGGAATGGACACAAGGACCACCTGGTACGCTGGGCGTACTAGACTGTGAATGAAAACCCTAACATTTTAAATGAACCAATATAAAGTTTGAGATGGCCTCATTCCTGGCCACCTTCTCAGAGAACAAACTCTCTAAAAATCCCTAAGCCTTCGTCCATATGAGCTTGTGAGTGCATGAGAGCCTTTGGGGTGACTTTGTGAGTCCTTGAAGTAAAGAATGAGCATTAAAGGGGAAGGAGTTGGAGTCTAGACTTTGGATATGAGATTTTATGAGGATGAAGAATAAATTGAAGGTATAAAGTTCAAAGCTTTCGTATTCCTTTTGATTTGTTCATAGTATGGTCCACTTTAGGGTTTTTGGTCCCAAATCTTGAAGCTTTATGAGTTGTTAAACTCCGGAGCCCATTATCTATCCTTTTGAGTGTTTTTGATGGAGTAGTTCCATAAAAACGAGATCTTGGATGTGAGAATCAAGTCATGAATGAGATAAGGGCTTAATGAGAAAAGTGAATGAGGGTTTCGTGTGTGTAAGACCACATCAGCCATGCAAAGGCTTAAAGTCCTTGACTTTATGGAATAAAAGTTATTAAGGAGTCTAGATCCAAGAGATGAGTTAAGGTCTTAATGGGATAAGACCAAGAAAAAGGACTAAATACGCCCATCGTAAATCCTAGTACACCCCGCGTACTGGGTTGGTGTCCCGATCAGTCTCATGCATGAGTCTGTACGTTGCGCGTACCAAAGGGGGTACGCCCCGTGTAACCCCACTGTGGGCTTTTGGGTTAAGGATCGTGTTAGACCTTGAGTTTTGGACCTGAATTGTGGGCTTGATGTAGCAGAGTCTTGGATGAGGGAATTATATTTATGTTTTGGGCCCTTAGGTTGGGCTTGACATTTAGTTTGAGAATTGGGCCTTGGTGGGCCTAATGGGGTTAGGACATTTTTGAGCTGGTTATTGATCAACCTCTAGACCCAATGAGTAAGAGTTTTGACTTAGTTCTAATTGAGATAATTGTGGGTTTGGCACAGAGTTAGTGGCTGGTGCGTAGGAACAACGTTTATAGGGACAGTACATCATCCGAGGTGAGTCATCTCATTATACTTTATGTTGAGTGGTAGTTATGTGTGAGCGGAAGGTCTTATGTGCTGACATTGAGTATTATGTTATCCTGCCTTATGTGTTATATTGTGCATTATTTCTTTATGATTTATGCCATGCAGAGTTTTACAGACCGGACCAGAGGATCCAACGATTTATGAGGCCAGAGGGTCCTCAACCAGACCGGACCGGAGGGTCCAACGAGCTATGGGACTGGAGGGTCCCGCTGAGATACATCGGATGGGAGGGTCCTACAAGGTTATAGCCTCGAGTGGCTAATATGTGTATGTGGTATTTTGGGGAACTCACTAAGCCTTGTGCTTACCGTGTTATGTGTTATGTGTTTCAAGTTCTCATCAGGATCGCAGCGGCTCAATTGTACACGCAATAGAAAAGAGTTACGAATGAGGATCCTGGATTTTGATAATGTTTTGAAAACTTTGTTAACTATTAAATGGTGTTTATTTAAAATGTAATGTGTTTTATGAAATTAAAAATGAAAATTTTGGTTTGAAAATGTACGGCGTTACATAGTCACCATTTTTATCCAACTTTGGTGATCCAGTAAACCAGGGTCACCGTCAAGCTCGCTTCTGATCTCTTCTACAGTTGGCGTCCTCCTACAAAGAGCCTCCCATAGCCGGTTGTTGGTGTTCTTCTATTGTTCGGCACCATTTTATGACCAATCGTGAGAGCGACGGAAAGATGTGGCTGGAAGTTTTGCGCACAAAGTCAAATCCGTTAAAGCAAGTGAACCCCATACGTACTTGATATTCGGATGTAGTTCACATGAAAAAAGATAACAACCTGAGTTGTAACATCTATTTTGAGCTTCCACCAAATGGACCTTTTTTAGTGGGATAACACAATAACAACAAAATATGTGCCATTATTGCAAAATAATTTTAGCCAGTTAGTCACTCAGCTATCATGCACTACAAAACTTACACCACATCAAAACATCGTCTACCAATATCATACAAGACAATCCAATTCAAGCTCACTGATTACATCTGACCTCAATGCATTTATTTGTGTCTAAGAAATCCTTAATACATCCCAAACCTAAAATACTTAGAATCCTCATAAACGTTTTCCACTTATTTTGAACAACATTCATTTTTGGCATTCCTACCACATATACCATTTTATTGACCCCATTTCGTTTAAAAAGTTATTTCAACTTCTTTTATTGACCTAAAAATATAATTACACTCTAGTTGCAACTTCTTTATATTATTGTGGAACTTTTTCTCCTTTTCATTTTTTTAAATAAAAACTTTCACAATTTTTTCTATTTTTTTCATAACTTCCACTTTCCCATAAATAAGCAAACAAATAACTTTAACTTTATTGCTACTATATTATAGTTCATTACATTATACGAAATTCATTGGGGTACTCGAAATTTCCAAGGCCATTATTGGAACCAATTATTTTCGATGGAACCCACGTAGCGATCTTCTTCCCATCCAACTATGCTTTTATAAACAGATGTATAGATATAAATATCCCTAGGGGATATACTCACCGAGTCTCAAATGCCACAAATTGGTTCCGCTCATAAACTGTTAATTATTTATTATATATAACTAGACTCAAAATGGAGAAATTAAACAGATAAACTTAGAAAATTGACTCACTTTATTTAAACAGAAAGAGCCCAATAGATAAATCATCACCGGTAGGCTTTTTATCGGGACTAGGTATTCACAAAGAAAAAATTATTATGTTCGTCAAACTACACAAGATCGTGCTTTTTTCTCATGATTTCACTAGAACTGGGAAACCATAAATATATTATAACACGCTTAATAGTGTAACAACTTCCCTCGTCAAATTTATTACCCAAAGTACCCTCCCTTTCGTCCACTTTTCTTTGTATTATTCTTCATCCATTCCAATATTTTATACTCATTGAAAAACTAAAACAAACAAAACAATAATATAACTATGAAGTAATTGATAAAAAAAATTGTGATTTAACTTACGCATTTGTCTCCAAAATAACTTCAGTAGATCAGTGTTAGTTTGTATTTTATTCCTCACAATATTAGCCCTCTTTCATTTATTCTTCAAAGCCCTTGTATACCTTGTTCCTTCAAAATCGTCAACACAACGAAAATCAAACGAATAGCAAACATCGATCGATTCGTGAAATCAACTCGCCGGCTCGCCATTGCCGGTCTACCACCACTGGCCACTCCATTTTCATTGCTTTTACATCGATTTGTGATGTGATTCTCCTTCATCATTTCATAAAAATCTCAAAGAGGTATGCAGTTCAATCTACACCTCGTTAAAAATTACGATCTTTTTTGTTTTCATCGACCCATGTAATTTCAAAAACTTAATACGAGCTTGCAAATTGACAGAGCGTAAGATAGTAAACCTAAAGCGGGGAAATCAACCTTTCCAATCAGAATTCATTATTAAGGTATTTGTTGTTGTTTCTTCTTTTTCATTTACTTGTTGAATCATTCATTATTTCTGACTAGATTTGGAAAAATGAGAATGGACTATTACTCCAATTATACATGACGCCACTGCAGTAGTAAGAAATGCTCTTTTCTCTATCTACTCCTGTTAGTTTTCACCTCAGTATATGATGTATTGATTCTTAGTATTTATTTAGCTGTGTTATTAAGGATTTATCGTGTGTGTGTGGAAATTTAGTACTGATTCTATCAAGTTAAGCTAGTAGATTAATTTATCATTGGCAGTTAACATGTGAAAGGAAGTTTCTTACTTGTTTTTGTACAATCTGAACTCTAAAAAAAATTGCTAGTTACTATTGCATACAAAGTTTTTTGAACTTAACACTGAATAAATAGTGTTTGAAGTTTTGAAGATTCTATTTCAATTCTAGGTTCAAAATTAAGCTATTGACATCTGGTTGGTATGTTCTTGGGAAGATTTTGATTGAAATATATGCAAAGCATGATGTATTTTATCTAATCCTTTGTGCTTATACATTGTGCACATAGTGGAAGTTGTTCTTGAGTGGTTTTTTTTTTAATTGCCCTACCGTTAACCCCTTGTGTGTTTTTTTGGAGGAAAGCTGACTTGCTTTGTGTGATAGCCTAGAAAACTTTTAGTGATTGAAACCCAGGGTTTTACAAGGATGAATACCATAGAATAGAAGATATCATTAAATTTCAATAAGAATTTGGAGAATGAGTAAAATGTATTGATGGCTTTAAATTTCCGACTACTTCATACTTCATTTTTAATGGCTCTTAACATGAACTCTAAAAGTGGCTGTACTCTTTATTAAAATACAATTCATATAAACTACATCATCCTTGTCTAATATTAATCGAATTATATGCCACAATTCATCAATAAGGGTTGAGATGTCAATATTTTGTCTATCACATTATTCATTCTTTATCCCTTCCGTCCCAAATTTATTTTTTTATGTTAGCTCATTTCATTAAAATCTGATGATGTATGATTATTAGAGTATAGATAAATAAATATGTGTCTAATGTATCTTCTTGCTCAGGTATGTGATTGAAAATAAAATGAGTGCTTTATAGGTTTTCATTTTTCAAGTATATTTTTCAAAGTATGATGCATTAAATATTAGGAACAAGTTGGAAGTGTAATGCTGTAATAGAAAGAAGTTGGAGCAGAATGATAAGATGTATATATGTACATAATCTGTTTGTGTGTGTTGCATATCAAGTGTTATATATGCATCTAAGTTAACAACTACCCCATAAAAATTAATTTCTTTCCTACATGCTACACAACTGGTCAATTCTAAATGTATTTAATCTTATATTTTTGTGTAAGTGTAGGTTTCACAGGTCAAATAGAATCATTAAAGCTAATTTCATAAAGACTAGCCTTTTCTTAAAGCTTATTTCGACAAACCCAAAACAAGGTTCAACTTATGCTGCTCTTGGGACAAGTCAAATATGATTCGTCATCTTTACTTTAGGTTCTTAACTATTTTACTTGTACTCCAAAACTTTTATACCATCAATTACCAGCTAGTCAAACGACCGTATAAATACATATATTATACTACCTCCGTCCCAAATTGATAGTCCACTTTTGAGTGTTGAAGTCTTTCTTCTTCAACTTTGACCTTAAATATTTTTGTTTTTGATAGATAATATTTGATGCAAAATATATGAATGGATTGTATTTTAAATGTTTTTTCATTGTTATAAGTTTTATCAAGTAATATATAACACAAATAAAAATATTTAAGGTCAAAGTTAAAGAAAAAAATACTTAAAAAGTCAAAAGTGGACTATCAATTTGGGATGGAGGGAGTATATAATAAATTTCGTATTCTCTGTTAAATCAAGGAATTTATCCTTGTGAGAGGATAGGTTCTCAAACCTTTAGAAAATCATTAGGTTTATGCTTTTATTTTATTGTTATTATTAGATTTAAGGGGTAAAATGAGTTGTTTGTGATACTTCATAATTTTGTAGGTTGATAAGAATTGAAACTAGTCATTTTTTGAAATTGACTTCACGTATAGTTGATACACAACTTTCAAGGGAAATATCCACAAAAATCCAATGTGAAGGCAGTTTGTTTGATATCTCTGATTGCTACACTTATATAACATGGGATGATTTTGAAATGGTGCTTAAAATGGATAAGTTGATCGATGCTATAATAACTAGTTATATGATGTAAGTGCTCATTTTACTTTATTTTGTGTATTTAACCAATTTACTAAACTTTTGTATTTTTTTATATCTTAACAGGTACCTGTACGAAGAAAATCAAGAATGGAGGAAAAAGTCATCGTGGAATCTGTTTCGTGATCCCAAGTGCGATCTCTAAAGATGGACGTATGGTGATGAAGCAAGTAAAAAAGAAAATTTTAATGGGTAAGATTTTCCATTTGATTGACTTAATCTAAATATAAAATTTTAATGGGTTAAGTAAAAAAAGATCATTCCATTTGGTTGCTGTTTAGCTAAATTTAGAATATGAAAATAATAACATGATGTTATAATAGGAATCTACTATGCAATAAATCGCAACATATTTTATTTGATTCCACATAGGAAAAAAATTCATAATTTACTCTTTTTATTACACTAGTCTTTTAATGTCCGAAGTGCAGGAAATAGCATTGTACTTTGCTATTTCTTACATTTAAGTTTCCTTTACCATAAATAAATAGAAATAAGTTGTTATTTCATGCATTTAGGCCTTTTTGTTAAAGTGCAAGAAATAGAAACATACTTTAATTAATTTGACATAAGAAAAACATAACTTAATCTTTTTACTACACAAGTCCTTATACGCACCCAAGTACAGAAAATAGCAATGTACTTTGCTATTTCTTGCATTGAAGTTTCCTTTACTATAAATAAGTAGAAAGTAAGCTGTCATTTCTTGTATTTAAGCTTCCTTTAACATAATGTACGCTTGGTTCAATGCGCTTCGATGCGATAAGGGTCTCGGAAGCCGATGCGTGATGCGAATGCGGTGGCAACCCGTAAGTGTGGCGCACAAGTAGTAATTACTAATATATGTTTACCAATCTACTAAAAAACCATAAAGATATAACATGAAACCAAATGTTACAATCATGCAACCAAATCTAATGGTATTTAGTTAACCAAAATGCAAAATGCATGTTTCACCAACTGTTGAGCAAGAAAGAGGAGGGAAGAGGAATAGTGGAAGACTAATAGATAAAGAAAAAGAGTATAAAAAGATTGTCGTGTGATCATCAATGTGTAATGCGTCTTTGTATTCTCATACGCAAATCTCTAGGATAGAATTAGGGCCGGCTAGAATTAAGTAACAATTGCATGGGCTTTTTGATTCTATAAAATATAAATATTATCTAAATAATTGGGCTAGAACATGATGCGCCAAAGTGTGATGCATTTGTTGCCCTTTGATGTGCACACATTGGCTGGCAACATGTAGGTCGCATCGCCCCACAAGTATGTTTCCAATACACCATCGCATCGCATCACCGCATCAAGCGCGCTTTTTTAAACCAAGAATGTACGTTTATTTGGTTTTTGGGTTTACAGTGGCCATTGGGCGCTAGCAGTACTAGACATGCAAATAAGAACATGTTATTACCTTGATTCTCTAAGGTCCCTTGATGTTAATACAAACTTGAAGTAGATAATTAAATCGTAAGTATTATAAGTTATTGAAACATTAAGTACTAGACATGCAAAAAGAACATGTTATTACCTTGATTCTCTAAGGCCCCTTGATGTTAATACAAACTTGAAGTAGATAATTAAATCGTAAGTATTATAAGTTATTGAAACATTAAGTTATTTCCTTTTATATACTTCATCCATTTTTTTATAGAGCATTGTCTTTGCACACAAGACAAAGTGGATCAAAGAAAAAGGTCAATGTCAACAGGATAAATGTTATGGTTAGCACAAACTGCAATTGTAACTTCAATTCGATTTGGCTATAATATATTATTGTTTTTTATTGATCAGTTTATTATATAATTGTACAGTATCCCTTTCAGCCTGGTTACACGGAATGCAGGTGTTATGTTCTTAAGTTCATGAAAGCGGTTGTTGATGAAGGACTTGAAGTGTTGAATAACGAAGTAAGTAAATCTATTATTTAATTGATGGACTTGTAGTGTTGTAGAATATTTACGTAAATAATTATTTAATAGGTTTTTGCTAAGTTTTTGGGGGAAGAATGAATATACAAACATTGAGCTTGATTGGGTGCGTGAAAAATAAGCTACTTAGATCATAAATTTTATTTACCAGTGATATGTATTTAACAATTACTTTTTGATGAATTTAGAACGAATTTTGAATTTGACACTATAATCATGTAAGTCTTTTTATATACGTATGATATTTTATTTTGCATTATTAGACATTAATTGTGTAATTTAGTTTGATTAAGATTTGGTAGAAATTATATATATATATATATATATATATATATATATATATATATATATATATATATATATATATATATATATATATATATAACCATGATGTACAAAGTATGTCATAAAACTATATCAAATTTCATGTTGTACAGAACATATGTCGTAATTTGAATTCATAAATGTCTGTCATAATTATAAAAATGTTACGAATTATGACATACAAAGTCTATCGTAAATGTATGTCGAAAATGCATGTCGTGTATGTATGTCTTAATTTTTGGTCATAAAGGTCTGTCGTAAATTTTATGACAGACCAAATGTCTGTCATTTTGCTTTATAACATGGCTTTCAATGACAGACATTTGTCTGTCATGTATAGGCATTTACGATAAACATTGTCTGTCAAGGAAAGCCTTTTTTATAGTAGTGAGAACTGAGAAGTAATGAACATAAAGGTTAACATAAGGTAGAGATATATTAAATGTACCAACTAGTTTATTGGATGATTGAGAGAGTAACACAAAGGTAGGCAACTGTGCGTGAATCTTCAAACAGGAGATTAAGGTGATCAGTACAACACCGAGAGGCTGCTACGATGAAGAAACAAAGCAGCATGAGACAACAACTAAGCAACTGTCGACGGTAATGAGGGAAAACGCCAGAGACAACAGCGAAAAAAAATCGTCTGAAGGCTTAGGTTGTATAATCACTTTGAAGGCTCGATACCGTGTTGAATAATGTAAAAAATACACAAAGGATGGGGTATACTACACAATCGATTAAAATATAGTGAAATTATTTAACACATGGAGATAATCAAAGACTGGGAAAACAAGTTAGTCATGGCCCTTTATATCCCCTTCAAGGTTATGGATTTACTAGTTTATTGAACAATAAAATTTACACGTAAAGATTGAACTTCAAAAACGGATTACAAAAAGTAGGGGTGAGCATAATAACCGAAAAACCGAACCATAACCAAATTAACCGATATAACCGAACCATAATAACCAAACTGTTTTAAAAACCGTTGGTTCGGTTTCTAATTTTTATTAACCGATAACAAACGGTTCGGTTATGGTTTTATAGGTTAACCAAACAATTAATAACCAAACCGCTAACTTTATATTTTAATACATAAAAATTATGGATTATATATAAAATAATATAGTCAAACTTATTTAAGACCCATTAAAATTTCAAAATATAATTCATTAATCCTTACTTATCAGGAGACGGACGTGCAATCAAACCATCAAAGGATGATTACGTAGATCATGCAGACACACACAATTTTTCAATCATGCATCGAGTTAGATTATTGATTAATGTTATAATTCTTAATCGGCTAATTCTATAATTTGTAAACATTATTCACAATTAGTTTAATCTTCACACTCATATTCCTAATCGGAGGCTTTTCACACCGTGGATCCTAATCAAAGATTGTTTTGACTTTATAGTTGTATTCTAAGGATTTTTTTAATTTATAATCAAAACTTGTAGGTAAGTTAAGTTTTTGGTTCTTCTTCACTTTGTGATATATTAAGAATGTATATTTTTAAATTTTCTTTTTTTATTTACTGTTTTTCACTTAATCACATTGAATGTATATGAGTGATTGTTTTTTTTAATCCAGATAACACGTAATATAAATGTTTAGCTATTTTATTTTATAGTTTTTTTTATTTAATCGCATTGAACGTGTATGAATGTTTAGCTTTATTTTAATGTTAATATCGATTATCAATATATGAAGTTATTCATATCGATTTTTTAAATGTTTTATACTTTTGATTAAATGTTTTTGATTTTGAAATCGACTATGTGTTATCTCACACTGAGTATCAAAGATACACATTTTATTATATTATTATAAGCTAGGTTACAAACATTGGTGTCGAGGACTTTTTGTATTATCTTTTCATTTTTTATGCCACTATACTTTCGTCATTTATATTATTTTGAACATTATGGTTAACCAATATTAACCATTAACCAAAACCGTTAACCGATAAAAAACATTAACCATAACTAATATTAACGATACCCAATGGTTACCAAAATGCATTAACCAATTATAATGGTTATGATTCGGTTTTAATCAATAACCGAACCAAACCGCCCCATACATACTCCTAACAAAAAGCTTATGTCGTTAGATATTTTCATTGAGACCAAAAACTGAATTTGTTTTAAGGAATCATTGGATCAAACTTTATTCTGGGTAAAGGAATTTTTTATTATTGTAAATACTAATTATTGGTAATATAAGGTATTGACTTTTTTACGTTTAACAAATTCAATTTATAAAAGAAAATTTGTACACTATTATTGTTATTATAGATCTCTTAATATGTGACCTACTCTTACATTTACACAGAGCACTTGTTCGTCTCAAGTTTCAATTGCGTCCATTTTCAAGAAGGTTTTCATTCAGGATTATTGATAAATTTGGTTATTAAAGTATTGTGTTTGTCACCATTTAGTCATAAAAGGTTAAATCCTGTTGAATTAAACCATAATGTTTTCCACTTGTATGGACACTACAACTCGCTATAACAAGTTTAACAGCCTACAAGTCGAAAATATTTATTTCTAAGTATTGTTTGACAATATATAGTTAAGAATTGTTCCATTTCATATGAGTATTCCTACACATTATCGAAGACAGAGATTCTTCCTATCTTGTCCACAAGACATCCATAACAACAACTTTATCTTTCCAGATTTAAAACTACAAAACCCAAATCACGTACAGCTTATAATGCACAACGTACAAGCTGCAAAGGATTTACCATAATCATGCATCGTCTCTTCTCAGCCTATAAAAACCATACAATCACTCGTCAACTTTTCTCTGCGTGCTTCCACCCAAAAACACAGATGTTGAAATTTGTTTTCCTTCATGTTTTCTTCTTCTTCTTCATCATCAATTTTGAATGTTCAAATGGGTTTTCAGATTATGATGCTTTAATGAAGCTCAAAGCTTCAATGGTGGCATCAAACAGCTCTGGAATATTGGACGACTGGAAAGTCGAAAACTCACACTGTTCGTTTTCCGGAGTTTCATGTGACGCAAACTTTCGTGTCACGTCGTTGACGATATCTTACGTTCCTATGTTCGGAACTATTCCGTCGGAGATCGGAATTCTGAACAAACTGGTCAATCTGACGCTTGTATCTGATAACCTCACCGGTCCACTTCCGATGGAAATGTCTAATTTGACGTCGATTAGATTCATTAACATCTCTAGTAATGTTTTCACGGGGGAGCTTCCGGGAGAGATTGTGGCGGGAATGGCGGAGCTGGAGGCTTTCGACGTTTACAACAATAATTTCAGCGGGAGGTTGCCGGTGGAGTTTGTGAAGTTGAAGAATCTGAAAATTTTGTATCTCGGAGGTAATTTCTTCAATGGAGAGATTCCCGAAGATTACTCGGAGTTTCAGAGTTTACAGATTTTAGGTTTGCAACAAAATGAACTCACTGGGAGGATTCCGGCGAGTTTATCACGTTTATCGACTCTTGAGCAGCTTCTCATCGGGTATGCCAATAGTTATGAAGGAGGAATTCCGACGGAGTTTGGTTCATTCAAATCACTAAAACTACTAGATCTCGCAGGTTGTAATCTCAACGGAGAAATTCCGGCAAGCCTTGGAAATCTTCAGATGTTACATACTCTATTTCTTCACTTCAACAATCTCACCGGAGAAATACCTCCGGAACTTTCCGGAATGGTCAGTTTGATGTCGTTTGATCTGTCGAATAACAATCTAACCGGTGGCATACCGGAGACGTTCTCGGAACTGAAAAATCTAACGTTGATTAGTCTGTTCGGCAACCGTCTCGCCGGTCCTCTTCCTCCGTTCATCGGTGATCTCCCGAATCTTGAAGTTCTTCACATCTGGGATAATAATTTCACGTTTGAACTCCCGCAGAATCTCGGTGGTAACGGTCGGTTACTTATGCTCGACGTCACTGGAAACCACCTTACCGGACCAATTCCGAAAGATTTGTGTAAAGGAGGTAAATTCTCGTATTTAATTATTGCAAAAACTTTTACACTATACATAGGAATATGGAGAATAATAGTAATTTAGATATTAGAATAACAATGGAATCACGGAATTTAATGAGTGTTGGCGTTGATCTCAGGCAAGTTACGACTTTTGATTTTAATGGAGAATTACTTCTTTGGGCCCTTACCAGAAGAACTTGGCAGTTGCAAGTCTTTAACGAAGATTCGAATCATGAAGAATTTCATCAACGGAACTATTCCCACCGGCATCTTCAACTTGCCGGAGCTTACCATGCTCGAGCTTGACGACAACTATCTTACCGGTGAACTTCCTGATAAAATGTACAGTCAGTCTCTTCAAAGTGTTTCAATGTCTAACAATTGGATCACCGGGAAGATACCTCCGGCGTTTGGCGATTTACCGAATCTAACAACTCTATCTCTCCAATCAAATAAGTTCGTCGGTGTAATACCGGAAGAGATATTGAAGCTGAAGAAACTGTATGAAATTAACGTCAGCGACAATAATCTCAGTGGTGAGATTCCAGCTTCCATTGCTACAAGTGTTCAGCTTACTTCCATCGATTTCAGCCGAAATAACTTCATTGGTGAATTCCCGAGAGGAATTTTAAGTTTGTTCAATCTAAACATACTTAATGTATCTCGAAATCAACTCAAAGGTGAGATTCCGACGAAATTAGGTCACATGAAGAGCTTGACAGTGTTGGACCTCTCCTACAATCAATTCTCCGGCAGAGTCCCAATCGATGGACAACTAAAGGATTTCAGCAACACTATCTTCTCCGGGAATCCTAACCTCTGTTTACCACAAATCGCTCATTGTCCGATCATCTCCACGTCTCAAAACAACAACCGTTCAATCACCACATCAAAGCTTATGATAGTCATCATCGCTGTAATCACAACCATATCATTATTCATACTAACATTCATCAAAATTAAAAACAAACACTTCGAGAGATCCAAAGTCTGGAAGCTAACCACATTCCAACGCTTGGATGTAAAAGTTGAAGACGTTCTTGAATGTTTGAAAGACGAAAACATAATCGGTAAAGGTGGAGCTGGAATTGTATACCGAGGATCAATGGCGAATGGTGTCGACGTAGCAATCAAACGGTTAATGGGTCGGAACCATGGATTCGACGCCGAGATCCAAACGTTGGGAAAAATCAGGCATAGGAACATCGTCAGATTACTCGGATACGTCTCCAATCGTGAAAACAAATTGCTGATTTACGAATACATGTCTCATGGAAGTTTAGGTGAGATTTTACACGGATCGAAAGGCGCACATTTACAGTGGGAAACCAGGTATAAGATTGCTATAGAATCAGCGAAGGGACTGTGTTACCTTCACCATGATTGCTCTCCGATGATCTTACATCGAGACGTGAAGTCAAACAATATACTTTTGGATTCCGATTATGAAGCTCATGTTGCTGATTTTGGGCTCGCTAAGTTCTTGAGGGATAATCATTCCGGTGCTTCAGAATGCATGTCCTCCATTGCAGGATCATATGGGTACATTGCACCAGGTACAAGTATCTATTGCATGTTGTCAATATATATTATTTGTTTGAAAAATTAAATATCCTCGTACATTTTCTTTCTACTTATCTTCCTACTCAAATAAAATGGTGATAAGTATCATTAAGTATCATATTTAGATAAAACTAATAATATTTTTAGACATTTATCATCATTTCACCAAATGAAATGGTAACGAGTGTCATATTTAGATAAAACTAATGATATTTTAGGACATTTATCTTCATTTCAAATTGATAGAAAGATAATTAAGAAGAAAAATAGGAGGATATTTAATTTCTCTATTTGTTTTGTATTTGTAATTTCGTATGTATCAACTAAAATTTTGTATTTTTTTTACTACAGAGTATGCATACACATTAAAGGTGGACGAAAAGAGCGATGTATACAGTTTTGGAGTTGTACTCCTTGAACTGATAGCAGGAAAGAAGCCGGTTGGGGAATTTGGTGATGGGGTAGACATAGTGAGGTGGGTCCGAGAGACCATAGCGGAGCATTCTGAGCCATCAGATGAGACCTCAGTAGTAGCGGTGTTGGATTCGAGGCTGAAAGTGTACCCATTGGCAACCGTCGTCAACCTCTTCAAAATCGCCATGAGTTGTGTGGAGGATGAAAGCACTGCTCGGCCTACCATGAGGGAGGTTGTTCAATTGCTCACAAACCCTCCAAAATCTCATCCGCAAACCCAACCATGCTTGCTCACTCCTTGAAGATATTGTTATCTAACTTGTTTGTTGATGTTTTGATGGAAGTTTGGAATAAGTTTTGACACTTTGTGTCACATATGATCATTAATGATGATTGTTTGTTAAATATGTTATCAGTATTACTTAGTTAATATTTACTATGAAACATTAGTTATTGATACTTAATTGTTCCTTATACATGATGTAGCATAATCTTTATATACTTAATCCGTCAAGCTCATTATTTAATACGTAACTAAATCAGCCAAATTTATATCACAACCATACAACCAAGAAAATAAAGCTATATAGACAAGTAGTCAAATGTTTCTATTACTTATGAGAGAAGTTAGAAATGTTAAGAAGTGCATTTTAAACGAAATTAAAGGTCTACTCTAATGTATACATACAAACATATAATTCACTGTTGGATAAACCGGATCTCCACCCCATACTACAAAACCAAGGGCAAATATGTCAAAAGGTTAATTATGCATTAACTTAATAATTGAAAAACTTACTTTGCTTACTTTGATCTTCTCTCATCCTCATAGCCAATGGATCTCTTGAAATCCGATGATCAGCTCCCATCATTATGCCATATTCAGCAGCAGTTTGACATGAAAACATTTCTATAAGCTGTGTGTTTTCATCTTCTCCAGTTTCTTCAAAATGTTTTTCAACAGCTTCACGTGATGGCCTTGAGAAACACCTGAAGGGTATATAAGTAATTTTACAAACTGTTTCAGCGTCAGGTCGCGTTTCTTCTGCCACCTGGACCATTGTTCTTTATCTGGTTTTCTCCAATTCCACCATAACTCTTCACTTGTAAGAGGCTCCTTAATTGGTTTTCTCTTTTGAGGATCAATAAACGGGTGTTAGCTCAACCTGCCCGGATATTGAGTCTTTACAGCTATGATATGGGGCCCTCTCAACAGATAGTTTCTCAAAAGATGGTTTCTCTTATCTGGTGGTATAGAAGAAATTACAGGTTCCTCTTATCTGGTGATACAGTTGAAAGAGTCGAAATCGAAAAGAGAAAGAGGGAGAAAACCCTTCGTTGGAAGAGGGTAAAAATGATAGAAGAAAAATAATGGAGATGGAAGCATACCAGATGAAGACGGATTGGCCGACAGTGGCCATTCCTGCCCGCCGGAGACGCCGTCACTGACCAGCAGCAGCTGCTGCCTTCACCATTTTCGATCTGATTCCGTCTCTAGCACTTTGAGGCACCAATTGATTCGATTAGTGGGAGAATCTATTGCAGCGAGAAGCATCAAATACCAATTGGTGACGGTGGGAAGCATCTAGGAAGCCGTCATCGATATATCTTTGGATGGAAATCGAATCGACAAAAGTACACAAACCTGTTAAAAGGGGAAATCTAGACGAAACAAACAAAGTTTGGCTTGGAATTTCAGAAAGAGGGGGAGAAGGGTGGTCATCGGCTCACAAACCCTAGGTTTGGTTGAGCACGACTTAAGGAGTAGAAATAGAAGCAATTAGTGTATACAGTTCAACTCATTAGAACTGGAATTTTAGCTACTGAAAAAGCTTCAATCGATTGATTTAATTCACATAAAAATTGGATTTTTCTAATCACATATTTAACTTTAAAAGCAAATCCAAACAACCTTAAACTGATATGAATTTTATTGGGTTTAGGGAATTAAGAATTTTAGAGATAAAATCTAAAAACATGTATGCCAATTCAAAATTTTGAATGAAATAAAGTTTGATGTACAAAACTACATATATGCAAGAAATCGATGTTTACATATAAAGGGGTAAGTGGTGGTCAGGGCATCTGATTCCAAATGTTGAAACTACAAAAAGAAAAAAAGAAAGTCAAGATTATAGATATAGGACTAAAATCAAGTGTTTAAAAGATAGAAAATGTTAGGTACTCACCTACAGACACATACAAACAAATAAATAAAAATACACACTTACATACAAATACACACAAACAAACAAATTCAAGCCCTAAACTTACCACCTCTGTTTTTTAGAGCACAGTATGATGATCACCATGTTGCATTGTTGTGAACTCTTTGAAAAAAAAAACAATAAAACAAAAGGAATCATAAAAATCTAAGTAAAATGTATGAAAGTTCAATCTCGTGTACAAAGTGTACAACAACAATTAATTACATGATAAGAGAAAATTGTGATTTTAATTATTACATTTTCAAGAGCAATAATAACTAACTTCATTGATCCATCATGGTAAAAGTCATTGTAACCTAGCAATGAGCTCGGATTGACAGATAGATCTCAACCATTTGAAAATCGGGGTTTCTCATTTTTTGCAGTCGCATTCTATGGTTTTGAATCGTACCTTACACCTTCTATCGTATGCAAAAGAAAAGAGAAATAGATGAAGAAACGAAAGCAAATAATCCTAGAAGACTATCATATGGACCAATATGAACAGTGGATAAAAGAAGCATTTAATAAAGCACAAAAAAGAGAAGAGAAAGATCGATGAATCTTGTGAAGACGATTTAAGAAATCCAAACGAATCAAGAGGTAGTGTTGTTCTTGGCAATAGATCTACTTGTTTCGTTGATGCTCCATCGTGATTTCAGGGGGGGTGATGAAGGTATGTACAACCAGTCAGTCGTTCTCCCACAATACCACACTATTTATATGCACAGATTTTGGGGAGATAAGGTGATAGTTGTGGGGTGATGAACAGTTCATAAAGAACGTGGGGGGATAACCATAGAAGCAACCGGGAGAGGGGGGGGGGGGGGGGGGGGGGAAGAAGAAGGAGGGTTCATGGGAAACCGATTGTTAGAACTTGGAACTGCACAACAACCGTAAATATCGAGTTGAGATTAAAACTTTCAAAGATGGTTGTGATATGGATGATGGTTTTCCACTCACAATCGTTCACAATATTAAAAATATCAAAAAAAAAAAAAAAAAAAAAAAAAAAAAAAAAAAAAACTACTGTTCATTAATAGCTTCAAAATTAAACTATATATTAATATAACAAAATATAATTGCATATAAAAAATTATATATATATATATATATATAAACCTTACGGTCCGGTCCAATTTTTATACAGTTTGAAAAGCTTGAAACCGTAATCAAAACCGTGAAGAAAAATATAAACCATAAAACCAAATTAATGACCAGTTTGGCTTAATTCACGATATCAAACCAAATCACGATCAACCCTAACATATATAGAAATGATTGTTAAATTTTTTAAAACCAAAAGAATATGTTTGTCATTTTTTTAGAAATATGTAACGCCGAAAAGATTGTTAAATTTTTCAAAACTAAAAAGCTTGTTTGTCCTAAAAATAATTTTGAAAAATATTTCTAACCCTTAATTTTTTATTTTTTTTTCAATTTGCTTTTTTATTTGTTTTTTCAAAAAAAAAATACTTGTTTTCTTTTTCTTTGGATTTTTCTTGCTTTTTTTTAATTTGTTTTATTTCCGAATTATTGTGCTTTTTGTTGTTTCTTAATTCTTGGTTGATTATGTTACGAATTGGAACATTGTTCTTATTGATTTTTAGAATACCATGGTTTGAAATATAATATTCTTTATATTATTGACGATTGTGAGTGGATAACCACCTGAAAAATCTTTGCCCTTCAAACTCCTCCAACTTTTAATCCTGACCATAATGACTCACTATTTACGGTTTCTTAGTTCCTAGAATTGACTACTGGTGGTTTCATATCAATCTACATATACTCTGACTTCCTTGCACATAATCTCCTCCTATTCAGCATACGTAAGTTTCTTGCTTCGTCCTTCTTCAACCTCCCACTTCCTCCTCCCTTTTCAATTAGTTTTCTTCTTTCCCCACGTCCTAGCGGTTCCTCACCCCCACAACTATATAAATAGAGGGGTGCAAACCTGGATAATTTTTTGATGCCTTAATCGCTTTTGAAGGTGTACAAGTCAAACGTGAGACTATTGAGGGAACGAGGACAAGTACAGTTTACATCGACAACATTACAAAGGTAATAATCAGTTCCTTTTAGTCTTAATTTTGATATCTCGAATTCCATAGTCCATATATTTTAGTGTCTTGTTAATACAATTAAAGATTACATAGCCAATTGGATTTCAGTATCTTTTTATCAATGTAATTGCTTCAATCGTTTGATCACTCATGAAGCACAAATCGACTGAAAATGTTTTTTTCCTTTAAAGAAAAACCACCCAAGATCAATTTCTTGAACATTCTCATGTTTTAATTCATGTGCTTGCAAAAGTTTAGGTTCTTTTACGTCTAAATTAAAATTCTCGGATATATTGTTCGTAATCTACTCCATCCATCAGGATTGTAAACCCTATAAGCAATGTATGATGATAATTTTTGCATCAGTTATTGAATTGCATAATCAACATGACGTTTGCATAATCTTCATCTTTCTTTGTCGCAAAAGCATAAAACCCCCAAATATCAAGCCATAAAAGGTGATTAACAAAATGAGAGGTAAAAACCCATGTCTCGTATTTGTTTCTATTTTTTGATAATTAATACTTCCATGTTGTTACTCAACAATTATGGTGTATAATCATCTATAGTTGGTTAACAATTAATGTTATACTAGCTTTGATGATTGTGGCCTTATTTTTTTATGATTGTGTGTGTAGCTTCTCAAATGGCACAATGAAAAGTTTTTAATCTCAAAAATCCCTCTGCTTACCATTATGGTCTATTTTTCTTGGATTTATGGTGTTATTGTTGGATTAAGTATCTAAGTCAACAACTGAATTAGTATATACTTAAATTATTTGCAAAGTCTTTGTGAGTTGCCTTCAAAACTAGCAATTGAATAGGATGACTTATATATATATATATATATATATATATATATATATATATATATATATATATAGAGAGAGAGAGAGAGAGAGAGAGAGAGAAAGAGAGAAAGATAGAAAACGATTTATTGATTTATTATATGATTAATAAATAGCAATAAATGAATTTATTAATATTTTATCAAAATAATATATTAACTAGAAATAGTAATATTTAATTAAAAATTAATCAGAAATTTTTTAGAATTAATTGGATTAATTAAAAGTGTAATGGTTAAATAACAAATATTCAATAGTTGAACAACAGAGATTCCAGAACCTTCCTTGGAAGGGGGATTGCTTCTAGGGTATTCCAGGGTATCTTAAATATTCATTGCAGATAAATAGGAAGCTGGATACCGATTTGAATTAATATTATTTTATTTATTTAACGGTTATATATGGTTTCCTAGTTGCACTATAAAAGGCGACCTTGACCTTCAAATTTCGACCACTAATTGTCCAAGAGCCAAGGCTAAAAATTTGATTTCCTCTCTCCTCTTTCTTTAAGTCTCATAGTTGCTATGATTGGGTGTGAGCCATCAGAGGCATGAGATTTCTGGTGTTTGCTTCGAAAAGCTTTGAAGAAGGGTTTTAGATTTGCTTACTATAACAAATCAAAAGGTATGTAACCTTCCTTATGAATTTTGATTTCATTAAGGTTATTGTAGTTTGATAATTCATAATATGATGCCTTCATGTGAAAGACATAGATCTCTTTAGGTTGCATGTACCATAATAATTTAATTGCTAAATGTTTTTTCCGGCTTAAAGCACTGTTGTTCTAACCTGCATTTTCCATCAGTTGTATCAGAGTCTATGGTTTTATTTCATCTAATTGCACATAAGTGAATCGAACAAACATAAAAATTCATTTTTTGTATCTCACGATGTAAGAGTTGATGCTCACGGCGTGAGATCTAAATAAATCGATTTTTTCGATGTTAATATGCCTAATATGTTTTGAATGCCTTTTATTTGGTAATTATCTATTTTATATCTACTAAATACGAATTTGCTATATATTTGATAATTAAATAAAAGCCTATAAATTAGGAGATAAATATTTGACTTGATTAATTATTTAATTGATTAATATAATTAATTTTTTAAATGCATAAATGATTAATTTAAATATTGATTAGTTGTAATAATTAATGTCAAATCCCTAGTATTTTAAAATGGTTTAAAACACACCTTATATATAATATTAAAAGGTTAATTACTATATGTATAAGACTAAGTCAATCAAATCTCTAGTATGCCTTATTCACGAAGCTGAACTATAAGAATGATATAAGGAAACTTCCTGTAAAATGGTAGTTGAATGGATGTCCACTCTCACCCTACGCTTCCTTGTTTGGTTGAAGGTTGTTAGCAGAAAGGTTCTGATAGGAAATTAACTTCATTTAAAGTATAATGCTATTAAAGTTACTCAACTAATTTTTTTAAAAAAAATCTCATTCTTAGTTAGTTTAGAAAAAATATGAAAAATATGTTACTTCGTAAAATTACACATTATACTTTATAGTAGTTCGTGGAGCATGTTTGGTTAACCGACACACTAATAGTGACTATAAAAGTAATAATAGGCATCTCGAAAATTATCATTGATTAATGGAGTGTGTGTGGTTAACCGGAACATTAATATGAGATGATAAATGACATCGAGAGTGTCAAACATATTTATATGATTCTTTACATCTTGTTTGTGATCCTCGGTATCCCAGTCACAAATAAAAGAGCATAATCTAAGATTAAACATTATATTGATAGATTCAGTGAATCTCAATAGATTTAGGAATTTCATTTTGATTGAAATTGGTAAATTGCGTTTGTTTACCTTTATAAATTCACAATAAGATTACGACATCCATTTTCTTAGTTGTGAATTGTTATTTTGGATCCTAACCTTAATTATTTATTATGGGTTAACCTATTAAGGATTATTGTCATCTAACGGAAACTATTGTTTTCACTATAGATGTCTACTCCTGGTGATGCTTCTGCTCCATCATCGTCTACCCACCACTCGAGTTTCTCCCTACTCTCTATCGTGTCCAAGGTGAATTTTGATGGTACCAACTACAATGATTGGATGTGTAACATAAAGATGGCTCTTCATTTCGATGGCAAGGAGTATGTCCTTGAAAAGGAACTTGTAGAGATCAACGAAGCCACTACTACTTCATAAAAACTAGCCTCTTGCAAAAAACACTACGATGATGCAACATAAGTTTCTTGCATCATGGTCGCTATAATGGATTGTGAATTGCAGAGGTTCTATGAGGACTATTGGCCATTAGAGATGAACAATGACATTGTGGAAAAGTACCACAAGAGAGCTCATCAAGAGAAATATGAAGCGGTCAAAGCTCTTATGGCTTGCAAGATGAAAGAGGGAGAGTTTATGTGCAACTACGTGCAAGGAATGCAAAGATACATGAAAGCCTTGTTAGGCACAATGTGTAGTTCGACGGGGAGTTGGCCATTGACATGGTCTTGAACTCCTTGCCAAGGTATTATGATCAGTTCATTTTGGCCTATGAATAACATAGAAACAATATTGACCCAACTCCATAACTTGCTACATACTGCTGAGTGGGAAATGAAGGGAAAGTATCAAGCCCCTACTACTACTTTTAGTGCTCCCATTCTCGCTATTGGGAAAAGCAAAGGGAAGAAGAGAAAGTTTGTTCCCAAAGCTAACAGGAAGAACAAGGCCCATGCAGAGTAATCTAGCAACGACCCACAAGTAAGGTCCCACTCATACATTCTAGCTATTAGTGACCCCAAAGAGGAAACTTGTTACTATTGCAATGACAAGGTCCATTGGAAGAGGAGTTGCCCCCAAGTACTTGCAATACATCAAGAATGTCAAGGTGAAGCCATCGCCAGTAGGTATATACACTATTCAAACTAATAACTTACCATCTACTCGTTCTTGGTTCCTTCATACAGGATGTGGTTTTCACATTTGTTCTGATTTGTAGAGGCTAAAAGAAAGTGAAGACGTGGAGCATTGGAGGATGAATCCGATCATGGGGAATAGTTAATCTTATTATGTTACCAAGATTAGGAATTATCATATTGTGCTTAGTAGTGAAGTTAGTTTAGATTTGATAGATTGTTGCTATTCATCATAAATGATGCAAAACATTATTTCATTTCATGCGTTGTTCAGACAAGGTTTTTGTTATTGATTTAATGATGTGGCTAGTTCAATTTGATGGGATTTAGGTAAAATAAATAAACTTAAACCCATTAAGTTCACATGCAACCTAAAAGGATCTATGTTTTCACTATTGAACCTATAACTATGAATATCAAATACGAGACCCTAAGAACCCTAATTAATTTTCTAAAACACAAATTAGGGTTTAGGATTACATACATTAATTTTATTATAGCAAATAACAATGATTCATTCTTGTATATCTCTTGGAAGCAAGCACCACAAGTGTTGTGCCTCTAATGGAATCAAACCCAAACTAGCAAGAGAATGATTTAGGAGAGAAGGGAAGGGAGGCTTGAAATTTCGGCTATCTATCTAGAGAATGGAGTGGTCGAAATTTAGTAGCCTTAGGGACCTTTATATAGTGGTACAAGGAAACCTTGAATTAATCCTAATTGGAATATAATACTTATACTTCAAATTGGTAATTATCCAACTCTTTATCTATCCAAATGGGATATTCTCGAAACCCTACCATATCCCCAAAAATCATCCACCATCTTTAGTGGAAGGTTCTGGGGTTTTTTGTTCAACTATTGAACAATTACACTTTAGACACTACACTTTTAATTAAAAATTTTAATCCCAAAATTAATTATGATTAATTATTAATTAAATAATATTTTTTCTAATTAATATATTATCCTCAGAATATATTAATAAACTATTTATGTTAATTTATTAATCATATAATAAATTAATCTATCTCTTTCTCTAAACGTCATCATGTTTAGTTGCTAGGCTTGAGGGCAACCCAAAAGGACTATGCTACTATCAACTCAAGTATATGTTGGGTTTTGAGCAATCTAACACTTCCTAAGTGTGCATGCAACCCTAATAAACCTTGGATCTATGTTTGTCTAAATACATGCAAAAAAAATAATTTTCCAAGGTTTATAACCTATCTAACATGGCATGGGGAACATTTCAACATAAAAGAGTTAGAAGATATTACATACCTTTTGATGAGTTTGGTTCTAAGGAGTTTGAGGGCCAAACACCAATAGTGTGAATGCCTCAAATGGAATCACAAAACACCACAAACTCTTGGAAAACTTTGAGAGAGTATACACACTTGTATAATTTCGGCCACACACAAGCTCACACACACTAGTTCACTAGTTTCCATTTCATGCTCCATAAGCATGCTTATATAGTGTGCATGGTTAGGGTGAAACCCTAATAACCCATGTCTTTTCCTTTCCAAGGATCCATGGGTTAAAAGCTCCATGGATCATCCATGGACTTCCATATAAGCCTAGCCCATTAACAAATGAGTCTTAGCCCACACCATATAAAACCAATAGCCCATAATCTAATTAGTCTTCCTTTTAATCTCTAAATTAATTCATATTTAATTTAAGAATAAAACTAATTAAATAACATAACTTCATATTAATATATTATAACTTATAATATATTAATAAACATATGTGTATAACTCTCATAAAATTATCCATAATAGTTTGGATGAGATGCAACCCAAATGGACCATGCCGACCGGGTCAAGTATATACCAAATAAGTTATGGACTTAGACACCTTATCCAACAGTATATACCAACTATAGTTATGGGCTTAGACACCTAAATCCAACAATCTCCCACTTAGATAAGTGTGTAACTATAACTGCCAGTATATCCTCTGAATCAACCAGCAAATTGTAGCTTCCAAAAGTCGTGACCAAACTCTGACCTAGTCAGTTAGGCGTCCTAATGTAACCCCCAGTTCTTAAAGTATTTAATTATGAGTCCCTGAGATTTAAGAGAAAGGGTAATTTTGGTCTTTTTGAGGGAAATGGGTTTTATCCGAGAAGGTTTGGACTGGTGTGTGTATTGATAGAAGCATAGGGCTTCTCGCCACCCTCGTGTGAATGTAAAGCTTATCGAGAGCGGGTTTAGAGTGGAAGAGTTATGGCGTTTCGAAGGTGATATCAATTATAGCTCCTTAGGGGTAATTAGAGAAAGAGGTTCCATGCATGTCATGCATGCGTATTTGAATTTGGCTGGGTACGCCCAGCGTAAGCTGGACGTACGCCCAACGCAGTGAGGGAAAGAAACGCGGGTGATGGTCGAAGTACGCCCAACGTACTCTCAGACTTCCAAAACCCTAATTTTAAGGGCAGCCACTATATAAAGATCATAAAGGCTTCCTCCTTAGCCTCCATAAACACTTTCTTAACCTCAAGAACCCTAGATAGCCGTCCCGCCTCCATTGTTGGGTGTGTTTGGTCTTGGAAAGCTTATTTTGGCAAAAGAGAAGCTAGAAGAAGAAAGGAGAAGTTGTCAAAGAAGGAGAGGAACGATTGGAGCTTATAGATCTAGAAAGACATCATCCTTTGGAGCCTACTTGAGGTATAAAGCTTCTTGCTTGACATTCATATTGTGTAGATCTATGTATTGTGAAGCTTTGACACCATTCTTGTCTCAACAGTCCTCATCTTGTTGCATGCTTCGAGTTGGTCAATATTATTTTTCCTTTCAGACCTTAGGAGAGGTCTTGAGTGATAAAGTTCGAGACTTTATGGATCCTAGGCATTTTGGCCTAAGGATCTGAAGTTTGGGCTTAAGAGCATAAGTCATTAAGCAGTTGTATGAATTTATTGAGCCACAAGGTTACGCCCCGCGTAACCTATGAGTACGCCCCGCGTAGAGAGTAAGTGCCCCGATCCCCAACTGAAAATTAGCGTATACGCCCCGCGTACCAAGGAGGGTACGCCCAGCGTACTCCCCCTGTTGGATTTCCATTTTGGGGCCTTAGAGTTTGGGCTGTTATTGGGCTGTTGGTTCATGGGCCATGACTGGAAATTTATGGAAAGAGTATTTTGGGCCTAATAAATGTAGGCCCATTTGGTGAAGAGGGCCCAATTTAGTAAATTGGGCCAATATTGGGCTTTGTAGAAGATTTGAACTTTGGCCTTGGCCCAATAAGTGGATGTATGTTTGGCATAATGATTATTTTGTTATGATGGCTAGTTCGGGACTTTCGGTGAGTCGGTGATTCAGGAATCTGCTTCTTCAGTTCAGAGTTTCGGAAATCGCGAGGTGAGTTATCCTCGTTATATCAACAGGGTCTATGGCACCAAGGCCAGCCCTTTATCGGATTGTAATTCGGTTATCATTGTTATGTTGTTGCCTTGTTATGTTTACATCCGGGTATTAGGATGGTATATGCTAGTGACCTGTTAGGTCGGTATCCTGTTTAGAGTATGTTATGATACGTGATCTGCTAGATCGGTTTGATTGAATGCGAATTGTTATATGATTGTATGATTACGTGCACATGGTTGTTTGACTGGGGTTGGGTTGAGGCGGGACCTGCTTTGTGCTGTAGGCCAACATACCCATGGCGGACCGGTTATTCCGAAGGCCCAACGAGCGGTCCAGATAGGTTGTAGGCCCCACGAGGGCGAACCAGACACGCCGAGGCTCGGAGAGTGGACCAGGCCGACTGAAGGCCCGATGCAGGCGGACCAGTCATACTGTAGACTCAGAGAGTGGACCAGGTGGGTTGAAGGCCCAGTGCGGGCGGACCAACCACACTGCAGACTCAAGGGACATGACTAGACTTGGAGGGTGGACCAGGTGGACTGAAGGCCCGATACGGTGGACCAGTCACACAGTAGACCCGATATGCATGGCTGTTCTGTGATTTGTTATGATGTAGCATGTTATATGTGTATGGTATATGTGGTTGGTATTTTGGGGGTATCTCACTAAGCTTTCGGGCTTACAGTTGTGGTTTAATGTTTTTCAAGTTCTTTAGGAGACCGTGGCAAGGCAAAGGCGTGATCGTACTGCTCCTCGAGTTTATGTTTTATGATTATGGTTCTGAAAATACTCTGGTAATAAATGTATTGAAAACCTTTTTGTAATAACATTATGAGAATGGGTTGTTTTTGAAAAGTTAAAAATTGTTGAAATTTTTGGTCGTTACAAGTTGGCATCAGAGCCTTGGTTTGAGTGAATTTGAGGAACATTCGTGTGAATCCAGTCTCAAATCAAGGAGAGATTTTAAAAGAAAATTTAAAATGGTTTTCAAATTAAGTAAAAGGAGGATGCGGAGGTACGATCAGCCGGAGCCAGTAAGTAACCCCAAAATACCATACATGATATTTGTTTTCGAGCTTTGATAGAACAGCATACTAGTACTAGGTTAGGGATCTTCAGGATTTCAGGATAATGTTGCCTGTTTTATGATGCCTGATAGCCTAGGGTTTCCTTCGGTATGAGATTTCCAGTGTTCCTCTAGGAGTGAGGATTGAGCGCTTGTTATGTATATTTGTTGGATAAGGTGTCTAAGTCCATAACTTATTTGGTATATACTTGACCCGATCGGCATGGTCCATTTGGGTTGCATCTCATCCAAACTATTATGGATAATTTTATGAGAGTTATACACATATGTTTATTAATATATTATGATTTACAATATATTAATATGAAGTTACGTTATTTAATTAGTTTTAGTCTTAAATTAATTATGAATTAATTTAGAGATTAAAAGGAAGACTAATTAAATTATGGGCTATTTGTTTTATATAGTGTGGGCTAATACTCATTTGTTAATGGGCTAGGCTTATGTGGAAGTCCATGGATGATCCATGGAGATTTTAACCCATGGATCCTTGGAAAGGAAAAGACATGGGTTATTAGGGTTTCACCCTAACCATGCACACTATATAAGCATGCTTATGGAGCATGAAATGGAGCCTAAGAGAAAACTAGTGAACTAGTGTGTGTGTGTGTGTGTGTGTGCATGTGTGTGGCCGATTTTATACAAGGTGTATACTCTCTCAAAGTTTTCCAAGAGTTTGTGGTGTTTGTGATTCCATTTGAGGCACTCACACTATTGGTGCTTGGCCCTCAAACTCCTTAGAACCAAACTCACCAAAAGGTATGTAATCTCTTCTAACTGTTTTATGTTGAAATGTTCCCCATGCCATGTTAGATAGGTTATAAACCTTGGAAAATTATTATTTTGCATGTATTTCGACAAACATAGATCCAAGGTTTATTAGGGTTGTATGCACACTTAGGAAGTGTTAGATTGCTCAAAACCCAACAGTGGTATCAGAGCCTAGGCTTGCTTGTTTGATACTTGATGCAAAATAGTGAAAAAAGTCGAAATCGTTGCTGTCTGCATGGTGGACTCGCCGAGTCCATTGGGGGGACTCGACGAGTCCAAGGCAAACTTCAACCTACTCGACGAGTCAGTTCATGCATTCGACGAGTAGGATCGAAAGAGTGCAGATTCTCGACTTTTGCTGCTGGAAATGGAATAGAAACATTACCCTAAATTGTTTTGGTGTTATAAAACTTATTTTAGTTGGTGTAATGGTTGTTCTAATCCATTTACAATAGCATATATCAAAATTCCATGATTTTATGTGTTCATATAATTCTTGAATTTTTGATGATCAAGTTCATGTTCTTATGAATTTAAAAAATGATAGGAATTATTTGCTGAATTGTTTAGAATTAATTCTTGATCATTTATGTGTTTTAATGGAGTCCATAATTTGTCCTCAAGTTATGGATTTCCAAAGGTCACTCTTATTTAACACACACTTAAAACACATAAGTTACATGAAAATGAAGAGTCTTCATTTTTATGAACCTTTAATTCATAAGTTATGAAATGAAGAGTTTTGCAAAATTACAAAACTTTTCCTCAAGTTTTGGAATTTGTAAAGTTTCACACACTTTAATAAACTTTAATTCCAACCCTTAGAGTTTTAATAGTTAAAATTCAACCCTTATACTATTTATAATATTAATGGTTAATTATTATATATATGTATAAGAATAAGTCGTTTTACCATTAGTAGGCCTCATTCACGAAGCCGGTCTATAAGGTGGGTATAAGGTTGTTGCCTATAAAATGGCGACTTAATGGGTGTATACTCTCACCCACCGCTTGCTTGATCGGTGGAGGGTCGTTAGCCGAACGGGTAGAACAATGACTTTAAATCCTCATTAAAAGTATAATGAATATTATAAAATAACTAAACTCTTTTAATTCCCAATCTTAGTTATTTTAGGAAAATGTGAACATGGTGCTAGTCCATGGAATTCACACTTTGTACCTTACCAAGTCGTTGGTGGAGCGTGTGTGGTTAACCGGCACACTAACTAGGACTAGTAAGGATCACGAAGGGTGACTTAATGTTTGTCATATATCAATGGAGCGTGTGTGGTTAACCGGCACATTGATTAGGTGATAATATTAAGGGTACCAAGTGAATTAGCATGGTTATTCACACCTTGTTTTGTGATCCTCAGCATCCCAGTCACAAAACTTGAAGGGCACAATCGAGATTGAAACATGCCATTGAAAAGTTCAATGAATCTCAAAAGAATCTAGGAATTTCAAATCCAATTAAACCTAATAAATTATTTTGTGTTCATGGTGGAAATTGGTGAATCGTCATTCACCTACCTTTCAAATATATTATTACTTAGATTACGGCATCCCTCTTCTAAGTGTAATATATTGTGATTGGATCCTAGCCTTAATATTACATTTGGGTGTCTTATTAAGGATCCTAAATATCTAATCTAAACTCACTTTCTTCTTTCAGATGTCTTCCAACACTAATGCTTCAGGCTCTAACCCAACTGGTTCTTTCTCTCTCATGAATCTTTGTGGGAGGTTCATCTTTGATGGTTCCAACTTCATGGATTGGATTAGGAACATCAGGATGGTTACTCGTTATGAGGACAAGGAATATGTCCTCAATAAGGAGTTAAAAGAACTTGATGAGTCTACTGCTACTCCTGAGGAGATCGCTGAATTCAGGACTCATGAGAGAGATGCTACTAAGGTGGCATGTATCATGATGGCCACGATGACAGCCGAGCTCCAAAAGTCATATGAAGATTTCTACCCTTTTGAGATGCACCAAGACCTGATGGAAAGGTACCATCAGAGTGCTCGTCAGGAGCGGTATGAAATAATCTCCTCCATAATAACTACCCTCATGAAGGACGGTGAATCCGTCACGGGCCACATGCAAAAGATGCAAAGGTATGTGGACCGTTTGCTGAAGCTGAATGTTAACATCCCCGAGGAGTTGGCAATTGACATCATTTTGCACTCCTTGCCTTCTTGTTATGATCATTTTAGAATGACATATCATATGAACAAGGAGGAAGTTACCCTCAGCAAGCTTCAAGGACTCTTGAAGACCGCTGAAACCGGTCTTAAGGGTAAAGCGGTTGTTACCTCTACTACTCTTACTCCAACTTCTACCCCTGTTTTAGCTATTGGGCAAGGCAAAGGGAAAAAGAGGAAGCACCCTTCGAAGGGTACCAAGGGAAAGTCTCTTGAAGGCTCCTCATCAAAGACCAAGAACGGTTCTGCCACTCCTTCTGCCATTCCCAAGGATGCTGAATGCTTTTATTGCCATGAAAAGGCACACTGGAAGCGAAACTGCCCTAAGTACTTGCAGGATCTAAAGGATGGGAAAGTGAAACCCACCTATGCAGGTATTTACACTATATTGTTTAATTACTCAACATACTCTAACTCTTGGGTGCTTGATACAGGATGTGGTATTCACATATGTTCTGATTTGCAGGGCCTAAGAAGAAGTGAGGATGTGGAGCACGGGAAGATAAACTTAATCATGGGGAATAGGAAGGCTTCACCTGTTTCCAAGATTGGAGTTTATACTTTGTTGCTTAATAATGGGTTAAAATTAGATTTGAATAAATGTGTGTACTCGTCTGAAATGGCGAGGAATATTATTTCTTTTCATGCTTTGTACAAACAAGGTTTTACCTTTTCGTTTGATAATGAATGTGGTGGTATTAATGCTTTCTTTAATAATGTGTTTTATTTTAAAGCATTACCTTGTGATGGTGTGTATGAAACTGTGTCGATTGTAGACAACTTAGGAAATAATGTGTTGTATATTGATTCTTCTACTAGCCTAGATAAAGCATCATTGTGGCATTGTCGTCTTGGACATGTAAACAAGAAACGCATAGGCCAACTCCAAAAGATTGGAGTCTTGGAATCATTTGACCTTAAATCAGATGATAGTTGTGAATCTTGTCTACTTGGAAAAATGACAAAATCACCCTTCACTAGAACTTGTGAGAGGGGTGAAGGTTTGTTGGACCTAATACATACTGATGTATGTGGGCCATTCAAAACCGCCACAAGGGATGCTAATCGGTATTATGTGACTTTTATTGATGATTTTAGTAGATATGGGTATGTCTACTTAATCAAACATAAGTCCGAAACCTTTGAAAGGTTTAAGGAATTCAAACAGGAAGTAGAAAATCAATTGGGCAGGAACATTAAGATGCTTCGATCCGATTGAGGTGGTGAGTATCTTAGTACCGAGTTCCTTGACTATCTTAAGGAGTGTGGGATTGTCTCACAATTGACTCCTCCCAGGACACCACAGCTGAATGGTGTAGCTGAGAGGCGTAATCGAACTTTGTTGGACATGGTTTGCTCTATGATGAGTCGAGTTTCGTTACCAATATCTTTTTGGGGGTATGCCTTAGAGACTGCCGCCCATATCCTTAATCTAGTCCCTACAAAGAAGGTTACCAAAACACCTCATGAGATGTGGACTGGGAAGGCTCCCAATTTGGACCACATCAAAATTTGGGGTTGCGAAGTTTTCGTGAGGCGTGAAACTCATGATAAGCTTGAACCCCGAAGTGAAAGGTGTATTTTCATCGGCTACCCACAGAAATCCTTTGGTTACCTCTTCTACAGACCCAGTGAGAATGTGGTCTTTGTAGCACGAAGAGGGATCTTTCGCGAGAAAGAATTTATAAGCCAAGGAGACAGTGGGAGGCAGATTGATCTTGAAGAAATTCAAGAATCAATTGGTGAAGGAACCTCAGACACTAGCAATCAACCTGAGGAGGAAACTCCTGTTGATCCAGCTGACGAGTTTGTACCTCCAAGGCGTTCTACACGGGTTAGGAACACACCTTCGTTTTATTATGGTTTTCATATTACTACGGAAGGTGATACGTTTATTAGTGATAGTACACTAGTAAATTTGGATGAACCTAGCAGTGTTAAGGAAGCCATGGCAGGCCCGGAGTCTGCTAAATGGAAGGAGGCTATTGACAGCGAGATACAGTCCATGTATGACAATCAAGTTTGGAACTTGGTTGACAATGTACCGGGCCGTAAAACAGTCGGGTGCAAATGGATCTTCAAAAAGAAGACAGACATGGAAGGAAAAGTGCATACTTATAAGGCTCGACTGGTTGCGAAGGGTTTTACTCAAACTCAAGGTGTTGATTATGATGAAACCTTTTCGCCGGTAGCAAAGATTAAGTCTATTAGGGTTATGTTAGCCATTGCAGTATTTCATGATTATGAAATATGGCAAATGGATGTCAAAACCGCTTTCCTTAATGGAAAGTTGGCTGAGGATGTGTACATGAATTAGCCAGAGGGTTTTGTCAATGCAGAGTACCCTAATAGAGTATGCAAGCTTGAGAAATCCATTTATGGATTAAAACAAGCATCTCGTAGCTGGAATCTTTGTTTTGATGAGAAGGTAAAAGAGTTTGGCTTCTTGAGAAGCGAAGATGAGTCTTGCGTGTATGTCAGAGCTAGTGGGAGTATAGTTAGCTTCTTGGTACTGTATGTGGATGACATACTACTCATAGGAAATGACATCCCAACCTTGCAGGAGGTTAAGTCCTGGCTTGGGAAGTGCTTTGCTATGAAGGACCTAGGGGAGGCTACCTATATCCTAGGGATAAGGATATTAAGAGAAAGGAGTAGAAGACTAATTGGACTTAGTCAGAGTATCTACTTGGATAAGGTGTTGAAAAGGTTCAACATGGAGAATTCCAAGAAAGGAGATTTACCGATCCAAAGCAATACCAAACTGAGTAAGACTCAGAGTCCGAGTACAGAGGCAGAGATAGCTGAGATGAGCCAATTACCATATGCTTCCGTAGTTGGCTCGATCATGTATGCCATGACTTGTACCCGTCCTGATGTGGCATTTGCTTTGAGCATGGTCAGCAGGTTTCAGGGGAACCCTGGCAAGGCTCATTGGACCGCAGTAAAGAACATTCTCAAGTACCTACGGAGGACTAAGGATTGGATCCTTACCCTTGGTGGTTGTGATGACTTGAAAGTATTAGGGTATAGTGATGCTGGTTTTCAGACTGATAGGGATAATTTCCGCTCTCAGTCGGGCTGGATCTTTACCTTAAATGGAGGGGCAATTTCTTGGAAGAGTTCCAAGCAGGAGACGGTGGCTGATTCAACTTGTGAATCAGAGTATATAGCAGCGAGTGAAGCAGCGAAGGAGGCGATATGGCTAAAGAACTTCATCGGAGACCTTGGAGTTGTACCAGCTATTAAGGAACCTATAGAGATTTTCTGTGACAACAATAGTGCGGTTACCTTAGCCAAGGAACCAAGAGATCATGGCAGATCCCGACACATTGACAGAAAATATCACTTCATAAGACACAAGATTGAAGAAGGACTCCTTGTGACAAGGAGGATATCATCGGATGAGAATCCTGCAGATCCCCTTACGAAGGGACTGATGAGGGTTAAGCATTTTCAGCATGCGAGACGCATCGGGCTGAGGGACGATATTAGTTTTACAGATTATATAGTTTTCCTTAAACTTGTAAAATGTAATCGACGTTTGATGATGAATAAAATTTGTGATTTATTTATGAGTAAAGTGTTACTATCATTGTCAATTATTTACTATTGTTTCAGTTTTGCATGTTTTGACTTCCAGAATAATTAATTTATTCAAACCTCCACAATCGATCATACATCGGAAGTAGGTATGAATCAAGATTGTCATGAATTGGGTTTGTAGATGCCTTAAAGGTGTTTAGACATGGCAATGGTTGCTGCAACATTCATGAGTACTCATAAGTTATGAGTATTGGTATAAACCCACGCTCACTTGTATCACTTCATGGAATTTATCTCGAGTGATCGTGAGACGATAACATCATATAAATCTTTAAACCTAGAGATATGAGTTGTTACCTATGAGTTGGTTGTGCATTGATTGCACGTAAACACATCAGTAACTTGATGTTATAAAACGTGTCTTTGTGTACAATTCAATAAGTAGTAGAACAAGCATATCAGTCGAAGTTTATCTGTTCCTTCTAGAAATAGAAGCGATATCTGGGCCCCTCGATGATTTTGTGTTGACCCATGTACCAGGCCTGGTCAGAACTAAACCGATGTGTTCAGTGAAGTTCTTCGTCAAATAAATCGGAAAATCGAGAAACAACTGCTAGACAATAAGCAAGACATAGTTCCATGTGTTTGTCCGGCTGATATCATGAGAACAGAGGATTATGTGATCACTTATCTAAAATGGCGCTTCATAGTTCGACAGAGTCTTCATTGTTCGAGGGAGTTTTCGAGAGCTACGATTGTTGGTTGGTTCCTAAAGTTATAGGCAAATATAGTTATTAGACTTATCCAAGTGGGAGTCTGTTGGATAAGGTGTCTAAGTCCATAACTTATTTGGTATATACTTGACCCGACCGGCATGGTCCATTTGGGTTGCATCTCATCCAAAATATTATGGATAATTTTATGAGAGTTATACACATATGTTTATTAATATATTATGAGTTATAATATATTAATATGAAGTTACGTTATTTAATTAGTTTTAGTCTTAAATTAATTATGAATTAATTTAGAGATTAAAAGGAAGACTAATTAAATTATGGGCTATTTGTTTTATATAGTGTGGGCTAATACTCATTTGTTAATGGGCTAGGCTTATGTGGAAGTCCATGGATGATCCATGGAGATTTTAACCCATGGATCCTTGGAAAGGAAAAGAGATGGGTTATTAGGGTTTCACCCTAACCATGCACACTATATAAGCATGCTTATGGAGCATGAAATGGAGCCTAAGAGAAAACTAGTGAACTAGTGTGTGTGTGTGCATGTGTGTGGCCGATTTTATACAAGGTGTATACTCTCTCAAAGTTTTCCAAGAGTTTGTGGTGTTTGTGATTCCATTTGAGGCATTCACACTATTGGTGCTTGGCCCTCAAACTCCTTAGAACCAAACTCACCAAAAGGTATGTAATCTCTTCTAACTCTTTTATGTTGAAATGTTCCCCATGCCATGTTAGATAGGTTATAAACCTTGGAAAATTATTATTTTGCATGTATTTAGACAAACATAGATCCAAGGTTTATTAGGGTTGCATGCACACTTAGGAAGTGTTAGATTGCTCAAAACCCAACAATATTTGTCACTAGGGTGTTGTGGTAGTACTTCATACAAATATGGGTAGGTGTGGAAGGTAGTATGGGCTCGTACTACTGAAAGCACAAGACCTATACGCGTATCAGGGAAACCATGACCTCTAGAGTTGAGTTGGGAGTTGGTTCCCGGGTTAGCGGGAAGTATTTGAGATTTTTGTGGTGTTTTTCAGTATGGTGGTCACAAGGCATGCTGGGAGCGGATCTGGGTCGGGATCGGGAACAGGAGAGGGAGGTCAGGGCGGGTCAGTACCACCCGAGGTTCTTGGTCAGATGAGCACAGGCGAGTTGGATGCTAGGATTCGTGAGATCCTGCATGATGAGGTTGATGTATTGTTCCGGGCCGAGCTGTTGGAACTGTTTGGGTCGATCAAGACCGCTATGGTTGAGTATTTTGATGAGCATTATGCAGCTCTCATAGAGACGGCTGCCACGGCAGCTACAACGGCGTTAGCAGCGGCAGGGGGAGGAGCTGGTAGAGGTTTCCAGTATCGGGACTTCAATAATAAGAAGCCCCCTACTTTTGATGGAGTTCAGGACCCGATTGTTGCTATGATATGGTTGTTAGACGTGGAAGGGTGTTTCTTCATGTGTTCATGCCCTGCTGATCAGAGGGTGAGGTGTGCTCTGAACCTGTTGAGGCTTGGGGCGAAGGATTGGTGGAGATTGACCACGGGGTCATATTCGGATGCACAGAGGGTTGGGGTTTCATGGGATCAGTTCCGAGAGATGTTTACCACTCGTTATGTTCCGCGGATTGAGAGGGAGAGATTGGCTCAGGAGTTCCTTGAGATGAAGCAGGATTCGGAGTCGGTGACAGAGATTACCAGGATGTTCACTGAGAGGGCAATGTTTTGCCCCGAGTTTGCTTCGGAGCAGGCTCAGATGTCCCGATATCTGAGTATGCTCAAGAGGGATATCAGACAGTTTGTGTCTACGCAGAGGTGTGAGACCTTGTTAGAGTTGCAGGAGGCCGCCAGGCGGCGTGAGTTGGAGATTGAGTTGCAGTTGCGAGAGCAGAGGCAGGCTCCGGTGCAGTCGCAGCCGGCACCGAAACGGTCTAAGACCATCGATTCTAGATTGGGAGATTAGAGCAGCCACACTTGTGGGAAGTGTGGGAAGGGTCACACCGGAGTTTGCAGGTCCGGCGGCGCATGCCTCAAGTGCGGAAAGGAGGGGCACTATGCGAGGGATTGTCGGTAGGCAGCCCCGGGTCGGGATTTGAGGATCTGTTATCATTGTCATCAGGTTAGGCACTTGAGGGTCAACTATCCACAGCTTGTTGCGGGACCGGTGCAGGCTCCAGCACTAGCCACATTGAGAATCACAGGTGGAGGTCAGGGTGGAGCGGAGCCCCTAAGGGCTCAGGGTCGTGCTTTCCAGCTTACAACGGAGGAGCTCAGGGCAGTGCCGGATGCAGCTGCGGGTATGTTTCTTCTTGATATCTCATTATTTTATGATTATTGTGGAGTATTGTTTATCTTCTAGTCTCGTTGCGTGGTTTTCGGTAGTGTATTCATTGATTTTGAGGGTTATGGAATGGTTATGGATTTAGTGTTGGAAATTTTGTTGGTTATCATTCATGAGGGTTGTTTGTGGGAATCGGGTGTTTGGTCTGAATATCGGGTAGCATCTGCAGTCTGCAGAGTAGTTAGCTGAAGATCGAGTTTCTTTCGAGCCTGGGAGGATCAGTGCTGATACGAGATTTGTGAAGGTTGCTCGTGTTAGTGGAAATCAGTTCGCGTGTAAGTGTTGGTGTAATGAAGGGTTGTTGAAGGAGGTCGGTAATGGCGACCGGTGGTTGATAGTCAGTGCTCTAAGTGGGGTAGAATTGGAGAATTATCCGGAAGATCGATGAGTATGAGAGGTCGTTTAGCTGCATGGGACTCAGCAGTGGTTTGGTCAGCCAAAAAGCATAGGCTGGTATGAGTAAGTGGCAGGTGTGCTGGGCGGGATACAGACCAAGGGTGATTGATTGTGGAAGGCCTGGGGTCAGGCCGGGACCGAGTATATAGGATGGAGGTAGAGTTCGGAACCCCTAGGGGACTAGAACAGTATGCATGGGAGGAGTTTCCCGAAGAGGTAACTCGGAATGTTGATTGCTAGTCGAGCGGTCCGGATATACTGAAGGCCGGTAGGCGTACCAGTCAGGCCGAAGGCTCGGAGAATGGTCCATCCAGATTGAAGGCCCTGGAGGGCGGTCCAGGTCTACTGAAGATTCTGAGAGTGGTCCAGTTTGACTGAAGGCCTGGTAAGGCGGTCCAGTCATGCTGAAGACTCAGCATGTGTCGTTAGATCGGTGCGAGAAAAATGGATTGAGTATGTCGTGATATGTTAGCATTGGAAGGTCTGGCTCCGGGTATTGATCATGGTGGGAGGTCGAGCATGGACTTGATAGTCTTCGCGAGCGAATCCAGGGTATGTGTGGTGCATAGGATAGCGGTTATGCTATAATATCACGGTGTAGTTTCGAGTGAACACCATGGCACTTGTGGAAGTGTACAGGCAGCCAAGTGGGTTTCCTTGGTAAGGGAAAGGAAAGGAATATAGCCCCGAGAGGGAGGGTAAGTTCACATAAGTGAAAGCAGTAATGCAGAGTTATGATCAGAATCGCATCCGGGTTGGATGGTTGCTGAGGCTTGGAAGGAATATAGGGATGGAATCTCGGATATCCAGTTTGATTTTGATTTATGTGGTGGAAATTCATCCTGGAGGATGTTTGGAGGTGTCATCAGTGTATCGGGTTTTCCCAACCCGAGGATGCTAGGACCAGTTCGGTGTGGGTATGAGGTTGTGGTGGAGAACTCGTGGAAGTTGCTCAGAGGTTGGAGCACGTGTCATCCTGTTAGCAAGAAAGGGAAAGTTGGGTTTCGGGTTTCGCTGGTTGTGTCTTGAGGAACTTGGTCTGGTGAATGCCAGGTGGTGCATTGCAGGGGTAGTTATGGATTCGAGTTTCCGCAGGCTTCGAGGATGAAGCCTAATTTAAGAGGGGGAGAATTATAACGCCCCGTTCTTAAAGTATTTAATTATGAGTCCCTGAGATTTAAGAGAAAGGGTAATTTTGGTCCTTTTTAGGGAAATGGGTTTTATCCGAGAAGGTTTGGATTGGTGTGTGTGTTGATAGAAGCATAGGGCTTCTCGCCACCCTCGTGTGAATGTAAAGCTTATCGAGAGCGGGTTTAGAGTGGAGAAGTTACGGCATTTCGAAGGTGATATCAATTATATCTCCTTAAGGGTAATTAGAGAAAGAGGTTCCATGCATGCCATGTATGCGTATTTGAATTTGGCTGGGTACGCCCAGCGTAGTGAGGGAAAGAAACGCGGGTGATGGTTGAAGTATGCCCAGCGTACTAAAGGTACGCCCAGCGTACTCTCAGACTTCCAAAACCCTAATTTTAAGGGCAGCCACTATATAAAGATCATAAAGGCTTCCTCCTTAGCCTCCATAAACACTCTCTTAACCTCAAGAACCCTAGATAGTTGTCCCACCTCCATTGTTGGGTGTGTTTGGTCTTGGAAAGCTTATTTTGGCAAAAGAGAAGCTAGAAGAAGAAAGGAGAAATTGTCAAAGAAGGAGAGGAACGATTGGAGCTTATAGATCTGGAAAGACATCATCCTTTGGAGCCAATTTGAGGTATAAAGCTTCTTGCTTGACATTCATATTGTGTAGATCTATGTATTGTGAAGCTTTGACACCATTCTTGTCCCAAAAGTCCTCATCTTGTTGCATGCTTCGAGTTGGTCAAGATTATTTGTCCTTTCAGACCTTAGGAGAGGTCTTGAGTAAGAAAAATGAGGTCCCAAGGGTTGTGGTTGTTCCATGTGTGAGATAAGTAGGTATTAATGGATTAAGACCATAGATTAAGAGCTTTATGGACGTCCCAAGTAATAAAGTTCGAGACTTTATGGATCCTAGGCATTTTTGGCCTAAGGATCTGAAGTTTGGGCTTAAGAGCTTAAGCCATTAAGCAGTTGTATGAATTTGTTGAGCCACAAGGTTACGCCCCGCGTAACCTATGAGTACGCCCCACGTAGAGAGTAAGTGCCCCAATCCCCAACTGCGAATCAGCGTGTACGCCCCGCGTACCAAGGAGGGTACGCCCAGCGTACTCCCCCTGTTGGATTTCCATTTTGGGGCCTTAGAGTTTGGGCTGTTATTGGGCTGTTGGTTCATGGGCCGTGACTGGAAATTTATGGAAAGAATATTTTGGGCCCAATAATTATTATGGACCTTGGATCTAGGCCCATTTGGTGAAGAGGGCCCAATTTAGTAAATTGGGCCAATATTGGGCTGTGTAGAAGATTTTGACTTTGGCCTTGGCCCAATAAGTGGATGTATGTTTGGCCTAATGATTACTTTGTTATGATGGCTAGTTCGGGACTTTTGGTGAGTCGGTGATTCAGGAATCTACTTCTTCAGTTCAGAGTTTCGGCAATCGCGAGGTAAGTTATCCTTACTATATCAACAGGGTCTAAGGCACCAAGGCTGGCACTTTATCGGATTGTAATCCGGGTATCATTGTTATGTTATTGCCTTGTTATGTTTGCATCCGGGTATTAGGATGGTATATGCTAGTGACTTGTTAGGTCGGTATCCTGTTTAGAGTATGTTATGATACGTGATCTGCTAGATCGATTTGATTGAATGTGAATTGTTATATGATTGTATGATTACGTGCACATGGTTGTTTGACTGGGGTTGGGTTGAGGCGAGACCTGCTTTGTGTTGTAGGCCAACATACCCATGGCGGACCGGTTATTCCGAAGGCCCAACGAGCGGTCCAGATAGGCTGTAGGCCCCACGAGGGTGAACTAGACGCGCCGAGGCTTGGAGAGTGGACCAGGCCGACTGAAGGCCCGATGCGGGCGCACCAGTCATACTGTAGACTCAGAGAGTGGACCAGGTGGGTTGAAGGCCCGATGCGGGCGGACCAACCACACTGCAGACTCAAGGGACATGACTAGACTTGGAGGGTGGACCAGGTGGACTGAAGTGCCGATACGGTGGACCAGTCACACAGTAGACCCGATATGCATGGTTATTCTGTGATTTGTTATGATATAGCATGTTATATATGTATGGTATATGTGGTTGGTATTTTGGGGGTATCTCACTAAGCTTTCGGGCTTACAGTTGTGGTTTAATGTTTTTCAGGTTCTTCAGGAGACCATGGCAAGGCAAAGGGGTGATCGTACTGCTCCTCGAGTTTATGTTTTATGATTATGGTTTTGGGAATACTCTGATAATAAATGTATTGAAAACCTTTTTGTAATAACATTATGAGAATGGGTTATTTTTGGAAAGTTAAAAATTGTTGAAATTTTTGGTCGTTACACCTAAGATAACTGATCATATAATCCTCCATTCTGCAATTTATCATTCATACATGAGACATGGAATAAAATTAATCTCATTGTCCAAGACTTTGTTTCCCAATTTCTAATTTGTCATGATATAGGACTTCTAATTGAATATATCAATTTAGTCCTGGTTGGCCCAACACTATACGTCAACACTAAATCACCGAGGGGCCCAAAAATATCACTTTTCCTATTACTCCAAAAGGAACGGATAAAATTTTGACTCATATGGTTGAATCCTTTACTCATCAAATCATGCATCACAATACATGTTATAACATCAAGTTACTGATGCGTATACACATTAACAATATACAACCGACTTGTGAAGTACAACTCAGATGTCTCTGTTTCAAGATCATCAAATATTATCATCTCAGAATTACCCGTGATAGATTCCATGAAGTAATTCTCTAAGTGAAGGTTTATCCAATACTTAAATCTCTATTTCTAAGTACTCGTGAACATTGCAACAATAATATTTCTATGTCTAATACCCTTAGACAATCTACAATCTAGTTCATGATCATCTTAAATCACTACTTACTTCTAAAACTATGACTGTCTGTGGAATTTGAGTAATCATATTATTCGGGAAGTAAAACATGCAAAAATAAAACACAAGAATAAACAATAGACAAAATGTAGTAAACAAAATCATAAATAATTCTTTATTATTTAATCACCAAAAAACAATTACATTTACTTTGTTACAAGTTTCAAACTAACTATCTAACTACTAAAACTAATATAATCTCTCAAACCAATGTTGTAACGACCCAATTTTTACGTCCGAAAATTTCATTTTAAAATATTACTTTAGAAAACATTAATAAATAAAAACATTGTTTGATCACACCATAACACATCGTAACCATGTTCTAAAAGGTCAAACCATACATCCCATCAAAATATCAGAGTACAATCCCAGTAAATCTCGTAAATGCGGAAACCGAAGAGTGTGTGTATGACGTGCCCCTACCGCGCCGGCTCCTTCCCCTTCGATGCAGAGGTACCTGAAAACAAAACTGTAAACGTAAGCACAAAGCTTAGTGAGTTCCCCCAACGTACCACATACCATACAATCACATAACATACGCACTACCAGGCTATTCTGGGGTGCCTGACTACCCGGTACGGCCATTCTGGGGTGCCGACCTACCCATACGGCCATTCCGGGGTGCCGTCTTACCTGTGTCAAGCCATTCTGGGGTGCTGACTACCCATGTCAAGCCATTCTGGGGTGCTGACTACCCATCGGTCCTAACAACCGATCCTCGGGGACTGGTCCCCTTCCGCTACCTCTATCGCATAACATAATAGACCAACATACAAGCATACCATCACATACAGTCAGATAATTCTGGGGTGTCTGACTACCCGGCGGTCCTAACAACCGAACTCTACTACTATTGCATATAACGTATCATGATAGCATGCAACATAACAGGTGATAGCAAACCTAGATGATATCACAAAGACAATCATCTATCATACATCTCCTACTGGTGGGCCGGCCGTGTGGCCTTAGACCCGCCACTACTGGAAGGTAACTCACCTCAAAGTAGCTGCTGAACTGATCGGGTACTAACTGGCTGCTGCTGCTCCGGGAGTCCTCCGGCTGCAATTCCCACAACATACTCAATCAAACACTGCTAACTGTCCTTTAGATAAAATGACCATTTTATCCCCGGTCTAGCTCTAAGCTAATGCTAGGGTCAACTTTCAGTTGACCCGACTCGCCGAGTGGATCTCCACTCGCCGAGTCCCTAGCAAACCATTGTCCTGGGTCCCTGGTTCTACTCGTCGAGTCGGGCTGTGACTCGACGAGTTCACCTTCTAACTGTCATTCAACTCCTTCATCCTACTCGCCGAGTTGTATGAACAACTCGTCGAGTTCATCTTCATCCGAAGAACACTTTATGCTAAGACTCGCCGAGTTGTGTGAACAAATCGCCGAGTCTGTTCTTGATCTATGAAGATTGCCTTGGACTCGCCGAGTCAGGGCATTGACTCGCCGAGTCCTAACATGGGTGAGTTCAGCTCCCAACTCACCGAGTCACCCCCTGTGACTCACGGCTCAACTCGACACATCATGAAGGGACCAAATCGGTGACTCGCGACCAGACTCGCTGAGTCACCTATACGACTCGCCGAGTCGTCGCCATGCATCCACCAAATACACAGATTTACTCGATTTCAGTCCATGCCATTCATAGATCTGGACTTCTAGGACCCAAATCACACGTAAAGTTTCCAACTTTACGTGTGGATATTCACTAATGTGGATTTTAGGGTGCAAAATGCCTCAAAAGGGTAGATCTAGGATGAACAAGCCACATGGGGCCATAAAGCTCACAGATCTGAGCTCCTGGAGCTCAGTTTTGCCTAGATCTAAAGGTTAATCCACTTATTACGAAACATTAAGCACAAACAAGCTTGAAGAATTGCTCAAGGGTGTCCCAAATGAAATCCTAAGCATAGAAACAGGGGGAAAACGAGATATACCTCAAGGAAAATGTTGAAATGACACAAAGATGGCTGATCTCCTTCCCTTCTTCTTGATCTACTCCTCTTTCTCCTCAAAACCTTCAAGAACACACCAAGAACACTTCAATTTCTCAAGGAAACAAGGGAAAACGATGTTGGGGGAGTTCTGGGGGTGAATGGGGACGAGTTGGGGCGGAATGAAGGTTTAAATAGGGTGCAAACCCTTGAAACTTAGGGTTTCATCCAGCAGCGGTGACTCGCCGAGTCCAAGATATGGACTCGCCGAGTCGCCCACTTAAACGTGTCCTGAGTCTCGTCCCTACTCGGCGAGTCGGACCCTATGACTCGCCGAGTCCAAGGCTAAATTAGGGCAATGCTCAAATAAAATTCACATACCGGAAACCAGGTGCTACAAATCTCCCCCACTTATTTTAGACTTCGTCCTCGAAGTCTGCTGCCTGGTCCTGAAACAGCTCGGGGTAATGCTCCATCATCTCGTCCATCGGTTCCCAAGTCCATTCCGAACCCTTGCGGTGCTGCCATTGCACCTTTACTAGCTCTAGCCTCTTGTTTCTCAACGTCTTGGTCTTTCTGTCAAGTATTGCGACTGGGCGCTCAATGTAATTCAAGCTGTCATCAACCTGAATATCCTCCAACGGTACTACTGCTGAATCGTCCACCAGGCACTTCCGCAGCTGCGAAACATGGAAGGTGCTGTGGATCTGACTGAGCTCGGCTGGCAGATCAAGCCTATACGCCACCTTGCCCACCCGGGCTGCAACCCTGAACGGCCCGATGAATCTTGGGCCCAACTTGCCCCGCTTCCTGAATCGAATGACACCTTTCCAAGGTGAGACTTTCAGGAGGACCATATCCCCGACTTGGAACTCTAAGTCGGATCGACGTCTATCGGCGTAGCTTTTCTGCCGACTCTGTGCAGCCTGAAGTCTGCTCCGAACCTGCTGGATCTTTTCGGTCGTCTCTAGCACCACCTCGGTGCTTCCCATGACTCTCTGGCCAACCTCCCCCCAACATATCGGGGTTCTGCACTTTCACCCATACAACATCTCGAACGGGGGTCGGTCAATACTCGCGTGATAGCTGTTGTTGTAGGAGAACTCAGCCAAAGGAAGATAGGTATCCCAGCTACCACCGAAATCCAGTACACACGCCCGCAACATGTCCTCCAAAGTCTGGATGGTCCGCTCACTCTGACCATCTGTCTGCGGGTGAAAGGCGGTGCTGAAATGCAGACGAGTGCCCAACTCGTCATGAAATTTCTTCCAGAATCTGGAAGTAAAACGCACATCCCTGTCCGAGATTACCGATACTGGCACCCCATGCCGTGCCACAATCTCCCTGATATAGATGTCGGCCAATTTTTCAGCCGATATGCTCTCCTGAATCGGAATAAAGTGAGCACTCTTGGTCAATCTATCCACGATGACCCAAATCGAATCCACTCCCCGTGCGGTCCTGGGAAGCTTTGTGATAAAATCCATCGTGATATCTTCCCATTTCCACAGTGGAATGTCCAACGGCTGCATCTTGCCATGCGGCCTCTGATGTTCGGCCTTGACCTTCCTGCAGGTCAAACACCGCTCGACATACCATGCCACATCCCGCTTCATGCAAGGCCACCAATAATCCGGACGAAGATCCCTATACATCTTCGTCGCCCCGGGATGAATAGAAAATCGGGACTTGTGCGCCTCCTCCATCAAAGTCTGACGCACGCCACCGTGATACGGCACCCACACCCTACGGTGTAATGTCAAAAGTCCTCTGCCATCATAATCAAAGGAGGGAACCTGACCCACTACACGCTCGCTCTTCCGATGCTCCTCCTTGATAGCCTCCTGTTGAGCCCCCCGAATCTGCTCCAACAGGGGAGTCACCACAGTCATCCTCAAACAGACGTCCCTGATCGGCGCCGTCTTGCGGCTAAGCGCATCGGCCACCACATTGGCCTTCCCCGGGTGGTAAAGGATCTCGCAATCATAATCCTTCACCACGTCCAACCACCGCCGCTGCCTCATATTCAGATTCGGCTGGTCCATGAGGTACCTCAAACTCTTGTGGTCCGTGTAGATGGTACACCGAACCCCGTAGAGGTAATGCCGCCAAATCTTGAGGGCAAAGACCACCGCCCCCAACTCCAAATCGTGCGTCGGGTAATTTGCCTCGTGAGGCTTGAGCTGCCGCGAAGCGTAGGCAATGACATGCCCCCTCTGCATCAGAACTGCGCCCAACCCTGAAATGGACGCATCGCAGTAAACCACAAAATCCTCTACGCCCTCAGGCAGGGCTAGGATCGGTGCCTCACACAATTTCTGTCTCAGCATCTCAAACGCAGCCTGCTGCTCGGGTCCCCACCGAAAGACCACGACTTTCTTCGTCAGTCGTGTCAGGGGCACGGCTATCTTGGAGAAATCCTGGATAAATCTCCGATAGTAGCCCGCCAATCCCAGGAAGCTCCGAATCTCGGATGGAGACTTCGGGACCTCCCATCTCATCACGGCCTCGACCTTGGCCGGATCAACCAGAATCCCGTTCTGGTTGACGAGGTGTCCAAGAAATTGCACCTCGCGCAACCAAAACTCACACTTGGAGAACTTAGCATACAAGCTCTCCCTCCTCAGGGTCTCCAATACCTCCCTCAGATGCTCCTCGTGTTCCTCCCGAATCTTGGAATAGACCAAGATATCATCGATAAAGACTATCACAAACCGATCCAGCATCGGTCTACACACGCGGTTCATGAGGTCCATGAACGCGGCAGGAGCATTGGTGAGCCCAAACGGCATCACCACGAACTCGTAATGACCATAGCGCGTCCGAAACGCAGTCTTCTGCATATCCTCCTCCCTGACCCTCATCTGATGATACCCCGAATGCAAGTCAATCTTGGAGAACCAAGATGCTCCCTGAAGCTGGTCAAATAGGTCGTCAATCCTTGGAAGCGGGTATCGGTTCTTCACCGTTACCTTGTTCAGCTCCCGATAATCTATACACATCCGATGCGACCCGTCCTTCTTTCTTACGAACAGAATCGGGGCTCCCCAGGGTGAACTGCTCGGCCGAATAAATCCCTTGTCCAGCAGCTCCTGCAGCTGTGTAGACAACTCCTGCATCTCGGGAGGAGCCAACCGATATGGTGCTTTGGCTATCGGGGCCGCACCGGGAATGAGGTCAATCCTGAACTCCACCTGTCGCTCCGGAGGTATCCCAGGTAGTTCCTCCGGGAAAACATCAGCAAAATCTCGAACCACCGGGACCTCGCTCACGGTCACCTTACCCGCCTCCCGGGTATCCATCACATACGCGACATAACCCGCGCATCCCTGCTGAAGGTAGCGCCTAGCCCTCGCTGCTGAACATACAGTGGGTCCACACTGCGGCCGCTCTCCATGAATCACTAACTCTCCCCCGCTTGGGGTCCTGACTCGCACTAGCTGCTGAGCGCAATCTATCACTGCCCCATTAGGGCTCAACCAATCCATACCAATAATCACCTTGTTCCCACGCAATGGAATGGGAACCAAGTCTACCAGGTAACGCTCCTCAAACAGTCGCAGAACACAATCTCGAAACACCATCGATGCTCGCACCGATCGATCGTCAGCAATCTCTACCTCTAACGGGCAATCTAACTCGCCTGAAGTCTCATGAAACCTCTTGCTAAGAGCAAGAGAAACAAACGATCGGGATGCACCCGAGTCGAACAATACCTGAACCGGGATGCCGTTCACATGGAACGATCCTAATACACATGTATACATACGGAGCACATATCAATATCATAACAACGTAAAATAAAAGATAGAAGGAAGGAATCATACCCGTCACCACATCGGGCGCGGCGCGTGCCTCCTCGGCAGTCAACTGAAATGCCCGACTCCTCACCACTGGAGCCTCTGCCTTGCCCTGACGGCCATCCGTGATCCGCAGGGTCGCTGGAGCTAGCGCCTTCACTGGTGCTGAAACTGTCAACATGGGGCAATTGGCCTTTTGTGGCCCCTCTGGTTGCAGTGGAAACACAACAACTCCGATGTCTGAATAACTGGCGCAGGAGCAGTGCAATCCCTGCTGATATGCCCAAACTTGCCACACTTGTAGCAGCCTGACGATCCCATCCTGCACGCCCCTTCGTGCGGCCTGCCGCACCTCCTGTAGCGGCTCGGTCCCGACTGGCCTTTCGGCCTCCCGTCTGATCCCTTGGGCTTCTTCCCCGAAGCCCCTGCTGCCTGACCGTCCTCAAGTTTCCGTTTCCGGATGTGCTCCAAATCTATCTCTCTCTCTCTATCCCTGGCAATCATGGAGTCCAGGGTAGGGCAAGCCGAAAAGCTAACATGCTCCCGAATGTCAGCTCGTAGCATATCATGGTAACGAGTCCTCCTCATATCCTCGTCACCTGCATACTGGGGCACCAATAAAGCCCTCTCCCGAAACTTGGCGGTGATCTCCGCCACGGTCTCTGTCGTCTGTCTCATGTCTAGAAACTCCCTGGCCAGCTGCTGAAGCTCGACCGCTGGTGCAAACTCCGCCCTGAACCTAGCCACAAAGTCCGACCAGGTCATTGCCTCGATAGCCGAGGCTCCCAACGAGTCACCCACTGACTCCCACCAATCCCGGGCTCGGTCCCGTAAACACCCTGCTGCGTACCTCACCTTCGACCCCTCAGGGCAGAAGCTGGTCAACTGGGCGGACTCAATATCCGCAATCCATCGCCTGGCGACAATGGGGTCCTTCACCCCATGGAAATCCGGCGCACCACTGCCCCTGAAGTCCTTGAAGGACAGTGTGCGAGATCCCGACTGGCTAGAGGCCAAGTCGCTCCTGAATGCCCGTAGGCGATCCTCCATCAACTCCACGATCCCTTCCTTGATCGACCCAAAGATGATGGGGGTCGACTCAAGGATGCCCCTGGTGATCTCCGACGTGATGAACTCACGTAGCCTCTCATCAATCAGCTCGGTGCCTGATCCCGAACCTGACCCCTCTCCTGACCCGCCATCTGTCGGTCTCGGTCGAAGTACCACCATTCTGCAAATCATCATAATAATCATTAGTGGTACTGCTACTTTCTGAGGGATCTCAACTACTTACAGGTTCCTTGGTCTCGTCTTGGCCTTCCTCGGCTCGGGTACGGATCCTCTGCTTTCAGTAGTACGGGCCCATACTACCTTCCACATCTATCCGTACCTTCTCGAGGAATTCCTCGACTCCACCAGCTCCCCTTTACTACTGCTACTCTCTGCTATTCTCATCCTAGGCTTGCCCTAGGGAAAACTCAAGTTCAACACAACTGGTCCTCAGCTGCTGTAGGTCTCCTCATAATGTCAGTTAGCCACCACCTAAACACCATCACATGTGATGAGGATTAGATAATCCTTCAAGTAAAAGATCCGTCCCTACAATGGTTGGACTCAAACAAGAGCTGCGCAATAGGGCCAGTTCCAATACTTTGGGATTATTCAACCCTGATTACATGTGGTGTGACGTGTTTACCTAGTGGCTAACTCCCATTACTCAGAATCCCACCAAGCACGAAGCAAGCAGCATTCGGATAAGGAAAAAAAAACAGACTCAAGCCAAAACTATTCTTATAACAAGAAACGACACTTAACATAGGATGCTAAGCTCATACTTTCAGGCATAACCTAAACAGGCTATCCTACTGCTGTCTACTCAATTCTAGCATGCAATATTCATAAAGCTGTAACACATAAGCAGGCACATAAGGCATCACTCCTAGATCCTTAGCCTATTCTAGCATGCAGTTCTACGTAAGCTGATAAACATAACATAAACTTGTATGGGTACTATGGGGAATACTTACTTGAGCTCGGCCGGTCGCGCACGTCACACACTTTGCTCTTTCTTATGACTCTTTTTCGGGTTTTAAAGAACAATTTCTTTTTTGGAAAATCTTTCAATCCCTCGATTTGAGTCCAAACACTCCCGAAGGCGTGTCCGAATCCCTCAAACCAGGGCTCTGATACCAACTTGTAACGACCCAATTTTTACGTCCGAAAATTTCATTTTAAAATATTACTTTAGAAAACATTAATAAATAAAAACATTGTTTGATCACACCATAACACATCGTAACCATGTTCTAAAAGGTCAAACCATACATCCCATCAAAATATCATAGTACAATCCCAGTAAATCTCGTAAATGCGGAAACCGAAGAGTGTGTGTATGACGTGCCGCTACCGCGCCGGCTCCTTCCCCTTCGATGCAGAGGTACCTGAAAACAAAACTGTAAACGTAAGCACAAAGCTTAGTGAGTTCCCCCAACGTACCACATACCATACAATCACATAACATACGCACTGCCAGGCTATTCTGGGGTGCCTGACTACCCGGTACGGCCATTCTGGGGTGCCGACCTACCCATACGGCCATTCTGGGGTGCCGTCTTACCCGTGTCAAGCCATTCTGGGGTGCTGACTACCCATGTCAAGCCATTCGGGGGTGCTGACTACCCATCGGTCCTAACAACCGATCCTTGGGGACTAGTCCCCTTCCGCTACCTCTATCGCATAACATAATAGACCAACATACAAGCATACCATCACATACAGTCAGATAATTCTGGGGTGTCTGACTACCCGGCGGTCCTAACAACCGAACTCTACTACTATTGCATATAACGTATCATGATAGCATGCAACATAACAGGTGATAGCAAACCTAGATGATATCACAAAGACAATCATCTATCATACATCTCCTACTGGTGGGCCGGCCGTGTGGCCTTAGACCCGCCACTACTGGAAGGTAACTCACCTCAAAGTAGCTGCTGAACTGATCGGGTACTAACTGGCTGCTGCTGCTCCGGGAGTCCTCCGGCTGCAATTCCCACAACATACTCAATCAAACACTGCTAACTGTCCTTTAGATAAAATGACCATTTTATCCCCGGTCTAGCTCTAAGCCAATGCTAGGGTCAACTTTCAGTTGACCCGACTCGCCGAGTGGATCTCCACTCGCCGAGTCCCTAGCAAACCATTGTCCTGGGTCCCTGGTTCTACTCGTCGAGTCGGGCTGTGACTCGACGAGTTCACCTTCTAACTGTCATTCAACTCCTTCATCCTACTCGCCGAGTTGTATGAACAACTCGTCGAGTTCATCTTCATCCGAAGAACACTTTATGCTAAGACTCGCCGAGTTGTGTGAACAACTCGCCGAGTCTGTTCTTGATCTATGAAGATTGCCTTGGACTCGCCGAGTCAGGGCATTGACTCGCCGAGTCCTAACATGGGTGAGTTCAGCTCCCAACTCACCGAGTCACCCCCTGTGACTCACGGCTCAACTCGACACATCATGAAGGGACCAAATCGGTGACTCGCGACCAGACTCGCTGAGTCACCTATACGACTCGCCGAGTCGTCGCCATGCATCCACCAAATACACAGATTTACTCGATTTCAGTTCATGCCATTCATAGATCTGGACTTCTAGGACCCAAATCACACGTAAAGTTTCCAACTTTACGTGTGGATATTCACTAATGTGGATTTTAGGGTGCAAAATGCCTCAAAAGGGTAGATCTAGGATGAACAAGCCACATGGGGCCATAAAGCTCACAGATCTGAGCTCCTGGAGCTCAATCTTGCCTAGATCTAAAGGTTAATCCACTTATTACGAAACATTAAGCACAAACAAGCTTGAAGAATTGCTCAAGGGTGTCCCAAATGAAATCCTAAGCATAGAAACAGGGGAAAAACGAGATATACCTCAAGGAAAATGTTGAAATGACACAAAGATGGCTGATCTCCTTCCCTTCTTCTTTATCTACTCCTCTTTCTCCTGAAAACCTTCAAGAACACACCAAGAACACTTCAATTTCTCAAGGAAACAAGGGAAAACGATGTTGGGGGAGTTCTGGGGGTGAATGGGGACGAGTTGGGGCGGAATGAAGGTTTAAATAGGGTGCAAACCCTTGAAACTTAGGGTTTCATCCAGTAGCGGTGACTCGCCGAGTCCAAGATATGGACTCGCCGAGTCGCCCACTTAAACGTGTCCTGAGTCTCGTCCCTACTCGGCGAGTCGGACCCTATGACTCGCCGAGTCCAAGGCTAAATTAGGGCAATGCTCAAATAAAATTCACATACCGGAAACCAGGTGCTACAAATGTTTCATTAGCATGTTGAAAGTGTTTAGCCCTACTCATACCCTTTGTGAGTAGATATGTACGATTCTCTTCAAATGATATTCTATTCACAATATGGTGGCCTTCTTCTACTCAATGTCCGATTTGAAACTACAAAACTCAAATCACATACAACTTATAATGCACAACGTACAAGATGCAAATGATTTACCATAATCATGCACCGTCTCTTCTCATCCTATAAAAACCATACAATCACTAATCAACTTTTCTCTACGTACTTCTACCCAAAAACATAGATATTGAAATTTGTTTTTCTTCATGTTTTCTTCTTCTTCATCATCAATTTTGAATGTTCAAATGGGTTTTCAGATTATGTTGCTTTAATGAAGCTCAAAGTTTCAATGGTGGCATCAAACAGCTCTGGAATATTGGACGATTGGAAAGTCGAAAACTCACACTGTTTATTTTCCAGAGTTTCATGTGATGCAAACTTTCATGTCACGTCGTTGACGATATCTTACGTTCCTATGTTCGGAACTATTCCGTCGGAGAACGGAATTCTGAACAAACTGGTCAATCTAACGTTTGTATTGGATAGCCTCACCGGTCCACTTCCGGTGGAAATGTCTAATTTGACATCGATTAGATTCATTAACATTTGTAGTAATGTTTTCACTGGGGAGCTTCTGGGAAAGATTGTGGCGGGAAAGGCTGAGCTGGAAGCTTTCGAAGTTTACAACAATACTTTTAGCGGGAGTTTATCGGTGGAGTTTATGAAGTTGAATAATCTGAATTTTTTTTTATTATCTCGGAGGTAATTTCTTCAATGGAGAGATTCCAGAAGATTATCGGAGTTTCAGAGTTTACAAATTTTAGGATTGTAAAAAAAGGAACTCTATGGGAGGATTCCAGCGAGCTTATCATATGTATCGACTCTTGAGCAGCTTCTCATCGAGTATGCCAACAGTTATGAAGGAGAAATTATGCTGGTGTTTGGTTCATTCAAATCACTAAAACTACTAGACCTCAGAGGTTGTAATCTCAATGGAGAAATTACGGCAAGCCTTCGAAATTTGAAGGTGTTACATACTCAATTTCTTCAGTTTAACAATCTCACCGGAGAAATACCTCCTACCCATTTAAATGGTGAGAAACTAAATATTCTTCTATTTTTTATTCCTACCAATCCATTACCCGTTTAAACGATGGCACTTGTGAAATTAGTATACTAAAATATCATTAAATTTTTTTAACTGAGCATTAAATGTTACACAAGTTATCATTTAATTTGGTAAGAAGATTTGTAGGAATAAAAGTTAGGATGCTATTTAATTTCCCAATATAATTCATTGGAGTAACTACCAACTATGTTGTGACTGATAACTTTTTGATATGGTTACAATTATGAAAATAGAAATTTTAAAATGTTCCCGGGAGTTAATTTTGATTTTTATTTGTGATATCTCCATAAATCATGGTATAAATGTTTTTTATTTTTATTTATTTATTTATTTTGGGAAAATGACTTGGGAGGGTAACTACCTTTTACCATGTTCACATATTGACAACTTATTTTTTTTTATACATAAAAAAGCAACTAAGTTGTTTTACCTATTTAAATTACACCGATATTATCGGCTAATATCAGTTTTAACCGGTAAGTCAAATCAACTCATTTAAAAGAAATTACGTGGCATATGACGTGTCTATTACACCCTTTGTCCGGATTCGACTTCATTTAATCAGGGTGAATCAACCTGATTTAATTAGGGTTCTTTACAGATACTCCAAATCCTTCCCCAAATCGTTCCCAATTAATTAATTTTTCTGAGAAATCACTTGATCAAAGTAGTACGAGCTCATTGTTTGGAACTGAAGTTAGGACTCGAAATCGTGAATCACCTAACGGTACATATCTCACTGTAGATTTTCACTATGACAGAATGTTTGCACCAAACCCGTTAGTGTACTTAGACCCTATGAGAATGTCAGTTCGTGATGTGGATTTTGGTGGCATGAACTATAGAGAATTTGTGTTGTGGGTTTCAAAGCTGACAAGACGAAGCTGTGATAATTTGTACCATTGTCGTACTCATGAAAGATTGGAAGACGGTATTAGAAGAATTGACAATGATGTTGATTATTTTGAGTTTATTGAAGATGGTTACATGGCTAAGAATGAGCTAAGAATGAATGTCTACATTGACCACCAAAAAGAACCTGTTATTGACTGGGCCGATGAGCAGATGTTAACAGATGATGAGGTGTCTGAGTTGGTAGAAATTAATGATACAGACTCACATATTTCAGATATAATAGAATATGAGCATGAACCTGATGAAGAGGTATATACTTTTGACAAAATAGTTGATGATGAATTTTTGAACAAGTTGTGTGGTAAACCCATTCTTAATACCAATCAAGAAGAAGTAAATGATGATGATGATGATGTCAGTGATGAAGATGATGAGGTTGTGTTCCCTGTCTTTGATGAGAATCAAGAATAGGATAAAATGGTCCTAGTTTCATGTATGAAGTTCTCCAACCCTCTTGAATTAAAGCTATGTCCAACCAACTATGCCATCAAGAATGGGTATGATTTATGGTATGAAAAAAATGATCATCAAAAGCTGTTGGCAAAATGTTGTAAACATAAGAAGAATAAGAAGAATAAGAGTTGTCCCTTTAGGTTGTGGGCAACATGGATGAAGAATGAGAGGTCTTTTCAGATTAAGTCCTTAATTGATAGGCATAATTGTTCAAGAGTATTCAAATTTAGTTCCATTGTAAGCTACAATTGGATTGGAACTCATTTCATGAATGAGATATTACAGAAACCAAAGATGGGCATTAGGAAATTGAAAGCTAAGGTCAGTAAAAGGTTTAACCTGATAGCAAGTGTTGGACAGTGCATAAATGCTAGGAAATATGCATTTTAGTAGATGGAAGGTACTTTAATAGAGCATTATGCCAAAACATGAAGCTATAGAGAAGAGCTAAAAAGTAAAAATCCTGGATCACCAGTTAAGATAGAGGTGGATGTGATGCTTGATGGAGAAACATACTTCTCAAAGTTTTATGTGTGTCTAAAAGGTTTGAAGGATGGATGGATAGAGGGTTGTAGGAAGGTAATTGGAGTAGATGGTTGTTTCCTAAAGGGTGAGGTCAGTTGTTTGCAACCATTGGGAGGGATACAAACAACCACATATATTCTATTGCATGAGCTATGGTTGCGGTGGAAAATAAAGAAACATGGAAGTGGTTTCTTGATCTTCTGATTGATGATATTGGAATGGGAGTTGGACATGGACTAACCATAATATCAGACCAACACAAAGTAATGTTCAAACTTCACTGTTTGTTATTTTCCATACTTAATATGTTTTAGCTTATGCTTTGTATGTATTGATTATATGTATTAGTTGAAGATGTGAAGGAAAGGATTCCAGCTGCAGAGCATAGGCAATGTGCTAGGCACCTCTATGCTAATTTCCAGAAAAGATTTAAGGGGAAAATATTTAGGAAGCTGTTATGGAGAGCTGTTGGATCTACAATTCCACAAAACAGTAGTGTTATATCAATGTATGCAAGTTGTTACAGGTATAACATTAGGCCACTGAACTGTAGTGCTATGTGGCCTGAAGTGGATTACACCAAACTTTTACCCCCTAAAAAAGAAGGCTACCTGGAAGACCAACAATGAAAAGGAAATTAGATCAGGTTGAGATAGAAGCTAAAGGAACAAAACATACAGTCTCAAAAAAGGGAATGGTCTTTAGATGTACCATTTGTAGGGAAAGAGGGCATAATAGATCAACATGTTCTCAAAGACCAAATTATGTATCATCTACTTCAGGTTCTAAAAAAAGAAACCTAAGAAACAAGGTATGGTGCTAAGTTATCTAATATATTACACTTGTGTGCCATTTTTGAACTTTTTCCCTCTTACAGGTAAAGTTGATGTTCAAGTAGACCTTGAAGCTGAATTGGAAGTGATGTGGAAGCTAACATTAAAGTGGAAGCTACAAGTGACGTGGTACCTGAAATGGAGGTTAACATTGAAGTTCCTGAAGTTGATGTGGAGGCTAACATTGAAGTTCATGAAGTTGATGTGGAAGCTAACATTGAAGTACCAGAAGTGGATGCTAATATTGAAGTTCCTTTAGTTCAAGATAACATTGAAGAAGAGATTCAAGATGAAGTGGAACATGAAATTCAAGTTAACATTCAAGAAGAAGTTCAATATAATATGGAATAGGAAATTCAAGACAATGCAGAAATTCAAATTAGGAAGAGGACAAGAAAAAGTTCAGAAAGAATTACAAAGATTATGCTAGGGAAGAACATAAGGAGGAAAGAGGGAAGCAGTAATGAACACCCACTGGAGATTTAAATTTAATGTCTTTTTTATATTTTTGCACAACTTTTGGTATGCATGTTTTGGAATCTTGGGTCTTGTAATAACTTTTGGCACAATGGGACAAACTTGACACATCTTTTGGAATGTTTGATACTTTAACATATTAGTTCCTGTATGTTTGGGAATCTTTTGTATTGTAATGTACTTTAACATCTTTATTTAAGTACATGTTTATTTAGATGTTTGTATACATTACATGTTTACTTAGGTGTTTGCACAAGTTCATTATATATCAAACTTTAGTCATGATACATCAATGTTACATATTGGTAATGTCATTTGTGATGTTTATAATGCCATTTGTATTCCGTGTCTTTAACATCTTTTGCACATGTTCATTTACATTTTTGTATACAATTTTATCATAATATATCAAGTATTATACATCAAAATTTAGTCATGATACATCAAAATTATGCTACATTAACTCAAACACATGCTTTAGTCATAACTTTCATTGCATACAAAACTCCATGAAGTACATGATTTAGTCAGAATACATCAAACAAGATACAAAGAACACATCAAACTTTAAAAACTACATCTTTAACATACAAGAAAAATAACACAAACAATGCAACTTTATGAGTAAACAACTTCCACTTGACTTTGTTTAGTTCTTGTCTGGAAACCAAATCACAGTTCTTCTCTTCTTCCAATTTCTTTCTGCATATGCTAATTTTGTTTTCCAAATTTCCAAGCTTCAATGTTAGGTTGTATATTTGTTCCAAATCACAGTTCTTCTCTCCTTCGTACTCATCTTTTTCCATCCATTCCCAGAAATTACATTTTGGAGTTCTTGCACTCTTAAGGAAAGGATAAAAAAGGTTAAATTGAAGAGAACACAAAGAAGAAGATTTAGTTAGGGGTGATTAAAAAAACATATTTACCAAAGAATTTTGACAAACTCGGATTTTTTTTTCCGGGATTCTCAAATGTTCTTGAAATCTTCACACACGATGGCATGTCACACTTACAGGGATGGTTAGCTTGCAATTCGACATTGCGTTTGGAAGAGACATATGAAGCAGAAGAAGAAGCCATTGTCAATCTAGGGCTTTAACGTACAAACGAACCATATAACACCCTTTATATAATAAGGTGATGTGTACTATGCCACATAGATGCCACGTATTATCTTGTGTATGCCACGAAAGCATTGATTTAGCCATATCAGCTAAAACTGGTATTAGCCGGTAATATTGATGTAATTTAAACAAGTAAAACAAGTTAGTTTTTTTTTTATGTACAAAAAAGAAGTTGCCAATATATGAACACGGGTAAGAGATAGTTACTCTTCTAAGTCATTTTTTTTCGAAAGAGAATCCTTCTATAAATGTTGGTGACATAGAGATTTAATTAAAAAAAAATTGATTCAGTTTTTTTTATTTTATTCACCATATCTCTTGATTTATTAACACCCAAATTTCTACAATAGTTTTAGAATCTAATTTTTCTCTAAGTGGCAGAGAAATATCGGAATGAATGGCTCATTATCAAATCAATGGAAGTATTTTTTGAAACCAAATCTTTACAAAAATAAAGATTATCCAAAATCGGATTTTTGCAAATTTGGGCATGCTCAATCCAAATCCAGGTAAACCGTATATCCATATCCTAAAAAATCCAATAGTTGTTTAAAATATATTTAAAATCTATTATTAGAGTATTCGACACTATCTAATCCGAATTTTAAAATATCTAGTTTCTAATAAATTTGAGGGATAATGACTTAAAAAGGTAATATATTTTTTTTCATTTGTACACATTTAGTTACCGACTTTTTTTTCGTCCACATTTACCCCTTCAACTTGTTAAACTGTACACATTTAGTACTTATGATCGGCTATTCCAGGTTAGCTGGTAAATGACTTAATAGGGTAATATAATTTTCATATAGGCCTTAATATTTTTGTACACATTTAGTCCTTAATATTTTTTTGTTGCAAAATAAAACATTTTTATTTTTATACTTATTCAGTACTTATGAATGATTTTTTTAGGTTTCTCTCATAACATCTTATATGGGATAGTCATATGATGGTGGGATAGTCATATGTGGTCCTGCTATATTTTGTTGGCCAAGATACCTGGTGTGGGCCGACTGTAATCCGTAGGCACGGAGTCTCGAGAAGAGCAGTTAGGTTAAGGCGACATGCTAACAAACCCTGAGTATTACAGTCTGATGACTAATTGGACGTGTTGGATGTTGGCATTCCAATCTGATGACTGATTGAGCCAAGGTATTCCAATCTGAAGAATGTTGGCCCATTATGCATGATAATACGTATGTTGTATCTGGTATTCTGAAGGAAACTCACTAAGCTTTGTGCTTACTCAGTTGTTTATGTTTTCAGATTTTATCGTTAATCGTAGGAATGAGAAGACATGATTGTACACACTCATCAATGGTATTGAGGATTCCGTGTTTCTTATATTACTCTGATTTTCGATAAATGTATTTTGGAATAAATGTTTTTTCTTAATAATGGATTTATATTATGGACTTTTGCCTTACTTAAAAATGAAAATTTTTTGTTTGTGAAAATGAGACATTACACATAAACATCAACAACCCCACACACTTCATCAATGATTGTTCCACGCAAGATGTCGCGAGAAAAGTTTAAAAAAATCATTCATAAGTACTGAATGAGTACAAAAACGGAAATGACTTGTTTTGAAACAAAAAAAAAATATTAAGGACTAAATGTGTACAAATATAATAATGACTAAATGTGTAACGACCCAAATTTCACGTTCATTTTTTTTAAATCGATACTTTAGAAAACATTTGTAAATAAAACATTGTCTGATCAAACCATTTCATAACATACATCGTGACTGAACACCGAAATGTGAAAACAATCAAATATCAGAGTACAAAATCCCATAATGACTCATGGTGTGGAAAACAATGTGCGTGTATAATGTGCCGCTACCGCACCAGCTCCTTCCCCTTTGATGAAGAGGTACCTGAAAACAAAACTGTAAATTGTAAGCACGAAGCTTAGTGAGTTCCCCCACAATACCACATACCATACAATCATATACTAAACAGCTAGGAGATACGAGCCTCGCCCACACTCCGCTATCTGGGAGATACGGGCCTCGCCCACACTCCGTTACTAAACCATAACATACAAGTATCACACAGACAACGAGTATAAACAATTCTACCACTCTAGCATATATCATCATCAGACTCAACTAAGAGATACGGGCTCTGGCCACACTCCGATACTATCATATCGTCTATATGGGCCGACCTTGGTGCCTTAGACCCGTTCCTACTGAAAGGAAACTCACCTCGGAAAGTAGCTGCTGAAAGTCTGCTTGCTAAGCGCCTAACTTCTAAACCGGTAATCCTCCGGCTATAAATCATAAACATAGATTAGTCACTCATAAAAACCCTTAGGTCAGATGACTGACCCACCCCTGGTCCAAGGTCAACTCCTTGGTCAAAGTCAATTACCAGTTGACTGGACTTGCCGAGTCATGGCACAGACTCGCCGAGTCCTTCTCCTACTAACCCGGTCCTACTCGACAAGTCCCTCTTCTCACTCACTGAGTCACCCTTAACTCACTACTTGGGAAGAACCGACTCGCGATCCAACTCGCCGAGTCCCCACGAGAAGATCTCCTACTCGCTTCCAAATCCTCACTAGAGCATCCTTTATGAGGATTTGCGTTTCTTGGACTATTGCACCACATTAAATTGCTAATTCTGCGTGCATATACGAAGGGTTGGACCTTCAACAACTAAACCCCTCTTACTCAGTAACAGTTCATCTGACTCGCTGAGTTTGAAGAACAGCTCGTCGAGTTCCAAGCAATCTTCATAGGACTCGCCGAGTTGTTCATCCAACTCACCAAGTCTAAGACCATCTTCATAGAACTCGCCGAGTTCCACTTTGGGACTCGTCGAGTCCCTTCGACCCACTTCCCATGCAGACCAATTCTGAGACATGCAACGCTTCCAAACAATAGATCTATGTTCCTAGGGCATGCTTATCACGTAAAGTTTACGTGCAAACTTTACATGCATGCATTGCCCTATAAGCTCCAAAAGGCAAATCCAAGATCTTTATGAGGTCATACACTCAATAGGGACCTTAATCACTTCAACCACAAAGACTTTATAATACGTCCATAAGGTCTAGATCTGAAGTCCTTTTGGGTCATAGAGCACAAACACATGGAGTTTGGTGTTTTAGGTCTTGAAAACCACCAATTAGGGACAAAAAAGGGGATCTAATGAAATAGTGATCAAGGTAGGGACTTTTCTACCTGAATGGAAGCCTCTTGCAGAGTAGATGTCGTGTCTACTTCCCCTCCTTGCACTCTTCCACCTCCTTCTTCTTCTCTTAAGCTTCAAACTTCCTTCACAAGGCCAAAATCACTCACAAGGACAAAAAGAGGGCTAGGGTTTCGCTCTACAACTCTTCTGGAAGTGTTAGGGCCAAGGGAGGCCGAGTTAGAGTGTTTAAATAGGGTGCAAACACCCAGGTTAGGGTTTCTGCCCAAACAGGGCCTACTCGCTGAGTCCGGGAACCAACTCGCCGAGTCCAAGGCTTGGACCCGCGTCTCATCCCGCTTTTACTCGGCGAGTTGGTCCTTCAACTCGCCGAGTCCAAGACAAAATGCATTAATTAAGAAATATTAATTACAAGGAATACGTACCAAGAACCATATGCTACAAAATGTGTACAAAATGAGAAATATATTACCCTATTAAGTCATTTTTTTCGGCTAACTTGGAGTAAGCGGTCATACGGACTGAATGTGTACAATTTAACAAGTTGAATGGGTAAATGTGAACGAATAAAAAAACCCAGTGACCAAATATGTACAAATCAAAAAATATATTACACTTTTAAGTCATTATCCCTAAATCTGACTATAAAGACCAACAATGCAAAAATTAAACTTAGAGACCAACCATATAAGGGATAATGACTTAAAAGGGTAATATATTCTTCGATTTGTACACATTTGGTCACTGAGTTTATTTTTTGTTCACATTTACCTCTTCAACTTGTTAAACTGTACACATTCAGTCCTTATGACCGGTTATTTTAGGTTAACCGGTAAAAATGTCTTAATAGGGTAATATATTTATCATTTTGTACAAATTTAGTCCTTAATATTTATGTACACATTTAGTCCTTAATTTTTTTTGTTGCAAAATAATTTATTTTTGTTTTTGTACTCATTTAATACTTATGAATGTTTTCTTTAAGTTTTTCTCACAACATCTTACATGGAACAATCATTAACGAGGTGTTTTAGGCTTTTGATCTTTATGTCCATCGCGATCTTAACTGATTGGTTGCTTAGGGCATGTGTTATGAATGTCATAAGTTTTTCATATTATCTTGGATTTTAATGATCTTTATATCTATGCGTTTGTATTTTAGTCTACTACAACTTTTGTTTAGATTAATCCCATTAAAAAATAATATATTTTTTAATTACGATCTTTATATCCATATAATTTTAATGAATGCATGTATGAATGTTTTTTTTTTTTTTTTTTTTTTTTTTTTTTTTTTTTTTTTTTTTTTTTTTTTTTAATAAAATCGTAAGTAAAAAACATATTATATTTTAACGGGAGTAATCTTAACGAAAGTTATAGCAGACTTAAAAACGAACACGTAGATATAAAGATCGTTAAAATCATATATCGTATGAAGAAGTTACGACGTCCGGGATAGAAAAACTAAGTCAAATCACAAGACCTATGCATCCAAGCAGTCGAGGCCGCGATGGACATAAGGATCAACAACCCTAAACACCTCATCAATCAGGGACGGATGCATGATTTGGTAGTAGGTGTTGCCGGTCCATAGTAGGTGTTGCCGATAAGTAGAAAAAAGAAAAAAAAATCGAAAAATTTACACTGCGTACATAAAAAATAGGGGTTGTCGGTGCCACTGTGGGTACCCAAAGAGAACCGTCCCTGTCATCAATGGTAGTCTCATGTTAGATGTCGTGAGAAAAACCTAAATAAATTATTCATAAATACTGAATTGGTACAAAAACAAAAAATAACTTATTTTGAAAAAAATATATTAATGACTAAATGTGTACAAAAATATTAATGACTAAATGTGTACAAAATGATAAATATATTACTCTAATAAGTTATTTTTCCCGGCTAACCTGGAGTAACCGATCATAAGGACTGGATATATACAGTTTAATAAGTTGAAAGGGGTAAATATGAACGAAAAAAAACTCAGTGACCAAATATATAAAAATCAAAAAAATATATTACATTTTAAGTCATTATCCCACCATCTAAATACAACATTTTTATAGTTATCCTTACAATGCTACTTTTTATAAACCATTGGGAAAAACTTGAAATTTTGTCTTTATTTATTTTTAGTGATTTTATCTTTATCCCTTCAATAACTATAAATAAAAATAAAGTCAAAACGTTTAAAAGCTCACATAGATAGTGCTAACCTTGTGTTAGCACTTAGCACTTAGCCGTATAAAACTTCAGGTTTCCCCAAATTCTCTTCTTTTGACTCCTCACCACACTCTCCTCGGAGTTAATGATTTGATCTTCTCGTACCACAAAATGGCCGAAACTCCGTCATCGTTCCAGACGCCGCCGCCGCCGCCACCGCCACCACCACCGATGCCTCCGTCAGCGCCTATTAATCCTGATCCTACACAATACTGGTGCTACCAGTGCAACAAACGGGTTCCGGTCGAAACCCTACCCGATCAGCCCGATGTTATATGTTTCGAATGCAAGAATGGATTTGTTGAGTTAATCTCCGCCCATCACCCTCAAGCGCTTGAAGTAAACGATGAGGACCAACCTGCTTTCGGCAACGAGTTTCTTCAGGTCCTTAGGTTAATCGCTCAGGCTGCGCGTGATGGTGACGCGCCTCCTCTGCCTCCTTCTGACCGCGCGGATGACGACAGCGATCATCTCCAAATTGAACTCGACGGATGGGATGAAAACGATGACGACGACGACGACGATGATAACGAAGACGAAGGTGATGAAAATCATAACCAAGGAGATCGGGATCGTGATGGATCTGATGACAACGAAGAGGAACAAGAGCTCGTCGAAGGGGAAGATGAAGATTCCCGTAGAAGACAAAGGCGCGATGTCATCCGTCTTCGTCTCCGTGACTTCGCTACCCGAGCTTTAAGCCGTCGCAACCGGATTCTCGATTGGGCTGAGATCCTAATGGGGCTCGAAGATCACTCGATCGAATTTAGGTTTCAACTTCCGGGAGATGGTGATGGTTACGTAGGCAATCCAGGCGATTACGTTGATGCTGCCGGATACGAAGCATTGTTGCAAAACCTAGCTGAAAGTGATAGCGGCGGGAAGAGAGGAGCTCCACCGGCGGCGAAATCTGCAGTGGAAGCGTTGCCAACCGTTGAAGTGAAGTCAACTTATACGGAAGTCTGTGCTATATGTAAAGATAAAGTGTTTAACAACGAAAAGGAGATTGTGAAGCAATTGCCTTGTGGACACATGTATCATGAAGATTGTATAGTGCCTTGGTTGGGTTCAAGGAACACTTGTCCTGTTTGTAGGTACGAGTTGCCTACAGATGATCCTGAGTATGAAGAAGATAGGAAGAAGAAATCAACCTCCATGGCTACAACAACATCAACAACATCCGGTGATGGGGTTTAAGAAATGGTATGTATGCATTTCTCGCTTATCTTGAACACAGAGTTTGTATCCCTGTTTTCCCTGTTCCTTATATGAATTCATGGCAATGATTTTATTGCTGTAAATACCAAACTTCCTTGATTTGAAGAACTCAAGAGTAGCTTTTCTGTTGTATGTTTGCTTCGTGCTATCTCATGTGAAATGCATACATAATAAAACAAGTAACCATGGACAAAATTAAGGAAAAAATCTGAAACTTAATGCTAATCTTGATCTTTAGTTTCTTAACCTAATGACATAGAAATCACAATTTCTTATTGGTCTTCTGTGGTTTCTGAGTTTTGTTCTGATGCTCTTTTTCCTCTTCAACACTCTATTTCATGTTTATTGCTTGATTAGCATTAAGAGCTTATCAAACAACCCCTAAGTGGGAATGATATCACAGTTTTTTGATTTATCTCATATTTTTTTAGTAACTTTATTAAGCAAAAACCTATTAAATCGATCATTATTATTATTTTTTTTAATATTAACTACTTTACATTTATTTTTGTGAAATGTTTAATAAAATTTTCTCATCTATTTTAGTATTATTTTATCGGTTAATGAGGTTTTGTTATCGGTTATGGTAAAATTTGACAGAAAAATAGCGAATATATTACTATGAAAAGTTAAAAATAGAAAGTACGTTACTATTAAAAAGGAAAAATTAGAAACTACATTATTAAAAAAACAAGTTTTAATAATCATGTTTAAAATTCTCATTCTTTTTTTTTTTAAATATATTGAATTTGATATTCTTTAAAATTCACAAACAGATTTTATTTAACCATAAAAATAAATAAATGCTGAATATTTAATAAATGGTTTTGTTATTAATATGAACATTTAACTTACCATTTAACATTAAAACATAGTTAAATATTGGGTATGCTGATATCACTTCAAAAGTAAGCTTTGTATTAATATGAGCATTTTATTTACCATTTTAACATTTAAAGTAAAGCTAAATGTTTTGTAGACAATGTTAGATTTTTACAAAATGTTTCGGGTAAAATTATGAAATTTAAAGCCTAAAACAATTGGATAAATGTGGACATTTTCTCTTATAGTCTTCATCCATTTAAAGAAGGCCTTAGCTTATGTTTGGCTTGGGGTTGGCCCAACCCTAAAATGCTGAAGGGTGTTCAATCGTAATTCGTACATGACCCCGAAAAATTAGGGTCCGAGTTTTAACCAATTTATATAGTTAATATAATATGTATAATTGTTTATGTAAAAATTTACCCAAACTTCCTGTAGTGTAGAAATTTAACAAAATGTGTCGTATACGATGTGCCTTATATTTTCTCCTTATAAATAACCAAGGTTCGAGTCATAACAACCTTGCTTTGTCTGTAAGTTCTTAGACTTATCGGCTTCCTTATATTTAGAGACTCATTTTCTATTATTTGCATAAGGCATTTAAAATCAACGAACCGAGAATAGACTTTGTCTTGCATTTTGAGAGGAAATATAGACTTGTGTTTTTTCTCTTTGTAATCACATTAGTTTAAAAATGTAATACATGTTTCTCCGAATGGTGGGATCAGATGCAATAATGATTGCTTCAAATGTAATGTGTTTTCCCAAATGGTGGGATTAGATGGAATAAAGATTTGTTTCCCTTGGTGGTGAAGGTTGAATCATCCACTACGTATCTTATGGCTAGCTTAGTGAAAGTTTGATCAAACACCCTCTTATGTCATCGAGAGTGACTTCATGGCTACTGGGATAGCCAAGGGAAACTTTACGGATGTATAAAGGGAAATCTCCAGAGAAGCCCTAAAATTTTAGTCCAATTTATGAAAAAGTCTCAAACTAAATTTTGTTTAAAGAAAAGCACATAATACCGGTTAAAACTTCAAAAAAACTCTTATTGGCCGGTTTAAGAGATTAAGCCGGTATTCTGTCATTTTTCATTATCTTGCTCAAAATATTAGGATTTTTTTGAAAATCACCCGATAACCAAAATAATAGGATTTTTTTTGAAAATTACTATGGAATTAATAGATATTATTATTAAAAAATCATTTATATACATAACATATATTTTTTATTATAAACAAATTAAATACATTTGTTGTTAATTTCTATAAATAAAATGGTCGACTAGGTACTTCTTAATTGTTTTGTTGACAACTTCAAACTCCCTATATTCCTCTTATGTATCGTTGTGGGTGTCATATGGAGATATACTATGTAAGTTTCTTCAATTAAATACAAGAGTTGATAATATTTTGTTAATATACAATCAATAAGTGTCTACTTATTATGCGTGATGCTATATGTTCACATATTATTAGAAAATATCATTACACAATGATTTTTGAACATATAGATCTTTCATTATGTTCTTTAACCTAATTACCACTTAACCTCCATACATTACCTGATAACAACGATTAATAAATCAATATATATATCTCTCTCTCTAAAAGCTATCATATTCAATTTCTACGTTTGAGGGCAACCTAAATGAACTGTGCTATTATCAATTCAAATTTATATCAATGATAGTTGTAGGCTTAGACATCTAATCTAATAAAAGTATTATTCACAGTTTACTTTTTCACATTTGATAGATGTGTGTTAGCTAATGATTGTTACCATGTGAGGTATGAATTTTGGGTGATAGTTAGGTTAAACAACATAAGAGGAACACCAAATGTAGATGAACACTCACTGAGTACTTCCACCATCATACCTACAATGATACATAGGAGGAACGTAGAAAGTTTGAAGTTATCAACAAATAATAGGGGAGTATTTAGACCACCAATGTATTCCTATAAATTTGCAACAAATGTATTTTCTTTTTTTATAATAAAAATATTTGTTAATTATAATATCCATTAGTTTCATGATAATTTTCAGAAAAATCTCAATATTTTGGTTATCGGGTAACTTACGAAAAAGTCCTAAAATTTGGAGCAAACTAATGAGAAATGACAGAATACCGGTTAAATCTGCGAAACCGGACGAAAATGGTTTTTTCGAAGTTTTAACCGGTATTTTGTGTTTTTCTCTAAACAAAATTTAGTTTGAGATTTTTTCATAAATTGGATTAAAATTTTAGGATTTTTCTGAAGATTTTCCAATAATAAATAACAAGGTTCGAGCTTTGCAAGACAGGGAAAGAAACAATATCATTTCTTTTAGAAGTTATACTTATGTTGGTTTTTTTCTTTTTTTGGATAAAAGGGAATACCCTTAGCAAATATTATTAATAAAAAAGAGATTACAAAAAAAAGGACGTCAAACGCCCAAGAAAAAATAAAAAACAAGACCAAGCTAAGGGACATGCCCCAAAGCAAGGGAAACAAAACAAAGCAAAGACCTAGCTAAACAAGACCTAAAACATCAACCCTGGTCAACTGGAGGAGAGATATGGCCGCCGTGAGAAGAACTCGGATGTATATCGGAAGATTGGAGGTTATCTCTTAGATGGGAGACAGGAGGGATGCTAGTGTCGTCTTCAGAGTCATCGATTTTTTGATGCGAGAGAGCATCAAACATGTTAGACGACACATTCTTTTTCTTCGAGTCATGCGTTATTGGCTTGTAGACTTGAACGATTTTTAGAGCGGGCCCTTTATCTTTACGATTGTTAACTTGAACCATCTTTTTAGGGATAGGGATGGCTCTAGTTCTTTTTTTGACCGTTTGAAAACCTTCATTGTCAACTTCTTTAGGAAGTGTGGTTCGGACCAGAGCGCTATTCGGTTGAGTGGGGCAAGTCGCATGATCATGACCAAAAAATTTGCAATTGTCACATCTCATAGGATTCCAAGAATACTCCACTCGAAGGGAGGTAGAGGTTGCTCCTTTAGCCGTGAATGCTTTGATTTTAATTTCTTTAGCCCAAGGATCTTTAGCCGACATCTCAATGAGAATACGAGCATAAACCGCTCTACCTGTAGCCCGCTCACACATGGATGTGGTGTAAGAATCAACCTCTAACGGTTTTCCAAGTTTGCTTGCATTGAGGCTAAGACCATCTTTGTTAAAGAGTTGGAGAGGAATACCAAAAATATTAACCCACACAGGAACCCGATCATGTGTTGGTTTTTCAATGAAAACATCCGGGTCCCATTTTTTTAAGAAGAGCGGGATACCATTAATCTTCCAAATTCCTTTTTGAAGGACATAATTCAAGCCATTATCTTGTTAAACTTGAAAAAGAACATGTCGTCGTCGTTAATAAAGATGTCGGAAATTCCGCGTTCCTTCCATAAGTTTTGGAGTCTTTCTTTAACAAGCGGAAATGCAAGCCTTTTTCCAATGAAATAACCATATAAAGTTCGTTCATACGGAATGCTTCCAGCCATGATATCCGGAGGGATAATTAAAAAGTCATCATCCAAGGAATCCACAATGTCAACAAAATCAAG